>NW_027611712.1:600000-1198000 GCF_964261635.1 Lissotriton helveticus | reverse complement strand
GCCGAGTCGCTCGCCTTCACGCTCAGACTGTCCCCAGGTCAGGCCTTGAAGGGGTTGTTGGTTTATAGACCACCAGGCCCGGTGGGTTCCTTTTTGGAGGATCTGCAGACAGCCGTCTCTGAGCTGGCGCTGACCACACAGCATTGTGTTGTGGCCGGTGATTTCAACTTCCACCTTTACACGGCGGACGACCCTGTTGCGGCCAAATTGCTGGATGTAGCCGTACGCTATATAAAAGCTACTTAACATAACAACATAACATAACATAACAGCACACGTACAGCCATGTCTAGAAGTGGTACTTCCCCACTAGACACTGTAGGAAGGTGGCTACCTGACTATGGTTACCCCAGATTTGTTGCCTGTGTTTAGCTGGTTTTTTGACTTAGTTGACCTGGTTCCCTGCTAATCAGGGCCCCAGGCCATCTGCTCTCTCTGTAAAATGGATTCCATGTACCCTAGGTACATACCACAATTGAAAATGGACTCCTTGTCAGCCCCTGTATAATGCACTATAGGTGCCCAGGGCATAGGAGCCACCAAGGCCTACCAGGGGCTGCAGCATATCTTTTGCCACCCCTGGCTGGTTCTTAAATTTACACAACTGGCTGATCACTCAGCTGGGGTAAGGTGGTGTAATCACCCCTTACTTAGATATAGTATACCTATATCTAAACCTATATCTGGACACATATAAACCAGTGAGCCACTCCTATGGAAGGCCTCATCAATCCTGGAGGCAGAGTGCGTGGTTTAATGTGAGATGGAGCTCTAGCATGAGCTGAGCCTGTCTGCAGCTGTCGGGAACAACTCCCTAAGCTGTTTCAGGATAATGCCATACCATATACTCTTAAGTGCCTTATAATCCTCGCGGTTATATAGCAACTCTGGTTTGGCTTTATCAAAACATGTTGTGTAAGGTGTTCTGGCGACGGGGATAGCATTCCACCCCTCTAGAGGGGTAAGACATGTTACTTTACTTAAATGCGGTTAATTTCGAAAAGGACCTTAGATCCACAAAATGGATGCCTCTGCCACAGACAAGAGTCTGACCCCCTGCAGCTGACCGAAACTCAGCCAAATGGGGCCTGGACAAAGGGTTTCCTGTCGCAGGGGGGTGTTACCACCCTCCAGACAGGAGATAGTGGATTGTAGCAGGGAGGTTTGAAAGAAACCAGACACTGCTTGGGGCGCACAAGGCTGCCCCTTGCATAATCCGGTCAAACCAGTTCTGGGGCACTCCAGCCCTCGTGCCAGGGCGGCCTGGATCAAAGGAAGGGGGTGTATCCACCCACTTCCTGGGTCCCACCCATAGGAGGGGACCTAGCAGGTAATTCAGCCCCCCAAATTAGTATAAGACTGGGAGCAGTGCCAATGCACTTTAGATTTCCTGATGAAACATAAGAAATGAAACTCTGGACCCTTCGACATCCTACTCAACGTAGAAGACTGAAGAATCTCCCTTGTGGTCAAGGAGTGACCACCCTGTGCAAACAGGCACCATCCAGCCATCGACATCTGCTTTGTCGCAGTTCCCGCCGGAACCCGCACGACAGAGATCAACGAGATCAAGCTTGCCTGCCTTCCAACAGCCCGATCCACAGTCCCTGCAGAGCAGAGACCCGTGGAGGCGACCGGAAGCGTGGGGCACACCATCTTTAATTGACCACGAGACGCTGACCGTGCAGCCCGTGAGTGACCCTCGAAGCTGTACACGGGGTTTGAGAAGCCCCAAACCTGAGCCACTCTTGCACTGAAGTTCAGCCCTCCACACTTGACGAGTGCTGCGTGGGGCCCTTCTGCTCCATTTGGCTCAACGCGTTGGCCCGGTCACTTGCCAGCCGGCTAGTGGCCCCTGTACCGACGAACTTTGAAATTCGACCTGCAAATCTGGTTGCTCCAGATCTGCACCAGCTCCCCTGAAAAGGAGCCCCCACTCTGACCCTCCTGGTTCGAGTGAGAAGCAATCTCCCGGTTCCGCATGGATTGCTCTTGCCAAGTGTTGTTTGCTCTAAACTTGAAGCCGACTGCGCCGACGGTGAGAGCCCTTGTGAGACAGATCGTGACCCGCTCCTGGACGTCGCAGATGCCCCAGAGCCCACGTGACAGCGGAGAGAAGCTCCTCAACGACCACCTGATTGCGCCCGACATTGCCTGGTTCCGTCCTGGTTCCACCCTGGTCACTGCTGAGTGACCCAGACTCTGTCCCCTCTGCTTTCAGGTACTTTTCGACTCGAGTCCACCCTTGGACTCCACCGGACACTTCTCTTTCACCCCGCCTGCAGCCCTTTCAGCTCCAAGCACCAAGAGCCTGCGTGACGAAACCCGACTCAACTTCGACCCTGTGCACCCGCTTCCTGTGGGTGAGGTAACTTTGCTCCGCCGGTGTTCCCACACTGGTACACATCTCTAGGGTCTGTGTCTTAAGTTTTGTTCCTCTAGGTTCAGCGGAAGTGTCCTTAAACTTTAACTTTACAACTTTTACGCACCATTGGTTAACATTGGTGCACGCGTGCGCTTTCCGCACTGCTCCCGAATCCCGTGGGCCTCTCCCGACTTCAGCATTGCTTGTCTCGACTGCTCCCAGCGATTCCCTAGGCCCTAGGCCTAACCACTGTTCGATTGGTATCTCTTATACCACTTGTTTAGTATATGGTTAGAGTGGCCCCCCGCCCTCATCCATAATTGTGCAACTTTGTATGTTTAAACTGTGCTTTTGATTTAACGCTTGTGCCCCTTTATTCATAAAGAATACTGGGGATTGTTTTTAGTAATAAATACATATATTTTTATAATATATACTTGTGTGGTGTCCTTTCATTTGATATTACAGGATTGTATGTGGTAAAACAGCTCGCTTAACACGACCTCTTAAGTTAAGCCTTTAGGCTGCTTAGTCCATGCTACCCCTAGGATAGCTTGTCTAACAAGGTTGACTTACAACCAGACACCATAAAGGATTGTTTGGTCTGATAACCGGTGGTTCCAGAATTGGAAACATCACCTATCAGGCCAACTTCTCACATTGGTGGCAGCGGTGGGATTTGAGCTTGCTGTTGTTTTACCATTGCAATATTTTATCAAATTGAAAGATCACATCAAGTACCTCAAGGTACATATAAATCAAAAGCTTAGCATATTTAAGTTCTACTGAACTTAGTAGTTGTAGATTAAAGGGATTAGCACACCCTGACTACAACTCACTAGCAAGGTACAGTAGGAAAACACTTAGTGTAGGTAAGTGCACCACTTATACCTCACTAGTAGTCATGTCTGACACAGGAAAAGCCTCAGGGTCTGCTCCTGTGACAGTTGACCTTACCAAGGCAACTTCCAGCTATGACAAATTAACCCGAAAGGACTTGATTGCCTTGTGCATATCAAGAGGGTTAAAAAGGGGCAGAAGTCCCACATGTCCTATCCTGATAGCCATTCTAGAACAGGATGACTTAGAGAAGGCGAATGAAGTTCCCTTAGAGTCAGGAGATGGAGTGAACCCCCCTGTAACTGATACCCCTCCGGAGGAAGGAGAAGAGGAGGAAGAAGAGGAGGAGGAGGACTCAGATGTAGAGGACCCAGAAGATCAGGATCAGAGGGGTAGCCAGGTCCTAGTTGCCAGGCTTAACCAGGCCAACTTAGACCTACTGGGAAATGGAGAGGGCCAGCACCTCCCCAGATCCCACCATATCATTCTCCCAGGCAACAGAAGAGTGAGATCTCCCTCAGGGGACTCTCATATTTCTAGTGCCTGAAGAGAATCTCAGAGAGGTATGACTGCCTCTCAGAAGATAGAGCATAGGTCCAGAATGAGGGCTGTCAAACTCCAAATAGAGAGGGAGGAAGTAGCCTTGGCTCAAGCTAGACTTGCCTTGGCAAGAGAGCAAAAATTGTGTGGCTTAGATGCCACTGGTGGCAGCAATATTCCTAAAGAGAAACCCAGGTCCTATGATAGTAGAAACCTGACAAAGATTGTGCCCCCCTACAAGGAAGGGGATGACATCCACAAGTGGATAACTGCTCTTGAGAGAGCCTGCATGGTACAGCAGGTTCCTGAGGAACAGTGGGCAGCAATCTTATGGTACTCCTTTTCAGAGAAAGGGAGAGATAAGCTCCTCACTGTTAGACATGAGGATGCAAACAATTACAAAGTCCTTGTAGGAAGGTGGCTACCTGACTATGGTTACCCCAGATTTTTGCCTGTGTTTAGCTGGTTTTTTGACTTAGTTGACCTGGTTCCCTGCTAATCAGGGCCCCAGGCCATCTGCTCTCTCTGTAAAATGGATTCCATGTACCCTAGGTACATACCACAATTGGAAATGGACTCCTTGTCAGCCCCTGTATAATGCACTATAGGTGCCCAGGGCATAGGGGCCACCAAGGCCTACCAGGGGCTGCAGCATATATTTTGCCACCCCTGGCTGGTTCTTAAATTGACACAACTGGCTGATCACTCAGCTGGGGTAAGGTGGTGTAATCACCCCTTACTTAGATATAGTATACCTATATCTAAACCTATATCTGGACACATATAAACCTGTGAGCCACTCCTATGGAAGGCCTCATCAATCCTGGAGGCAGAGTGCGTGGTTTAATGTGAGATGGAGCTCTAGCATGAGCTGAGCCTGTCTGCAGCTGTCGGGAATAACTCCCTAAGCTGTTTCAGGATAATGCCATACCATATACTCTTAAGTGCATTATAATCCTTGCGGTTATATAGCAACTCTGGTTTGGCTTTATCAAAACATGTCGTGTAAGGTGTAATACGATTTGGAATACTATCCCCTCGCCAGTTCTGGCGATGGGGATAGCATTCCACCCCTCTAGAGGGGTAAGACATGTTACTTTACTTAAATGCGGTTAATTTCTAAAAGGACCTTAGATCCACAAAATGGATGCCTCTGCCACAGACAAGAGTCTGACCCCCTGAAGCTGACCGAAACTCAGCCAAATGGGGCCTGGACAAAGGGTTTCCTGTCGCAGGGGGGTGTTACCACCCTCCAGACAGGAGATAGTGGATTGTAGCAGGGAGGTCTGAAAGAAACCAGACACTGCCTGGGGCGCACAAGGCTGCCCCTTGTATAATCAGGCCAAACCGGTTCTGGGGCACTCCAGCCCTCATGCCAGGGCGGCCTGGATCAAAGGAAGGGGGTGTATCCACCCACTTCCTGGGTCCCACCCATAGGAGGGGACCTAGCAGGTAATCCAGCCCCCAAAATTAGTATAAGACTGGGAGCAGTGCCAATGCACTTCAGATTTCCTGATGAAACATAAGAAACGAAACTCTGGACCCTTCGACATCCTACTCAACGTAGAAGACTGAAGAATCTCCCTTGTGGTCAAGGAGTGACCACCCTGTGCAAACAGGCACCATCCAGCCATCGACGTCTGCTTTGTCGCAGTTCCTGCCAGAACTCAAGCGACAGAGATCGACGAGATCAAGCTTGCCTGCCTTCCAACAGCCCGATCCACAGTCCCTGCAGAGCTGAGACCCGTGGAGGCGACCAGAAGCATGGGGCATGCCATCTTGAATTGACCACAAGACGCTGACCGTGCAGCCCACGAGTGACCCTCGAAGCTGTACACCGGGGTTTGAGAAGCCCCAACCCTGAGCCACTCTTGCTCCGAAGTTCAGCCCTCCACACTCGACGAGTGCTGCGTGGGGCCCTTCTGCTCCATTTGGCTCAACACGTTGGCCCGGTCACTTGCCAGCCGGCTAGTGGCCCCTGTACCGACGAACTTTGAAATTCGACCTGCAACTCTGGTTGCTCCAGATTTGCACCAGCTCCCCTGAAAAGGAGCCCCCACTCTGACCCTCCTGGTTTGAGTGAGAAGCAATCTCCCGGTTCTGCGTGGATTGCTCTTGCCAAGTGTTGTTTGCTCCAAACTTGAAGCCGACTGCGCCGACGGTGAGAGCCCTCGTGGGACAGATCGTGACCCGCTCCTGGACGTCGCAGATGCCCCAGAGCCCACGTGACAGCGGAGAGAAGCTCCTCAACGACCACCTGATTGCGCCCGACATTGCCTGGTTCCGTCCTGGTTCCACCCTGGTCACTGCTGAGTGACCCAGACTCTGTCCCCTCTGCTTTCAGGTACTTTTCGACTCGAGTCCACCCTTGGACTCCACCGGACACTTCTCTTTCACCCCGCCTGCAGCCCTTTCAGCTTCAAGCACCAAGAGCCTGCGTGACGAAACCCGACTCAACTTCGACCCTGTGCACCCGCTTCCTGTGGGTGAGGTAACTTTGCTCCGCCGGTGTTCCCACACTGGTACACATCTCTAGGGTCTGTGTCTTAAGTTTTGTTCCTCTAGGTTCAGCGGAAGTGTCCTTAAACTTTAACTCTACAACTTTTACGCACCATTGGTTAACATTGGTGCATGCGTGCGCTTTCCGCACTGCACCCGAATCCCGCGGGCTTTTCCCGACTTCAGCACTGCTTGTCCCGACTGCTCCCAGCGATTCCCTAGGCCCTAGGCCTAACCACTGTTCGATTGGTATCTCTTATACCACTTGTTTAGTATATGGTTTGAGTGGCCCCCCGCCCTCATCCATAATTGTCAACTTTGTATGTTTAAACTGTGCTTTTGATTTAACGCTTGTGCCCCTTTATTCATAAAGAATACTGGGGATTGTTTTTAGTAATAAATACATATATTTTTATAATATATACTTGTGTGGTGTCCTTTCATTTGATATTACAGGATTGTATGTGGTAAAACAGCTCGCTTAACACGACCTCTTAAGTTAAGCCTTTAGGCTGCTTAGTCCATGCTACCCCTAGGATAGCTTGTCTAATAAGGTTGACTTGCAACCAGACACCATAAGGGATTGTTTGGTCTGATAACCGGTGGTTCCAGAATTGGAAACATCACCTATCAGGCCAACTTCTCACAGTCCTGAAGAGTGTCCTAATAGATGGGTTTGGCTTAACCACTGAACAGTACAGGTTGAAGTTCAGAGACACCCAGAAGACACAGACTCAGGACTGGACTGATTTTGTTGATTGTGCAACTAAGGCTCTGGAGGGTTGGCTACATGGCAGCAAAGAACATGACTTTACAGGATTGTATAATTTGATTATGAGGGAGCAGATCCTAAGTAATTGTCAGAACCAGCTCTTACACCAGCACCTGGTGGACTCTGATCTGACCTCTCCCCAAGAATTGGGAAAGAAGGCAGACAAGTGGGTCAGAACCAGGATTAGGCATAAGAATCAGGACAGTAACCAGAAGAAGGAGTCTACCAAGCCTCAAGATAAGGGTGGGGATAAAAATAAAGAAAAGACTTCCACAGGGCCCCAAAACTCCAAGAATGGGGGTGGGTCCCAAGACACTTCTTCAACAGAGAAAAAGCCTTATTGTCATGTCTGTAAACAGGTTCAACAAGTTCAAAAGGGCTGTAGCCAACCCCCTTCTGTGGGACCTCTCTGTAAGCAAAGAGCAGGCAGGGTAAAAGAATGTCCCATTTCCGCCTGAGCTTCTCTGGTAATCCTTTTATCATGCCTTTTAGGGTCTTGTTAAATCTCTCCACAAGCCCATTGCATTGTGGATGATATGGGGTGGTAAACTTATAGTTTACTCCACATTCCTTCCACATTGCTTTCAGATAGCTAGACATAAAATTCGTGCCTCTATCTGATAGTACCTCCTTAGGAAAGCCCACTCTTGAGAAAACTGCAATGAGGGCCTTTGCCACCACAGGGGCTGTGGTGGTCCTTAGGGGAATAGCCTCTGGATACCTGGTGGCATGATCCACTACCACCAGTATGAATCTGTTCCCAGATGCTGTTTGGGGGTCCATTGGACCCACAATATCAATTCCAACTCTTTCAAAGGGAACTCCCACCACAGGTAGTGGTATTAGGGGGGCCTTTGTTGTGCCACCTGACTTACCACTGGCTTGGCAAGTGACACAGGAGCGACAAAACTCCTTGACATCCTCTGACATGTGAGGCCAGTGAAAGTGTGAAACAAGCCTGTCCCACGTCTTGTTCTGGCCTAAGTGTCCTGCAAGGGGAATATCATGGGCCAAGGTAAGGAGGAACCCCCTAAACTGCAGAGGTATAACCAACCTCCTGGTCATGCCAGGCTTGGGGGCTCTAGCCTCTGAGTAAAGGAGTCCATCATCCCAATACACAGTATGGGTACCTTGGGCATCCCCAGCAGCCTCAGCAGCAGCCTGCTGTCTGAGGGGTTCAAGGGAAGGGCAATCTAATTGAGCCTGCCTCAGGTCTGCCCTTGAGGGTCCCCCTGTCCCCAGAAACTCAACCTGGTCAGGTTCAAGCTCCTCAGAGACAGTCTCCTCTTGGACTGCAGAATCAGTTTCCTCTGAAACCTGATCCTCAACCTGGGGCAAGGTGGAAGGCTGAGCCTTTCCTCTCTTGCTCCTTCTCTTGGGTTGTGGCTGGTCTATTGTTTCAAGATCCACCACTGGTTCAGGAAGGCACTTCTTAGCCTGAGCCCTTGTCATGGCAAGGACATGCTCTGAAATCCCTAGCATTTCTGCATGAGTCCTGTACTCCACTTCTGACCATGCTGAGCTTTCAAGGTCATTTCCTAACAGACAGTCTACTGGTAGGTCTGCACTCACCACAACCTTCTTTAGGCCATCAACCCCTCCCCAGGAGAAGTTCACAACTGCCACACTATGGGAAGTAGTGGAGTTGCTTGCATTGGTTACTAGGTAGCTCTCACCTAGTACAATCTGTCCAGGGTCCACAAAGTCAGGTGTCACCATTGTGACACTGGCACATGTGTCCCTGTAAGCTTGAGCCAGTTTCTCATTAATTAAGGGAGTCTGTCTGTATTTGCCCAGGTTACTGGGGCTTACTGCAGTGGGCAACTCAATGTCCACATCATACAGGAGAACTGCCTGTGTAGGGATTCTGACTAGGCCAGATCCTACTTCAATACCCAGGGTCAACCCAGCTACACCCTTGGACTGTGTTCCACCACTGCTTACTGTACTTGGGGTTGCAGTTGCTTTAGGAGCTGGAGTGGTGGGGACTGGATTTGCCTTGGTGCATTCACTGCCCCAGTGTGAAACTGATTTGCAGGTATTACACCAAGGTGTCTTTGGACCTTTGTTCTTCTTCTTCTTGTTTCCATTTTGGGAACCACCCTCCTTACTATTAGTTTGGGGGCCTGAAGACTTCTGGTCTTTTTCTTTATCTTTCTGATTACCACCCTTCTGGTCTGTTTTCTTCTGGTCACCACCTTGGTTCTGGGGTTTCTGCTTAATCCTTGTTCTGACCCATTTGTCCGCCTTCTTTCCCAATTCTTGGGGAGAGGTCAGATCAGAGTCAATAAGGTATTGATGCAACAGCTGGTTTGTACAGTTATTAAGGATCTGTTCTCTCATTATAAGATTGTACAATCCTGTATAGTCTGAAACTTTACTTCCCTGCAACCAACCCTCCAAAGCCTTAGTGGCACACTCAACGAAATCAGTCCAGTCTTGAGTCTGTGCTTTTTGGGTGTCTCTGAACAACAACCTGTATTGCTCAGTGGTTAGGCCAAACCCTTCAATAAGAGCACTCTTCAAAACAGAGTCGTTTTTGTCATCCTCAGGTCTAACTGTGAGGAGCCTGTCCCTCCCTTTCTCAGAAAAGGAGTACCATAAAATTGCAGCCCACTGATCTTGAGGAACCTGCTGTACCATGCAGGCTCTCTCCAGAGCAGTCATCCATTTGTGGATGTCATCCCCTTCTTTAAAGGGGGGCACAATTTTTGTCAGGTTTCTATTGTCATAGCCCCTGTCTTTTTCTCTTGGAAAATTGCTGCCACCAGTGGCATCTAAGCCACTTAATTTCTGCTCTCTTGCCAAGGTAAATCTAGCTTGAGCCAAGGTAAGTTTAGCTTGAGCCAGGGCTACCTCCTCCCTCTCTATTTGGAGTCTGACAGCCCTCATTCTGGCCCTATGCTCAGTCTTTTGAGAGGCAGTCATACCTCTCTCAGATTCTCTGGAGGCACTAGAAATATGAGAGTCCCCTGAGGGAGATCTCACTCTTCTGTTGCCTGGGAGAATAAGACTGTGGGATCTGGGGAGGTGCTGGCCCTCTCCATTTCCCAGTAGGTCTAAGTTGGCCTGGTTAAGCCTGGCAACTAGGACCTGGCTACCCCTCTGATCCTGATCTTCGGTGTCCTCAACATCTGAGTCCTCCTCCCCCTCCTCTCCATCTTCCTCCTGAGGGGTGTCAGTTACAGGGGGTTTCTCTCCACTTCCTGACTGTAAGGGAATTCCATTCACCTTCTCTAAGTCATCCTGTTCTAGGATGTCTATCAGGATTTGGCAGGTGGGACTTCTGCCCCTTTTTAACCCTCTTGATTTGCACAAGGCAATCAAGTCCCTTCGGGTTAGTTTGTCATAGCTGGAAGTTGCCTGGGTAAGGTCAACTGTCACAGGAGCAGACCCTGAGGCTTTTCCTGTGTCAGACATGACTCTAGTGTGGTGTAAGTGATGCACCTACCTACACTAAGTGTTTTCCTACTGTACCTTACTAGTGAGTTGTAGTCAGGGTGTGCTAATCCCTTCAACCTACAACTACTAAGTTCAGTAGAACTTAATATGCTAAGCTTTTGATTTTATATGTACCTAGAGGTACTTGATGTGATCTTTCAATTTGATACAAAGATTGCAATGGTAAAACAACAGCAAGCTCAAATCCGCACCGCTGCTCACCAATGTGAGAAGTTGGCCTGGTAGGGGATGTTTCCAATTCTGGAACCACCTACTACCTGACCAAACAATCCCTTATGGTGTCTGGTTGTAAGTCAACCTTATTAGACAAGCTATCCTAGGGGTAGCATGGACTAAGCAGCCTAAAGGCTTAACTTAAGAGGTCGTGTTAAGCGAGCTGTTTTACCACATACAATCCTGTAATATCAAATGAAAGGACACCACACAAGTATATATTATAAAAATATATGTGTTTATTACTAAAAACAATCCCCAGTATTCTTTATGAATAAAGGGGCACAAGCGTTAAATCAAAAGCACTGTTTAAACATACAAAGTTGCACAATTATGGATGAGGGCAGGGGGCCACTCAAACCATATACTAAACAAGTGGTATAAGAGAGGCCACTCGAGCAGTGGTTAGGCCTAGGGCCTAGGGAATCGCTGGGAGCAGTCAGGACAAGCAATGCTGAAGTCGAGAATGGCCCTCGGGATTCGGGAGAGGTGCGGGAAGCGCACGCACGCACCAATGTTAACCAATGGTGCGTAAAAGTTGTAAAGTTAAAGTTAAAGGACACTTCCGCTGAACCTAGAGGAACAAAACTTAACACACAGACCCTAGAGGTGTGCACCAGTGTGGGAACACCGGCGGAGCAAAGTTACCTCACCCACAGGAAGTGGGTGCACAGGGTCGAAGTGGCGTCGGGTTCTGACACGCAGGCTCTTGGTGCTTGGAGCTGAAAGGGCTGCAGGCGGGTTAAAGATGAAGTGTCCGGTGGAGTCCAAGGGTGGACTCAAGTCGAAGAGTACCTGAAAGCAGAGGGGACAGAGTCTGGGTCACTCAGCAGTGACCAGGGTGGAACCAGGACGGAACCAGGCAATGTCGGGCGCAATCAGGTGGTCGTCGAGGAGCTTCTCTCCGCTGTCACATGGGCTCTGGGGCATCTGTGACGTCCAGGAGCAGGTCACGATCTGTCCCACGCAGGCTCTCACCGTCGGTGCAGTCGGCTTCAAGTTTGGAGCAAACAAGCCTTGGCAAGAGCGATCCACGCGGGATCAGAAGATTGCTTCTCACTCGGACCAGGAAGGTCAGAGTCGGGGCTCCTTTTCAGGGGAGCTGGTGTGGATCTGGAGCAACCAGATTCACGAGTCTTCTTAGTCGTTTCGTTGGCACAGGGACCACTAGCCAGCTGGCAAGTGACCGGGCCAACGCGTTGAGCCAAATAGAGCCAAAGGGCCCCACGCAGCACTCGTCGAGTGTGGAGGGCTGAACTTCGGCTCAGGAGCAGCTCAGGGTGGGGGCTTCTCAAACCCCGGTGCACAGCTTCGAGGATCACTCGTGGGCTGCACGGTCAGCGTCTCGTGGTCAATTCAAGATGGCGTGCCCCACGCTTCCGGTCGCCTCCACGGGTCTCAGCTTTGCAGGGACTGTGGATCGGGCTGTTAGAAGGCAGGCAGGCTTGATCTCGTCAATCTCAGTCGCTCGAGTTCCAGCGGGAACTGCAACTAAGTAGACGTCGAGGGCTGGATGGTGCCTGCTGCTGCAGGGTGGTCACTCCTTGACCACAAGGGAGATTCTTCGGGCTTCCACGTTGAGATGGAGGGCGAAGGGTCCAGAATTTCGTTTCAAATGTTTCTTCCAGGAAATCTGATGTGCATTGGCACTGCTCCCACTCTTATTCGAATCTGGGGGGCGTGATTACCTGCTAGGTCCCCTCCTATGGGTGGGACCCAGGAAGTGGGTGGATACACCCCCTTCCTTTGATCCAGGCCGCCCTGGCACGAGGGCTGGAGTGCCCCAGAACCGGTTTGGCCGGATTATGCAAGGGGCAGCCTTGTGCGCCCCAAGCAGTGTCTGGTTTCTTTCAAACCTCCCTGCTACAATCCACTATCTCCTGTCTGGAGGGCGGTGACACCCTCCTGTGACAGGAAACCCTTTGTCCAGGACCCATTTGGTTGAGTTTCGGTCAACTGCAGGGGTCCAGACATTTGTCTGTGGCAGAGGCATCCATTTTGTGGATCTTAAGGTCTTTATAGAAATTAACCGCATTTAAGTGAAGTAACATGTCTTACCCCTCTAGAGGGGTGGAATGCCATCCCCGTCGCCAGAACTGGCGAGGGGATGGTATTCCAAATCGTATGACACCTTACACGACATGTTTTGATAAAGCCAAACCAAAGTTGCTATTTAACCGCGAGGATTATAAGGCACTTAAGAGTATATGGTATGGCATTATCCTGAAACAGCTTAGGGAGTTGTTCCCGACAGCTGCAGACAGGCTCAGCTCATGCTAGAGCTCCATCTCACATAAAACCACGCACTCTGCCTCCAGGATTGATGAGGCCTTCCATAGGAATGGCTCACAGGTTTACATGTGTCCAGATATAGGTTTAGACATAGGTATACTATATCTAAGCAAGGGGTGTGTACACCACCTTACCCCAGCTGAGTGATCAGCCAGTTGTGTCAATTTAAGAACCAGCCAGGGGTGGCAAAAGATAGGCTGCAGCCCCTGGTAGGCCTTGGTGGCCCCTATGCCCTGGGCACCTATAGTGCATTATACAGGGGCTGACAAGGAGTCCATTTCCAATTGGTATGTGCCTATAGCACATGTGTGAGAAGTTGGCCTGGTAGGAGATGTTTCCAATTCTGGAACCACCTACTACCTGACCAAACAATCCCTTATGGTGTCTGGTTGTAAGTCAACCTTATTAGACAAGCTATCCTAGGGGTAGCATGGACTAAGCAGCCTAAAGGCTTAACTTAAGAGGTCGTGTTAAGCGAGCTGTTTTACCACATACAATCCTGTAATACCAAATGAAAGGACACCACACAAGTATATATTATAAAAATATATGTGTTTATTACTAAAAACAATCCCCAGTATTCTTTATGAATAAAGGGGCACAAGCGTTAAATCAAAAGCACTGTTTAAACATACAAAGTTGCACAATTATGGATGAGGGCAGGGGGCCACTCAAACCATATACTAAACAAGTGGTATAAGAGATGCCACTCGAGCAGTGGTTAGGCCTAGGGCCTAGGGAATCGCTGGGAGCAGTCAGGACAAGCAATGCTGAAGTCGGGAATGGCCCTCGGGATTCGGGAGATGTGCGGAAAGCGCACGCATGCACCAATGTTAACCAATGGTGCGTAAAAGTTGTAAAGTTAAAGTTAAAGGACACTTCCGCTGAACCTAGAGGAACAAAACTTAACACACAGACCCTAGAGGTGTGCACCAGTGTGGGAACACCGGCGGAGCAAAGTTACCTCACCCACAGGAAGTGGGTGCACAGGGTCGAAGTGGCGTCGGGTTTTGACACGCAGGCTCTTGGTGCTTGAAGCTGAAAGGGCTGCAGGCGGGTTAAAGATGAAGTGTCCGGTGGAGTCCAAGGGTGGACTCAAGTTGTAGAGTACCTGAAAGCAGAGGGGACAGAGTCTGGGTCACTCAGCAGTGACCAGGGTGGAACCAGGACGGAACCAGGCAATGTCGGGCGCAATCAGGTGGTCGTCGAGGAGATTCTCTCCGCTGTCACGTGGGCTCTGGGGCATCTGCGACGTCCAGGAGCAGGTCACGATCTGTCCCACGCAGGCTCTCACCGTCGAAGCAGTCGGCTTCAAGTTTGGAGCAAACAAGCCTTGGCAAGAGCAATCCACGCGGGATCGGAAGATTGCTTCTCACTCGGACCAGGAAGGTCAGAGTCGGGGCTCCTTTTCAGGGGAGCTGGTGTGGATCTGGAGCAACCAGATTCACGAGTCTTCTTAGGTAGTTCGTCGGCACAGGGACCACAAGCCAGCTGGCAAGTGACCGGGCCAACGCGTTGAGCCAAATCGTGCCAAAGGGCCCCACGCAGCACTCGTCGAGTGTGGAGGGCTGAACTTCGGCTCAGGAGTAGCTCAGGGTGGGGGCTTCTCAAACCCCGGTGCACAGCTTCGAGGATCACTCGTGGGCTGCACGGTCAGCGTCTCGTGGTCAATTCAAGATGGCGTGCCCCACGCTTCCGGTCGCCTCCACGGGTCTCAGCTTTGCAGGGACTGTGGATAGGGCTGTTAGAAGCTGGGCAGGCTTGATCTCGTCGATCTCAGTCGCTCGAGTTCCGGCGGGAACTGCAACTAAGTAGACGTCGAGGGCTGGATGGTGCCTGCTGCTGCAGGGTGGTCACTCCTTGACCACAAGGGAGATTCTTCGGGCTTCCACGTTGAAATGGAGGGCGAAGGGTCCAGAATATCGTTTCAAATGTTTCTTCCAGGAAATCTGATGTGCCTTGGCACTGCTCCCACTCTTATTCGAATCTGGGGGGCGTGATTACCTGCTAGGTCCCCTCCTATGGGTGGGACCCAGGAAGTGGGTGGATACACCCCCTTCCTTTGATCCAGGCCGCCCTGGCACGAGGGCTGGAGTGCCCCAGAACCAGTTTGGCCGGATTATGCAAGGGGCAGCCTTGTGCGCCCCAAGCAGTGTCTGGTTTCTTTCAAACCTCCCTGCTACAATCCACTATCTCCTGTCTGGAAGGCGGTGACACCCTCCTGTGACAGGAAACCCTTTGTCCAGGACCCCCTTGACTGAGTTTCGGTCAGCTCCAGGGGTCCAGACATTTGTCTGTGGCAGAGGCATCCATTTTGTGGATCTTAAGGTCTTTGGAGAAATCAACCGCATTAAAGTAAAGTAACATGTCTTACCCCTCTAGAGGGGTGGAATGCCATCCCCGTCGCCAGAACTGGCGAGGGGATGGTATTCCAAAGCGTATGACACCTTACACGACATGTTTTGATAAAGCCAAACCAAAGTTGCTAAATAACCGCGAGGATTATAAGGCACTTAATAGTATATGGTATGGCATTATCCTGAAACAGCTTAGGGATTTGTTCCCGACGGCTGCAGACAGGCTCAGCTCATGCTAGAGCTCCATCTCACATAAAACCACGCACTCAGCCTCCAGGATTGATGAGGCCTTTCTATAGGAGTGGCTCACAGGTTTACATGTGTCCAGATATAGGTTTAGACATAGGTATACTATATCTAAGCAAGGGGTGTGTACACCACCTTACCCCAGCTGAGTGATCAGCCAGTTGTGTCAATTTAAGAACCAGCCAGGGGTGGCAAAAGATATGCTGCAGCCCCTGGTAGGCCTTAGTGGCTCCTATGCCCTGTGCACCTATAGTGCATTATACAGGGGCTGACAAGGAGTCCATTTCCAATTGGTATGTGCCTATAGCACATGTGTCATTAATTTAGTGAGAGAACAGCAGGCTGGGGGTCTGATCAGCAGGCCCACAGCCTCAGTAGTCGAAAACCAGTGAAGCAAAAAGCAAAAATTTGGGGTGACCATAGGATAGCAGACCCTACTCTCCTACACAACCCCCCCCCCCAAACGCAGGGACATTAAACTAACCTTGACCAGATAAGTCTTCATGTTCTAAGTGGAAGTACCTGGAGAGACCATCTGCATTACCATGGTCAGTCCCTGGGCGGTGCTCCACTGTAAAGTCCATCCCCTGTAGGGAAATGGACCACCTGAGCAGTTTGGGATTTTCACCCTTCATCTGATTAAGCCACAAGAGGGGCTTATGGTCTGTCTGCACCAGGAAGTGAGTTCCAAACAAGTAGGACCTCAACTTCTTTAATGCCCAAACCACAGCAAAGGCCTCCCTCTCAATGGCTGACCAACGTTTTTCTCTTGGGGTTAGCCTCCTGCTAATGAAAGCAATTGGCTGGTCTTGACCATCTTGATTAAGTTGTGAGAGTACAGCTCCCACCCCCAACTCAGAAGCATCTGTCTGAACAATGAACTGTTTGGAGTAGTCAGGACTCTTTAGGATAGGTGCAGAGCACATGGCCTTCTTCAGGTCTTCAAATGCCTTCTGACAGCTAACTGTCCACTGAACCTTTTTTGGCATCTTCTTGGATGTCAAGTCATTTAATGGTGTCACTATAGACCCATAGTTCTTCACAAACTTCCTGTAATACCCAGTCAGGCCCAAGAAGGCTCTGACTTGTGTCTGGGTAACTGGAGGAGCCCAGTCCTGTATGGCCTGGATTTTGCTCTCCAGTGGCTGAACCTGGCCTCCACCAACTAGGTGGCCCAGGTATACAACCTTACTCTGCCCTATCTGGCACTTAGTGGCCTTGATAGTTAGGCCTGCCTTTTGCAGGGCCTCCAAAACTCTCTTCAGGTGGATCAGGTGATCCTCCCAGGTGGAGCTAAAGACAGCAATATCATCCAGATAAGCTGCACAAAAGTCATCCAACCCAGTAAGGACTTGGTTCACCAACCTTTGGAAAGTGGCAGGTGCATTCTTCAAACCAAAGGGCATTACCACAAACTGATAATGTCCACTAGGGGTAGAGAATGCTGTCTTGGCCTTTGACTCCTCAGCTAATCTGATTTGCCAGTAGCCAGCTGTCAGATCGAATGTGCTCAGAAACTTGGCAGAAGCCAATCTGTCAATGAGCTCATCTGCTCTTGGAATGGGGTGAGCATCTGTCCTAGTGACAGCATTGAGACCCCTGTAATCCACGCAAAACCTAATTTCTCTCTTACCATCTTGGGTATGAGGTTTTGGCACCAGGACTACTGGGCTGGCCCATGGGCTCTCTGATGGCTCAATCACTCCAAGCTCTAACATCTTTTGCACCTCAGCCTTGATGCAGTCTCTGACATGGTCAGGTTGCCTGTAGATCTTATTCTTGACAGGCAGACTGTCACCAGTGTCCACAACATGGGTACACCAGTCAGTCTGGCTGGGTGTGAGTGAAAACAAATGCCTGTGGGCCTGCAAAACTTGTCTGCAGTCCATCTGTTGCTGGTCAGTGAGGCTGCCTGCCAAGGCTACTCCATCAACTGAACCATCATCAGGGTTCTGGGAAAGCAGGTCTGGGAGAGGGTCACTCTCTTCCTCCTGTTCCCCATCTGTGGCCATGAGCAAGCTCATGTCCTCCCTGTCCACAAATGCTTTCAAGCGATTCACATGGATTACCCTGTGAGGGCTCCTGGGTGTTCCAAAGTCTACCAAGTAGGTGACTTCCCCCTTCTTCTCAATAATAGGATAGGGTCCACTCCATTTGTCTTGGAGTGCTGCTGGAGCCACTGGCTCCAGTACCCACACCTTCTGTCCTGGTTGGAACTCTACCAGCACAGCCTTTTGGTCATGCCAAGCTTTCTGCAATTCTTGGCTGGCCTCCAGGTTTTTGGATGCTCTTTCCATGTACTCAGCCATCCTGGAGCGGAGACCAAGTACATAGTCCACTATGTCTAGTTTGGGCTTTTTGAGAGGTAACTCCCATCCTTCCTTCACCAAACACAATGGACCCCTCACAGGGTGGCCAAACAAAAGTTCAAAAGGGCTGTAGCCAACCCCCTTTTGTGGGACCTCTCTGTAAGCAAAGAGCAGGCAGGGTAAAAGAATGTCCCATTTCCGCCTGAGCTTCTCTGGTAATCCTTTTATCATGCCTTTAAGGGTCTTGTTAAATCTCTCCACAAGCCCATTGCACTGTGGATGATATGGGGTGGTAAACTTATAGTTTACTCCACATTCCTTCCACATTGCTTTCAGATAGCTGGACATAAAATTCGTCCCTCTATCTGATAGTACCTCCTTAGGAAAGCCCACTCTTGAGAAAACTGCAATGAGGGCCTTTGCCACCACAGGTGCTGTGGTGGTCCTTAGGGGAATAGCCTCTGGGTACCTGGTGGCATGATCCACTACCACCAGTATGAATCTGTTCCCAGATGCTGTTTGGGGGTCCATTGGACCCACAATATCAATTCCAACTCTCTCAAAGGGGACCCCCACCACAGGTAGTGGTATTAGGGGGGCCTTTGTTGTGCCACCTGACTTACCACTGGCTTGGCAAGTGACACAGGAGCGACAAAACTCCTTGACATCCTCTGACATGTGAGGCCAGTGAAAGTGTGGAACAAGCCTGTCCCACGTCTTGTTCTGGCCTAAGTGTCCTGCAAGGGGAATATCATGGGCCAAGGTAAGGAGGAATCCCCTAAACTGCAGAGGTATCACCAACCTCCTGGTCATGCCAGGCTTGGGGGCTCTAGCCTCTGAGTAAAGGAGTCCCTCATCCTAATACACAGTATGGGTACCTTGGGCATCCCCAGCAGCCTCAGCAGCAGCCTGCTGTCTGAGGGGTTCAAGGGAAGGGCAATCTAATTGAGCCTGCCTCAGGTCTGCCCTTGAGGGTCCCCCTGTCCCCAGAAACTCAACCTGGTCAGGTTCAAGCTCCTCAGAGACAGTCTCCTCTTGGACTGCAGAATCAGTTTCCTCTGAAACCTGATCCTCAACCTGGGGCAAGGTGGAAGGCGAGGCCTTTCCTCTCTTGCTCCTTCTCTTGGGTTGTGGCTGGTCTATTGTCTCAAGATCCACCACTGGTTCAGGAAGGCACTTCTTAGCCTGAGCCCTTGTCATGGCAAGGACATGCTCTGAAATCCCTAGCATTTCTGCATGAGTCCTGTACTCCACTTCTGACCATGCTGAGCTTTCAAGGTCATTGCCTAACAGACAGTCTACTGGTAGGTCTGCACTCACCACAACTTTCTTTAGGCCATCCACCCCTCCCCAGGAGAAGTTCACAACTGCCACACTATGGGAGGTAGTGGAGTTGCTGGCGTTGGTTACTAGGTAGCTCTCTCCTAGTACAATCTGTCCAGGGTCCACAAAGT
The DNA here is from genome assembly GCF_964261635.1 of Lissotriton helveticus. Taxonomy (NCBI): domain Eukaryota; kingdom Metazoa; phylum Chordata; class Amphibia; order Caudata; family Salamandridae; genus Lissotriton; species Lissotriton helveticus. The sequence goes on along the minus strand of NW_027611712.1, from coordinate 1,178,651 downwards.
CAGGTGTCACCATTGTGACACTGGCACATGTGTCCCTGTATGCTTGAGCCAGTTTCTCATTAATTAAGGGAGTCTGCCTGTATTTGCCCAGGTTAGTGGGGCTTACTGCAGTGGGCAACTCAATGTCCACATCATACAGGAGAACTGCCTGTGTAGGGACTCTGACTAGGCCAGATCCTACTTCAATCCCCAGGGTCAACCCAGCTACACCCTTGGACTGTGTTCCACCACTGCTTACTGTACTTGGGGTTGCAGTTGCTTTAGGAGCTGTAGTGGTGGGAACTGGATTTGCCTTGGTGCACTCACTGCCCCAGTGTGAAACTGATTTGCAGGTATTACACCAAGGTGTCTTTGGACCTTTGTTCTTCTTCTTCTTGTTACCATTTTGGGAACCACCCTCCTTACTATTAGTTTGGGGGCCTGAAGACTTCTGGTCTTTTTCTTTATCTTTCTGATTCTGATTACCACCCTTCTGGTCTGTTTTCTTCTGGTCACCACCTTGGTTCTGGGGTTTCTGCTTAATCCTTGTTCTGACCCATTTGTCTGCCTTCTTTCCCAATTCTTGGGGAGAGGTCAGATCAGAGTCAATAAGGTATTGATGCAACAGCTGGTTTGTACAGTTATTAAGGATCTGTTCTCTCATCATAAGATTGTACAATCCTGTATAGTCTGAAACTTTACTTCCCTGCAACCAACCCTCCAAAGCCTTAGTGGCACACTCAACGAAATCAGTCCAGTCTTGAGTCTGTGCTTTCTGGGTGTCTCTGAACAACAACCTGTATTGCTCAGTGGTTAGGCCATACCCTTCAATGAGAGCACTCTTCAAAACAGAGTAGTTTTTGGCATCCTCAGGTCTAACTGTGAGGAGCCTGTCCCTCCCTTTCTCAGAAAAGGAGTACCACAAAATTGCAGCCCACTGTTCCTCAGGAACCTGCTGTACCATGCAGGCTCTCTCAAGAGCAGTCATCCATTTGTGGATGTCATCCCCTTCTTTGAAGGGGGCCACAATTTTAGTCAGGTTTCTATTGTCATAGGCCCTGTCTTTTTCTCTTGGAAAATTGCTGCCACCAGTGACATCTAAGCCACTTAATTTCTGCTCTCTTGCCAAGGCAAGTTTAGCTTGAGCTAAGGTAAGCTTAGCTTGACTCAGGGCTACCTCCTCTCTCTCTATCTGGAGTCTGACAGCCCTCATTCTAGCCCTATGCTCAGCTTTCTGAGAAGCACTCATGCCTCTCTCTGATTCTCTGGAGGCACTAGAAATATGAGAGTCCCCTGAGGGAGACCTCACTCTTCTGTTGCCTGGGAGAATCCCATGTTGGGTTCTGGGGAGGTGCTGGCCCTCTCCATTCCCCAGTAGGTCCAAGTTGGCCTGGCTAAGCCTACCAACTGGAACCTGGCTACCCTGATCCTGTACTTCTAAGTCCTCAACATCTGAGTCCTCATCCAAGTCATCATCATCCTCCTCTTCAGGGGGATCAACTACAGGGGGGTTCCCTCCATTTCCTGTGTCTAGGGAAGCTGCTTTTGCCTTCTCTAAGTCATCCTGTTCTAGGATTTCTACCAGGATTAGGCAGGTGGGGCTTCTGCCCCTTTTTAACCCTCTTGCTTTGCACAAGGCAATCAAGTCTCTGCGGGTTAACTTGTCATATCCAAAAGTTGCCTGGGTAGGGTCAACTGTCGCAGGACTAGACCCTGAGGCCTTTCCTGTGTCAGACATGGTTACTAGTGAGGTGTAAGTGGTGCACTTACCTACACTAAGTGTTTTCCTACTGGACCTTGCTAGTGAGTTGTAGTCAGGGGTGTGCTACTCCCTTCAACCTACAACTACTAAGTTCAGTAGAACTTAATATGCTAAGCTTTTGATTTTATATGTACCTAGAGGTACTTGATGTGATCTTTCAATTTGATATAAAGATTGCAATGGTAAAACAACAGCAAGCTCAAATCCGCACCGCTGCTCACCAATGTGAGAAGTTGGCCTGGTAGGGGATGTTTCCAATTCTGGAACCACCTACTACCTGACCAAACAATCCCTTATGGTGTCTGGTTGTAAGTCAACCTTATTAGACAAGCTATCCTAGGGGTAGCATGGACTAAGCAGCCTAAAGGCTTAACTTAAGAGGTCGTGTTAAGCGAGCTGTTTTACCACATACAATCCTGTAATACCAAATGAAAGGACACCACACAAGTATATATTATAAAAATATATGTGTTTATTACTAAAAACAATCCCCAGTATTCTTTATGAATAAAGGGGCACAAGCGTTAAATCAAAAGCACTGTTTAAACATACAAAGTTGCACAATTATGGATGAGGGCAGGGGGCCACTCAAACCATATACTAAACAAGTGGTATAAGAGATGCCACTCGAGCAGTGGTTAGGCCTAGGGCCTAGGGAATCGCTGGGAGCAGTCAGGACAAGAAATGCTGAAGTCGGGAATGGCCCTCGGGATTCGGGAGATGTGCGGAAAGCGCACGCATGCACCAATGTTAACCAATGGTGCGTAAAAGTTGTAAAGTTAAAGTTAAAGGACACTTCCGCTGAACCTAGAGGAACAAAACTTAACACACAGACCCTAGAGGTGTGCACCAGTGTGGGAACACCGGCGGAGCAAAGTTACCTCACCCACAGGAAGTGGGTGCACAGGGTCGAAGTGGCGTCGGGTTTTGACACGCAGGCTCTTGGTGCTTGAAGCTGAAAGGGCTGCAGGCAGGGTGAAGACGAAGTGTCCGGTGGAGTCCAAGGGTGGACTCAAGTTGTAGAGTACCTGAAAGCAGAGGGGACAGAGTCTGGGTCACTCAGCAGTGACCAGGGTGGAACCAGGACGGAACCAGGCAATGTCGGGCGCAATCAGGTGGTCGTCGAGGAGCTTCTCTCCGCTGTCACGTGGGCTCTGGGGCATCTGCGACGTCCAGGAGCAGGTCACGATCTGTCCCACGCAGGCTCTCACCGTCGGTGCAGTCGGCTTCAAGTTTGGAGCAAACAAGCCTTGGCAAGAGCAATCCACGCGGGATCGGAAGATTGCTTCTCACTCGGACCAGGAAGGTCAGAGTCGGGGCTCCTTTTCAGGGGAGCTGGTGTGGATCTGGAGCAACCAGATTCACGAGTCTTCTTAGGTAGTTCGTCGGCACAGGGACCACAAGCCAGCTGGCAAGTGACCGGGCCAACGCGTTGAGCCAAATCGTGCCAAAGGGCCCCACGCAGCACTCGTCGAGTGTGGAGGGCTGAACTTCGGCTCAGGAGTAGATCAGGGTGGGGGCTTCTCAAACCCCGGTGCACAGCTTCGAGGATCACTCGTGGGCTGCACGGTCAGCGTCTCGTGGTCAATTCAAGATGGCGTGCCCCACGCTTCCGGTCGCCTCCACGGGTCTCAGCTTTGCAGGGACTGTGGATTGGGCTGTTAGAAGCTGGGCAGGCTTGATCTCGTCGATCTCAGTCGCTCGAGTTCCGGCGGGAACTGCAACTAAGTAGACGTCGAGGGCTGGATGGTGCCTGCTGCTGCAGGGTGGTCACTCCTTGACCACAAGGGAGATTCTTCGGGCTTCCACGTTGAAATGGAGGGCGAAGGGTCCAGAATATCGTTTCAAATGTTTCTTCCAGGAAATCTGATGTGCCTTGGCACTGCTCCCACTCTTATTCGAATCTGGGGGGCGTGATTACCTGCTAGGTCCCCTCCTATGGGTGGGACCCAGGAAGTGGGTGGATACACCCCCTTCCTTTGATCCAGGCCGGCCTGGCACGAGGGCTGGAGTGCCCCAGAACCGGTTTGGCCGGATTATGCAAGGGGCAGCCTTGTGCGCCCCAAGCAGTGCCTGGTTTCTTTCAAACCTCCCTGCTACAATACACTATCTCCTGGCTGGAGGGCGGTGACACCCTCCTGTGACAGGAAACCCTTTGTCCAGGACCCCCTTGACTGAGTTTCGGTCAGCTCCAGGGGTCCAGACATTTGTCTGTGGCAGAGGCATCCATTTTGTGGATCTTAAGGTCTTTGGAGAAATCAACCGCATTAAAGTAAAGTAACATGTCTTACCCCTCTAGAGGGGTGGAATGCCATCCCCGTCGCCAGAACTGGCGAGGGGATGGTATTCCAAAGCGTATGACACCTTACACGACATGTTTTGATAAAGCCAAACCAAAGTTGCTAAATAACCGCGAGGATTATAAGGCACTTAATAGTATATGGTATGGCATTATCCTGAAACAGCTTAGGGATTTGTTCCCGACGGCTGCAGACAGGCTCAGCTCATGCTAGAGCTCCATCTCACATAAAACCACGCACTCAGCCTCCAGGATTGATGAGGCCTTTCTATAGGAGTGGCTCACAGGTTTACATGTGTCCAGATATAGGTTTAGACATAGGTATACTATATCTAAGCAAGGGGTGTGTACACCACCTTACCCCAGCTGAGTGATCAGCCAGTTGTGTCAATTTAAGAACCAGCCAGGGGTGGCAAAAGATATGCTGCAGCCCCTGGTAGGCCTTAGTGGCTCCTATGCCCTGTGCACCTATAGTGCATTATACAGGGGCTGACAAGGAGTCCATTTCCAATTGGTATGTGCCTATAGCACATGTGTCATTAATTTAGTGAGAGAACAGCAGGCTGGGGGTCTGATCAGCAGGCCCACAGCCTCAGTAGTCAAAAACCAGTGAAGCAAAAAGCAAAAATTTGGGGTGACCATAGGATAGCAGACCCTACTCTCCTACAACATGTGTCAGTAATTTAGTGAAAGAACAGCAGGCTGGGGGTCTGATCAGCAGGCCCACAGCCTCAGTAGTCGAAAACCAGTGAAGCAAAAAGCAAAAATTTGGGGTGACCATAGGATAGCAGACCCTACTCTCCTACACCTGCCTTCTGCAGGGCCTCCAAAACTTTCTTCAGGTGGATCAGGTGATCCTCCCAGGTGGAGCTAAAGACAGCAATATCATCTAGATATGCTGCGCAAAAGTCATCCAACCCAGTAAGGACTTGGTTCACCAACCTTTGGAAAGTGGCAGGTGCATTCTTCAAACCAAAGGGCATTACCACAAACTGATAATGACCACTAGGGGTAGAGAATGCTGTTTTGGCTTTTGACTCCTCAGCTAGTCTGATTTGCCAGTAGCCAGCTGTCAGATCGAATGTGCTCAGAAACTTGGCAGAAGCCAATCTGTCAATGAGCTCATCTGCTCTTGGAATGGGGTGAGCATCTGTCCTAGTGACAGCATTGAGACCCCTGTAGTCCACGCAAATCCTCATTTCTCTCTTTCCATCTTGGGTATGAGGTTTTGGCACCAGGACTACTGGGCTGGCCCATGGGCTCTCTGATGGCTCAATCACTCCAAGCTCCAACATCTTTTGCACCTCAGCCTTGATGCAATCCCTGACATGGTCAGGTTGCCTGTAGATCTTATTCTTGACAGGCAGACTGTCACCAGTGTCCACTACATGGGTACACCAGTCAGTCTGGCTGGGTGTGAGTGAAAACAAATGCCTGTGGGCCTGCAAAACTTGTCTGCAGTCCATCTGTTGCTGGTCAGTGAGGCTGCCTGCCAAGGCTACTCCATCCACTGAACCATCATCAGGGTTCTGAGAAAGCAGGTCTGGGAGAGGGTCACTCTCTTCCTCCTGTTCCCCATCTGTGGCCATGAGCAAGCTCATGTCCTCCCTGTCCACAAATGCTTTCAAGCGATTCACATGGATTACCCTGTGAGGGCTCCTGGGTGTTCCAAAGTCCACCAAGTAGGTGACTTCCCCCTTCTTCTCAATAATAGGATAGGGTCCACTCCATTTGTCTTGGAGTGCTGCTGGAGCCACTGGCTCCAGTACCCACACCTTCTGTCCTGGTTGGAACTCTACCAGCACAGCCTTTTGGTCATGCCAAGCTTTCTGTAATTCTTGGCTGGCCTCCAGGTTTTTGGATGCTCTTTCCATGTACTCAGCCATCCTGGAGCGGAGACCAAGTACATAGTCCACTATGTCTAGTTTGGGCTTTTTGAGAGGTAACTCCCATCCTTCCTTCACCAAACACAATGGACCCCTCACAGGGTGGCCAAACAAAAGTTCAAAAGGGCTGTAGCCAACCCCCTTCTGTGGGACCTCTCTGTAAGCAAAGAGCAGGCAGGGTAAAAGAATGTCCCATTTCCGCCTGAGCTTCTCTGGTAATCCTTTTATCATGCCTTTTAGGGTCTTGTTAAATCTCTCCACAAGCCCATTGCATTGGGGATGATATGGGGTGGTAAACTTATAGTTTACTCCACATTCCTTCCACATTGCTTTCAGATAGCTAGACATAAAATTCGTGCCTCTATCTGATAGTACCTCCTTAGGAAAGCCCACTCTTGAGAAAACTGCAATGAGGGCCTTTGCCACCACAGGGGCTGTGGTGGTCCTTAGGGGAATAGCCTCTGGATACCTGGTGGCATGATCCACTACCACCAGTATGAATCTGTTCCCAGATGCTGTTTGGGGGTCCATTGGACCCACAATATCAATTCCAACTCTTTCAAAGGGAACTCCCACCACAGGTAGTGGTATTAGGGGGGTGTGAGAAGTTGGCCTGGTAGGGGATGTTTCCAATTCTGGAACCACCTACTACCTGACCAAACAATCCCTTATGGTGTCTGGTTGTAAGTCAACCTTATTAGACAAGCTATCCTAGGGGTAGCATGGACTAAGCAGCCTAAAGGCTTAACTTAAGAGGTCGTGTTAAGCGAGCTGTTTTACCACATTCAATCCTGTAATACCAAATGAAAGGACACCACACAAGTATATATTATAAAAATATATGTGTTTATTACTAAAAACAATCCCCAGTATTCTTTATGAATAAAGGGGCACAAGCGTTAAATCAAAAGCACTGTTTAAACATACAAAGCTGCACAATTATGGATGAGGGCAGGGGGCCACTCAAACCATATACTAAACAAGTGGTATAAGAGATGCCACTCGAGCAGTAGTTAGGCCTAGGGCCTAGGGAATCGCTGGGAGCAGCCAGGACAAGCAATGCTGAAGTCGGGAATGGCCCTCGGGATTCGGGAGATGTGCGGAAAGCGCACGCATGCACCAATGTTAACCAATGGTGCGTAAAAGTTGTAAAGTTAAAGTTAAAGGACACTTCCGCTGAACCTAGAGGAACAAAACTTAACACACAGACCCTAGAGGTGTGCACCAGTGTGGGAACACCGGCGGAGCAAAGTTACCTCACCCACAGGAAGTGGGTGCACAGGGTCGAAGTTGCGTCGGGTTTTGACACGCAGGCTCTTGGTGCTTGAAGCTGAAAGGGCTGCAGGCGGGTTAAAGATGGAGTGTCCGGTGGAGTCCAAGGGTGGACTCAAGTTGTAGAGTACCTGAAAGCAGAGGGGACAGAGTCTGGGTCACTCAGCAGTGACCAGGGTGGAACCAGGACGGAACCAGGCAATGTCGGGCGCAATCAGGTGGTCGTCGAGGAGCTTCTCTCCGCTGTCACGTGGGCTCTGGGGCATCTGCGACGTCCAGGAGCAGGTCACCATCTGTCCCACGCAGGCTCTCACCGTCGGTGCAGTCGGCTTCAAGTTTGGAGCAAACAAGCCTTGGCAAGAGCAATCCACGCGGGATCGGAAGATTGCTTCTCACTCGGACCAGGAAGGTCAGAGTCGGGGCTCCTTTTCAGGAGAGCTGGTGTGGATCTGGAGCAACCAGATTCACGAGTCTTCTTAGGTAGTTCGTCGGCACAGGGACCACAAGCCAGCTGGCAAGTGACCGGGCCAACGCGTTGAGCCAAATCGTGCCAAAGGGCCCCACGCAGCACTCGTCGAGTGTGGAGGGCTGAACTTCGGCTCAGGAGTAGCTCAGGGTGGGGGCTTCTCAAACCCTGGTGCACAGCTTCGAGGATCACTCGTGGGCTGCACGGTCAGCGTCTCGTGGTCAATTCAAGATGGCGTGCCCCACGCTTCCGGTCGCCTCCACGGGTCTCAGCTTTGCATGGACTGTGGATCGGGCTGTTAGAAGCTGGGCAGGCTTGATCTCGTCGATCTCAGTCGCTCGAGTTCCGGCGGGAACTGCAACTAAGTAGACGTCGAGGGCTGGATGGTGCCTGCTGCTGCAGGGTGGTCACTCCTTGACCACAAGGGAGATTCTTCGGGCTTCCACGTTGAAATGGAGGGCGAAGGGTCCAGAGTTTCGTTTCTAATGTTTCTTCCAGGAAATCTGATGTGCATTGGCACTGCTCCCACTCTTATTCGAATCTGGGGGGCGTGATTACCTGCTAGGTCCCCTCCTATGGGTGGGACCCAGGAAGTGGGTGGATACACCCCCTTCCTTTGATCCAGGCCGCCCTGGCACGAGGGCTGGAGTGCCCCAGAACCGGTTTGGCCGGATTATGCAAGGGGCAGCCTTGTGCACCCCAAGCAGTGTCTGGTTTCTTTCAAACCTCCCTGCTACAATACACTATCTCCTGTCTGGAGGGCGGTGACACCCTCCTGTGACAGGAAACCCTTTGTCCAGGACCCCCTTGACTGAGTTTCGGTCAGCTCCAGGGGTCCAGACATTTGTCTGTGGCAGAGGCATCCATTTTGTGGATCTTAAGGTCTTTGGAGAAATCAACCGCATTAAAGTAAAGTAACATGTCTTACCCCTCTAGAGGGGTGGAATGCCATCCCCGTCGCCAGAACTGGCGAGGGGATGGTATTCCAAAGCGTATGACACCTTACACGACATGTTTTGATAAAGCCAAACCAAAGTTGCTAAATAACCGCGAGGATTATAAGGCACTTAATAGTATATGGTATGGCATTATCCTGAAACAGCTTAGGGATTTGTTCCCGACGGCTGCAGACAGGCTCAGCTCATGCTAGAGCTCCATCTCACATAAAACCACGCACTCAGCCTCCAGGATTGATGAGGCCTTTCTATAGGAGTGGCTCACAGGTTTACATGTGTCCAGATATAGGTTTAGACATAGGTATACTACATCTAAGCAAGGGGTGTGTACACCACCTTACCCCAGCTGAGTGATCAGCCAGTTGTGTCAATTTAAGAACCAGCCAGGGGTGGCAAAAGATATGCTGCAGCCCCTGGTAGGCCTTAGTGGCTCCTATGCCCTGTGCACCTATAGTGCATTATACAGGGGCTGACAAGGAGTCCATTTCCAATTGGTATGTACCTAGGGTACATGGAATCCATTTTACAGAGAGAGCAGATGGCCTGGGGCCCTGATTAGCAGGGAACCAGGTCAACTAAGTCAAAAAACCAGCTAAACACAGGCAAAAAATCTGGGGTAACCATAGTCAGGTAGCCACCTTCCTACAGGGGGCCTTTGTTGTGCCACCTGACTTACCACTGGCTTGGCAAGTGACACAGGAGCGACAAAACTCCTTGACATCCTCTGACATGTGAGGCCAGTGAAAGTGTGAAACAAGCCTGTCCCACGTCTTGTTCTGGCCTAAGTGTCCTGCAAGGGGAATATCATGGGCCAAGGTAAGGAGGAACCCCCTAAACTGCAGAGGTATAACCAACCTCCTGGTCATGCCAGGCTTGGGGGCTCTAGCCTCTGAGTAAAGGAGTCCATCATCCCAATACACAGTATGGGTACCTTGGGCATCCCCAGCAGCCTCAGCAGCAGCCTGCTGTCTGAGGGGTTCAAGGGAAGGGCAATCTAATTGAGCCTGCCTCAGGTCTGCCCTTGAGGGTCCCTCTGTCCCCAGAAACTCAACCTGGTCAGGTTCAAGCTCCTCAGAGACAGTCTCCTCTTGGACTGCAGAATCAGTTTCCTCTGAAACCTGATCCTCAACCTGGGGCAAGGTGGAAGGCTGAGCCTTTCCTCTCTTGCTCCTTCTCTTGGGTTGTGGCTGGTCTATTGTTTCAAGATCCACCACTGGTTCAGGAAGGCACTTCTTAGCCTGAGCCCTTGTCATGGCAAGGACATGCTCTGAAATCCCTAGCATTTCTGCATGAGTCCTGTACTCCACTTCTGACCATGCTGAGCTTTCAAGGTCATTGCCTAACAGACAGTCTACTGGTAGGTCTGCACTCACCACAACCTTCTTTAGGCCATCAACCCCTCCCCAGGAGAAGTTCACAACTGCCACACTATGGGAAGTAGTGGAGTTGCTTGCATTGGTTACTAGGTAGCTCTCACCTAGTACAATCTGTCCAGGGTCCACAAAGTCAGGTGTCACCATTGTGACACTGGCACATGTGTCCCTGTAAGCTTGAGCCAGTTTCTCATTAATTAAGGGAGTCTGTCTGTATTTGCCCAGGTTAGTGGGGCTTACTGCAGTGGGCAACTCAATGTCCACATCATACAGGAGAACTGCCTGTGTAGCATTGCTTGTCCTGACTGCTCCCAGCGATTCCCTAGGCCCTAGGCCTAACCACTGCTCGAGTGGCATCTCTTATACCACTTGTTTAGTATATGGTTTGAGTGGCCACCCGCCCTCATCCATAATTGTGCAACTTGTATGTTTAACCAGTGCTTTTGATTTAACGCTTGTGCCCCTTTATTCATAAAGAATACTGGGGATTGTTTTTAGTAATAAACACATATATTTTTATAATATATACTTGTGTGGTGTCCTTTCATTTGATATTACAGGATTGTATGTGGTAAAACAGCTCGCTTAACACGACCTCTTAAGTTAAGCCTTTAGGCTGCTTAGTCCATGCTACCCCTAGGATAGCTTGTCTAATAAGGTTGACTTACAACCAGACACCATAAGGGATTGTTTGGTCTGATAATAGGTGGTTCCAGAATTGGAAACATCACCTATCAGGCCAACTTCTCACACACAGCCTGGGGGACCAAGAGCAACCAGGGGGACCAAGCACAGCCTGGGGGACCAAGCACAGCCTGGTGGACCAAGAGCAACCAGGGGGACCAAGCACAGCCAGGGGTACCATGCACAGCCAGGGGGACCAAGAGCAACTAGGGGGACCAAGCACAGCCTTGGGGACCAAGCACAGCCCGGGGGACCAAGCACAGCCTGGGGGACCAAGCACAGCCTGAGGGACCAAGAGCAACCAGGGGGACCAAGCAGAGCCTGGGGGACCAAGCAGAGCCTGGGGGACCAAGCACAGCCTGGGGTACCAAGCACAGCCTGGGGGACCAAGAGCAACCAGGGGGACCAAGCACAGCCTGGGGGACCAAGCACAGCCGGGGGTACCAAGAGCAACCAGGGGGACCAAGCACAGCCAGGGGTACCAAGCACAGCCAGGGGGACCAAGAGCAACCAGGGGGACCAAGCACAGCCTGGGGGACCAAGAGCAACCAGGGGGACCAAGCACAGCCTGGGGGACAAAGCACAGCCTGGGGGACCAAGAGCAACCAGGGGGACCAAGCAGAACCTGGGGGACCAAGCACAGCCTGAAGGACCAAGAGCAACCAGGGGGACCAAGCAGAGCCTGGGGGACCAAACAGAGCCTGGGGGACCAAGCACAGCCTGGGGGACCAAGCACAGCCTGGGTGTAGGAAGGTGGCTACCTGACTATGGTTACCCCAGATTTTTTGCCTGTGTTTAGCTGGTTTTTTGACTTCGTTGACCTGGTTCCCTGCTAATCAGGGCCCCAGGCCATCTGCTCTCTCTGTAAAATGGATTCCATGTACCCTAGGTACATACCACAATTGGAAATGGACTCCTTGTCAGCCCCTGTAGAATGCACTATAGGTGCACAGGGCACAGGAGCCACTAAGGCCTACCAGGGGCTGCAGCATATCTTTTGCCACCCCTGGCTGGTTCTTAAATTGACACAACTGGCTGATCACTCAGCTGGGGTAAGGTGGTGTACACACCCCTTGCTTAGATATAGTATACCTATGTCTAAACCTATATCTGGACACATGTAAACCTGTGAGCCACTCCTATAGAAAGGCCTCATCAATCCTGGAGGCTGAGTGCGTGGTTTCATGTGAGATGGAGCTCTAGCATGAGCTGAGCCTGTCTGCAGCCGTCGGGAACAAATCCCTAAGCTGTTTCAGGATAATGCCATACCATATACTATTAAGCGCCTTATAATCCTCGCGGTTATTTAGCAACTCTGGTTTGACTTTATCAAAACATGTCGTGTAAGGTGTCATACGCTTTGGAATACCATCCCCTCGCCAGTTCTGGCGACGGGGATGGCATTCCACCCCTCTAGAGGGGTAAGACATGTTACTTTGCTGTAATGCGGTTGATTTCTCCAAAGACCTTAAGATCCACAAAATGGATGCCTCTGCCACAGACAAATGTCTGGACCCCTGGAGCTGACCGAAACTCAGTCAAGGGGGTCCTGGACAAAGGGTTTCCTGTCACAGGAGGGTGTCACCGCCCTCCAGACAGGAGATAGTGTATTGTAGCAGGGAGGTTTGAAAGAAACCAGACACTGCTTGGGGCGCACAAGGCTGCCCCTTGCATAATCCGGCCAAACCGGTTCTGGGGCACTCCAGCCCTCGTGCCAGGGCGGCCTGGATCAAAGGAAGGGGGTGTATCCACCCCCTTCCTGGGTCCCACCCATAGGAGGGGACCTAGCAGGTAATCACGCCCACCAGATTCGAATAAGAGTGGGAGCAGTGCCAATGCACTTCAGATTTCCTGGAAGAAACATTTGAAACGAAACTCTGGACCCTTGGACCTCCACTCCAACGTGGAAGCCCGAAGAATCTCCCTTGTGGTCAAGGAGTGACCACCCTGCAGCAGCAGGCACCATCCAGCCCTCGACGTCTACTTAGTTGCAGTTCCCGCCGGAACTCGAGCGACTGAGATCGACGAGATCAAGCCTGCCCAGCTTCTAACAGCCCGATCCACAGTCCCTGCAAAGCTGAGACCCGTGGAGGCGACCGGAAGCGTGAGGCACGCCATCTTGAATTGACCACGAGACGCTGACCGCGCAGCCCACGAGTGACCCTCGAAGCTGTGCACCGGGGTTTGAGAAGCCCCCACCCTGAGCTACTCCTGAGCCGAAGTTCAGCCCTCCACACTCGACGAGTGCTGCGTGGGGCCCTTTGGCACGATTTGGCTCAACGCATTGGCCCGGTCACTTGCCAGCTGGCTTGTGGTCCCTGTGCCAACGAACTACCTAAGAAGACTCGTGAATCTGGTTGCTCCAGATCCACACCAGCTCCCCTGAAAAGGAGCCCCGACTCTGACCTTCCTGGTCCGAGTGAGAAGCAATCTTCCGATCCCGCGTGGATTGCTCTTACCAAGGCTTGTTTGCTCCAAACTTGAAGCCGACTGCACCGACGGTGAGAGCCTGCGTGGGACAGATCGTGACCTGCTCCTGGACGTCGCAGATGCCCCAGAGCCCACGTGACAGCGGAGAGAAGCTCCTCGACGACCACCTGATTGCGCCCGACATTGCCTGGTTCCGTCCTGGTTCCACCCTGGTCACTGCTGAGTGACCCAGACTCTGTCCCCTCTGCCTTCAGGTACTTTTCTACTTGAGTCCACCCTTGGACTCCACCGGACACTTCATCTTCACCCCGCCTGCAGCCCTTTCAGCTTCAAGCACCAAGAGCCTGCGTGTCAAAACCCGACGCCACTTCGACCCTATGCACCCGCTTCCTGTGGGTGAGGTAACTTTGCTCCGCCGGTGTTCCCACACTGGTGCACACCTCTAGGGTCTGTGTGTTAAGTTTTGTTCCTCTAGGTTCAGCGGAAGTGTCCTTTAACTTTAACTTTATAACTTTTACGCACCATTGGTTAACATTGGTGCATGCGTGCGCTTTCCGCACATCTCCCGAATCCCGAGGGCCATTCCCGACTTCAGCATTGCTTGTCCTGACTGCTCCCAGCGATTCCCTAGGCCCTAGGCCTAACCACTGCTCGAGTGGCATCTCTTATACCACTTGTTTAGTATATGGTTTGAGTGGCCCCTACCCTCATCCATAATTGTGCAACTTTGTATGTTTAAACAGTGCTTTTGATTTAACGCTTGTGCCCCTTTATTCATAAAGAATACTGGGGATTGTTTTTAGTAATAAACACATATATTTTTATAATATATACTTGTGTGGTGTCCTTTCATTTGGTATTACAGGATTGTATGTGGTAAAACAGCTCGCTTAACACGACCTCTTAAGTTAAGCCTTTAGGCTGCTTAGTCCATGCTACCCCTAGGATAGCTTGTCTAATAAGGTTGACTTACAACCAGACACCATAAGGGATTGTTTGGTCAGGTAGTAGGTGGTTCCAGAATTGGAAACATCCCCTACCAGGCCAACTTCTCACATTGGTGAGCAGCGGTGCGGATTTGAGCTTGCTGTTGTTTTACCATTGCAATCTTTATATCAAATTGAAAGATCACATCAAGTACCTCTAGGTACATATAAAATCAAAAGCTTAGCATATTAAGTTCTACTGAACTTAGTAGTTGTAGGTTGAAGGGAGTAGCACACCCCTGACTACAACTCACTAGCAAGGTCCAGTAGGAAAACACTTAGTGTAGGTAAGTGCACCACTTACACCTCACTAGTAACCATGTCTGACACAGGAAAGGCCTCAGGGTCTAGTCCTGTGACAGTTGACCCTACCCAGGCAACTTTTGGATATGACAAGTTAACCCGCAGAGACTTGATTGCCTTGTGCAAAGCAAGAGGGTTAAAAAGGGGCAGAAACCCCACCTGCCAAATCCTGGTAGAAATCCTAGAACAGGATGACTTAGAGAAAGTGAAGGAAACTTCCCTAGAAACAGGAAATGGAGGGAACCCCCCTGTAGTTGATCCCCCTGAAGAGGAGGATGATGAAGATGAGGACTCAGAGGTTGAGGACTTGGAAGTACAGGATCAGGGTAGCCAGGTTCCAGTTGGTAGGCTTAGCCAGGCCAACTTGGACCTACTGGGGAATGGAGAGGGCCAGCACCTCCCCAGAACCCCACATGGGATTCTCCCAGGCAACAGAAGAGTGAGATCTCCCTCAGGGGACTCTCATATTTCTAGTGCCTCAAGAGAATCAGAGAGAGGCATGAGTGCTTCTCAGAAAGCTGAGCATAGGGCTAGAATGAGGGCTGTCAAACTCCAGATAGAGAGGGAGGAGGTAGCCTTGGCTCAAGCTAAACTTAGCATGGCCCAAGCTAAACTTGCCTTGGCAAGAGAGCAGAAATTGTGTGGCTTAGATGCCTCTGGTGGCAGCAATATTCCTAAAGAGAAACTGTGAGAAGTTGGCCTGGTAGGGGATGTTTCCAATTCTGGAACCACCTACTACCTGACCAAACAATCCCTTATGGTGTCTGGTTGTAAGTCAACCTTATTAGACAATGTAGGAAGGTGGCTACCTGACTATGGTTACCCCGGATTTTTTGCCTGTGTTTAGCTGGTTTTTTGACTTAGTTGACCTGGTTCCCTGCTAATCAGGGCCCCAGGCCATCTGCTCTCTCTGTAAAATGGATCCCATGTACCCTAGGTACATACCAATTGGAAATGGACTCCTTGTCAGCCCCTGTAGAATGCACTATAGGTGCACAGGGCATAGGAGCCACTAAGGCCTACCAGGGGCTGCAGCATATCTTTTGCCACCCCTGGCTGGTTCTTAAATTGACACAACTGGCTGATCACTCAGCTGGGGTAAGGTGGTGTAATCACCCCTTGCTTAGATATAGTATACCTATATCTAAACCTATATCTGGACACATATTAACCTGTGAGCCACTCCTATGGAAGGCCTCATCAATCCTGGAGGCAGAGTGCGTGGTTTAATGTGAGATGGAGCTCTAGCATGAGCTGAGCCTGTCTGCAGCTGTCGGGAACAACTCCCTAAGCTGTTTCAGGATAAGGCCATACCATATACTCTTAAGTGCCTTATAATCCTCGCGGTTATATAGCAACTTTGGTTTGGCTTTATCAAAACATGTCGTGTAAGGTGTCATACGATTTGGAATACTATCCCCTCGCCAGTTCTGGCGACGGGGATAGCATTCCACCCCTCTAGAGGGGTAAGACATGTTACTTTGCTTAAATGCGGTTAATTTCAAAAAGGACCTTAGATCCACAAAATGGATGCCTCTGCCACAGACAAATGTCTGGACCCCTGCAGGTGACCGAAACTCAGCAGATGGGGCCTGGACAAAGGGTTTCCTGTCACAGGAGGGTGTCACCACCCTCCAGACAGGAGATAGTGTATTGTAGCAGGGAGGTTTGAAAGAAACCAGACAGTGCCTGGGGAGCACAAGGCTTCCCCTTGCATAATCCGGTCAAACCGGTTCTGGGGCAGCCCAGCCCCAGCTCCAGTGAGACCTGGAGAAAGGAAAGGGGGTGTAACCACCCCCCTTCCTGGTCCCACCCATAGGGAGGGACCTAGCAGGAGATCCACCTCTCAGATTGGAATAAGAGTGGGAGCAGTGCCCTAGCACAGCAGATCATCCTGAAATCACCTTTAAACTAAGAAGATTTCCTGGAAGAAACATTTGAAACGATATTCTGGACCCTTCGCCCTCCATCTCAACGTGGAAGCCCGAAGAATCTCCCTTGTGGTCAAGGAGTGACCACCCTGCAGCAGCAGGCACCATCCAGCCCTCGACGTCTACTTAGTTGCAGTTCCCGCCGGAACTCGAGCGACTGAGATCGACGAGATCAAGCCTGCCCAGCTTGTAACAGCCCGATCCACAGTCCATGCAAAGCTGAGACCCGTGGAGGCGACCGGAAGCGTGGGGCACGCCATCTTGAAGTGACCACGAGACGCTGACCGTGCAGCCCACGAGTGACCCTCGAAGCTGTACACCGGGGTTTGAGAAGCCCCCACCCTGAGCTACTCCTGAGCCGAAGTTCAGCCCTCCACACTCGACGAGTGCGGCGTGGGGCCCTTTGGCACGATTTGGCTCAACGCGTTGGCCCGGTCACTTGCCAGCTGGCTTGTGGTCCCTGTGCCGACGAACTACCAAAGAAGACTCGTGAATCTGGTTGCTCCAGATCCACACCAGCTCCCCTGAAAAGGAGCCCCGACTCTGACCTTCCTGGTCCGAGTGAGAAGCAATCTTCCGATCCTGCGTGGATTGCTCTTACCAAGGCTTGTTTGCTCCAAACCTGAAGCCGACTGCACCGACGGTGAGAGCCTGCGTGGGACAGATCGTGACCTGCTCCTGGACGTCGCAGATGCCCCAGAGCCCACGTGACAGTGGAGAGAAGCTCCTCGACGACCACCTGATTGCGCCCGACATTGCCTGGTTCCGTCCTGGTTCCACCCTGGTCACTGCTGAGTGACCCAGACTCTGTCCCCTCTGCTTTCAGGTTCTCTACAACTTGAGTCCACCCTTGGACTCCACCGGACACTTCGTCTTCACCCTGCCTGCAGCCCTTTCAGCTTCAAGCACCAAGAGCCTGCGTGTCAAAACCCGACGCCACTTCGACCCTGTGCACCCACTTCCTGTGGGTGAGGTAACTTTGCTCCGCCGGTGTTCCCACACTGGTGCACACCTCTAGGGTCTGTGTGTTAAGTTTTGTTCCTCTAGGTTCAGCGGAAGTGTCCTTAAACTTTAACTATTTGACTTTTACGCACCATTGGTTAACATTGGTGCATGCGTGCGCTTTCCGCACATCTCCCGAATCCCGAGGGCCATTCCCGACTTCAGCATTGCTTGTCCTGACTGCTCCCAGTGATTCCCTAGGCCCTAGGCCTAACCACTGCTCGAGTGGCCTTTCTTATACCACTTGTTTAGTATATGGTTTGAGTGGCCACCCGCCCTCATCCATAATTGTGCAACTTGTATGTTTAAACAGTGCTTTTGATTTAACGCTTGTGCCCCTTTATTCATAAAGAATACTGGGGATTGTTTTTAGTAATAAACACATATATTTTTATAATATATACTTGTGTGGTGTCCTTTCATTTGGTATTACAGGATTGTATGTGGTAAAACAGCTCGCTTAACACGACCTCTTAAGTTAAGCCTTTAGGCTGCTTAGTCCATGCTACCCCTAGGATAGCTTGTCTAATAAGGTTGACTTACAACCAGACACCATAAGGGGATTGTTTGGTCAGGTAGTAGGTGGTTCCAGAATTGGAAACATCCCCTACCAGGCCAACTTCTCACATTGGTGAGCAGCGGTGCGGATTTGAGCTTGCTGTTGTTTTACCATTGCAATCTTTATATCAAATTGAAAGATCACATCAAGTACCTCTAGGTACATATAAATCAAAAGCTTAGCATATTAAGTTCTACTGAACTTAGTAGTTGTAGGTTGAAGGGATTAGCACACCCTGACTACAACTCACTAGCAAGGTACAGTAGGAAAACACTTAGTGTAGGTAAGTGCACCACTTACACCTCACTAGTAACCATGTCTGACACAGGAAAAGCCTCAGGGTCTACTCCTGTGACAGTTGACCCTACCCAGGCAACTTTTGGATATGACAAGTTAACCCGTAGAGACTTGATTGCCTTGTGCAAAGCAAGAGGGTTAAAAAGGGGCAGAAGCCCCACCTGCCAAATCCTGGTAGAAATCCTAGAACAGGATGACTTAGAGAAGGCAAAGGCAGCTTCCCTAGACACAGTGTGAGAAGTTGGCCTGGTAGGGGATGTTTCCAATTCTGGAACCACCTACTACCTGACCAAACAATCCCCTTATGGTGTCTGGTTGTAAGTCAACCTTATTAGACAAGCTATCCTAGGGGTAGCATGGACTAAGCAGCCTAAAGGCTTAACTTAAGAGGTCGTGTTAAGCGAGCTGTTTTACCACATACAATCCTGTAATACCAAATGAAAGGACACCACACAAGTATATATTATAAAAATATATGTGTTTATTACTAAAAACAATCCCCAGTATTCTTTATGAATAAAGGGGCACAAGCGTTAAATCAAAAGCACTGTTCAAACATACAAGTTGCACAATTATGGATGAGGGCGGGGGGCCACTCAAACCATATACTAAACAAGTGGTATAAGAGAGGCCACTCGAACAGTGGTTAGGCCTAGGGCCTAGGGAATCGCTGGGAGCAGTCAGGACAAGCAATGCTGAAGTCGGGAATGGCCCTCGGGATTCGGGAGATGTGCGGAAAGCGCACGCATGCACCAATGTTAACCAATGGTGCGTAAAAGTCAAAGAGTTAAAGTTTAAGGACACTTCCGCTGAACCTAGAGGAACAAAACTTAACACACAGACCCTAGAGGTGTGCACCAGTGTGGGAACACCGGCGGAGCAAAGTTACCTCACCCACAGGAAGTGGGTGCACAGGGTCGAAGTGGCGTCGGGTTTTGACACGCAGGCTCTTGGTGCTTGAAGCTGAAAGGGCTGCAGGCAGGGTGAAGACGAAGTGTCCGGTGGAGTCCAAGGGTGGACTCAAGTTGTAGAGTACCTGAAAGCAGAGGGGACAGAGTCTGGGTCACTCAGCAGTGACCAGGGTGGAACCAGGACGGAACCAGGCAATGTCGGGCGCAATCAGGTGGTCGTCGAGGAGCTTCTCTCCGCTGTCACGTGGGCTCTGGGGCATCTGCGACGTCCAGGAGCAGGTCAGGATCTGTCCCATGCAGGCTCTCACCGTCGGTGCAGTCGGCTTCAGGTTTGGAGCAAACAAGCCTTGGTAAGAGCAATCCACGCAGGATCGGAAGATTGCTTCTCACTCGGACCAGGAAGGTCAGAGTCGGGGCTCCTTTTCAGGGGAGCTGGTGTGGATCTGGAGCAACCAGATTCACGAGTCTTCTTCGGTAGTTCGTCGGCACAGGGACCACAAGCCAGCTGGCAAGTGACCGGGCCAATGCGTTGAGCCAAATCGTGCCAAAGGGCCCCACGCAGCACTCGTCGAGTGTGGAGGGCTGAACTTCGGCTCAGGAGTAGCTCAGGGTGGGGGCTTCTCAAACCCCGGTGTACAGCTTCGAGGGTCACTCGTGGGCTGCACGGTCAGCGTCTCATGGTCACTTCAAGATGGCGTGCCCCACGCTTCCGGTCGCCTCCACGGGTCTCAGCTTTGCATGGACTGTGGATCGGGCTGTTAGAAGCTGGGCAGGCTTGATCTCGTCGATCTCAGTCGCTCGAGTTCCGGCGGGAACTGCAACTAAGTAGACGTCGAGGGCTGGATGGTGCCTGCTGCTGCAGGGTGGTCACTCCTTGACCACAAGGGAGATTCTTCGGGCTTCCACGTTGAGATGGAGGGCGAAGGGTCCAGAATATCGTTTCAAATGTTTCTTCCAGGAAATCTGATGTGCATTGGCACTGCTCCCACTCTTATTCCAATCTGGGGGGCGTGATTACCTGCTAGGTCCCCTCCTATGGGTGGGACCCAGGAAGTGGGTGGATACACCCCCTTCCTTTGATCCAGGCCGCCCTGGCACGAGGGCTGGAGTGCCCCAGAACCGGTTTGGCCGGATTATGCAAGGGGCAGTGTAGGAGAGTAGGGTCTGCTATCCTATGGTCACCCCAAATTTTTGCTTTTTGCTTCACTGGTTTTCGACTACTGAGGCTGTGGGCCTGCTGATCAGACCCCCAGCCTGCTGTTCTCTCACTAAATTAATGACACATGTGCTATAGGCACATACCAATTGGAAATGGACTCCTTGTCAGCCCCTGTAGAATGCACTATAGGTGCACAGGGCACAGGAGCCACTAAGGCCTACCAGGGGCTGCAGCATATCTTTTGCCACCCCTGGCTGGTTCTTAAATTGACACAACTGGCTGATCACTCAGCTGGGGTAAGGTGGTGTACACACCCCTTGCTTAGATATAGTATACCTATGTCTAAACCTATATCTGGACACATGTAAACCTGTGAGCCACTCCTATAGACAGGCCTCACCAATCCTGGAGGCTGGGTGCATGGTTTTTATGTGAGATGGAGCTCTAGCATGAGCTGAGCCTGTCTGCAGCCGTCGGGAACAAATCCCTAAGCTGTTTCAGGATAATGCCATACCATATACTATTAAGTGCCTTATAATCCTCGCGGTTATTTAGCAACTCTGGTTTGGCTTTATCAAAACATGTCGTGTAAGGTGTCATACGCTTTGGAATACCATCCCCTCGCCAGTTCTGGCGACGGGGATGGCATTCCACCCCTCTAGAGGGGTAAGACATGTTACTTCACTTTAATGCGGTTGATTTCTCCAAAGGCCTTAAGATCCACAAAATGGATGCCTCTGCCACAGACAAATGTCTGGACCCCTGGAGCTGACCGAAACCCAGTCAAGGGGGTCCTGGACAAAGGGTTTCCTGTCACAGGAGGGTGTCACCGCCCTCCAGACAGGAGATAGTGTATTGTAGCAGGGAGGTTTGAAAGAAACCAGACACTGCCTGGGGCGCACAAGGCTGCCCCTTGCATAATCCGGCCAAACCGGTTCTGGGGCACTCCAGCCCTCGTGCCAGGGCGGCCTGGATCAAAGGAAGGGGGTGTATCCACCCACTTCCTGGGTCCCACCCATAGGAGGGGACCTAGCAGGTAATCACGCCCACCAGATTCGAATAAGAGTGGGAGCAGTGCCAATGCACATCAGATTTCCTGGAAGAAACATTTGAAACGATATTCTGGACCCTTCGCCCTCCATCTCAACGTGGAAGCCCGAAGAATCTCCCTTGTGGTCAAGGAGTGACCACCCTGCAGCAGCAGGCACCATCCAGCCCTCGACGTCTACTTGGTTGCAGTTCCCGCCGGAACTCGAGCGACTGAGATCGACGAGATCAAGCCTGCCCAGCTTCTAACAGCCCGATCCACAGTCCCTGCAAAGCTGAGACCCGTGGAGGCGACCGGAAGCGTGGGGCACGCCATCTTGAAGTGACCACGAGACGCTGACCGTGCAGCCCACGAGTGACCCTCGAAGCTGTACACCGGGGTTTGAGAAGCCCCCACCCTGAGCTACTCCTGAGCCGAAGTTCAGCCCTCCACACTCGACGAGTGCTGCGTGGGGCCCTTTGGCACGATTTGGCTCAACGCGTTGGCCCGGTCACTTGCCAGCTGGCTTGTGGTCCCTGTGTCGACGAACTACAAAAGAAGACTCGTGATTCTGGTTGCTCCAGATCCACACCAGCTCCCCTGAAAGGGAGCCCCGACTCTGACCTTCCTGGTCCGAGTGAGACGCCATCTTCCAATCCCGCGTGGATTGCTCTTACCAAGGCTTGTTTGCTCCAAACCGGAAGCCGACTGCACCGACGGTGAGAGCCTGCGTGGGACAGATCGTGACCTGCTCCTGGACGTCGCAGATGCCCCAGAGCCCACGTGACAGCGAAGAGAAGCGCCTCGACGACCACCTGATTGCGCCCGACATTGCCTGGTTCCGTCCTGGTTCCACCCTGGTCACTGCTGAGTGACCCAGACTCTGTCCCCTCTGCTTTCAGGTACTCTACAACTTGAGTCCACCCTTGGACTCCACCGGACACTTCGTCTTCACCCTGCCTGCAGCCCTTTCAGCTTCAAGCACCAAGAGCCTGCGTGTCAAAACCCGACGCCACTTCGACCCTGTGCACCCACTTCCTGTGGGTGAGGTAACTTTGCTCCGCCGGTGTTCCCACACTGGTGCACACCTCTAGGGTCTGTGTGTTAAGTTTTGTTCCTCTAGGTTCAGCGGAAGTGTCCTTAAACTTTAACTATTTGACTTTTACGCACCATTGGTTAACATTGGTGCATGCGTGCGCTTTCCGCACATCTCCCGAATCCCGAGGGCCATTCCCGACTTCAGCATTGCTTGTCCTGACTGCTCCCAGCGATTCCCTAGGCCCTAGGCCTAACCACTGTTCGAGTGGCCTCTCTTATACCACTTGTTTAGTATATGGTTTGAGTGGCCCCCTGCCCTCATCCATAATTGTGCAACTTTGTATGTTTAAACAGTGCTTTTGATTTAACGCTTGTGCCCCTTTATTCATAAAGAATACTGGGGATTGTTTTTAGTAATAAACACATATATTTTTATAATATATACTTGTGTGGTGTCCTTTCATTTGGTATTACAGGATTGTATGTGGTAAAACAGCTCGCTTAACACGACCTCTTAAGTTAAGCCTTTAGGCTGCTTAGTCCATGCTACCCCTAGGATAGCTTGTCTAATAAGGTTGACTTACAACCAGACACCATAAGGGGATTGTTTGGTCAGGTAGTAGGTGGTTCCAGAATTGGAAACATCCCCTACCAGGCCAACTTCTCACAGGCAGCCTTGTGCGCCCCAGGCAGTGTCTGGTTTCTTTCAAACCTCCCTGCTACAATACACTATCTCCTGTCTGGAGGGCGGTGACACCCTCCTGTGACAGGAAACCCTTTGTCCAGGACCCCCTTGACTGGGTTTCGGTCAGCTCCAGGGGTCCAGACATTTGTCTGTGGCAGAGGCATCCATTTTGTGGATCTTAAGGCCTTTGGAGAAATCAACCGCATTAAAGTGAAGTAACATGTCTTACCCCTCTAGAGGGGTGGAATGCCATCCCCGTCGCCAGAACTGGCGAGGGGATGGTATTCCAAAGCGTATGACACCTTACACGACATGTTTTGATAAAGCCAAACCAGAGTTGCTAAATAACCGCGAGGATTATAAGGCACTTAATAGTATATGGTATGGCATTATCCTGAAACAGCTTAGGGATTTGTTCCCGACGGCTGCAGACAGGCTCAGCTCATGCTAGAGCTCCATCTCACATAAAAACCATGCACCCAGCCTCCAGGATTGGTGAGGCCTGTCTATAGGAGTGGCTCACAGGTTTACATGTGTCCAGATATAGGTTTAGACATAGGTATACTATATCTAAGCAAGGGGTGTGTACACCACCTTACCCCAGCTGAGTGATCAGCCAGTTGTGTCAATTTAAGAACCAGCCAGGGGTGGCAAAAGGTATGCTGCAGCCCCTGGTAGGCCTTAGTGGCTCCTGTGCCCTGTGCACCTATAGTGCATTCTACAGGGGCTGACAAGGAGTCCATTTCCAATTGGTATGTGCCTATAGCACATGTGTCATTAATTTAGTGAGAGAACAGCAGGCTGGGGGTCTGATCAGCAGGCCCACAGCCTCAGTAGTCGAAAACCAGTGAAGCAAAAAGCAAAAATTTGGGGTGACCATAGGATAGCAGACCCTACTCTCCTACACAACCCCCCCCCCCAAACGCAGGGACATTAAACTAACCTTGACCAGATAAGTCTTCATGTTCTAAGTGGAAGTACCTGGAGAGACCATCTGCATTACCATGGTCAGTCCCTGGGCGGTGCTCCACTGTAAAGTCCATCCCCTGTAGGGAAATGGACCACCTGAGCAGTTTGGGATTTTCACCCTTCATCTGATTAAGCCATAAGAGGGGCTTATGGTCTGTTTGCACCAGGAAGTGAGTTCCAAACAAGTAGGACCTCAACTTCTTTAATGCCCAAACCACAGCAAAGGCCTCCCTCTCAATGGCTGACCAACGTTTTTCTCTTGGGGTTAGCCTCCTGCTAATGAAAGCAATTGGCTGGTCTTGACCATCTTGATTAAGTTGTGAGAGTACAGCTCCCACCCCCAACTCAGAAGCATCTGTCTGAACAATGAACTGTTTGGAGTAGTCAGGACTCTTTAGGATAGGTGCAGAGCACATGGCCTTCTTCAGGTCTTCAAATGCCTTCTGACAGCTAACTGTCCACTGAACCTTTTTTGGCATCTTCTTGGATGTCAAGTCATTTAATGGTGTCACTATAGACCCATAGTTTTTCACAAACTTTCTGTAATACCCAGTCAGGCCCAAGAAGGCTCTGACTTGTGTCTGGGTAACTGGAGGAGCCCAGTCCTGTATGGCCTGGATTTTGCTTTCCAGTGGCTGAACCTGGCCTCCACCTACTAGGTGGCCCAGGTATACAACCTTACTCTGCCCTATCTGGCACTTTGTGGCCTTGATAGTTAGGCCTGCCTTTTGCAGGGCCTCCAAAACTTTCTTCAGGTGGATCAGGTGATCCTCCCAGGTGGAGCTAAAGACAGCAATATCATCCAGATAAGCTGCACAAAAGTCATCCAACCCAGTAAGGACTTGGTTCACCAACCTTTGGAAAGTGGCAGGTGCATTCTTCAAACCAAAGGGCATTACCACAAACTGATAATGCCCACTAGGGGTAGAGAATGCTGTCTTGGCCTTTGACTCCTCAGCTAGTCTGATTTGCCAGTAGCCAGCTGTCAGATCAAATGTGCTCAGAAACTTGGCAGAAGCCAATCTGTCAATGAGCTCATCTGCTCTTGGAATGGGGTGAGCATCTGTCCTAGTGACAGCATTGAGACCCCTGTAATCCACGCAAAACCTCATTTCTCTCTTACCATCTTGGGTATGAGGTTTTGGCACCAGGACTACTGGGCTGGCCCATGGGCTCTCTGATGGCTCAATCACTCCCAGCTCCAACATCTTTTGCACCTCAGCCTTGATGCAATCCCTGACATGATCAGGTTGCCTGTAGATCTTATTCTTGACAGGCAGACTGTCACCAGTGTCCACAACATGGGTACACCAGTCAGTTTGGCTGGGTGTGAGTGGAAACATTTGCCTGTGAGCCTGCAAAACTTGTCTGCAGTCCCTCTGTTGCTGGTCAGTGAGGCTGCCTGCCAAGGCTACTCCATCAACTGAACCATCATCAGGGTTCTGGGAAAGCAGGTCTGGGAGAGGGTCACTCTCTTCCTCCTGTTCCCCATCTGTGGCCATGAGCAAGCTCATGTCCTCCCTGTCTACAAATGCTTTCAAGCGATTCACATGGATTACCCTGTGAGGGCTCCTGGGTGTTCCAAAGTCTACCAAGTAGGTGACTTCCCCTTTCTTCTCAATAATAGGATAGGGTCCACTCCATTTGTCTTGGAGTGCTGCTGGAGCCACTGGCTCCAGTACCCATACCTTCTGTCCTGGTTGGAACTCTACCAGTACAGCCTTTTGGTCATGCCAAGCTTTCTGCAATTCTTGGCTGGCCTCCAGGTTTTTGGATGCTCTTTCCATGTACTCAGCCATCCTGGAGCGGAGACCAAGTACATAGTCCACTATGTCTAGTTTGGGCTTTTTGAGAGGTAACTCCCATCCTTCCTTCACCAAACACAATGGACCTCTCACAGGGTGGCCAAACAAAAGTTCAAAAGGGCTGTAGCCAACCCCCTTCTGTGGGACCTCTCTGTAAGCAAAGAGCAGGCAGGGTAAAAGAATGTCCCATTTCCGCCTGAGCTTCTCTGGTAATCCTTTTATCATGCCTTTAAGGGTCTTGTTAAATCTCTCCACAAGCCCATTGCATTGTGGATGATATGGGGTGGTAAACTTATAGTTTACTCCACATTCCTTCCACATTGCTTTTAGATAGCTGGACATAAAATTTGTCCCTCTATCTGATAGTACCTCCTTAGGAAAGCCCACTCTTGAGAAAACTGCAATGAGGGCTTTTGCCACCACAGGTGCTGTGGTGGTCCTTAGGGGAATAGCCTCTGGGTACCTGGTGGCATGATCCACTACCACCAGTATGAATCTGTTCCCAGATGCTGTTTGGGGGTCCATTGGACCCACAATATCAATTCCAACTCTCTCAAAGGGGACCCCCACCACAGGTAGTGGTATTAGGGGGGCCTTTGTTGTGCCACCTGACTTACCACTGGCTTGGCAAGTGACACAGGAGCGACAAAACTCCTTGACATCCTCTGACATGTGAGGCCAGTGAAAGTGTGGAACAAGCCTGTCCCACGTCTTGTTCTGGCCTAAGTGTCCTGCAAGGGGAATATCATGGGCCAAGGTAAGGAGGAATCCCCTAAACTGCAGAGGTATCACCAACCTCCTGGTCATGCCAGGCTTGGGGGCTCTAGCCTCTGAGTAAAGGAGTCCCTCATCCCAATACACAGTATGGGTACCTTGGGCATCCCCAGCAGCCTCAGCAGCAGCCTGCTGTCTGAGGGGTTCAAGGGAAGGGCAATCTAATTGAGCCTGCCTCAGGTCTGCCCTTGAGGGTCCCCCTGTCCCCAGAAACTCAACCTGGTCAGGTTCAAGCTCCTCAGAGACAGTCTCCTCTTGGACTGCAGAATCAGTTTCCTCTGAAACCTGATCCTCAACCTGGGGCAAGGTGGAAGGCGAGGCCTTTCCTCTCTTGCTCCTTCTCTTGGGTTGTGGCTGGTCTATTGTCTCAAGATCCACCACTGGTTCAGGAAGGCACTTCTTAGCCTGAGCCCTTGTCATGGCAAGGACATGCTCTGAAATCCCTAGCATTTCTGCATGAGTCCTGTACTCCACTTCTGACCATGCTGAGCTTTCAAGGTCATTGCCTAACAGACAGTCTACTGGTAGGTCTGCACTCACCACAACTTTCTTTAGGCCATCAACCCCTCCCCAGGAGAAGTTCACAACTGCCACACTATGGGAGGTAGTGGAGTTGCTTGCATTGGTTACTAGGTAGCTCTCTCCTAGTACAATCTGTCCAGGGTCCACAAAGCCAGGGGTCACCATGGTGACACTAGCACATGTGTCCCTGTAAGCTTGAGCCAGTTTCTCATTTATTAAGGGAGTCTGCCTGTATTTGCCCAGGTTAGTGGGGCTTACTGCAGTGGGCAACTCAATGTCCACATCATACAGGAGAACTGCCTGTGTAGGGACTCTGACTAGGCCAGATCCTACTTCAATACCCAGGGTCAACCCAGCTACACCCTTGGCCTGTGTTCCACCACTGCTTACTGTACTTGGGGTTGCAGTTGCTTTAGGAGCTGTAGTGGTGGGAACTGGATTTGCCTTGGTGCACTCACTGCCCCAGTGTGAAACTGATTTGCAGGTATTACACCAAGGTGTCTTTGGACCTTTGTTCTTCTTCTTCTTGTTACCATTTTGGGAACCACCCTCCTTACTATTAGTTTGGAGGCCTGAAGACTTCTGGTCTTTTTCTTTATCTTTCTGATTCTGATTACCACCCTTCTGGTCTGTTTTCTTCTGGTCACCACCTTGGTTCTGGGGTTTCTGCTTAATCCTTGTTCTGACCCATTTGTCTGCCTTCTTTCCCAATTCTTGGGGAGAGGTCAGATCAGAGTCAATAAGGTATTGATGCAACAGCTGGTTTGTACAGTTATTAAGGATCTGTTCTCTCATCATAAGATTGTACAATCCTGTATAGTCTGAAACTTTACTTCCCTGTAACCAACCCTCCAAAGCCTTAGTGGCACACTCCACAAAATCAGTCCAGTCTTGAGTCTGTGCTTTCTGGGTGTCTCTGAACAACAACCTGTATTGCTCAGTGGTTAGGCCATACCCTTCAATGAGAGCACTCTTCAAAACAGAGTAGTTTTTGGCATCCTCAGGTCTAACTGTGAGGAGCCTGTCCCTCCCTTTCTCAGAAAAGGAGTACCACAAAATTGCAGCCCACTGATTCTCAGGAACCTGCTGTACCATGCAGGCTCTCTCAAGAGCAGTCATCCATTTGTGGATGTCATCCCCTTCTTTAAAGGGGGGCACAATTTTGGTCAGGTTTCTATTATCATAGGCCCTGTCTTTTTCTCTTGGAAAATTGCTGCCACCAGTGACATCTAAGCCACTTAATTTCTGCTCTCTTGCCAAGGCAAGTTTAGCTTGAGCTAAGGTAAGCTTAGCTTGACTCAGGGCTACCTCCTCTCTCTCTATCTGGAGTCTGACAGCCCTCATTCTAGCCCTATGCTCAGCTTTCTGAGAAGCACTCATGCCTCTCTCTGATTCTCTGGAGGCACTAGAAAGATGAGAGTCCCCTGAGGGAGATCTCACTCTTCTGTTGCCTGGGGGAATCATATGTTGGGTTCTGGGGAGGTGCTGGCCCTCTCCATTCCCCAGTAGGTCCAAGTTGGCCTGGCTAAGCCTACCAACTGGAACCTGGCTACCCTGATCCTGTACTCCTAAGTCCTCAACATCTGAGTCCTCATCCAAGTCATCATCATCCTCCTCTTCAAGGGGATCAACCGCAGGGGGGTTCCCTCCAGTTCCTGTATCTAGGGAAGCTGCTTTTGCCTTCTCTAAGTCATCCTGTTCTAGGATTTCTACCAGGATTAGGCAGGTGGGGCTTCTGCCCCTTTTTAACCCTCTTGCTTTGCACAAGGCAATCAAGTCTCTGCGGGTTAGTTTGTCATATCCAAAAGTTGCCTGGGTAGGGTCAACTGTCACAGGACTAGACCCTGAGGCCTTTCCTGTGTCAGACATGGTTACTAGTGAGGTGTAAGTGGTGCACTTACCTACACTAAGTGTTTTCCTACTGGACCTTGCTAGTGAGTTGTAGTCAGGGGTGTGCTACTCCCTTCAACCTACAACTACTAAGTTCAGTAGAACTTAATATGCTAAGCTTTTGATTTTATATGTACCTAGAGGTACTTGATGTGATCTTTCAATTTGATATAAAGATTGCAATGGTAAAACAACAGCAAGCTCAAATCCGCACCGCTGCTCACCAATGTGGGAAGTTGGCCTGGTAGGGGATGTTTCCAATTCTGGAACCACCTACTACCTGACCAAACAATCCCCTTATGGTGTCTGGTTGTAAGTCAACCTTATTAGACAAGCTATCCTAGGGGTAGCATGGACTAAGCAGCCTAAAGGCTTAACTTAAGAGGTCGTGTTAAGCGAGCTGTTTTACCACATACAATCCTGTAATACCAAATGAAAGGACACCACACAAGTATATATTATAAAAATATATGTGTTTATTACTAAAAACAATCCCCAGTATTCTTTATGAATAAAGGGGCACAAGCGTTAAATCAAAAGCACTGTTCAAACATACAAGTTGCACAATTATGGATGAGGGCGGGGGGCCACTCAAACCATATACTAAACAAGTGGTATAAGAGAGGCCACTCGAACAGTGGTTAGGCCTAGGGCCTAGGGAATCGCTGGGAGCAGTCAGGACAAGCAATGCTGAAGTCGGGAATGGCCCTCGGGATTCGGGAGATGTGCGGAAAGCGCACGCATGCACCAATGTTAACCAATGGTGCGTAAAAGTCAAAGAGTTAAAGTTTAAGGACACTTCCGCTGAACCTAGAGGAACAAAACTTAACACACAGACCCTAGAGGTGTGCACCAGTGTGGGAACACCGGCGGAGCAAAGTTACCTCACCCACAGGAAGTGGGTGCACAGGGTCGAAGTGGCGTCGGGTTTTGACACGCAGGCTCTTGGTGCTTGAAGCTGAAAGGGCTGCAGGCAGGGTGAAGACGAAGTGTCCGGTGGAGTCCAAGGGTGGACTCAAGTTGTAGAGTACCTGAAAGCAGAGGGGACAGAGTCTGGGTCACTCAGCAGTGACCAGGGTGGAACCAGGACGGAACCAGGCAATGTCGGGCGCAATCAGGTGGTCGTCGAGGAGCTTCTCTCCGCTGTCACGTGGGCTCTGGGGCATCTGCGACGTCCAGGAGCAGGTCACGATCTGTCCCACGCAGGCTCTCACCGTCGGTGCAGTCGGCTTCAGGTTTGGAGCAAACAAGCCTTGGTAAGAGCAATCCACGCAGGATCGGAAGATTGCTTCTCACTCGGACCAGGAAGGTCAGAGTCGGGGCTCCTTTTCAGGGGAGCTGGTGTGGATCTGGAGCAACCAGATTCACGAGTCTTCTTTGGTAGTTCGTCGGCACAGGGACCACAAGCCAGCTGGCAAGTGACCGGGCCAACGCATTGAGCCAAATCGTGCCAAAGGGCCCCACGCAGCACTCGTCGAGTGTGGAGGGCTGAACTTCGGCTCAGGAGTAGCTCAGGCTGGGGGCTTCTCAAACCCCGGTGTACAGCTTCGAGGGTCACTCGTGGGCTGCACGGTCAGCGTCTCGTGGTCACTTCAAGATGGCGTGCCCCACGCTTCCGGTCGCCTCCACGGGTCTCAGCTTTGCATGGACTGTGGATCGGGCTGTTAGAAGCTGGGCAGGCTTGATCTCGTCGATCTCAGTCGCTCGAGTTCCGGCGGGAACTGCAACTAAGTAGACGTCGAGGGCTGGATGGTGCCTGCTGCTGCAGGGTGGTCACTCCTTGACCACAAGGGAGATTCTTCGGGCTTCCACGTTGAGATGGAGGGCGAAGGGTCCAGAATATTGTTTCAAATGTTTCTTCCAGGAAATCTAATGTGCATTGGCACTGCTCCCACTCTTATTCCAATCTGGGGGGCGTGATTACCTGCTAGGTCCCCTCCTATGGGTGGGACCCAGGAAGTGGGTGGATACACCCCCTTCCTTTGATCCAGGCCACCCTGGCACGAGGGCTGGAGTGCCCCAGAACCGGTTTGGCCGGATTATGCAAGGGGCAGCCTTGTGCGCCCCAGGCAGTGTCTGGTTTCTTTCAAACCTCCCTGCTACAATACACTATCTCCTGTCTGGAGGGCGGTGACACCCTCCTGTGACAGGAAACCCTTTGTCCAGGACCCCCTTGACTGGGTTTCGGTCAGCTCCAGGGGTCCAGACATTTGTCTGTGGCAGAGGCATCCATTTTGTGGATCTTAAGGCCTTTGGAGAAATCAACCGCATTAAAGTGAAGTAACATGTCTTACCCCTCTAGAGGGGTGGAATGCCATCCCCGTCACCAGAACTGGCGAGGGGATGGTATTCCAAAGCGTATGACACCTTACACGACATGTTTTGATAAAGCCAAACCAGAGTTGCTAAATAACCGCGAGGATTATAAGGCACTTAATAGTATATGGTATGGCATTATCCTGAAACAGCTTAGGGATTTGTTCCCGACGGCTGCAGACAGGCTCAGCTCATGCTAGAGCTCCATCTCACATAAAAACCATGCACCCAGCCTCCAGGATTGGTGAGGCCTGTCTATAGGAGTGGCTCACAGGTTTACATGTGTCCAGATATAGGTTTAGACATAGGTATACTATATCTAAGCAAGGGGTGTGTACACCACCTTACCCCAGCTGAGTGATCAGCCAGTTGTGTCAATTTAAGAACCAGCCAGGGGTGGCAAAAGGTATGCTGCAGCCCCTGGTAGGCCTTAGTGGCTCCTGTGCCCTGTGCACCTATAGTGCATTCTACAGGGGCTGACAAGGAGTCCATTTCCAATTGGTATGTGCCTATAGCACATGTGTCATTAATTTAGTGAGAGAACAGCAGGCTGGGGGTCTGATCAGCAGGCCCACAGCCTCAGTAGTCGAAAACCAGTGAAGCAAAAAGCAAAAATTTGGGGTGACCATAGGATAGCAGACCCTACTCTCCTACACACAGGAAATGGAGGGAACCCCCCTGAAACTGATCCCCCTCAGGAGGAGGAGGATGATGATGACTTAGATGAGGACTCAGATGTTGAGGACTTAGAAGTTCAGGATCAGGGTAGCCAGGTTCCAGTTGCCAGGCTTAGCCAGGCCAACTTGGACCTACTGGGGAATGGAGAGGGCCAGCACCTCCCCAGAACCCAACATGTTATTCTCCCAGGCAACAGAAGAGTGAGATCTCCCTCAGGGGACTCTCATGTTTCTAGTGCCTCCAGAGAATCACAGAGAGGCATGAGTGCTTCTCAAAAGCTAGAGCATAGGGCCAGAATGAGGGCTGTCAGACTCCAGATAGAGAGGGAGGAGGTAGCCTTGGCTCAAGCTAGACTTGCCTTGGCAAGAGAGCAGAAATTGTGTGGCTTAGATGCCACTGGTGGCAGCTATATTCCTAAAGAGAAACCCAGGTCCTATGATAGTAGAAACCTGACAAAGATTGTGCCCCCCTACAAGGAAGGGGATGACATCCACAAGTGGATAACTGCTCTTGAGAGAGCCTGCATGGTACAGCAGGTTCCTGAGGAACAGTGGGCAGCAATCTTATGGTACTCCTTTTCAGAGAAAGGGAGAGATAAGCTCCTCACTGTCAGACATGAGGATGCAAACAATTACAAAGTCCTGAAGAGTGTCCTAATAGATGGGTTTGGCTTAACCACTGAACAGTACAGGTTGAAGTTCAGAGACACCCAGAAGACACAGACTCAGGACTGGACTGATTTTGTTGATTGTGCAACTAAGGCTCTGGAGGGTTGGCTACATGGCAGCAAAGTACATGACTTTACAGGGTTGTATAATTTGATTATGAGGGAGCAGATCCTAAGTAATTGTCAGAACCAGCTCTTACACCAGCACCTGGTGGACTCTGATCTGACCTCTCCCCAAGAATTGGGAAAGAAGGCAGACAAATGGGTCAGAACCAGGATTAGGCCTAAGAATCAGGACAGTAACCAGAAGAAGGAGTCTACCAAGCCTCAAGATAAGGGTGGGGATAAAAGTAAAGATAAGACTTCCCCAGGGCCCCAAAACTCCAAGGATGGGGGTGGGTCCCAAGACACTTCTTCAACTGAGAAAAAGCCTTATTGTTATCCCTGTAAACAGGTGGGGCATTACAAAACAGACAACTGTTGTCCCAAGAATAACAATAAAGAAAATATACCTCCAAAGCCAGCTTCAACACCTCCTGTTACTGTCAGCAGTAATCCCCCAGGAAGTGGAAGCACACCCAGGAATCTGGGTGGGTTTACCGTTGGAGCTCAGGTGGACCCTGGCCTATCCAGGTCCCCATCACCCAATGATCTTGTTTATGAGACTGGCATGGGGTTTGCCAACTTCTCTGCTTGCCCAAATACTTTGAGCAAGTATAGACAAGAACCCATCATCAATGGTTTGAAAGTTGAAGCTTTTAGAGACACAGGGGCTAGCATCACCATGGTGGCTGATGGCATAGTCCCCTCTAAGCAACTTTTACCTGGTGCCACATACCAGGTTACAAACATTGATGGAATCCAAACAAATCATCCCATGGCAGTAGTAAGTCTCAGCTGGGGAGGTGTCATTGGCCCAAAGAGAGTGGCAGTGTCACCAAACTTGCCTGTGGACTGCCTACTTGGTAATGATTTGGAGATCTCAGCCTGGGCTGAGGTTGAACAGGAAACCCATTCTAGAATGGTGAATTCCAATGGAAAGGTTAGTGGGGCTGTAATGGCTACAGCCCCAATTCAAGATGTCCTTCCTGAAAAGGTTGGTAGGGCTGAGAAACTCTCTGCCCCATCTTTAGCAAAAGCTCTTCCTGAACAGAATAGCAAAGCTGTTATGATAACAGCAGAAACCCAAACTGAGTCTCCTCCTGAAAAGGTTGGTGGGGCTGTGATGGCCACAGCCCAAACTCAAACTGACATGTGTGTTGTGAAACCTGAAATGATGGATAACTCCACACAAACTGAGAGCATGGAGGAGGAAGAGAAATCTCCCCCTCACCAGACTTTAGGACAGGATCAGCCTCCTCAGGGAACTGATCTTACCCCTGATGAAGGAGCTGCCCCAGAGGTGGTTGGGCCTAGCCTGACAGAACCTCTGATGTCAGTGGACCCTTCTCAGGTGGGACCCAGTCTGGAGCAGGTAACCTGCCCCTCTCTACCTTGCCTTAGCCAGCCCAGGGCTGCAGAGGACAAGAAGGACAGTGAGACCCAGAGGGCCCCCTGTCAAATAAAGCACCCCCATCAAAAGATTAGGTGCACCAAAACTAGTAGCCCTAGTAAGGTGAAAACTTTAAAAACTCCTGAGGGAGCCCCCTTAAAAACTGTTAGGGACCTCCCACAGATGGATTCTGTTGGGCACAGCCAAACCTGGGACCCAAGGGGCCCAAACCTGAACTTTCCCTCCAGCAAGCCAAACAGAGGGACCCAGCCTCCAGCTTTAGGTAGCCAGAGGTTGACCCTGAGAGCACAGTGCAACTCAGTTAAAGAAAGAAAGGCACACATGGTGGAAGATAATTGGAGGAAGCCAAGCCCTAACTTAGTAGAGCCTCACTTCAAAACTCCATATCCAAACCAGCCTTTAACTTTGCATAAACACACCCAAGGTAGTGATTCCCTATGGTGGAGACCCTCTAATACCCAAAGGGTGAGGGACTGCTTAGTGGACCATGAGACAGGGGGTACCCATGCTAGTGCAGGTACTTCCTTATATGGCCACTCAGGCAATATAGGCTTACCTGGCCAAGGATAGCCTTATCTCCTTTCGTTTGGGGGGGGTTATGTAGGAAGGTGGCTACCTGACTATGGTTACCCCGGATTTTTTGCCTGTGTTTAGCTGGTTTTTTGACTTAGTTGACCTGGTTCCCTGCTAATCAGGGCCCCAGGCCATCTGCTCTCTCTGTAAAATGGATCCCATGTACCCTAGGTACATACTGTAGGAAGGTGGCTACCTGACTATGGTTACCCCAGATTTTTTGCCTGTGTTTAGCTGGTTTTTTGACTTAGTTGACCTGGTTCCCTGCTAATCAGGGCCCCAGGCCATCTGCTCTCTCTGTAAAATGGATTCCATGTACCCTAGGTACATACCAATTGGAAATGGACTCCTTGTCAGCCCCTGTAGAATGCACTATAGGTGCACAGGGCACAGGAGCCACTAAGGCCTACCAGGGGCTGCAGCATACCTTTTGCCACCCCTGGCTGGTTCTTAAATTGACACAACTGGCTGATCACTCAGCTGGGGTAAGGTGGTGTACACACCCCTTGCTTAGATATAGTATACCTATGTCTAAACCTATATCTGGACACATGTAAACCTGTGAGCCACTCCTATAGACAGGCCTCACCAATCCTGGAGGCTGGGTGCATGGTTTTTATGTGAGATGGAGCTCTAGCATGAGCTGAGCCTGTCTGCAGCCGTCGGGAACAAATCCCTAAGCTGTTTCAGGATAATGCCATACCATATACTATTAAGTGCCTTATAATCCTCGCGGTTATTTAGCAACTCTGGTTTGGCTTTATCAAAACATGTCGTGTAAGGTGTCATACGCTTTGGAATACCATCCCCTCGCCAGTTCTGGCGACGGGGATGGCATTCCACCCCTCTAGAGGGGTAAGACATGTTACTTCACTTTAATGCGGTTGATTTCTCCAAAGGCCTTAAGATCCACAAAATGGATGCCTCTGCCACAGACAAATGTCTGGACCCCTGGAGCTGACCGAAACCCAGTCAAGGGGGTCCTGGACAAAGGGTTTCCTGTCACAGGAGGGTGTCACCGCCCTCCAGACAGGAGATAGTGTATTGTAGCAGGGAGGTTTGAAAGAAACCAGACACTGCCTGGGGCGCACAAGGCTGCCCCTTGCATAATCCGGCCAAACCGGTTCTGGGGCACTCCAGCCCTCGTGCCAGGGCGGCCTGGATCAAAGGAAGGGGGTGTATCCACCCACTTCCTGGGTCCCACCCATAGGAGGGGACCTAGCAGGTAATCACGCCCACCAGATTCGAATAAGAGTGGGAGCAGTGCCAATGCACATCAGATTTCCTGGAAGAAACATTTGAAACGATATTCTGGACCCTTCGCCCTCCATCTCAACGTGGAAGCCCGAAGAATCTCCCTTGTGGTCAAGGAGTGACCACCCTGCAGCAGCAGGCACCATCCAGCCCTCGACGTCTACTTAGTTGCAGTTCCCGCCGGAACTCGAGCGACTGAGATCGACGAGATCAAGCCTGCCCAGCTTCTAACAGCCCGATCCACAGTCCCTGCAAAGCTGAGACCCGTGGAGGCGACCGGAAGCGTGGGGCACGCCATCTTGAAGTGACCACGAGACGCTGACCGTGCAGCCCACGAGTGACCCTCGAAGCTGTACACCGGGGTTTAAGAAGCCCCCACCCTGAGCTACTCCTGAGCCGAAGTTCAGCCCTCCACACTCGACGAGTGCTGCGTGGGGCCCTTTGGCACGATTTGGCTCAACGCGTTGGCCCGGTCACTTGCCAGCTGGCTTGTGGTCCCTGTGCCGACGAACTACCAAAGAAGACTCGTGAATCTGGTTGCTCCAGATCCACACCAGCTCCCCTGAAAAGGAGCCCCGACTCTGACCTTCCTGGTCCGAGTGAGAAGCAATCTTCCGATCCTGCGTGGATTGCTCTTACCAAGGCTTGTTTGCTCCAAACCTGAAGCCGACTGCACCGACGGTGAGAGCCTGCGTGGGACAGATCGTGACCTGCTCCTGGACGTCGCAGATGCCCCAGAGCCCACGTGACAGCGGAGAGAAGCTCCTCGACGACCACCTGATTGCGCCCGACATTGCCTGGTTCCGTCCTGGTTCCACCCTGGTCACTGCTGAGTGACCCAGACTCTGTCCCCTCTGCTTTCAGGTACTCTACAACTTGAGTCTACCCTTGGACTCCACCGGACACTTCGTCTTCACCCTGCCTGCAGCCCTTTCAGCTTCAAGCACCAAGAGCCTGCGTGTCAAAACCCGACGCCACTTCGACCCTGTGCACCCACTTCCTGTGGGTGAGGTAACTTTGCTCCGCCGGTGTTCCCACACTGGTGCACACCTCTAGGGTCTGTGTGTTAAGTTTTGTTCCTCTAGGTTCAGCGGAAGTGTCCTTAAACTCTAACTATTTGACTTTTACGCACCATTGGTTAACATTGGTGCATGCGTGCGCTTTCCGCACATCTCCCGAATCCCGAGGGCCATTCCCGACTTCAACATTGCTTGTCCTGACTGCTCCCAGCGATTCCCTAGGCCCTAGGCCTAACCACTGTTCGAGTGGCCTCTCTTATACCACTTGTTTAGTATATGGTTTGAGTGGCCCCCCGCCCTCATCCATAATTGTGCAACTTGTATGTTTAAACAGTGCTTTTGATTTAACGCTTGTGCCCCTTTATTCATAAAGAATACTGGGGATTGTTTTTAGTAATAAACACATATATTTTTATAATATATACTTGTGTGGTGTCCTTTCATTTGGTATTACAGGATTGTATGTGGTAAAACAGCTTGCTTAACACGACCTCTTAAGTTAAGCCTTTAGGCTGCTTAGTCCATGCTACCCCTAGGATAGCTTGTCTAATAAGGTTGACTTACAACCAGACACCATAAGGGGATTGTTTGGTCAGGTAGTAGGTGGTTCCAGAA
The DNA here is from genome assembly GCF_964261635.1 of Lissotriton helveticus. NCBI lineage: Eukaryota > Metazoa > Chordata > Amphibia > Caudata > Salamandridae > Lissotriton > Lissotriton helveticus. The sequence continues at coordinate 1,141,051 of NW_027611712.1, read as the reverse complement.
TTGGAAACATCCCCTACCAGGCCAACTTCTCACATTGGTGAGCAGCGGTGCGAATTTGAGCTTGCTGTTGTTTTACCATTGCAATCTTTATATCAAATTGAAAGATCACATCAAGTACCTCTAGGTACATATAAAATCAAAAGCTTAGCATATTAAGTTCTACTGAACTTAGTAGTTGTAGGTTGAAGGGAGTAGCACACCCCTGACTACAACTCACTAGCAAGGTCCAGTAGGAAAACACTTAGTGTAGGTAAGTGCACCACTTACACCTCACTAGTAACCATGTCTGACACAGGAAAGGCCTCAGGGTCTAGTCCTGTGACAGTTGACCCTACCCAGGCAACTTTTGGATATGACAAACTAACCCGCAGAGACTTGATTGCCTTGTGCAAAGCAAGAGGGTTAAAAAGGGGCAGAAGCCCCACCTGCCTAATCCTGGTAGAAATCCTAGAACAGGATGACTTAGAGAAGGCAAAAGCAGCTTCCCTAGATACAGGAACTGGAGGGAACCCCCCTGCAGTTGATCCCCTTGAAGAGGAGGATGATGATGACTTGGATGAGGACTCAGATGTTGAGGACTTAGGAGTACAAGATCAGGGTAGCCAGGTTCCAGTTGGTAGGCTTAGCCAGGCCAACTTGGACCTACTGGGGAATGGAGAGGGCCAGCACCTCCCCAGAACCCAACATATGATTCTCCCAGGCAACAGAAGAGTGAGATCTCCCTCAGGGGACTCTCATCTTTCTAGTGCCTCCAGAGAATCAGAGAGAGGCATGAGTGCTTCTCAGAAAGCTGAGCATAGGGCTAGAATGAGGGCTGTCAGACTCCAGATAGAGAGAGAGGAGGTAGCCCTGAGTCAAGCTAAGCTTACCTTAGCTCAAGCTAAACTTGCCTTGGCAAGAGAGCAGAAATTAAGTGGCTTAAATGTCACTGGTGGCAGCAATATTCCTAAAGAGAAACCCAGGTCCTATGATAGTAGAAACCTGACAAAGATTGTGCCCCCCTACAAGGAAGGGGATGACATCCACAAATGGATGACTGCTCTTGAGAGAGCCTGCATGGTACAGCAGGTTCCTGAGGAACAGTGGGCAGCAATCTTATGGTACTCCTTTTCAGAGAAAGGGAGAGACAAGCTCCTCACTGTTAGACATGAGGATGCAAACAATTACAAAGTCCTGAAGAGTGTTCTGATAGATGGGTTTGGCTTAACCACTGAACAGTACAGGTTGAAGTTCAGAGATACCCAGAAGACACAGACTCAGGACTGGACTGATTTTGTAGATTGTGCTACTAAGGCTCTGGAGGGTTGGCTACATGGCAGCAAAGTACATGACTTTACAGGATTGTATAATTTGATTATGAGGGAGCAGATCCTAAGTAATTGTCAGAACCAGCTCTTACACCAGCACCTGGTAGACTCTGATCTGACCTCTCCCCAAGAATTGGGAAAGAAGGCAGACAAATGGGTCAGAACCAGGATTAGGCCTAAGAATCAGGACAGTAACCAGAAGAAGGAGTCTACCAAGCCTCAAGATAAGGGTGGGGATAAAAGTAAAGAAAAGACTTCCCCAGGGCCCCAAAACTCCAAGGATGGGGGTGGGTCCCAAGACACTTCTTCAACAGAGAAAAAGCCTTATTGTTATGCCTGTAAACAGGTTGGGCATTACAAAACAGACAACTGTTGTCCCAAGAATAACAATAAAGAAAATATACCTCCAAAGCCAGCTTCAACACCTCCTGTTACTGTCAGCAGCAATCCCCCAGGAAGTGGAAGCACACCCAGGAATCTGGGTGGGTTTACTTTTGGAACTCAGGTGGACCCTGGCCTATCCAGGTCCCCATCACCCACTAATCTTGTTTATGAGGCTGGCATGGGGTTTGCCAACTTCTCTGCTTGCCCAAATACTTTGAGCAAGTATAGACAAGAACCCATCATCAATGGTTTAAGAGTTGAAGCTTATAGAGACACAGGGGCTAGCATCACCATGGTGGCTGATGGCATAGTCCCCTCTAAGCAACTTTTACCTTGTGCCACATACCAGGTAATAAACATTGATGGCATCCAAACAAATCATCCCATGGCAGTAGTAAGTCTCAGCTGGGGAGGTGTCACTGGCCCAAAGAGAGTGGCAGTGTCACCAAACTTGCCTGTGGACTGTCTACTGGGTAATGATTTAGAAATCTCAGCCTGGGCTGAGGTTGAACAGGAAACCCATTCTAGAATGGTGAATTCCCATGGAAAGGTTAGTGGGGCTGTAATGGCTACAGCCCCCATCCAAGATGTCCTTCCTGAAAAGGTTGGTAGGGCTGAGAAACTCTCTGCCCCATCTTTAGTAAAAGCTCTTCCTGAACAGAATAGCAAAGCTGTTATGATAACAGCAAAAACCCAAACTGAGTCTCCTCCTGAAAAGGTTGGTGGGGCTGTGATGGCCACAGCCCAAACTCAAACTGACATGTGTGTTGTGAAACCTGAAATGATGGATAACTCCACACAAACTGAGAGCATGGAGGAGGAAGAGAAATCTCCCCCTCACCAGACTTTAGGACAGGATCAGCCTCCTCAGGGAACTGATCTTACCCCTGATGAAGGAGCTGCCCCAGAGGTGGTTGGGCCTAGCCTGACAGAACCTCTGATGTCAGTGGACCCTTCTCAGGTGGGACCCAGTCTGGAGCAGGTAACCTGCCCCTCTCTACCTTGCCTTAGCCAGCCCAGGGCTGCAGAGGACAAGAAGGACAGTGAGACCCAGAGGGCCCCCTGTCAAATAAAGCACCCCCATCAAAAGATTAGGTGCACCAAAACTAGTAGCCCTAGTAAGGTGAAAACTTTAAAAACTCCTGAGGGAGCCCCCTTAAAAGTAGTTAGGGACCTCCCACAGATGGATTCTGTTGGGCACAGCCAAACCTGGGACCCAAGGGGCCCAAACCTGAACTGTCCCTCCAGCAAGCCAAACAGAGGGACCCAGCCTCCAGCTTTAGGTAGCCAGAGGCTGACCCTGAGAGCACAGTGCAACTCAGTTAAAGAAAGAAAGGCACACCTGGTGGAAGATAATTGGAGGAAGCCAAGCCCTAACTTAGTAGAGCCTAACTTCAATACTCCATATCCAAACCAGCCTTTAACTTTGCATAAACACACCCAAGGTAGTGATTCCCTATGGTGGAGACCCTCTAATACCCAAAGGGTGAGGGACTGCTTAGTGGACCATGAGACAGGGGGTACCCATGCTAGTGCAGGTACTTCCTTATATGGCCACTCAGGCAATATAGGCTTACCTGGCCAAGGATAGCCTTATCTCCTTTCGTTTGGGGGGGGGTTATGTAGGAAGGTGGCTACCTGACTATGGTTACCCCAGATTTTTTGCCTGTGTTTAGCTGGTTTTTTGACTTAGTTGACCTGGTTCCCTGCTAATCAGGGCCCCAGGCCATCTGCTCTCTCTGTAAAATGGATTCCATGTACCCTAGGTACATACCAATTGGAAATGGACTCCTTGTCAGCCCCTGTAGAATGCACTATAGGTGCACAGGGCACAGGAGCCACTAAGGCCTACCAGGGGCTGCAGCATACCTTTTGCCACCCCTGGCTGGTTCTTAAATTGACACAACTGGCTGATCACTCCGCTGGGGTAAGGTGGTGTACACACCACTTGCTTAGATATAGTATACCTATGTCTAAACCTATATCTGGACACATGTAAACCTGTGAGCCACTCCTATAGACAGGCCTCACCAATCCTGGAGGCTGGGTGCATGGTTTTTATGTGAGATGGAGCTCTAGCATGAGCTGAGCCTGTCTGCAGCCGTCGGGAACAAATCCCTAAGCTGTTTCAGGATAATGCCATACCATATACTATTAAGTGCCTTATAATCCTCGCGGTTATTTAGCAACTCTGGTTTGGCTTTATCAAAACATGTCGTGTAAGGTGTCATACGCTTTGGAATACCATCCCCTCGCCAGTTCTGGCGACGGGGATGGCATTCCACCCCTCTAGAGGGGTAAGACATGTTACTTCACTTTAATGCGGTTGATTTCTCCAAAGGCCTTAAGATCCACAAAATGGATGCCTCTGCCACAGACAAATGTCTGGACCCCTGGAGCTGACCGAAACCCAGTCAAGGGGGTCCTGGACAAAGGGTTTCCTGTCACAGGAGGGTGTCACCGCCCTCCAGACAGGAGATAGTGTATTGTAGCAGGGAGGTTTGAAAGAAACCAGACACTGCCTGGGGCGCACAAGGCTGCCCCTTGCATAATCCGGCCAAACCGGTTCTGGGGCACTCCAGCCCTCGTGCCAGGGCGGCCTGGATCAAAGGAAGGGGGTGTATCCACCCACTTCCTGGGTCCCACCCATAGGAGGGGACCTAGCAGGTAATCACGCCCACCAGATTCGAATAAGAGTGGGAGCAGTGCCAATGCACATCAGATTTCCTGGAAGAAACATTTGAAACGATATTCTGGACCCTTCGCCCTCCATCTCAACGTGGAAGCCCGAAGAATCTCCCTTGTGGTCAAGGAGTGACCACCCTGCAGCAGCAGGCACCATCCAGCCCTCGACGTCTACTTAGTTGCAGTTCCCGCCGGAACTCGAGCGACTGAGATCGACGAGATCAAGCCTGCCCAGCTTCTAACAGCCCGATCCACAGTCCCTGCAAAGCTGAGACCCGTGGAGGCGACCGGAAGCGTGGGGCACGCCATCTTGAAGTGACCACGAGACGCTGACTGTGCAGCCCACGAGTGACCCTCGAAGCTGTACACCGGGGTTTAAGAAGCCCCCACCCTGAGCTACTCCTGAGCCGAAGTTCAGCCCTCCACACTCGACGAGTGCTGCGTGGGGCCCTTTGGCACGATTTGGCTCAACGCGTTGGCCCGGTCACTTGCCAGCTGGCTTGTGGTCCCTGTGCCGACGAACTACCGAAGAAGACTCGTGAATCTGGTTGCTCCAGATCCACACCAGCTCCCCTGAAAAGGAGCCCCGACTCTGACCTTTCTGGTCCGAGTGAGAAGCAATCTTCCGATCCTGCGTGTATTGCTCTTACCAAGGCTTGTTTGCTCCAAACCTGAAGCCGACTGCACCGACGGTGAGAGCCTGCGTGGGACAGATCGTGACCTGCTCCTGGACGTCGCAGATGCCCCAGAGCCCACGTGACAGCGGAGAGAAGCTCCTCGACGACCACCTGATTGCGCCCGACATTGCCTGGTTCCGTCCTGGTTCCACCCTGGTCACTGCTGAGTGACCCAGACTCTGTCCCCTCTGCTTTCAGGTACTCTACAACTTGAGTCCACCCTTGGACTCCACCGGACACTTCGTCTTCACCCTGCCTGCAGCCCTTTCAGCTTCAAGCACCAAGAGCCTGCGTGTCAAAACCCGACGCCACTTCGACCCTGTGCACCCACTTCCTGTGGGTGAGGTAACTTTGCTCCGCCGGTGTTCCCACACTGGTGCACACCTCTAGGGTCTGTGTGTTAAGTTTTGTTCCTCTAGGTTCAGCGGAAGTGTCCTTAAACTCTAACTATTTGACTTTTACGCACCATTGGTTAACATTGGTGCATGCGTGCGCTTTCCGCACATCTCCCGAATCCCGAGGGCCATTCCCGACTTCAACATTGCTTGTCCTGACTGCTCCCAGCGATTCCCTAGGCCCTAGGCCTAACCACTGTTCGAGTGGCCTCTCTTATACCACTTGTTTAGTATATGGTTTGAGTGGCCCCCCGCCCTCATCCATAATTGTGCAACTTGTATGTTTAAACAGTGCTTTTGATTTAACGCTTGTGCCCCTTTATTCATAAAGAATACTGGGGATTGTTTTTAGTAATAAACACATATATTTTTATAATATATACTTGTGTGGTGTCCTTTCATTTGGTATTACAGGATTGTATGTGGTAAAACAGCTCGCTTAACACGACCTCTTAAGTTAAGCCTTTAGGCTGCTTAGTCCATGCTACCCCTAGGATAGCTTGTCTAATAAGGTTGACTTACAACCAGACACCATAAGGGGATTGTTTGGTCAGGTAGTAGGTGGTTCCAGAATTGGAAACATCCCCTACCAGGCCAACTTCTCACACATACCAATTGGAAATGGACTCCTTGTCAGCCCCTGTAGAATGCACTATAGGTGCACAGGGCATAGGAGCCACTAAGGCCTACCAGGGGCTGCAGCATATCTTTTGCCACCCCTGGCTGGTTCTTAAATTGACACAACTGGCTGATCACTCAGCTGGGGTAAGGTGGTGTAATCACCCCTTGCTTAGATATAGTATACCTATATCTAAACCTATATCTGGACACATATTAACCTGTGAGCCACTCCTATGGAAGGCCTCATCAATCCTGGAGGCAGAGTGCGTGGTTTAATGTGAGATGGAGCTCTAGCATGAGCTGAGCCTGTCTGCAGCTGTCGGGAACAACTCCCTAAGCTGTTTCAGGATAAGGCCATACCATATACTCTTAAGTGCCTTATAATCCTCGCGGTTATATAGCAACTTTGGTTTGGCTTTATCAAAACATGTCGTGTAAGGTGTCATACGATTTGGAATACTATCCCCTTGCCAGTTCTGGCGACGGGGATAGCATTCCACCCCTCTAGAGGGGTAAGACATGTTACTTTGCTTAAATGCGGTTAATTTCAAAAAGGACCTTAGATCCACAAAATGGATGCCTCTGCCACAGACAAATGTCTGGACCCCTGCAGTTGACCGAAACTCAGCAGATGGGGCCTGGACAAAGGGTTTCCTGTCACAGGAGGGTGTCACCACCCTCCAGACAGGAGATAGTGTATTGTAGCAGGGAGGTTTGAAAGAAACCAGACAGTGCCTGGGGAGCACAAGGCTTCCCCTTGCATAATCCGGTCAAACCGGTTCTGGGGCAGCCCAGCCCCAGCTCCAGTGAGACCTGGAGAAAGGAAAGGGGGTGTAACCACCCCCCTTCCTGGTCCCACCCATAGGGAGGGACCTAGCAGGATATCCACCTCTCAGATTGGAATAAGAGTGGGAGCAGTGCCCTAGCACAGCAGATCATCCTGAAATCACCTTTAAACTAAGAAGATTTCCTGGAAGAAACATTTGAAACGATATTCTGGACCCTTCGCCCTCCATCTCAACGTGGAAGCCCGAAGAATCTCCCTTGTGGTCAAGGAGTGACCACCCTGCAGCAGCAGGCACCATCCAGCCCTCGACATCTACTTAGTTGCAGTTCCCGCCGGAACTCGAGCGACTGAGATCGACGAGATCAAGCCTGCCCAGCTTCTAACAGCCCGATCCACAGTCCATGCAAAGCTGAGACCCATGGAGGCGACCGGAAGCGTGGGGCACGCCATCTTGAAGTGACCACGAGACGCTGACCGTGCAGCCCACGAGTGACCCTCGAAGCTGTACACCGGGGTTTGAGAAGCCCCTACCCTGAGCTACTCCTGAGCCGAAGTTCAGCCCTCCACACTCGACGAGTGCGGCGTGGGGCCCTTTGGCACGATTTGGCTCAACGCGTTGGCCCGGTCACTTGCCAGCTGGCTTGTGGTCCCTGTGCCGACGAACTACCGAAGAAGACTCGTGAATCTGGTTGCTCCAGATCCACACCAGCTCCCCTGAAAAGGAGCCCCGACTCTGACCTTCCTGGTCCGAGTGAGAAGCAATCTTCCGATCCTGCGTGGATTGCTCTTACCAAGGCTTGTTTGCTCCAAACCTGAAGCCGACTGCACCGACGGTGAGAGCCTGCGTGGGACAGATCGTGACCTGCTCCTGGACGTCGCAGATGCCCCAGAGCCCACGTGACAGCGGAGAGAAGCTCCTCGACGACCACCTGATTGCGCCCGACATTGCCTGGTTCCGTCCTGGTTCCACCCTGGTCACTGCTGAGTGACCCAGACTCTGTCCCCTCTGCTTTCAGGTTCTCTACAACTTGAGTCCACCCTTGGACTCCACCGGACACTTCGTCTTCACCCTGCCTGCAGCCCTTTCAGCTTCAAGCACCAAGAGCCTGCGTGTCAAAACCCGACGCCACTTCGACCCTGTGCACCCACTTCCTGTGGGTGAGGTAACTTTGCTCCGCCGGTGTTCCCACACTGGTGCACACCTCTAGGGTCTGTGTGTTAAGTTTTGTTCCTCTAGGTTCAGCGGAAGTGTCCTTAAACTTTAACTATTTGACTTTTACGCACCATTGGTTAACATTGGTGCATGCGTGCGCTTTCCGCACATCTCCCGAATCCCGAGGGCCATTCCCGACTTCAGCATTGCTTGTCCTGACTGCTCCCAGCGATTCCCTAGGCCCTAGGCCTAACCACTGCTCGAGTGGCCTTTCTTATACCACTTGTTTAGTATATGGTTTGAGTGGCCACCCGCCCTCATCCATAATTGTGCAACTTGTATGTTTAAACAGTGCTTTTGATTTAACGCTTGTGCCCCTTTATTCATAAAGAATACTGGGGATTGTTTTTAGTAATAAACACATATATTTTTATAATATATACTTGTGTGGTGTCCTTTCATTTGGTATTACAGGATTGTATGTGGTAAAACAGCTCGCTTAACACGACCTCTTAAGTTAAGCCTTTAGGCTGCTTAGTCCATGCTACCCCTAGGATAGCTTGTCTAATAAGGTTGACTTACAACCAGACACCATAAGGGGATTGTTTGGTCAGGTAGTAGGTGGTTCCAGAATTGGAAACATCCCCTACCAGGCCAACTTCTCACAGACAAGCTATCCTAGGGGTAGCATGGACTAAGCAGCCTAAAGGCTTAACTTAAGAGGTCGTGTTAAGCGAGCTGTTTTACCACATACAATCCTGTAATACCAAATGAAAGGACACCACACAAGTATATATTATAAAAATATATGTGTTTATTACTAAAAACAATCCCCAGTATTCTTTATGAATAAAGGGGCACAAGCGTTAAATCAAAAGCACTGTTTAAACATACAAGTTGCACAATTATGGATGAGGGCGGGTGGCCACTCAAACCATATACTAAACAAGTGGTATAAGAAAGGCCACTCGAGCAGTGGTTAGGCCTAGGGCCTAGGGAATCGCTGGGAGCAGTCAGGACAAGCAATGCTGAAGTCGGGAATGGCCCTCGGGATTCGGGAGATGTGCGGAAAGCGCACGCATGCACCAATGTTAACCAATGGTGCGTAAAAGTCAAAGAGTTAAAGTTTAAGGACACTTCCGCTGAACCTAGAGGAACAAAACTTAACACACAGACCCTAGAGGTGTGCACCAGTGTGGGAACACCGGCGGAGCAAAGTTACCTCACCCACAGGAAGTGGGTGCACAGGGTCGAAGTGGCGTCGGGTTTTGACACGCAGGCTCTTGGTGCTTGAAGATGAAAGGGCTGCAGGCAGGGTGAAGACGAAGTGTCCGGTGGAGTCCAAGGGTGGACTCAAGTTGTAGAGTACCTGAAAGCAGAGGGGACAGAGTCTGGGTCACTCAGCAGTGACCAGGGTGGAACCAGGACGGAACCAGGCAATGTCGGGCGCAATCAGGTGGTCGTCGAGGAGCTTCTCTCCGCTGTCACGTGGGCTCTGGGGCATCTGCGACGTCCAGGAGCAGGTCACAATCTTTCCCACGCAGGCTCTCACCGTCGGTGCAGTCGGCTTCAAGTTTGGAGCAAACAAGCCTTGGTAAGAGCAATCCACGCAGGATCGGAAGATTGCTTCTCACTCGGACCAGGAAGGTCAGAGTCGGGGCTCCTTTTCAGGGGAGCTGGTGTGGATCTGGAGCAACCAGATTCACGAGTCTTCTTAGGTAGTTCGTCGGCACAGGGACCACAAGCCAGCTGGCAAGTGACCGGGCCAACGCGTTGAGCCAAATCGTGCCAAAGGGCCCCACGCAGCACTCGTCGAGTGTGGAGGGCTGAACTTCGGCTCAGGAGTAGCTCAGGGTGGGGGCTTCTCAAACCCCGGTGCACAGCTTCGAGGGTCACTCGTGGGCTGCACGGTCAGCGTCTCGTGGTCACTTCAAGATGGCGTGCCCCACGCTTCCGGTCGCCTCCACGGGTCTCAGCTTTGCAGGGACTGTGGATCGGGCTGTTAGAAGCTGGGCAGGCTTGATCTCGTCGATCTCAGTCGCTCGAGTTCCGGCGGGAACTGCAACTAAGTAGACGTCGAGGGCTGGATGGTGCCTGCTGCTGCAGGGTGGTCACTCCTTGACCACAAGGGAGATTGTGAGAAGTTGGCCTGGTAGGGGATGTTTCCAATTCTGGAACCACCTACTACCTGACCAAACAATCCCTTATGGTGTCTGGTTGTAAGTCAACCTTATTAGACAAGCTATCCTAGGGGTAGCATGGACTAAGCAGCCTAAAGGCTTAACTTAAGAGGTCGTGTTAAGCGAGCTGTTTTACCACATACAATCCTGTAATACCAAATGAAAGGACACCACACAAGTATATATTATAAAAATATATGTGTTTATTACTAAAAACAATCCCCAGTATTCTTTATGAATAAAGGGGCACAAGCGTTAAATCAAAAAGCACTGTTTAAACATACAAGTTGCACAATTATGGATGAGGGCGGGGGGCCACTCAAACCATATACTAAACAAGTGGTATAAGAGAGGCCACTCGAACAGTGGTTAGGCCTAGGGCCTAGGGAATCGCTGGGAGCAGTCAGGACAAGCAATGCTGAAGTCGGGAATGGCCCTCTGGATTCGGGAGATGTGCGGAAAGCGCACGCATGCACCAATGTTAACCAATGGTGCGTAAAAGTCAAAGAGTTAAAGTTTAAGGACACTTCCGCTGAACCTAGAGGAACAAAACTTAACACACAGACCCTAGAGGTGTGCACCAGTGTGGGAACACCGGCGGAGCAAAGTTACCTCACCCACAGGAAGTGGGTGCACAGGGTCGAAGTGGCGTCGGGTTTTGACACGCAGGCTCTTGGTGCTTGAAGCTGAAAGGGCTGCAGGCAGGGTGAAGACGAAGTGTCCGGTGGAGTCCAAGGGTGGACTCAAGTTGTAGAGTACCTGAAAGCAGAGGGGACAGAGTCTGGGTCACTCAGCAGTGACCAGGGTGGAACCAGGACGGAACCAGGCAATGTCGGGCGCAATCAGGTGGTCGTCGAGGAGCTTCTCTCCGCTGTCACGTGGGCTCTGGGGCGTCTGCGACGTCCAGGAGCAGGTCACGATCTGTCCCACGCAGGCTCTCACCGTCGGTGCAGTCGGCTTCAGGTTTGGAGCAAACAAGCCTTGGTAAGAGCAATCCACGCAGGATCGGAAGATTGCTTCTCACTCGGACCAGGAAGGTCAGAGTCGGGGCTCCTTTTCAGGGGAGCTGGTGTGGGTCTGGAGCAACCAGATTCACGAGTCTTCTTCGGTAGTTCGTCGGCACAGGGACCACAAGCCAGCTGGCAAGTGTCCGGGCCAACGCGTTGAGCCAAATCGTGCCAAAGGGCCCCACGCAGCACTCGTCGAGTGTGGAGGGCTGAACTTCGGCTCAGGAATAGCTCAGGGTGGGGGCTTCTCAAACCCCGGTGTACAGCTTCGAGGGTCACTCGTGGGCTGCACGGTCAGCGTCTCGTGGTCACTTCAAGATGGCGTGCCCCACGCTTCCGGTCGCCTCCACGGGTCTCAGCTTTGCATGGACTGTGGATCGGGCTGTTAGAAGCTGGGCAGGCTTGATCTCGTCGATCTCAGTCGCTCGAGTTCCGGCGGGAACTGCAACTAAGTAGACGTCGAGGGCTGGATGGTGCCTGCTGCTGCAGGGTGGTCACTCCTTGACCACAAGGGAGATTCTTCGGGCTTCCACGTTGAGATGGAGGGCGAAGGGTCCAGAATATCGTTTCAAATGTTTCTTCCAGGAAATCTCATGTGCATTGGCACTGCTCCCACTCTTATTCCAATCTGGGGGGCGTGATTACCTGCTAGGTCCCCTCCTATGGGTGGGACCCAGGAAGTGGGTGGATACACCCCCTTCCTTTGATCCAGGCCGCCCTGGCACGAGGGCTGGAGTGCCCCAGAACCGGTTTGGCCGGATTATGCAAGGGGCAGCCTTGTGCGCCCCAGGCAGTGTCTGGTTTCTTTCAAACCTCCCTGCTACAATACACTATCTCCTGTCTGGAGGGTGGTAACACCCCCCTGCGACAGGAAACCCTTTGTCCAGGACCCCCTTGACTGGGTTTCGGTCAGCTCCAGGGGTCCAGACATTTGTCTGTGGCAGAGGCATCCATTTTGTGGATCTTAAGGCCTTTGGAGAAATCAACCGCATTAAAGGGAAGTAACATGTCTTACCCCTCTAGAGGGGTGGAATGCCATCCCCGTCGCCAGAACTGGCGAGGGGATGGTATTCCAAAGCGTATGACACCTTACACGACATGTTTTGATAAAGCCAAACCAGAGTTGCTAAATAACCGCGAGGATTATAAGGCACTTAATAGTATATGGTATGGCATTATCCTGAAACAGCTTAGGGAGTTGTTCCCGACAGCTGCAGACAGGCTCAGCTCATGCTAGATGTCCATCTCACATAAAACCACGCACTCTGCCTCCAGGATTGATGAGGCCTTCCATAGGAGTGGCTCACAGGTTTACATGTGTCCAGATATAGGTTTAGATATAGATATACTATACCTAAGCAAGGGGTGATTACACCACCTTACCCCAGCTGAGTGATCAGCCAGTTGTGTCAATTTAAGGACCAGCCAGGGGTGGCAAAAGATATGCTGCAGCCCCTGGTAGGCCTTGGTGGCTCCTATGCCCTGGGCACCTATAGTGCATTATACAGGGGCTGACAAGGAGTCCATTTCCAATTGTGGTATGTACCTAGGGTACATGGAATCCATTTTACAGAGAGAGCAGATGGCCTGGGGCCCTGATTAGCAGGGAACCAGGTCAACTAAGTCAAAAAAACAGCTAAACACAGGCAAAAAATCTGGGGTAACCATAGTCAGGTAGCCACCTTCCTACATAACCCCCCCCCAAACGAAAGGAGATAAGGCTATCCTTGGCCAGGTAAGCCTATATTGCCTGAGTGGCCATATAAGGAAGTACCTGCACTAGCATGGGTACCCCCTGTCTCATGGTCCACTAAGCAGTCCCTCACCCTTTGGGTATTAGAGGGTCTCCACCATAGGGAATCACTACCTTGGGTGTGTTTATGCAAAGTTAAAGGCTGGTTTGGATATGGAGTATTGAAGTGAGGCTCTACTAATTTAGGGCTTAGCTTCCTCCAATTATCTTCCACCATGTGTGCCTTTCTTTCTTTAACTGAGTTGCACTGTGCTCTCAGGGTCAGCCTCTGGCTACCTAAAGCTGGAGGCTGGGTCCCTCTGTTTGGCTTGCTGGAGGGACAGTTCAGGTTTGGGCCCCTTGGGTCCCAGGTTTGGCTGTGCCCAACAGAATCCATCTGTGGGAGGTCCCTAACTGTTTTTAAGGGGGCTCCCTCAGGAGTATTTAAAGTTTTCACCTTACTAGGGCTACTAGTTTTGGTGCACCTAATCTTTTGATGGGGGTGCTTTATTTGACAGGGGGCCCTCTGGGTCTCACTGTCCTTCTTGTCCTCTGCAGCCCTGGGCTGGCTAAGGCAAGGGAGAGAGGGGCAGGTTACCTGCTCCAGACTGGGTCCCACCTGAGAAGGGTCCACCGCCATCAGAGGCTCTGTCAGGCCAGGCCTAACAACCTCTGGGGCAGTTCCTTCATCAGGGGTAAGATCAGTTCCCTGAGGAGGCTGATCCTGTCCTAAAGTCTGGTGAGGGGGAGATTTCTCTTCCTCCTCCATGCTCTCAGTTTGTGTGGAGTTATCCATCATTTCAGGTTTCACAACACACATATCAGTTTGAGTTTGGGCTGTGGCCATCACAGCCCCACCAACCTTTTCAGGAGGAGACTCAGTTTGGGTTTCTGCTGTTATCATAACAGCTTTGCTATTCTGTTCAGGAAGAGCTTTTGCTAAAGATGGGGCAGAGAGTTTCTCAGCCCTACCAACCTTTTCAGGAAGGACATCTTGAATTGGGGCTGTAGCCATTACAGCCCCACTAACCTTTCCATTGGAATTCACCATTCTAGAATGGGTTTCCTGTTCAACCTCAGCCCAGGCTGAGATCTCCAAATCATTACCAAGTAGGCAGTCTACAGGCAAGTTTGGTGACACTGCCACTCTCTTTGGGCCAATGACACCTCCCCAGCTGAGACTTACTACTGCCATGGGATGATTTGTTTGGATTCCATCAATGTTTGTAACCTGGTATGTGGCACCAGGTAAAAGTTGCTTAGAGGGGACTATGCCATCAGCCACCATGGTTATGCTAGCCCCTGTGTCTCTAAAAGCTTCAACTTTCAAACCATTGATGATGGGTTCTTGTCTATACTTGCTCAGAGTATTTGGGCAAGCAGAGAAGTTGGCAAACCCCATGCCAGTCTCATAAACAAGATCATTGGGTGATGGGGACCTGGATAGGCCAGGGTCCACCTGAGCTCCAACAGTAAACCCACCCAGATTCCTGGGTGTGCTTCCACTTCCTGGGGGATTACTGCTGACAGTAACAGGAGGTGTTGAAGCTGGCTTTGGAGGTATATTTTCTTTATTGTTATTCTTGGGACAACAGTTGTCTGTTTTGTAATGCCCAACCTGTTTACAGGGATAACAATAAGGCTTTTTCTCAGTTGAAGAAGTGTCTTGGGACCCACCCCCATTCTTGGAGTTTTGGGGCCCTGGGGAAGTCTTTTCTTTATTTTTATCCCCACCCTTATCTTGAGGCTTGGTAGACTCCTTCTTCTGGTTACTGTCCTGATTCTTAGGCCTAATCCTGGTTCTGACCCACTTGTCTGCCTTCTTTCCCAATTCTTGGGGAGAGGTCAGATCAGAGTCCACCAGGTGCTGGTGTAAGAGCTGGTTCTGACAATTACTTAGGATCTGCTCCCTCATAATCAAATTATACAATCCTGTAAAGTCATGTACTTTGCTGCCATGTAGCCAACCCTCCAGAGCCTTAGTAGCACAATCTACAAAATCAGTCCAGTCCTGAGTCTGTGTCTTCTGGGTGTCTCTGAACTTGAACCTGTACTGTTCAGTGGTTAAGCCAAACCCATCTATCAGAACACTCTTCAGGACTTTGTAATTGTTTGCATCCTCATGTCTGACAGTGAGGAGCTTGTCCCTCCCTTTCTCTGAAAAGGAGTACCATAAGATTGCTGCCCACTGTTCCTCAGGAACCTGCTGTACCATGCAGGCTCTCTCAAGAGCAGTCATCCATTTGTGGATGTCATCCCCTTCTTTGAAGGGGGGCACAATCTTTGTCAGGTTTCTACTATCATAGGACCTGGGTTTCTCTTTAGGAATATTGCTGCCACCAGTGGCATCTAAGCCACACAATTTCTGCTCTCTTGCCAAGGCAAGTTTGGCTTGAGCTAAGGTAAGCTTAGCTTGACTCAGGGCTACCTCCTCTCTCTCTATCTGGAGTCTGACAGCCCTCATTCTAGCCCTATGCTCAGCTTTCTGAGAAGCACTCATGCCTCTCTCTGATTCTCTGGAGGCACTAGAAAGATGAGAGTCCCCTGAGGGAGATCTCACTCTTCTGTTGCCTGGGAGAATCACATGTTGGGTTCTGGGGAGGTGCTGGCCCTCTCCATTCCCCAGTAGGTCCAAGTTGGCCTGGCTAAGCCTACCAACTGGAACCTGGCTACCCTGATCCTGTACTTCTAAGTCCTCAACCTCTGAGTCCTCATCCAAGTCATCATCATCCTCCTCTTCAGGGGGATCAACTGCAGGGGGGTTCCCTCCAGTTCCTGTGTCTAGGGAAGCTGCTTTTGCCTTCTCTAAGTCATCCTGTTCTAGGATTTCTACCAGGATTAGGCAGGTGGGGCTTCTGCCCCTTTTTAACCCTCTTGCTTTGCACAAGGCAATCAAGTCTCTGCGGGTTAGTTTGTCATATCCAAAAGTTGCCTGGGTAGGGTCAACTGTCACAGGACTAGACCCTGAGGCCTTTCCTGTGTCAGACATGGTTACTAGTGAGGTGTAAGTGGTGCACTTACCTACACTAAGTGTTTTCCTACTGGACCTTGCTAGTGAGTTGTAGTCAGGGGTGTGCTACTCCCTTCAACCTACAACTACTAAGTTCAGTAGAACTTAATATGCTAAGCTTTTGATTTTATATGTACCTAGAGGTACTTGATGTGATCTTTCAATTTGATATAAAGATTGCAATGGTAAAACAACAGCAAGCTCAAATCCGCACCGCTGCTCACCAATGTGAGAAGTTGGCCTGGTAGGGGATGTTTCCAATTCTGGAACCACCTACTACCTGACCAAACAATCCCCTTATGGTGTCTGGTTGTAAGTCAACCTTATTAGACAAGCTATCCTAGGGGTAGCATGGACTAAGCAGCCTAAAGGCTTAACTTAAGAGGTCGTGTTAAGCGAGCTGTTTTACCACATACAATCCTGTAATACCAAATGAAAGGACACCACACAAGTATATATTATAAAAATATATGTGTTTATTACTAAAAACAATCCCCAGTATTCTTTATGAATAAAGGGGCACAAGCGTTAAATCAAAAGCACTGTTTAAACATACAAAGTTGCACAATTATGGATGAGGGCAGGGGGCCACTCAAACCATATACTAAACAAGTGGTATAAGAGAGGCCACTCGAACAGTGGTTAGGCCTAGGGCCTAGGGAATCGCTGGGAGCAGTCAGGACAAGCAATGCTGAAGTCGGGAATGGCCCTCGGGATTCGGGAGATGTGCGGAAAGCGCACGCATGCACCAATGTTAACCAATGGTGCGTAAAAGTCAAATAGTTAAAGTTTAAGGACACTTCCGCTGAACCTAGAGGAACAAAACTTAACACACAGACCCCAGAGGTGTGCACCAGTGTGGGAACACCGGCGGAGCAAAGTTACCTCACCCACAGGAAGTGGGTGCACAGGGTCGAAGTGGCGTCGGGTTTTGACACGCAGGCTCTTGGTGCTTGAAGCTGAAAGGGCTGCAGGCAGGGTGAAGACGAAGTGTCCGGTGGAGTCCAAGGGTGGACTCAAGTTGTAGAGTACCTGAAAGCAGAGGGGACAGAGTCTGGGTCACTCAGCAGTGACCAGGGTGGAACCAGGACGGAACCAGGCAATGTCGGGCGCAATCAGGTGGTCGTCGAGGCGCTTCTCTTCGCTGTCACGTGGGCTCTGGGGCATCTGCGACGTCCAGGGGCAGGTCACGATCTGTCCCACGCAGGCTCTCACCGTCGGTGCAGTCGGCTTCCGGTTTGGAGCAAACAAGCCTTGGTAAGAGCAATCCACGCGGGATTGGAAGATGGCGTCTCACTCGGACCAGGAAGGTCAGAGTCGGGGCTCCCTTTCAGGGGAGCTGGTGTGGATCTGGAGCAACCAGAATCACGAGTCTTCTTTTGTAGTTCGTCGGCACAGGGACCACAAGCCAGCTGGCAAGTGACCGGGCCAACGCGTTGAGCCAAATCGTGCCAAAGGGCCCCACGCAGCACTCGTCGAGTGTGGAGGGCTGAACTTCGGCTCAGGAGTAGCTCAGGGTGGGGGCTTCTCAAACCCCGGTGTACAGCTTCGAGGGTCACTCGTGGGCTGCACGGTCAGCGTCTCGTGGTCACTTCAAGATGGCGTGCCCCACGCTTCCGGTCGCCTCCACGGGTCTCAGCTTTGCATGGACTGTGGATCGGGCTGTTAGAAGCTGGGCAGGCTTGATCTCGTCGATCTCAGTCGCTCGAGTTCCGGCGGGAACTGCAACTAAGTAGACGTCGAGGGCTGGATGGTGCCTGCTGCTGCAGGGTGGTCACTCCTTGACCACAAGGGAGATTCTTCGGGCTTCCACGTTGAGATGGAGGGCGAAGGGTCCAGAATATCGTTTCAAATGTTTCTTCCAGGAAATCTGATGTGCATTGGCACTGCTCCCACTCTTATTCGAATCTGGTGGGCGTGATTACCTGCTAGGTCCCCTCCTATGGGTGGGACCCAGGAAGTGGGTGGATACACCCCCTTCCTTTGATCCAGGCCGCCCTGGCACGAGGGCTGGAGTGCCCCAGAACCGGTTTGGCCGGATTATGCAAGGGGCAGCCTTGTGCGCCCCAGGCAGTGTCTGGTTTCTTTCAAACCTCCCTGCTACAATACACTATCTCCTGTCTGGAGGGCGGTGACACCCTCCTGTGACAGGAAACCCTTTGTCCAGGACCCCCTTGACTGGGTTTCGGTCAGCTCCAGGGGTCCAGACATTTGTCTGTGGCAGAGGCATCCATTTTGTGGATCTTAAGGCCTTTGGAGAAATCAACCGCATTAAAGTGAAGTAACATGTCTTACCCCTCTAGAGGGGTGGAATGCCATCCCCGTCGCCAGAACTGGCGAGGGGATGGTATTCCAAAGCGTATGACACCTTACACGACATGTTTTGATAAAGCCAAACCAGAGTTGCTAAATAACCGCGAGGATTATAAGGCACTTAATAGTATATGGTATGGCATTATCCTGAAACAGCTTAGGGATTTGTTCCCGACGGCTGCAGACAGGCTCAGCTCATGCTAGAGCTCCATCTCACATAAAAACCATGCACCCAGCCTCCAGGATTGGTGAGGCCTGTCTATAGGAGTGGCTCACAGGTTTACATGTGTCCAGATATAGGTTTAGACATAGGTATACTATATCTAAGCAAGGGGTGTGTACACCACCTTACCCCAGCTGAGTGATCAGCCAGTTGTGTCAATTTAAGAACCAGCCAGGGGTGGCAAAAGATATGCTGCAGCCCCTGGTAGGCCTTAGTGGCTCCTGTGCCCTGTGCACCTATAGTGCATTATACAGGGGCTGACAAGGAGTCCATTTCCAATTGTGGTATGTACCTAGAGTACATGGAATCCATTTTACAGAGAGAGCAGATGGCCTGGGGCCCTGATTAGCAGGGAACCAGGTCAACTAAGTCAAAAAAACCAGCTAAACACAGGCAAAAAATCTGGGGTAACCATAGTCAGGTAGCCACCTTCCTACATAACCCCCCCCCAAACGAAAGGAGATAAGGCTATCCTTGGCCAGGTAAGCCTATATTGCCTGAGTGGCCATATAAGGAAGTACCTGCACTAGCATGGGTACCCCCTGTCTCATGGTCCACTAAGCAGTCCCTCACCCTTTGGGTATTAGAGGGTCTCCACCATAGGGAATCACTACCTTGGGTGTGTTTATGCAAAGTAAAAGGCTGGTTTGGATATGGAGTATTGAAGCGAGGCTCTACTAATTTAGGGCTTAGCTTCCTCCAATTATCTTCCACCATGTGTGCCTTTCTCTCTTTAACTGAGTTGCACTGTGCTCTCAGGGTCAACCTCTGGCTACCTAAAGCTGGAGGCTGGGTCCCTCTGTTTGGCTTGTTGGAGGGACAGTTCAGGTTTGGGCCCCTTGGGTCCCAGGTTTGGCTGTGCCCAACAGAATCCATCTGTGGGAGGTCCCTAACTGTTTTTAAGGGGGCTCCCTCAGGAGTTTTTAAAGTTTTCACCTTACTAGGGCTACTAGTTTTGGTGCACCTAATCTTTTGATGGGGGTGCTTTATTTGACAGGGGGCCCTCTGGGTCTCACTGTCCTTCTTGTCCTCTGCAGCCCTGGGCTGGCTAAGGCAAGGTAGAGAGGGGCAGGTTACCTGCTCCAGACTGGGTCCCACCTGAGAAGGGTCCACTGACATCAGAGGTTCTGTCAGGCTAGGCCCAACCACCTCTGGGGCAGCTCCTTCATCAGGGGTAAGATCAGTTCCCTGAGGAGGCTGATCCTGTCCTAAAGTCTGGTGAGGGGGAGATTTCTCTTCCTCCTCCATGCTCTCAGTTTGTGTGGAGTTATCCATCATTTCAGGTTTCACAACACACATGTCAGTTTGAGTTTGGGCTGTGGCCATCACAGCCCCACCAACCTTTTCAGGAGGAGACTCAGTTTGGGTTTCTGCTGTTATCATAACAGCTTTGCTATTCTGTTCAGGAAGAGTTTTTACTAAAGATGGGGCAGAGAGTTTCTCAGCCCTACCAACCTTTTCAGGAAGGACATCTTGGATTGGGGCTGTAGCCAGTACAGCCTCACTAACCTTTCCATGGGAATTCACCATTCTAGAATGGGTTTCCTGTTCAACCTCAGCCCAGGCTGAGATTTCTAAATCATTACCCAGTAGACAGTCCACAGGCAAGTTTGGTGACACTGCCACTCTCTTTGGGCCAGTGACACCTCCCCAGCTGAGACTTACTACTGCCATGGGATGATTTGTTTGGATGCCATCAATGTTTATTACCTGGTATGTGGCACCAGGTAAAAGTTGCTTAGAGGGGACTATGCCATCAGCCACCATGGTGATGCTAGCCCCTGTGTCTCTAAAAGCTTCAACTCTTAAACCATTGATGATGGGTTCTTGTCTATACTTGCTCAAAGTATTTGGGCAAGCAGAGAAGTTGGCAAACCCCATGCCAGCCTCATAAACAAGATCATTGGGTGATGGGGACCTGGATAGGCCAGGGTCCACCTGATTTCCAAAAGTAAACCCACCCAGATTCCTGGGTGTGCTCCCACTTCCTGGGGGATTACTGCTGACAGTAACAGGAGGTGTTGAAGCTGGCTTTGGAGGTATATTTTCTTTATTGTTATTCTTGGGACAACAGCTGTCTGTTTTGTAATGCCCCACCTGTTTACAGGGATAACAATAGGGCTTTTTCTCAGTTGAAGAAGTGTCGTGGGACCCACCCCCATCCTTGGAGTTTTGGGGCCCTGGGGAAGTCTTTTCTTTACTTTTATCCCCACCCTTATCTTGAGGCTTGGTAGACTCCTTCTTCTGGTTACTGTCCTGATTCTTAGGCCTAATCCTGGTTCTGACCCATTTGTCTGCCTTCTTTCCCAATTCTTGGGGAGAGGTCAGATCAGAGTCTACCAGGTGCTGGTGTAAGAGCTGGTTCTGACAATTACTTAGGATCTGCTCCCTCATAATCAAATTATACAATCCTGTAAAGTCATGTACTTTGCTGCCATGTAGCCAACCCTCCAGAGCCTTAGTAGCACAATCTACAAAATCAGTCCAGTCCTGAGTCTGTGTCTTCTGGGTATCTCTGAACTTCAACCTGTACTGTTCAGTGGTTAAGCCAAACCCATCTATCAGAACACTCTTCAGGACTTTGTATTTGTTTGCATCCTCATGTCTGACAGTGAGGAGCTTGTCCCTCCCTTTCTCTGAAAAGGAGTACCATAAGATTGCTGCCCACTGTTCCTCAGGAACCTGCTGTACCATGCAGGCTCTCTCAAGAGCAGTCATCCATTTGTGGATGTCATCCCCTTCTTTGAAGGGGGGCACAATCTTTGTCAGGTTTCTACTATCATAGGACCTGGGTTTCTCTTTTGGAATATTGCTGCCACCAGTGGCATCTAAGCCACACAATTTCTGCTCTCTTGCCAAGGCAAGTTTAGCTTGAGCTAAGGTAAGCTTAGCTTGACTCAGGGCTACCTCCTCTCTCTCTATCTGGAGTCTGACAGCCCTCATTCTAGCCCTATGCTCAGCTTTCTGAGAAGCACTCATGCCTCTCTCTGATTCTCTGGAGGCACTAGAAAGATGAGAGTCCCCTGAGGGAGATCTCACTCTTCTGTTGCCTGGGAGAATCACATGTTGGGTTCTGGGGAGGTGCTGGCCCTCTCCATTCCCCAGTAGGTCCAAGTTGGCCTGGCTAAGCCTACCAACTGGAACCTGGCTACCCTGATCCTGTACTTGTGAGTCCCCACCATCTGAGTCCTCATCCAAGTCATCATCATCCTCCTCTTCAGGGGGATCAACTACAGGGGGGTTCCCTCCAGTTCCTGTATCTAGGGAAGCTGCTTTTGCCTTCTCTAAGTCATCCTGTTCTAGGATTTCTACCAGGATTAGGCAGGTGGGGCTTCTGCCCCTTTTTAACCCTCTTGCTTTGCACAAGGCAATCAAGTCTCTGCGGGTTAGTTTGTCATATCCAAAAGTTGCCTGGGTAGGGTCAACTGTCACAGGAGTAGACCCTGAGGCTTTTCCTGTGTCAGACATGGTTACTAGTGAGGTGTAAGTGGTGCACTTACCTACACTAAGTGTTTTCCTACTGTACCTTGCTAGTTAGTTGTAGTCAGGGTGCGCTAATCCCTTTCACCTACAACTACTAAGTTCAGTAGAACTTAATATGCTAAGCTTTTGATTTTATATGTACCTAGAGGTACTTGATGTGATCTTTCAATTTGATATAAAGATTGCAATGGTAAAACAACAGCAAGCTCAAATCCGCACCGCTGCTCACCAATGTGAGAAGTTGGCCTGGTAGGGGATGTTTCCAATTCTGGAACCACCTACTACCTGACCAAACAATCCCCTTATGGTGTCTGGTTGTAAGTCAACCTTATTAGACAAGCTATCCTAGGGGTAGCATGGACTAAGCAGCCTAAAGGCTTAACTTAAGAGGTCGTGTTAAGCGAGCTGTTTTACCACATACAATCCTGTAATACCAAATGAAAGGACACCACACAAGTATATATTATAAAAATATATGTGTTTATTACTAAAAACAATCCCCAGTATTCTTTATGAATAAAGGGGCACAAGCGTTAAATCAAAAGCACTGTTTAAACATACAAAGTTGCACAATTATGGATGAGGGCAGGGGGCCACTCAAACCATATACTAAACAAGTGGTATAAGAGAGGCCACTCGAACAGTGGTTAGACCTAGGGCCTAGGGAATCGCTGGGAGCAGTCAGGACAAGCAATGCTGAAGTCGGGAATGGCCCTCGGGATTCGGGAGATGTGCGGAAAGCGCACGCATGCACCAATGTTAACCAATGGTGCGTAAAAGTCAAATAGTTAAAGTTTAAGGACACTTCCGCTGAACCTAGAGGAACAAAACTTAACACACAGACCCTAGAGGTGTGCACCAGTGTGGGAACACCGGCGGAGCAAAGTTACCTCACCCACAGGAAGTGGGTGCACAGGGTCGAAGTGGCGTCGGGTTTTGACACGCAGGCTCTTGGTGCTTGAAGCTGAAAGGGCTGCAGGCAGGGTGAAGACGAAGTGTCCGGTGGAGTCCAAGGGTGGACTCAAGTTGTAGAGTACCTGAAAGCAGAGGGGACAGAGTCTGGGTCACTCAGCAGTGACCAGGGTGGAACCAGGACGGAACCAGGCAATGTCGGGCGCAATCAGGTGGTCGTCGAGGCGCTTCTCTTCGCTGTCACGTGGGCTCTGGGGCATCTGCGACGTCCAGGAGCAGGTCACGATCTGTCCCACGCAGGCTCTCACCGTCGGTGCAGTCGGCTTCCGGTTTGGAGCAAACAAGCCTTGGTAAGAGCAATCCACGCGGGATTGGAAGATGGCGTCTCACTCGGACCAGGAAGGTCAGAGTCGGGGCTCCCTTTCAGGGGAGCTGGTGTGGATCTGGAGCAACCAGAATCACGAGTCTTCTTTTGTAGTTCGTCGGCACAGGGACCACAAGCCAGCTGGCAAGTGACCGGGCCAACGCGTTGAGCCAAATCGTGCCAAAGGGCCCCACGCAGCACTCGTCGAGTGTGGAGGGCTGAACTTCGGCTCAGGAGTAGCTCAGGGTGGGGGCTTCTCAAACCCCGGTGTACAGCTTCGAGGGTCACTCGTGGGCTGCACGGTCAGCGTCTCGTGGTCACTTCAAGATGGCGTGCCCCACGCTTCCGGTCGCCTCCACGGGTCTCAGCTTTGCAGGGACTGTGGATCGGGCTGTTAGAAGCTGGGCAGGCTTGATCTCTTTGATCTCAGTCGCTCGAGTTCCGGCGGGAACTGCAACCAAGTAGACGTTGAGGGCTGGATGGTGCCTGCTGCTGCAGGGTGGTCACTCCTTGACCACAAGGGAGATTCTTCGGGCTTCCACGTTGAGATGGAGGGCGAAGGGTCCAGAATATCGTTTCAAATGTTTCTTCCAGGAAATCTGATGTGCATTGGCACTGCTCCCACTCTTATTCGAATCTGGTGGGCGTGATTACCTGCTAGGTCCCCTCCTATGGGTGGGACCCAGGAAGTGGGTGGATACACCCCCTTCCTTTGATCCAGGCCGCCCTGGCACGAGGGCTGGAGTGCCCCAGAACCGGTTTGGCCGGATTATGCAAGGGGCAGCCTTGTGCGCCCCAGGCAGTGTCTGGTTTCTTTCAAACCTCCCTGCTACAATACACTATCTCCTGTCTGGAGGGCGGTGACACCCTCCTGTGACAGGAAACCCTTTGTCCAGGACCCCCTTGACTGGGTTTCGGTCAGCTCCAGGGGTCCAGACATTTGTCTGTGGCAGAGGCATCCATTTTGTGGATCTTAAGGCCTTTGGAGAAATCAACCGCATTAAAGTGAAGTAACATGTCTTACCCCTCTAGAGGGGTGGAATGCCATCCCCGTCGCCAGAACTGGCGAGGGGATGGTATTCCAAAGCGTATGACACCTTACACGACATGTTTTGATAAAGCCAAACCAGAGTTGCTAAATAACCGCGAGGATTATAAGGCACTTAATAGTATATGGTATGGCATTATCCTGAAACAGCTTAGGGATTTGTTCCCGACGGCTGCAGACAGGCTCAGCTCATGCTAGAGCTCCATCTCACATAAAAACCATGCACCCAGCCTCCAGGATTGGTGAGGCCTGTCTATAGGAGTGGCTCACAGGTTTACATGTGTCCAGATATAGGTTTAGACATAGGTATACTATATCTAAGCAAGGGGTGTGTACACCACCTTACCCCAGCTGAGTGATCAGCCAGTTGTGTCAATTTAAGAACCAGCCAGGGGTGGCAAAAGATATGCTGCAGCCCCTGGTAGGCCTTGGTGGCTCCTATGCCCTGGGCACCTATAGTGCATTATACAGGGGCTGACAAGGAGTCCATTTCCAATTGTGGTATGTACC
Organism: Lissotriton helveticus; assembly: GCF_964261635.1. NCBI lineage: Eukaryota > Metazoa > Chordata > Amphibia > Caudata > Salamandridae > Lissotriton > Lissotriton helveticus. The sequence goes on along the minus strand of NW_027611712.1, from coordinate 1,116,260 downwards.
TAGGGTACATGGAATCCATTTTACAGAGAGAGCAGATGGCCTGGGGCCCTGATTAGCAGGGAACCAGGTCAACTAAGTCAAAAAAACCAGCTAAACACAGGCAAAAAATCTGGGGTAACCATAGTCAGGTAGCCACCTTCCTACATACATTATCTAAGGAATGTTATAAAAACTCAGATATGGAGAATATTTTTCATTTTCGTCCATTTTTGACCGTTTTGGAGCACTTTGAAGCACTGATGCAGCTTTGGGATTTTTATGGTTATTTTGATCAGAGATGCTCCTAATGTGTTTAAAATTCATGTGGGATGTATCCAAGACACTGCCATCACACCTATATAGTTTTTAAATGATTTTGATGTATTAAAATTTTGACCTCCATAAGGGGGGAAAGGTTGAACTTTTACCCCGCTCGGAGTTCCATGACTTTCGTGACCTTGTCCCCCTGAAATTTAAAATTGCATTTTCAAAGTAATGTGTACAACTATTCATTCTGTGTCATTCATTGTGTGTTTAGCATGCTATTGGGCCACTGTAGCACTTGTTTTTTTTCGTTTATATGCATTTTTGACCGTTTTTGAACACTTTGATGCTCCAAATGGTCTTTGGACTTTTTGCTTCATGGAGATTTCAAAAGTGTTAGAAATTCATTTTGGAGGCACACAGAACAGTGCAAATGCAGTTACATAGCATTCAGGAGACTGCAATTACACCTATATAGTTTTTAAAAGATTTTGATGTAATAACATTTTTGACCTCCATGGGGAGGGCCCTTAAGCTGAACTTTTACCCAGCTCGGAGTTCCATGACCTTGTCCCCTGGAAATTGAAAATCGAATTTTCAAAGTGTTTAGTAAAACTGTTCATTCTGTGTCATTCATTATGTCTTTAGCCTGCTATTGGACCACTGCAGCACTATGTTTGGTTAATTTTAACCCAATGTTGACCTTTTTTGACCACTTTGATGCACCAGTGAAGTTTTTGGACTTAGTCATTTTTCACTTTATGGTGACTTCAAAAGTGTTAGAAATTCATTTTGTAAATACCTAGAACGGTGCAAATGCAGCCATATAGCATTCAGGGCACAACAATTACACCTATATAGTTTTTAAATGATTTTGATGCAATAACATTTTTGACCTCCATGGGGAGGGCACTCAAGCTAAACTTTTACCTAGCTCCGAGTTCCACGACCTCGGGTGGAAAAAGTGACTTTGCCCCCTTAAACCCAAAAACTTCAAAAAGTCACCCCTGGAGGCCAGAAATGGGTCTTAGACACTCTTGGTATGTCATCTGAGGTATACTATGGTGTTCTTGGGTCCAGAACTAGAAATGTGATGTGACTCTGATATCTAGGGCCTATAATGGAAAAAATGAATTTGACACCAAACACCTCAAAATGTCTGAAATAGGACTCAGACATGTACCTGGAGGCTGGAAATGAGCCCTAGACACTCTTGCTATATCACCTGAGATATAATATAGGGTCCTGGTGGCCACAGGGACCCAAAAACAGTCAGGTGGGTTGATACTGAAAATTAGCAAAAATCGTCCCAAAAATTTTTTTGACAAGATTTGCTAATTTTCCAAATAGCTCAGAATGGATATCAGAGACACTGTCTGAGTGCGCAAGATATGAATACACTTGTCAGAAAGGTCAGCTCTGATGCTTTCATGTGATATATATAACTTTGATATTATATAAAGTTTTTTTTCCGCTACCAACCAAGGGAAACACCTGATATCGTACCCGATTTTGAGAACATTGGGCTGGGTGGAAAAAGTCACTTTGCCCCCTTAAACCCAAAAACTTCAAAAGGTCACCCCTGGAGGCCAGAAATGGGTCTTAGACACTCTTGGTATGTCATCTGAGGTATACTATGGTCTTCTTGGGTCCAGAACTAGAAATCTGATGTGACTCTGATATCTAGGAGCTATAATGGAAAAAAATGAATTTGACACCAAACACCTCAAAATGTCACAAATAGGAGTCAGACATGTACCTGGAGGCTGGAAATGAGCCCTAGCCACTCTTGTTATATAATCTGAGATATATTATGGGGTCCTGGTGGCTACAGGGACCTGAAAACAGTCATGAGGGTTGATACCGAAAATTAGCAAAAATCGTCAAAAAAAGTTTTTTTGACAAGATTTGCTAATTTTCCAAATAGCTCAGAATGGATATCACAGTCACTTTGTGAGTACCCAGGACCTAAATATACTTGTTAGAAAGCTCAGATCTGATGCTTTCATTTGATCTATCTACCTTTGCTATTATCTGAAGTTTTTTTTTCAGCTTCCAGCCATGGGAAAAACCTGACATTGTACCCGATTTTGAGCACCTTAGGCTGGATGGAAGAAGTGACTTTGCCCCCTTAAACCCCAAAACTTCAAAAAGTCATCCCTGGAGGCCAGAAATGGGTCTTAGACACTCCTGGTATGTCATCTGAGGTATACTAAGGGGTCCTTAGGTCCAGAACTAGAAATTTGATGTGACTCTGAGCTCAATGTGATGTGACTCTGAGCTATATGGCCTATAATGGAAAAAATGAGTTTGACCCCAAACACCTCGAAATGTCACAAATAGGAGTCAGACATGTACCTGGAGGCTGGAAATGAGCCCTAGCCACTCTTGTTATATCATCTGAGATATATTATGGGGTCCTGGTGGCTACAGGGACCCGAAAACAGTCATGAGGGTTGATACCGAAAATTAGCAAAAATCGTCAAAAAAAGTTTTTTTGACAAGATTTGCTAATTTTCCAAATAGCTCAGAATGGATATCACAGTCACTTTGTGAGTACCCATGACCTAAATATACTTGTTAGAAAGCTCAGATCTGATGCTTTCATTTGATCTATCTACCTTTGCTATTATCTGAAGGTTTTTTTTCAGCTTCCAGCCAAGGGAAGAACCTGACATCGTACCCGATTTTGAGCAACGTAGCCTGGATGGAAGAAGTGACTATGCCCCCTTAAACCCCAAAACTTCAAAAAGTCATCCCTGGAGGCCAGAAATGGGTCTTAGACACTCCTGGTATGTCATCTGAGGTATACTAAGGGGTCCTTAGGTCCAGAACTAGAAATTTGATGTGACTCTGAGCTCAATGTGATGTGACTCTGAGCTCTATGGCCTATATTGGGAAAAATGAGTTTGATCCCAAACACCTCGAAATGTCACAAATAGGATTCAGACATGTACCTGGAGGCTGGAAATGAGCCCTAGCCACTCTTGTTATATCATCTGAGATATATTATGGGGTCCTGGTGGCTACAGGGACCTGAAAACAGTCATACAAAGCAATTTGAATCCATACGAGGCAATTTTTAATTTGCGGCCATCTGGTCACCCTTTGAAATGGATAGGATATACTACAGAGGATGTAGTGCACTCTATTTCTTGAAGCATATGATGTACTGACTTAATTTCAATTGCAGTATGTAGCTAAGACATTTACAATTCATAGTGGTAACTCTCATGGTTGTGGCTTATAGGGACAAGGTACAAATCAAGTGTAACCTTCAGGTAAGTTTTTATTTTTCACTTTCATGTGTGTTGTAGAACACTTTATACTTTTGGCTATAATTCATAGTCTGTACATTATAGAGACATAATTTAAACAGCACTTTGTTCCTAGTGATGTGCATCTTACCCATGTGAATTATTATGTGTGTGGCGTATTGTAAAGTTGTCAAAATTTGAGGTTGAATGTATGACGTTTTTCAATACCGTCGCATGTACGAAAAAGTATGCCTTACATTTTGTCCCATACTTCTAAAACCATACAATCTGGATCCATAATTGGAAGTGCAGCATTAAGCTAACATGATGCCACTGTCCTGTGTTCATTTTCATGCATGTGGAAAGCTTCAAAGTGGTGTGAATCTTTCAGCGATTAAACACATATTTTTAAAAAAATTCCTCCAGCTTTTGCAAAATGTGTCACGTATGTTATGTCATCAGTCAAGATCCATATTAGATAGAGCTTGATTTCCAACTGCAACACATTCTATAACATAGCCTACTACAGTGTGCCATTTTATATGCATGTGGCTCACACACAAGGTGCATACAAAGCAATTTGAATCCATACGAGGCGATTTTTAATTTGCGGCCATCTGGTCACCCATTGAAATGGATAGGATATATTACATAGTATGTGGTGCACTATAAATCTTGAACCATATGAGGTACTGACCTAATTTCAATCACAGTATGTAGCTAAGACATCTACACTTTATAGTGGTAACTCTCATATTTGTGGCTTATAGGGACAAGGTACAAATCAATTGTAATCTTCAGGAAAAGTTTTTATTTTTCACTTTCATGTGTGTTGAAGAACACTTTATGCTTTTGGCTACAAAATGTGAAGTTGAATGTATGATGTTTTTCAATAACGTCACATGTGTGAAAAAATATGCCTTACGTTGTGGCCCATAATTCTAAAACCATACAATCTGGATCCATAATTCTGAGTGCAGCATACAGTTACCATCATGCCACTGCCCTGTGGTCATTGTCATGCCTGTGCCATGCTTAGAAGTGGTGAGAATCATTCAGTGATTAAACGCATGTTTTATAAAATTTGCCTCCATTTTTTGCAAAATGAGTCACGTATATTGTGTCATCAGTCATGATCCATACTAGATAGAGCTTGATTTCCAACTGCAACACATTCTATAGCATACCCTACTACATTGTGTCATTTTAAATGCATGTGGCTTACACGTAAGGTACATACAACGCAATATGAATCCATACGACGCGATTTTCAATTTGCGGCCATCTGGTCGTCCCATTGAAATGGATAGGATATTATACATAGCAGAATGTGCCCTATAATTCTTGAAGCATATAAGTTAAAGACTTAATTTCAATTGCAGATTCTAGCTAAGATTCGTATGCATTATTGTACCAATTCTTATGCATGTGGCCCACATAGAAAGTGCACGAAATGGAAGTTGAATCCATACGAGGCGATTTTCGATTTCCGGCCATCTGGTCACCCAAATCTCAAAGATTATTGTTAATAATTCAGTGTGTTTTTATGCTATTTAGCTAATAATGCATGAACCTGTTTATTAACATGTGCATAATGAGATACCAAAGAGAAAATAATGAAAATGTATTGGTAAACCGTATTTTGGTAGACTTTAAAAAACCCCATTGAAAAACACATGCATCACCAATGCTGCTTTTTGCTTGTGCCTAAAACGAAAATGTGTTATTAAAAAGTGAATATAACACATAGAGATGTTTTTTCTTTTGTTTATGAAGCCTAATGTGAAGGCAGGTCACACCTATGTTTTACTTTGAAAAAATCTCTTTTCTAAAATTTACGGCGTTACCTTGTTTTTTAATACAGCTAAAAAAACAATTGTTAAAGTCGCTTATAAAAAAGTGATCGTAAATGCTATTTTGTTTTTTTTTTCAGCTTGAGGTTCAGTTTAATATGAGTCTTAATTTGATGTATCACTTGCCCTAGTAAACAATCCCCAAAGTCTATTTTTTTTCAATTTTCCCAAGCTCAATGTTAAACACATGCATCACCAATGATGCAAAAAGTGAAGTCAGAAATTTCAAACAGCAATAAAAAAGTGAGAAAAACAGATATTTGAAAAATTCCTTTTGTTTATGCGGCCTTATGTCCAAAGCCATCCAACAAGAGCATTTTTTTTTTATTCGGTCGATTTAAAAAAAATCTGCGAACTATTTTATTTCTCTCAAAAAAGTGCAAAAAAGTGACTTTTTGTGCAAAAAAGTGCCCGTACAATATTTTTTCATCTAATAAACTTTTTATGACTCAGAATACACTTAGGCTTCAGGTCAATGTGTTTTCGTTTGGGGGAGGGGCCCAGGGAAAAAAACACCTTTTTTTCTCGGATTGGTCAAAGGTCTGCTTCGGCTGCACCAGTGCTGCTTCGGCTGCACTGGTGCAGCTTCTCGGACTTGAGGCGTTGCACCAGTGCAGCATAGAAAAGAAACTTTTTAATAAAAGGATTTAAAACTAATTCAAGATATACATTATCTAAGGAATGTTATAAAAACTCAGATATGGAGAATATTTTTCATTTTCGTCCATTTTTGACCGTTTTGGAGCACTTTGAAGCACTGATGCAGCTTTGGGATTTTTATGGTTATTTTGATCAGAGATGCTCCTAATGTGTTTAAAATTCATGTGGGATGTATCCAAGACACTGCCATCACACCTATATAGTTTTTAAATGATTTTGATGTATTAAAATTTTGACCTCCATAAGGGGGGAAAGGTTGAACTTTTACCCCGCTCGGAGTTCCATGACTTTCGTGACCTTGTCCCCCTGAAAGTTAAAATTGCATTTTCAAAGTAATGTGTACAACTATTCATTCTGTGTCATTCATTGTGTGTTTAGCATGCTATTGGGCCACTGTAGCACTTGTTTTTTTTTCGTTTTTATGCATTTTTGACCGTTTTTGAACACTTTGATGCTCCAAATGGTCTTTGGACTTAGTCACTTTTTGCTTCATGGAGATTTCAAAAGTGTTAAAAAGTCACTTTGGAGGCACACAGGACAGTGCAAATGCACCTATATAGCAATCAGGACACTCCAATCACACCTATATGGTTTTTAAATGATTTTGATGAATTAAACATTTTGACCTCCATGAGGGGTGGAAAGTTTGAACTTTTACCCCGCTCGGAGTTCCATGACTTCTGTGACCTCGTCCCCCTGAAATTTAAAATAGCATTTTCCAAGTAATTTGTAAATATATTCATTCTGGGTCATTCATTGTGTGTTTAGCTTGCTATTGGGCCAGTGTAGCACTTTGTTTTTTTCATTTTTATGCATTTGTGACCGTTTTTAAACACTTTCATGCACCAATGATGTCTTTGTACTTCGTCATTTTTCACTTCATGGGGACTTCAAAAGTGTTAGAAATTCATTTTGGAGGCACACAAAACAGTGCAAATGCAGTTACATAGCATTCAGGAGACTGCAATTACACCTATATAGTTTTTAAAAGATTTTGATGTAATAACATTTTTGACCTCCATGGGGAGGGCCCTTAAGCTGAACTTTTACCCAGCTCGGAGTTCCATGACCTTGTCCCCCTGAAATTGAAAATCGAATTTTCAAAGTGTTTAGCAAAACTGTTCATTCTGTGTCATTCATTATGTCTTTAGCCTGCTATTGGACCACTGCAGCACTATGTTTTGTTAATTTTAACCCAATGTTGACCTTTTTTGACCACTTTGATGCACCAGTGAAGTTTTTGGACTTAGTCATTTTTCACTTCATGGAGACTTCAAAAGTGTTAGAAATTCATTTTGTAAATACCTAGAACGGTGCAAATGCAGCCATATAGCATTCAGGGCACTACAATTACACCTATATAGTTTTTAAATGATTTTGATGCAATAACATTTTTGACCTCCATGGGGAGGGCACTCAAGCTAAACTTTTACCCAGCTCCGAGTTCCACGACCTCGGGTGGAAAAAGTGACTTTGCCCCCTTAAACCCAAAAACTTCAAAAAGTCACCCCTGGAGGCCAGAAACGGGTCTTAGACACTCTTGGTATGTCATCTGAGGTATACTATGGTGTTCTTGGGTCCAGAACTAGAAATGTGATGTGACTCTGATATCTAGGGCCTATAATGGAAAAAATGAATTTGACACCAAACACCTCAAAATGTCTGAAATAGGACTCAGACATGTACCTGGAGGCTGGAAATGAGCCCTAGACACTCTTGCTATATCACCTGAGATATAATATAGGGTCCTGGTGGCCACAGGGACCCAAAAACAGTCAGGTGGGTTGATACTGAAAATTAGCAAAAATCGTCCCAAAAATTTTTTTGACAAGATTTGCTAATTTTCCAAATAGCTCAGAATGGATATCAGAGACACTGTTTGAGTGCGCAAGATATGAATACACTTGTTAGAAAGGTCAGCTCTGATGCTTTCATGTGATATATATAACTTTGATATTATATAAAGTTTTTTTTCCGCTACCAACCAAGGGAAACACCTGATATCGTACCCGATTTTGAGAACATTGGGCTGGGTGGAAAAAGTCACTTTGCCCCCTTAAACCCAAAAACTTCAAAAAGTCACCCCTGGAGGCCAGAAATGGGTCTTAGACACTCTTGGTATGTCATCTGAGGTATACTATGGTCTTCTTGGGTCCAGAACTAGAAATCTGATGTGACTCTGATATCTAGGAGCTATAATGGAAAAAAATGAATTTGACACCAAACACCTCAAAATGTCACAAATAGGAGTCAGACATGTACCTGGAGGCTGGAAATGAGCCCTAGCCACTCTTGTTATATAATCTGAGATATATTATGGGGTCCTGGTGGCTACAGGGACCTGAAAACAGTCATGAGGGTTGATACCGAAAATTAGCAAAAATCGTCAAAAAAAGTTTTTTTGACAAGATTTGCTAATTTTCCAAATAGCTCAGAATGGATATCACAGTCACTTTGTGAGTACCCAGGACCTAAATATACTTGTTAGAAAGCTCAGATCTGATGCTTTCATTTGATCTATCTACCTTTGCTATTATCTGAAGTTTTTTTTTCAGCTTCCAGCCATGGGAAAAACCTGACATTGTACCCGATTTTGAGCACCTTAGGCTGGATGGAAGAAGTGACTTTGCCCCCTTAAACCCCAAAACTTCAAAAAGTCATCCCTGGAGGCCAGAAATGGGTCTTAGACACTCCTGGTATGTCATCTGAGGTATACTAAGGGGTCCTTAGGTCCAGAACTAGAAATTTGATGTGACTCTGAGCTCAATGTGATGTGACTCTGAGCTATATGGCCTATAATGGAAAAAATGAGTTTGACCCCAAACACCTCGAAATGTCACAAATAGGAGTCAGACATGTACCTGGAGGCTGGAAATGAGCCCTAGCCACTCTTGTTATATCATCTGAGATATATTATGGGGTCCTGGTGGCTACAGGGACCCGAAAACAGTCATGAGGGTTGATACCGAAAATTAGCAAAAATCGTCAAAAAAAGTTTTTTTGACAAGATTTGCTAATTTAACAAATAGCTCAGAATGGATATCACAGTCACTTCGTGAGTACCCATGACCTAAATATACTTGTTAGAAAGCTCAGATCTGATGCTTTCATTTGATCTATCTACCTTTGCTATTATCTGAAGTTGTTTTTTCAGCTTCCAGCCAAGGGAAGAACCTGACATCGTACCCGATTTTGAGCAACGTAGCCTGGATGGAAGAAGTGACTATGCCCCCTTAAACCCCAAAACTTCAAAAAGTCATCCCAGGAGGCCAGAAGTCATCCCTGGACTGCGGCCTTATGTCCAAAGCCATCCAACAAGAGCATTTTTTTTTTATTCGGTCGATTTAAAAAAAATCTGCGAACTATTTTATTTCTCTCAAAAAAGTGCCAAAAAGTGACTTTTTGTGCAAAAAAGTGCCCGTACAATATTTTTTCATCTAATAAACTTTTTATGACTCAGAATACACTTAGGCTTCAGGTCAATGTGTTTTCGTTTGGGGGAGGGGCCCAGGGAAAAAAACACCTTTTTTTTCTCGGATTGGTCAAACCTCGTTTTTACTACCTTTAAAAAATATCAAAACCATAAACCAGGAGCCCTAATTATATTCTTGATACTGAGCGGCAGGCAGGCAACTAGAGCTACATTTCAGGGGGGGGGCTAATTCTTCCAACCATAGACAGAGTGACTGAAAGAAGGGGCGAAAACACAACAAAAGCCTCATTTACAAGTAAATGGTCTTTTAAAGACCTGTTAAGTCCTCGGGTGCGGCTGCAACGAGATGGTCACCAGCCCCCGAAGCTGTCTCTGCCCGGGCTGACAGACACGACGGGGGGGGCTGAAGCCCCGTGAGCCCAATGGATGTTGCATAGACCCTAAACCTTATCTGCAGATGAACAGTACCACTCAGTGAGGGGTCCCGTTCATCTGCAGATAAGGTTTAGGGTCTATGAAATACTGCTGTTGTCTTGCGTACATTCTGAGTTCCATTGCAGGGGCCTCATTTATGAGAAATGACGCAACGCTGCGTGAAAGCAGCGATGCGTCACTTTTCAGTGCGCACTCCTTGCGACATTCCTGATGCGTCATATTTAATGTATGATGCATCATGTCGCAAGGAGTTACAGATACGTCAGTATTTCTGACGTATCTGTAAGCGCAAAAGTGAAGCATTGCTAGAGTGTGTCACAAAAGTGACGCAACTCCAGCAATGCGTCCTTTCACATGGGGCAAACCCCATGTGAAAGGGCCTGCGTCAGTCTTACGCCTGCTGTGAGGCAGGCTCAAGAATTTGACGCAACGGTGTCCTAAAAGTGACGCAGTGAAATCTCATAATTTCACTGCGTCACTTTTACGACCCTTCCTTGTGTCAATACACCACCCTTGCATACATATACCTGGCGCAGGTATAATGTGGCGCAGGGGTTTACAAAGAGACGATTCTACCTAGATGCGTCTCTTTGTAAATATGACTCAACAAGGCGCATTTTTTATGCCACTGGTGCGTCACAAAAAGTGACGCATCGGTGGCGTAAAAGTGAGGCATAGCCTTATAAATGAGACCCCAAGTACTTGCCTTCTCGTGGAGTCAAGTGAGCTGAAACCTTTGGCCAGACCAATTTTAAGATCTTCGAGAACAGTACTTGCCAGGAGCATCTTTGAATAATAAAACAACTTCTTTGAAGTCAGCCTTCTCATCCAGATTATCACATACCCTTTTGAGCGAGGATCGCTAAGACTAAAACACAACACGACTGTGTGAAACATTACGCGTTCCTTATTATTTTGTATTAATATGTCTATATCACAAAAGACGGGGACTGCGTAGCTGTGCCCTCAGCTGATAAAGTGACAAACTTGAACACTGTTTTTTTCTAAGACTTCAACCACAGACATTCAAAAGCAAATTATACATACACAGTGCAAGTTTATAAAATATTACAATTGATTGCGTTAATTGACTCGTTCACAAATAATGTCTTATTCAATCAGGTGAGGAGTTCTGATGGAGGGAGTATCATGCAACCCTTTCCCTACCCCTTATCCAAAATCCCACGTGTGCAGTACTGTCCCTGTGTTTCACAGTCTCTCTGCCTGAAGAGGAAGCTTCCATCTTTCCTTATGTCATTAAAGCTTGCAGGTTTAATGACGTTAGACTTCGCAAAGTATAAACTTGTATGTTTGCTTTTGAGGAAGACTTAGACCATGCAACACAGGAACATATTTTACAAAAGTTTGGATTGAATTCCATTATATCCGTTGGCAAGATGTCTAAAATCCCAAAAAATATATTAATATATTTTTACATCCTTGACTTCCGGTGATCAGTTACATCTGCTGACCAGTTTAATCACCAATGCCCCCAAATAAAATCTTAGATATTCTCTCTGCTTTAGTCGCTTCTGGACAGGTTCATTGAACATATTATTTTGTCAAACATTCTAGCCTCTAACATGTGTTTGGCAAGACTGCTTTGCATATGTGTGGTCTCTGTCTGGAATGGCATAGTGTGTGAAAAACAATGACCTGGAATGCAGTCTAAGCAAAGGCAAGAAACTGGAATTAATAATATCATTCCCTTCATCGTATTGTCCCTTTGAAGGTTTGACCTGTGCGTGTTTTGTAAAGAAGTCTTCCCTTTAAAAACTTAGGCCCCCATTTCTGAAAGTCTGTGGTGTGCAGAACACTTCGTGCTGGAACAGTTACTGCTGGTGGTAGCAAACTCCACTTGGCTTGTGAAATACATTAGCATCGTTTTGCTTTTTGTGTAATAATGAAATGGAGCAAACATATTTTTTTGTTTCAGTCCATGCTACAGCAAGATTGTTGCACAATTGCAAAAATGAACAAGCTGGCTCCGTGGAGCCGACAGGGGGAGGGAACAGGAGATGTGCATGCGTACAGAGTGCACATCTCCTGTCCGTACACGTGCACATCTCCTGTCCGCGGAATTCAAGCTTTATTTCAGCAAGTAGGAAGAATCTTGCACAGGCCACCAGCCCCATGATTGTGGCCAGTCAGAGTGCGTCACAATGTGAAACTAATCTCATAAATATTAATGAGGTAGGCAGGATTGGGACCTACTCCAAATTAGCATTTTGTGAACTAACCTATTAGTATGTAAACAAGATGACATAAATCAACACTGGTATCAAACTGCAAGCAGTTTTTACTGCCAGTGTTACTGCATCGCTGGCCCGTAGTCACATACTCTGTAGCACCTCTTTTTCGGATGAGTCCCCCCACTTCTTTTTTTAGGACTTGAGCCCTGGTGAAGGGTCTCAAAATCCAGCAATAAAGGGAATGTGTGAAGCTAATTTAATAGTGACAAAAAGTAATCCTGCTGAAATAAACAAAACAAGCATTGGCATAGCCAATAGGTCTTGCCTTTGGGAACTAATAAGTGTTAAGGCAGAGATATTGAGTTTGTGTTTGTTTTTAAGCTGTGTTGTGCAGAAGTCTGCAGTATGCTGAAATGTTATAATAAAGAAGTGTGAGAAGCATTTTTGTTACTTATGATGTATAATGTACAACAAAATGACGATGATAAAAAACTATTAATTAGAAGTAATGATTTGTGTTTTTTTATGTTTGAATGCTGGCACCTTGTATCTGCCTGTTCTAATCGTTGCCTTTTTATGGTGTTTATTGTTAAAGGTGTGGTAAATAAATAATTAATTACCGGTTCTATTTTTCGGGATACTCATACAAACAGATAGCTCAATAAATAAGAGTCAAGATTCGAGGTAGCTAGAGTGTACAGGCTTTAATCAGGCATAAAAGGACAGGAACAGGACAGCCTGCATGGGAATGGGATGGCAGGGCCCGACAGCTGCCGGGGGCAGGATCTGGGAATGATGCGCATAACTTTTAATAACAGAACATTAGTATATATAGTTAAACAAAATACATTGCATTCAATACAGTAGGCGTAGCAGTAGGCGGAGTTTGTAGCAGTCGCGAAAGATAAGGGCAAAATGAGGTAACAAGAAGGCGTGTACAGGGCGTATACACAGACATGTGATGTAAACGTAACAGAATATGTCATAAACGGGGCGGAAACATGGAGGGGGCTACCTGAGCAGCTGGGACCTCTAACCTAGTGGTGCGCGCAAACTGACAATGACGTGTTACCAGGGAGAACTGGGGGGCTATGACTTCTGCGCTAGAAGAGGAGACTAAAGTCTGGAGTGTCAGAGCGACATGTACCCAGGCATATCTAGTATCTGGTGTTTAGAGTACATGTTGATAGAATCCAAAAGTTATCAGAGTAAAGGCTAACAGACATTAAGACTGGTGCATGCATAATTCTACATGTAGTGCGTGTGCGGGGAATATTCTATAAATATTAATACAGTATTTCTCTTACATGGAGACATAAAGGCTAGACCATGACGGAAACTATTGATGCGATTCAGTAGCTTAGGAATGCAGAGAAGGAGGGCTGGACTGATAACTAGAAACATAACATATTCTTGGCAGACTGGGAGGCAGAGCCAGGCCGAGCCGGGCACTGCGAGGCATGAAAGTAAGCTAAGAGTCAGGGATACAGGTGGGGGCTGTATCGCTCCTTGGAGAGGGTTCAGAAAACAGGAGCTGAATCTAAGTCCGGGCCCTTTTGAGGCCTAGAAACGGGGATAATTCAATGAATTAACGTGCACACTGTAAAACGTGGCAACGTAGCTTTACATAGGCCCGATATTCGTTGTATTCACGAAAACTGGAAACTGGCATACTAGAGATGGACACAACTATAATTGCGTCTTTAATCGATCATAGGGGAATACATGCATATCGATCATGCACATATAACATAACATAGGGAACACGTAGGCACATACAACATGGCAAAATTTACTTTTCCACATTCCCTCCTTGTGCCCTACGTTTCCATCAGGAAACATCTATATTCATGATACCATCTATCATTTCATACAGCATCATTTGCTCGTCTCGAATTGTCCTGGAACGGGACTTAGGACTAGGAATACAAGAGGTAGCACAAATGCCGCAAATCGCAGGGCCACATTGTATACAGAGGCAGCAACTGAATATGATCATTACTGCAATACCTAGGAATGACAATACTTTCCATCCCCAGGCAGATATGATACTCCAGAGCCAACCGGACCATGTCCAGGAGCCTGGATTCTGGTGTAACTGATGGGCACTTTTATGAAGTCTGGTTATAGCTGAATAAACAGACGGCGCGTTATTAGGAATGAAAATGCAGCAACTAGATCCGATGACTCTACATGCTCCTCCTCTATCGGCCAGTATGACGTCAAGAACGAGACGATTTTGGAGCACGACAAATCTCATAGCAGATTGCTCTTCGGTTAAGTTACCTAGAGCAGAAGTAGTCTCATTCACTACTGCTTCAAGGGTTCTGGTTAACCTACGGATTGACTTACTATTCTGGACAGGTCCTATAAAGAAAAAGAAACCTCTATTGAAATCTGTATACTGTTCTAGAGCAGTTTCAGTTTGATCGACAATTGGGGACTCAATCTCCCGTCTATTTCTGACGTGTACTAGATGTGTGTTTCTGTGATAATCAGATGGGGCTAGAAAAACTGGTGGCAGTAGGAAGGCAATATAACATGTTCCATCCCAATCGAGGGGCAGACGAACATATGCGGTCTGACCACAAACAAAATAAGAATGACGTGAAGCTTTGAAAATAGATTTCCCACTGTCACTATACTCGACAGTAGTAGTACAATCACTATGTCCTACATGTGCGGAACCATTCTTTCGGACACATAATTCGCCTTTGACTGGTAGTACTGAAATAGCAGGTAAGTCTGGAGTAGTATCAGACTGAACATTCAGGACCATAAAATTCGAAGAATAATTACCTAAATTGTAAACTTCATTTTCTAGATCTAACCCTGTTCTATGGGGGAGACCTTGCTTGTCTGGAAAACATGTTCTATTCAGAAGGGACACATCATTTGAAGATGACGTTAACATGGACCATGCTCCACACGAACCATTATGTGAAAACGGATAAGGAAAGAGTGGCAGAACTCCCTTCGGTGTCTGGAAAGGGGGGAGTCGACCACACACCCAACAATTAGTAGCATTGCTGGTCTGGTGTGAATAGTGCAACATTCTTACAAATGTGTTATTTCTCATAGCAAGACGATAGGATAACTCGTGAGGAGGCAGATCACTAAATGTGTGCTCTACTGTAGCATTAGAAAACTTATTTACATGAGAAATTGGAAAACATAAATGCAATGCATAACTTGTGCAGGTAACCATCAAACTTAGAAACAATAGAAAACTTAGAAAAACGATACATCGGATAGAGTTTTGACTAACTCTCTCACTATGGGGGTCTATCTCATACATGTCAGATACCTGTCTAACCGTTTCACCCGAGAGGGACTTAGACAATTAAACTGGCTGACTTATTTTACTAGACCGGAGCTTTAACTTATACTCCTGTTGCGGAGTTTTCTCTAACAGAGGAACTTTCAGTTCAGGATTCAGATCAATGTCTGGTTTCAGGCAGTCTTTCAGACAGTCTTTAGAAATGTCCTTTAAAAATGTCTTTTTCCGGACTCCATGGAACTTCTTGATATGGGACAGATGGACCCAACCCTTGCGGCCCTCCAACTTCACGGCCGTACGGGTGGTCAGAAGGACAAGTCGTGGCTCCTTCCAACGAGGCTCCAGCGGACTTGAACGATCAAAATTCCTTACAAGGACGAGGTCGCCTGGAATGACCTCATGCGGTTTCACTTCAGTATTGTCTGGGAATGTAGCGGCAACCTGTGAACGACAAGAGTGTAGGGCAGACATCAAGGAAGCTAGGTAATCTGTCAACATATTACTGGAAACATCTGTAATACTGCGGGGTCTAGGTGTACTCCACATGTTTGGGGGGCGGCCGAATACGACCTCATAAGGGGACAGACCTGATCTGGAGTGTGCGACCATTCGCATAAAGAATAAAGCAACTGGCAGGGCAACTAGCCAGTCTACACCTTTCTCTTTACATGTCTTGGCAATACGGATTTTCAGGGTCTGATTATGTCTCTCTACAAGACCGGCTGCTTCAGGATGGCGCACACAATGGAACTTCCACTGGTACCCTAACAAGAGGGAAACATGTTTCATTAACTCGGATGAGAATGGCTGGCCGTTATCAGAATACACGACCCTAGGGAGTCCATAACGGGGGAAGAATTCACGAACCAACTGCTTGGCAGTGGTCGCTGCTGTGTAATCTGGAACTGGATATGCTTCTGTCCACCTGGACAAAGCGCATACAACTACAAGGACATACTTGAAACCTCGACATCGCTCCATCTGAATATAATCCATCTGGAGGACTTCGAAAGGGTGGTCAGGAGGTTGGAATCCACCTTGTTCCACCGGGACACTTTTACCTGGATTGAATTGACAACATATCATACAAGTACGGACTTTCTGCTTGGCTGCAGCTCGTAAGTGCTTGTTAAACCAAAGGTTCTGAATACTGTCTAACATGGCTTTTTCTCCTAGGTGTGCTGGACTATGTGCGGTATTGATAATGACTTGAACCATAGAGTCGGGGAGAAACCATGTGGCTTTTCCCTTCGTCAACCATCCCTGATCTGTCTGGACCCCTCCTTGTTCGGACCATTTCTTGATTTCTTCAGGAGTAGCATGTAACTGTATGTCTATGACATCTTGTGTAGGGTCCTTAACTGTCATACAAGTAATCTGTTCTGGAGTGGATGTCTGTGTCTTGTTAACTGGAATGTCTGGTGTCTGAGCTGTAAGCTTGGCTGTTCGGTCTGCTAGATCATTACCTTGGGAAATGATGTCAGTAACTTTCGTATTTGCCTTGCACTTCATGATAGCGATAGCTGTCGGTAAATGTATTGCATCTAACAGAGCTTGAATGAGGAGACCATGCTGAATCTTGGTTCCATGAGAAGTCATGAAACCTCTCTCCTGCCAGAGCACTCCGAAGTCGTGTACAACTCCGAATGCGTAACATGAATCTGTATATATGTTTACTTTCAGGTTCTTGGCACGTATGCAGGCTTGGGTCAGAGCAACTAGCTCTGCTGCTTGAGCAGACAGTGTGTCAATACGGTGTGTTTCAATAACTTCAGTGTCAGTAGTCACTGCATACGCGGCTACTAGTTCTCCTGTACTCGTTCTCATACATGAACCATCCACATAAAGTGTCAGGTCGGGATCAGGTAATGCAATGTCTGTCAGGTCTTGTCTTGGCTTAGTCATAGTGTTAATGACTTCCACACAGTCATGTGTGGCAGGATTTTAAGTAACTGACGGTAACAGAGTAGCAGGATTTAGAACGTTGCAGCGTCTGATTTCTATGTGTGGCTGGAACAGTGTCAGTTCATAACCTGTTAAACGTGCAATGGTCAAGTGCTGAGTCTGTGTTCGGTTTAAAAGAACTTCCACGGAGTGTGGAACTTGTACTGTCAGGGAGTGTCCTAATACTATGGAATCACTTTGTCTGATTGCTAGAGCTGTGGCTGCAACTGACTTGAGTCACGCAGGCAAAGTCTGGGCTACTGGATCTAATGTGCTCGAAAAAAAAGCACAAGGCTTGTACTGTCCGGCTTGATCTTGTGTGAGAACAGATAATGCAGTACCATCACGTTCTGTGACAAAAAGTGTAAAAGGCTTACTGTAGTTCGGTGTAGCTAGAACAGGTGCTTGGCATAAAGCTTTCTTTAACTCATTAAAACTAAGTGTATGTTCAGATGTCCAAGGGAGGACAGTCGATATGGCTGCCTCCTGTGTCGTTAACTGTATCAGTGGCTTTGCTAGAAATGCATACTGAGGAATCCATTGTCTGCAATAAGAAGTGAGGCCAATAAAAGCACGTACCTCCTTCTGTGTCTTGGGCTGTGGAAGACTCGCTATTAACTGGATACGGTCTGGTGTCAACTGCCTACCCCACTTGGACAGTAAGTGGCCTAAGTAGATCACTTGCTGGACACAGAATTGAAGCTTCGAAGGGGACACCTTGTGCCCCATCTCGGCTAGGAAATACAGAACTGTAAGTGACGCTCGCTCGCAGTCACGTTCAGAACGGGCTGTGATCAGTAGATCATCTACATACTGGAGCAGGGCAGTGTCAGTTGGCATGTGAATATTGTCTAGTTGTCTTTTAAGTGCTTGACTGTAAATACTAGGGCTTTCTGTGAAACCTTGAGGAGCTCGTGTGAATTTATAGCTCCTTCCATTTAAACAAAAACCGAAAAGGTACTGGCTGTCTGGATGAATCGGGACACTGAAAAATGCATTCTTGAGGTCTATAACAGTAAAAAATGTAGCTTCAGAATCAATAGCTGTCAATAGAGATGAAATATCTGGGACTACTGGATACTGGGGTATGATACATTTATTAAGTTCTCGAAGGTCAATCACTAATCGATATACTGGAGGTGCATTTGGATCAGTACGTTTCATGACTGGAATGATAGGATAATTACATACATTGGAGTCAGTTTCTACGACTACTCCTTGAGCAATGAGCTCGTCAATAATTTTGGATAAGGCTGCTACAGCCTCAGGTGGCAATCTGTACTGTCTGATCCGTGGCAAGACTATACCTTGCTTGAGGGTCACACGATGGGGTGTGATTCGCATAAAACCTACATCAGTTGGA
The DNA here is from genome assembly GCF_964261635.1 of Lissotriton helveticus. Classification (NCBI taxonomy): domain Eukaryota; kingdom Metazoa; phylum Chordata; class Amphibia; order Caudata; family Salamandridae; genus Lissotriton; species Lissotriton helveticus. Next base: position 1,097,600 of record NW_027611712.1, on the reverse strand, counting down.
CCTTGCGCCCATAAATGCTGTGGAACATTGGACAATCTTGGATCAAAATCACGTAATACATAATGACCTTTAAAGTCTCTTAAAAACAATCATATTCCTTCTGGAGAGCAGCAAATAACTGCACCTAATTCTTTTAATGTTTTAATGCCTAACAAATTTTCTGGACATGACTTCGTAAGTAACAAATCAGTAGTTCGGGACAATGGACCAACTTCTAGAGTAACTGGCTTTGAAATCTCGTTAACAATAGGCTTTCCTGAAAATCCAAGGGAAACATTTCTAGAGCCTGAGAGCGGAGCCCCTGGAACCTCGTCATGACTGATAGTTGTCCTACTTGCCCCTGTATCAATCAAATACTTTCTGTCTTTCCCCAATACTTGACTATGTACATAGGGACCCTCTTGATCTACAGGTATCTCGATGAGAGGCAAGCCTACCTCCCTCTCTAGGCTGTTTCATGAATACGGTTGATATTCTGGATACTCTGTCTGGGCATACTGGTACATCTGCTGTGTAACATGCTGTGTTGCAGCAATAGGCTGCGGTGCTGGAACTGTCTGTTGTGCATTCTGTGGTGTCTGGGAAGTCTGTGAAACTTGTTCTTGTCTAGGCGGACGTGGTCTTTCTTTAGTCTTACCAGTTGCTATGTTGTGTTTCAGAACTGCACACTCGTTTATAAAATGACCTGGTTGTTTACAATAATTGCATGTCCCTTTAACGGGAGCTGCAGGATGACTGGCTTGATTCGGACCCCTCTTCTGACTGTCTTGTGGAACAGATTGTGCAACTAGTACTTTCATTTTCGTGTCTTTCATACGTCTCCTTTCGTGTTCTTGCTCTTCCCTGATTCTATTCTGGTGATACTGGAGCCTCTGTAACATTTGTGACGGGGTACTAGCTTGCCAGGTACTTTCGACTTTCAAAACTCGATTTTTAACTTGTGGGCTTGAATTCTCGACTAGTTTAGTAACAAAAAGATGAGGGTATGACTCGCTACCTGTCTTCAAACCACTGTTAATAATAAAACATTTTTCAAATCTAGAATAAAAATCACTAGTATCTTCATCCTGTTTCTGTTTACATGCTGAGATTGCATCCCAATCTTCCTTTTTCGTGGCTAATAACCTTGGCAAAACTTGTATCAATAACTCGGGCAATTCTTTACATTTGTCCCCAAGACCGGTACCTGGTACTCGTATTTTATCTTCAGCTTCTAGAGCTGTCCAATCAATCTTTTTCTCTCCCACCTCCCATTCCTTTTCCTTGAGTTTTTCATATACCCCTGCGGGCAACAGGACCTTTAACATTTTAATGATATCTGGATACGTGTATTCTCCCATACGGAGCATGTCTTTTAATTCTCGATGGAACCCTGCTGGATCTTTGTCGTGACAGGGAATTAATTTCTTCATCTCTAAGAGTTCCATCTATGTGATAGGGGTGTAAACAAATACTCGTTGCATTTCACCACCCGGTGTCCTAACTGGGTGTACTTCTCGTAACGGATGCTGTCTATCTATGTAAAATGGTTTACTTTCTGGAGGTGAGACGTGAACAAAATGCGGGTTCAGAAACGTTCTATATTTGTGGCGCTGTTCTAGAATGACACTACTTAAATCGGTACCTAAACCTTTCCATTTATACTGGAGTAACTCGTTCAGAATATCATGTAACGGATCTGGATCAGAATGTTGTCCTTCATATAGTGTAATGAGGTGCTGGATCATATACATACCCACCAGTCGTTGCTCGGCTGGGGGCAGTTTCAGAAACATTTGTGCCACTATTTCGTCTGGAAAAGTGGTAGAATCAGTAATCCATCGGACTGCTGATCGGGCTAGTTCTTGTTCATGCATGGTACTAAGTTCACTATAACCGATTCGTGATTTCAGAATGTGATCGGTAGCTTGAAATACTTGTTGTAGAGAATATTGTTCTGGTGCTGGAAGATGAAAGACTTTCTTGTGTTCTAGGCGTGAATGTCGGTCTGGAAATCTAGATTTACCTACATACGCTATTCTGGCGGTATTCTCGTCTTCTACTTCTTCAGTATCAGAGTTATCTTCTTTCTCGCTTACTTGTGCTGTTTTGCGTTTCTCGTGTAACCTTATTATTTCCTTACGAATTTTCTTGTACATACTGTCTATACTACTGAGTGTCTTGTGTCTTCCCTCGGCTATATGATCACTCCACTTTGTCAGGACTTTCATTTCGATTGGATCTTTGTCTGGATAATCTTGTTCCCTTATTAAACAATTGATTAGAAACTTTAATAGCATGAGCTGAGTCTCAGCTTTCCTTAGAGACATGATTTCGCCAATACTTTCTGGATCTTCTCCTGTACGGATGAAACGATATATTCTGTCTAGATCTTCTTTCATATTCGGTAGGGTGTCCAAATACTCGGTCACCCGTCTTGCGCGCAATGAATATATAACCATATTATCATCGCCTGGGACTGGATCATAACGGCATTCGGTGAGAGCTCGCCTGATATCTGCAACGGACTGATGTTTGGGCGTACGCTGTAACGCACGTTCATGTAACTCGACTAACGTTATACGTTTGTGTGGCGGCGGGGTACCCGGAGGACCTCCTCCCGCGGCCCCTAAACTGGAATCGTCGACTGATACTCTTCGTGCTGGCAGAGTGACCGATGTAGCGGGAACTTGTACTATGGACTGGACCGGGGGTACCGTAACAGGTGCTGTAACAGGTGCCCCGGTGGCTGGAGGAACAGGAATTACATTATTTACCGGAGCTGGCGGAGCAGGATTCGCATATTCTGGGACTGTGTCGTCCAAATAGGACGAGAGAAAAATATCAGCTGCGGTCGGTTTGTGACGTAGCTTAATCGGAACTAATGGCGGCGGAAAATTACATGGTGCTTCCGGGGTTGCTTTTGGCAAACCCTCGGCAAGAAGAGGATACATACCCTTAATGAGGGCATTTCTCTGTCTGTCTGACTGTTCGGCTTTAACTCGTTCACCTACTTCAATTAATTCCCTTTCTTGGGCTCTTTCTGAGGATTCTCTACTTAATTCAGACTTTATGATTTCTTTTTCTGTTCTTTTATGAGATTCTTTGCGCCATAACTCGATGGCGTCTCTCTGGGACTGTCTGGCTTTCTTTTTCCATAATGCTTCTTCTACTCGCATGATGCACTCGGCATCCCACGTACCTGATACGGGCCATCTATACTTTTCCTCTAATTCCTTGGTGTACTCCACCCATAAATCTAGATATAATATGGCACTTATGCCATGCTTTTGATACATAAAATGACCTGGACTGTCCCTAGGCGGGACAGGAACTGCTTCCTCGAGCAGACCTTTTCTAGTTTTTAACTGACGTAACTTTGAGAACAGAGGCATAACTAGGCTGGAGTCTGGACACAATACAATACACGATAAACACAATAATAACTGAAAAACGAATCATTCATACCACGACATTGAAAACACATGAAATAACATTTTGGACAGAATATTACCTGAAATACTGAAAACAGAATACATGAATTTCTCAAAAACAGAACTTACTGGAACAGAAACTTACTAGAATGACTAGATGCACTGCTAAAACAGTACGAAACTTACCGGTCCCATAAAGAGACACGTCAGGACCCGCATCCACCTAAGTGGACACTTCGTGTTGGATCTGTGTACCCAAACCCACGGACCAGAGGCAAATCAATTGACCCTGTCTAGATACTACCCCAGCAATGGTACTCACCGGGCAGCAAGAACGGAAGGCCTCGGACTGGACTGGACTGCTACGACGACGGACGGACGAACCTCGGACTTTAGTTACAGGTGGGCCTCCGGATACCTCGGACCTTGGACTCTCGGCTTGGGCTCTGGTCGGGACTCGCCGCGTTCCTCCACCACCTCGTCTGGACGCTGGACCGCAACCTCCGTCTCCTCCGTGGGCCTGAGGGATACTTGAAGCAGAAATATCTGCACGTGCACGGTATGGTTCCGTCATGGCTGCAGAGGATCAGGGGGCCTGCGTGGCTTCTCCGGCGCGTGGGGAAAGGGCAAGTCCCTATTCGGGCGCCATTATGTGGTAAATAAATAATTAATTACCGGTTCTATTTTTCGGGATACTCATACAAACAGATAGCTCAATAAATAAGAGTCAAGATTCGAGGTAGCTAGAGTGTACAGGCTTTAATCAGGCATAAAAGGACAGGAACAGGACAGCCTGCATGGGAATGGGATGGCAGGGCCCGACAGCTGCCGGGGGCAGGATCTGGGAATGATGCGCATAACTTTTAATAACAGAACATTAGTATATATAGTTAAACAAAATACATTGCATTCAATACAGTAGGCGTAGCAGTAGGCGGAGTTTGTAGCAGTCGCGAAAGATAAGGGCAAAATGAGGTAACAAGAAGGCGTGTACAGGGCGTATACACAGACATGTGATGTAAACGTAACAGAATATGTCATAAACGGGGCGGAAACATGGAGGGGGCTACCTGAGCAGCTGGGACCTCTAACCTAGTGGTGCGCGCAAACTGACAATGACGTGTTACCAGGGAGAACTGGGGGGCTATGACTTCTGCGCTAGAAGAGGAGACTAAAGTCTGGAGTGTCAGAGCGACATGTACCCAGGCATATCTAGTATCTGGTGTTTAGAGTACATGTTGATAGAATCCAAAAGTTATCAGAGTAAAGGCTAACAGACATTAAGACTGGTGCATGCATAATTCTACATGTAGTGCGTGTGCGGGGAATATTCTATAAATATTAATACAGTATTTCTCTTACATGGAGACATAAAGGCTAGACCATGACGGAAACTATTGATGCGATTCAGTAGCTTAGGAATGCAGAGAAGGAGGGCTGGACTGATAACTAGAAACATAACATATTCTTGGCAGACTGGGAGGCAGAGCCAGGCCGAGCCGGGCACTGCGAGGCATGAAAGTAAGCTAAGAGTCAGGGATACAGGTGGGGGCTGTATCGCTCCTTGGAGAGGGTTCAGAAAACAGGCGCTGAATCTAAGTCCGGGCCCTTTTGAGTCCTAGAAACGGGGATAATTCAATGAATTAACGTGCACACTGTAAAACGTGGCAACGTAGCTTTACATAGGCCCGATATTCGTTGTATTCACGAAAACTGGAAACTGGCATACTAGAGATGGACACAACTATAATTGCGTCTTTAATCGATCATAGGGGAATACATGCATATCGATCATGCACATATAACATAACATAGGGAACACGTAGGCACATACAACATGGCAAAATTTACTTTTCCACAAAGGGGTGGGTATAAATAACAGGAGAGTGAAGGTTACTTACTTTGTTATTGAGAGTGATAGATTTAGTGAGTTAATTAGTGGGAGATAGTTAGTGAGAGATTGAGAGAGTTAGTAAGAGTGATGAAATTAGTGAGAGAGTTAGTGAGAGTGAGAGAGTTAGCGAGTGAGTTAGTTAGTGAGAGAGAGTTATTGAGTTAGTGAGAGTGAGTGAGATTTAGTTAGTGAGAGTGAGAGAGTTAGCGAGTGAGTTATTGAGAGTGAGTTAGTTATGATCACCAATTATAAGTGAAATGGGAATGTCAGAATTTCATTGCTCCGGTTTACTCCACCCAGGAGTAAAGAAAAAACAACAACTCCACTAACCCATGTCATACACTAACTACAGACAGCCAGTAAAGCTGTACCGGGGCCACACCGGCGTGACGGTGAAGCACCCTCTACAGGGACAGGCTACAGACGGTAAATTCTCTACTCTGTCCACCCAACGGCAAGGACAGGATACAGCATCCAAGGCCGAGTCTACTCAGGACAGAGGTGAGGGACCCGAAGGCATGCACAAAATACAGCAATTTGTTAACATGCTTTGTAAGGTCCACCCCGGAGCAACAGGAGCTCCCCTAGCAGGGGTGGATAGCAGACCCTGCTCTGGGAGGAGTAAAGTTTAATAGATGACTGACTTGGAAGAGGGGTGCAGAGAAGGATCTGCTTTATTCCAAGCCCCATCCAGCGAAGATGTAATGGCAAGAAGAGGAATTTGCCTTTCTGCCATTCAACAGACACCAGAGCTCAACGCCCTGGCAGTGGCGGGCAGGTAGGGGCAGTGCAAGGATTTCAGTGGTGCAGGCGCGTAGTGCAAACAGTATGCATGGGAGGGGGTGGGCCAGGTGGATAGAAGGGACACCAGCAGGTAGCTACAAGGCCTTCAACACCCACTCCACTCAAAAACAGCCGGTGTGGAAGGAAAAAGCAGGATGCACCGCACAGCACACACGGACTACAACTCCCACTCCACTCAAAAGCAGCCGGTGTGAAGGAAAAAGCAGGATGCACCGCACAGCACACACGGACTACAACTCCCACTCCACTCAAAAGCAGCCGGTGTGGAAGGAAAAAGCAGGATGCACTGCACAGTACACACGGACTACAACTCCCCCTCTACTCAAAAGCAGCCGGTGTGGAAGGAAAAAGCAGGATGCACTGCACAGCACACACGGACTACAACTCCCACTCCACTCAAAAACAGCCGGTGTGGAAGGAAAAAGCAGGATGCACTGCACAGCACACACGGACTACAACTCCCACTCCACTGAAAAGCAGCGGGTGTGGAAGGACAAAGCAGGATGCACCGTACAATACACACAGACTACAACTCCCAATCCACTCAAAAAGAGCCGGTGTGGAAGGAAAAAGCAGGATGCACTGCACAGCACACACGGCCTACAACTCCCACTCCACTCAAAACAGCCAGTGGGGAAGGAAAAAGCAGGATGCACCGCACAGCACACACGGCCTACAACTCCCACTCCACTCAAAAACAGCCGGTGGGGAAGGAAAAAGCAGGATGCACCGTACAGCACGCACGGCCTACAACTCCCACTCCTTTCAAAAACAGCCAGTGTGAAAGGAAAAAGCAGGATGCACCGCACAGCACACATGGACTACAACTCCCACTCCACTCAAAAACAGCCGGTGTGGAAGGAAAAAGCAGGATGCACCGCACAGCAAACACGGACTACAACTCCAACTCCACTCAAAAACAGCCGGTGTGGAAGGAAAAAGCAGGATGCACCGCACAGCACACACGGACTACAACTCCACTGTACATGTCGAAGTGACCGGTCACCTGTGGACTGCGGCAGCGCAAGCAAGCAGCATCTCGCCAACCTCTTAAGACACAGCAGAAGCCTTTCATGATCGTGGCCTCCACATAGCATGCACCTCACCCGATGAACAGCGCCTAGACGCCGGCGTAGCACTTCATAAAGGTTATTATTGTAGCAGACGAGACAGCTCTCGTGGTCTCACTTCACCAGATGGTGAATAGTGAGACTAGTACAATATAAGGCAAGGGAGACACTTCTAGGCATGGCTGGTCCCAAACAGATACTCTTGATGTTGAGGTTCAGTCTGCTGCCGGTGCTCGCCAGGTAGAGAGCGAGAGGTGCAGGACGAGACATTCGTGTCACAGGTTCATGCAATCGTGGTCAAGTGGGGAAGCCAAGGTTACGATCACACCCTTCAGACATCATCTCATCAACATCGCCTTTTACTGATCACCTTGAATGATGTACATTTAGGGGTCACCTGGGGTGGGGATTACCATCCACAGTGCCCCCTGAGAGCCCCCCCATGCAGGCCGAAGCAACAAACTCTGAGTTCCAGAAACAAAGTGGGGACTATAGGAAAAGCGCCACCTCGAGTCTGCATAAACATGCCACAGGCTGGCCAGCACAGACTTCATTGCACGTCTACAAATAACAAATCCCTCGATTCATGCCGCCCTTCGAGGCTCTAGCTTGCTGCAGGAGTTCTTACCAACAGTAGCTAATAACAAGATCAAGCAAGCATTTGCAAAACCAATGGTGCTAGTGTAGAAACTAAGGTCGGGGACAATCGGTATTTGCCCGGCGGTATCGCCTCTTTAACCCACGAAACATTAATCAATGAAGAGGCAGGCGCTGGAGACTGGAAGGCAGGAAACAAGGTTTATTCTCTCCGGAGGAGAACACGACAAATCAGACAGCAGGTATCGTCATGAGGTGCTCTAACTTATTTCTGAGGCCTGGCCCCTTATATACAGGTTTTTGTGGCTTTATTACAGTTTACATATTCATGGCAATGCTTTGATGTACGGAAAGACATTCCCGGAATCTCCCCTTCGGGCCCGTTCCCACACACATTTACAGTAGAAGTCCCCACCCCGGTCACAACAGGTGATGGTTATCGCGCAGCTGGATATTCCGCCGATTCATGGAGTGTGGGGGGTTCGATCGGATCTCGTGGGGTGGGGGCTCTGATCAACTCGGGGGTCCTTTGATGAGGGAAGCTTTCAACTGTACGGGGAGGGGCAAGGAATAGTATCGGCAGAGCTAGGTGTCGGCCTGGGAACAAGGAAGACAAACGGGCACAGGAAAAGGGGTTTTTTTTGTATCAAAGGGCCGGGGACTATGAAAAGAATGAAGGGAGGGGTCGCGCTGGGAACAGGATGGGGCTTTGAGGCAGAACTGCGCTGAAGAGGGGTTTATGACTCAAAGCATGTGCGAGCGAGGGGGGGTTGGTCAGCGTGCAGGCTTGGCGAGGGCGAAGGGCTATGTTGGGGGCCAGTGGCGTGCAAAAGGGATGGTCCTGATCGAGGCACCTAAAAAAATGGCGGGCGCGCACGACAAAAGTGTGGCATCAGGGGAAAAGGCAAGATGGCGCAGATAATGTTTACCAAACCGTACTAATTTTCCACAGTCCTCCCTTTAACATATTCAAGACATCTTGCTGATCTATTTCCTATTCAAGTCTATTATGGTGGGCATAAGAAAAAGCAGTAGGACCCCAGGTGAAGGAGTCGTAAACACTACATTTAAGATCTCTAGTTTTAGGAGGCGGGCCTATTGATAAACTTTGATAAACTTGTTAGCAGGAAAGTCATAGTAAGGTAATACAAAAAATGATTCTGTAGCGAGCAGTCAGTACATTGCATACAGGTTATTATATACAGGCTCCGTATATATTTGGTTGGAGCATAATCAATACAATGGTGGCTGGGAGAGAAACGAGACGTAGCAGAAACGATGATTGAGGGTGTCAATGTTCGAAGTTACTGAGTTCTCAGTCCTTTGTTGGCGCTGTGGAGCACCGGCGGTGGAGCTAAGGGTCCAGCTCTATTCTAGGTCCCGTGTTGCAGGGCACGACCTTTTCCTCGCGTTTCTGGTCGAAAAGGTCTTTTTCGCCCTGTGTCTTTCGGAGTCGATAGTCAAAAAGTTCAGGTGGAAGAAGAGTGTACAAATAGTCCATAGGGTAGGTCGGAGAAAAAGGGGGGTGGAGCAATGGCCAGGTCGGGAACAAACTAGGGGAACGAGAGATTTCAGGTAGGCGGGCTTATGACCGAGTTTAGGGAGCGGGGACCTTTCGGCACACATTTGAACATTGGACAGGGGCATCAGGTCAGCCCTCTCCTCTTGTTTTGTCGGAAATAGTGCCTCGTCCTGCAGCTCCGTTCTGTCGCGGTCTCGCCTTGGCCCATGCCGCAGACGTTCCATAGTCTGTAGTCAGGCCACGTGCTCCCACATCCGGTCCTTCTTTCCTCCAACAGCTGTACCCTTGAAGGAGTTTGAAAAGACAGTCTTTAGAGAATGGGCAGAGGAAGGTAATCACACAAGTCTATTTCTCTCCCAGCTCCAGGTAAATGACAATAGAAACGTCCGTTATATTAGGGTTCACAACTGACATATAAATGATCGATGGTGGGCCTGCTGGATTTACTATGACTTTCCTTCACAACTGTTTACTATAGTCACGACAGTTCATCTGATGGAGACCCACCTTCCTAATACAAGCCTGACAAAGCTATACCGTTCTCTAGGGGTTTATATTTACAAAAGGGTGTTGTGAGCTATCAACATGGTACTAATAGGTATCTCGCTGAGGGACGAACATAGGCTAAACATCTTTCATTTTATCAATGCATCCTGCCTTTTAACTAAACATTTTCGCTTTCGACAAGGTTCATTGTAATGGTTTTCTTCGCTTCGGTCTAATCTTTAACTTTGTAAAACATCATTCTGGTTCCTATGCAGCCTCTCGCGGCCTGATTACTAAATTAGAAAAGACAGGGGTCTCATGGGAAAATAACTAGGGACATAGAAAACTGTGATGGGGGGGCATCATCTTACTTTGGGTTATAAGGGTACTATCGGCAGAAGACCACAGTTCAGTTGGTGAGCGTTCAGTGGCATTTCTCGAATTCCAAACTCTGAAATTTGCCTATCGAAAAAATCATTTCTAGGGACCACAGCTGGCCTGCGTTAGTCGCAAGTCGACCCATCTCTTACGATCGGGGGGTGAAGGATAGTTAAAAACTCTTATCGGGGGCAACTGAACGCAATACTGGGTGCGTCCTGGGAAGATGGGGAGGTTTCGATTACCTTTACGGTTTGGGTATTGCGACTATTCGGAACGGGGAAGGTCGCGTCATCTGAGGCATTTTATCTCATAATAGGAGCCGCTGACATGTAGTTCCCTCATTACGGGTCAGATTAGGGAACCTCAGTCGTCTTACCTGTCCTTTCCCTTATGGCCAATTCTCGGTTTCGTCAATTTAGCAGAAAGGAGAGGTAGTGACACGGTCTCATGGTGATTTTATTAAAGACAAGTTTTGTGCAAATACTGGCGGTATTTGGAGCCAATTGGGTGGTGCGCTAGGGGTGGCAGTCTGCCAATTTCGGAGCTAATCGCTCGGAAGAGTGGGAGTGTGAAGGAGAGAGAGAGAGAGAGAGAGAGAGAGAGAGAGAGAGAGAGAGAGAGAGAGAGAGAGAGAGTGCAACAGCAGGCTAAATAGTACACGTGCGACATGGAGAGTGGCAGTGTATTTAAGAAAGGCTATTTAGTGCATTACACAGCAAAGGACATTTACGGGTCTGCGTTAGAATCTTGAAAGCATGCAGTTTGAGGTGGACGAGCATTAGACAGGGTAGAGGGGACCACTGTGTCGCACTTTCTTGCATTCTTGGTCCTTCGACCAGTTGAGTCAACGCTTCAGTCACACACACACATTCTCTCATAGTTTCGAATCATACGTGACATGGGTTCATTCGTGCAGCATGGGTTAAGGGTGATCATTTTTCATCAGATCATACTAAATTTATGGGCTCGTTTGCTACGTGAGTAGTTTGTGGGCGTGCTTAGGCGCCACCTTGCAGCGTTGGTCCGCTTCGCGTATCAGACGGGGCAAGGCTTCAGATCTTCGCCATACCTCGGTTGCGGCCCCTGATGTAACCTGTAGAGGGAGGGAAAAGAGGGGAAGGGAGGGGGACAACATTCGCGCATATCAAATACATGGATTCGAGAGTCTTCTACTTACCTCATACTCGTCTTTCCTCCTCGGGGTAGAATCCCTGGGGTATGGTTTCTGGAGTCGGGGGGGGCAGTGTGTCCTTATAGGTCGTGTGCAGGGAAACGTAAAAAGGAAACCAGAGGTACCTAGTGCGAGGTATCTAGTTAGTAGATGTATCTCACTATCGGGATCCTTAAACCTCCTTCAATGCTGTGACGTTCTAAGGTTCTTCAGTTCTTTGGTCAGCTCTGTTCCCTAATACCTTTGAGCGTCGTACTTTATAACATTTACATCGTTTTATTTTACCCTTCTTTTACATTCCATTATTTATACCGTTTCGTTTTACCCATCCTCAGAAGTCGAGGTCTTTTCTCCACGCGAGAGTTCATGAGTCAGTCGCGTACCTTGAAGGCAGAGTATCGTGTCGTAGATCCGATCCTTCATCCGGGGCTGGGCAACCATCTTCTAATAACCTTAAAGAGAGAGCAGGGTAGGGTGCACAGAAAAGAACTCTCCCGCCGATCCCATATTTCAAATAAAGCATGCAATACCCGTTCATAATTTCGAAAACCTTTATTTTTGCAAAATCATAGTACGTGGATTTATGAGGGTGCAGTCGTATTTGGCCGGACACGGCAATGGCTAAAGTGCGTACAGTGGGGGGTGTTGTTTTGCAGCAATAAAAAACATTAGAAAGTTTTATCAATTCATTTGTAGCAAACTAAAACGTCTATCAACTGGCTGGGGGGGTTCGGGGGCATTTATTTCATAATTTAGAAGCATAGTCAGACTAGTTGCAATCAGATTTCCTATATGCATACCGTGTGCGTGCGTCATAAGCGAGGTTATACATCAGCTATATATATATAAAAAATATAATACATTGTACATTTGTAATCATCATTTTTAACGGGATCCTTTTTACATGTTCATCGAGTGAGCTCTCCTTTCTTCTTGTCAAGTGTACAAAGGATCATATACATGTCTCAGAACATCAAGTTTTTTTTTATTTAGCAAAAAGAAACACCACGAGGTGTTCGTAAGTTCCTATTGATACCGGCGCCATTTTGGGCGGGGCCGGGTCAGTCCGGAAGTAGCATCAGGAAAAAGTTTCCTACAACCGGCAGTTGGACCAGAGTCCTTTTCGGCAGTTCAAGAATTCATGCTAACAGAAGGAGTGGCAATGTCATGTTTATTTTGTTGGCGATCAAGGCAGTTGTCCCTTACCGGAAGCCTGCAGGGGCCGAGGGCTCCGCCGGGTACCTTTGCAGACTCTTCAAGGCTGTGGAGATGTTGTCGGAGGTGGGGGCTCGTGTCCCGGTGGGCAAGCGACCGAGTTACATTGCTGTTCAAAGTTACTCTAGCGGCCGAGACCCGCCTTCCAGCGGACCCAGACGCCATTTTGAGGCCCTGCAGCAGTCCCCTCTCATCGAGTCTGCAAGAGTGGAAGAGACCTTTCTGAGGACAAAATAGGGAGTGGAACTCTGTGTTGTGGAAGCGGGACATTCGGCTGGGGTGCGGCTGTGATGCCCCCGCCTGGGTTGGGCAAGGGAGACTCGTTCGCGCCGTCTCCTTCTCCCGGTGCACTCTAGGCCGTTCTCTTTCATGGGCATGCACGATGGTCTCTCCACACCCTGTGCTCCACAAGGCCCATGCCCAGTGCTACGGAGGTATGGCCACCTGCGGCGCACGTTCGGTGCTGCGCAAGTATCGGTGCAGTCATTGCATATTCGGTGCTCCGAAAATATGGGCACCGTTGCACGTTCGGTGCTGCGCAAGTACTGGGGCACCACCATGGTATGTTCGGTGCTACGAAAATATGGCACCACCGCCTGGCTGGGGGAGTTCGGCGTTGGGCCGGGGGCTGGGAGACCTCCTATCCGTGGAGGTGGGAGAGGCTCGTCCGCGTCGCCTCTCCCTCCCAGCCCAACTTGGACAAATTTCTGCAGAGGTATGGACAGGACATCCCGCCGCCCAGAGCTGCTGCGGCTGTCACGGAGGGGAAAAGGAAGAGGTGTCTCGTTCTTCTCTGGACCGGGCTTCCTTAGGTTATCGGCTGCAGCCGGCCTCAGTTGGCCCCCCGTCGGTCCCTGGCCATGGGTGGTCGGACCGGGTGGACATGTGGCGGGACTACCTGCAACTACCCAGGGCCGCTGCGGCTGGACTCCGCTGGCCCCTGCCTCTCCTCCGGCTCCCCCATATGTTAAGATTTCCTGACCAAGTGTTGGCAGCAGGGCCCGCCTTATATGGGTTGCCGCCAGTTGGGCGTAGCCGTAACCCTGCCCTACTTTGGAAGGTTCCAGAATGTGGGGGGGGGTGGGGGGGGGGGAAGGAATGTTCTGTTGACTTTCATTTTCTACAGTTTACCGTTCTTGTTTCTAGCGTTATTGTTCCTTGCTTGTTATGTTAATTAAAAGTTTGTGTTCATCAGTGGCTTACTGATTTCGTTTCCCATTCCTTTCTTTCCAGGTTGTTTCAAGCTAAATTTTCTTTCCATACGACGCGATTTTCAATTTGCGGCCATCTGGTCGTCCCATTGAAATGGATAGGATATTATACATAGCAGAATGTGCCCTATAATTCTTGAAGCATATAAGTTAAAGACTTAATTTCAATTGCAGATTCTAGCTAAGATTCGTATGCATTATTGTACCAATTCTTATGCATGTGGCCCACATAGAAAGTGCACGAAATGGAAGTTGAATCCATACGAGGCGATTTTCGATTTCCGGCCATCTGGTCACCCGAATCTCAAAGATTATTGTTAATAATTCAGTGTGTTTTTATGCTATTTAGCTAATAATGCATGAACCTGTTTATTAACATGTGCATAATGAGATACCAAAGAGAAAATAATGAAAATGTATTGGTAAACCGTATTTTGGTAGACTTTAAAAAACCCCATTGAAAAACACATGCATCACCAATGCTGCTTTTTGCTTGTGCCTAAAACGAAAATGTGTTATTAAAAAGTGAATATAACACATAGAGATGTTTTTTCTTTTGTTTATGAAGCCTAATGTGAAGGCAGGTCACACCTATGTTTTACTTTGAAAAAATCTCTTTTCTAAAATTTACGGCGTTACCTTGTTTTTTAATATAGCTAAAAAACAATTGTTAAAGTCGCTTATAAAAAAGTGATCGTAAATGCTATTTTGTTTTTTTTTTCAGCTTGAGGTTCAGTTTAATATGAGTCTTAATTTGATGTATCACTTGCCCTAGTAAACAATCCCCAAAGTCTATTTTTTTTTCAATTTTCCCAAGCTCAATGTTAAACACATGCATCACCAATGATGCAAAAAGTCAAGTCAGAAATTTCAAACAGCAATAAAAAAGTGAGAAAAACAGATATTTGAAAAATTCCTTTTGTTTATGCGGCCTTATGTCCAAAGCCATCCAACAAGAGCATTTTTTTTTAATTCGGTCGATTTAAAAAAAATCTGCGAACTATTTTATTTCTCTCAAAAAAGTGCCAAAAAGTGACTTTTTGTGCAAAAAAGTGCCTGTACAATATTTTTTCATCTAATAAACTTTTTATGACTCAGAATACACTTAGGCTTCAGGTCAATGTGTTTTCGTTCGGGGGAGGGGCCCAGGGAAAAAAACACCTTTTTTTTTCTCGGATTGGTCAAAGGTCAGGCTACCAGCTTGACTCTTGTTGCACCAGTGCTGCTTCGGCTGCACCAGTGCTGCTTCGGCTGCACTGGTGCAGCTTCTCAGACTTGAGGCGTTGCACCAGTGCAGCATAGAAAAGAAACTTTTTAATAAAAGGATTTAAAACTAATTCAAGATATACATTATCTAAGGAATGTTATAAAAACTCAGATATGGAGAATATTTTTCATTTTCGTCCATTTTTGACCGTTTTGGAGCACTTTGAAGCACTGATGCAGCTTTGGGATTTTTATGGTTATTTTGATCAGAGATGCTCCTAATGTGTTTAAAATTCATGTGGGATGTATCCAAGACACTGCAATCACACCTATATAGTTTTTAAATGATTTTGATGTATTAAAATTTTGACCTCCTTAAGGGGGGAAAGGTTGAACTTTTACCCCGCTCGGAGTTCCATGACTTTCGTGACCTTGTCCCCCTGAAATTTAAAATTGCATTTTCAAAGTAATGTGTACAACTATTCATTCTGTGTCATTCATTGTGTGTTTAGCATGCTATTGGGCCACTGTAGCACTTGTTTTTTTTCGTTTTTATGCATTTTTGACCGTTTTTGAACACTTTGATGCTCCAAATGGTCTTTGGACTTAGTCACTTTTTGCTTCATGGAGACTTCAAAAGTGTTAGAAAGTCACTTTGGAGGCACACAGGACAGTGCAAATGCACCTATATAGCAATCAGGACACTCCAATCACACCTATATAGTTTTTAAATGATTTTGATGGATTAAAAATGTTGACCTCCATGAGGGGTGGAAAGTTTGAACTTTTACCCGCTCGGAGTTCCATGACTTCTGTGACCTCGTCCCCCTGAAATTTAAAATAGCATTTTCCAAGTAATTTGTAAATATATTCATTCTGGGTCATTCATTGTGTGTTTAGCTTGCTATTGGGCCAGTGTAGCACTTTGTTTTTTTCATTTTTATGCATTTGTGACCGTTTTTAAACACTTTCATGCACCAATGATGTCTTTGTACTTCGTCATTTTTCACTTCATGGAGACTTCAAAAGTGTTAGAAATTCATTTTGGAGGCACACAGAACAGTGCAAATGCAGTTACATAGCATTCAGGACACTGCAATTACACCTATATAGTTTTTAAAAGATTTTGATGTAATAACATTTTTGACCTCCATGGGGAGGGCCCTTAAGCTGAACTTTTACCAAGCTCGGAGTTCCATGACTTCCATGACCTTGTCCCCCTGAAATTGAAAATCGAATTTTCAAAGTGTTTAGTAAAACTGTTCATTCTGTGTCATTCGTTATGTCTTTAGCCTGCTATTGGACCACTGCAGCACTATGTTTTGTTAATTTTAACCCAATGTTGACCTTTTTTGACCACTTTGATGCACCAGTGAAGTTTTAGGACTTGGTCATTTTTCACTTCATGGAGACTTCAAAAGTGTTAGAAATTCATTTTGTAAATACCTAGAACGGTGCAAATGCAGCCATATAGAATTCAGGGCACTACAATTACACCTATATAGTTTTTAAATGATTTTGATGCAATAACATTTTTGACCTCCATGGGGAGGGCACTCAAGCTAAACTTTTACACAGCTCCGAGTTCCACGACCTCGGGTGGAAAAAGTGACTTTGCCCCCTTAAACCCAAAAACTTCAAAAAGTCACCCCTGGAGGCCAGAAATGGGTCTTAGACACTCTTGGTATGTCATCTGAGGTATACTATGGTGTTCTTGGGTCCAGAACTAGAAATGTGATGTGACTCTGATATCTAGGGCCTATAATGGAAAAAATGAATTTGACACCAAACACCTCAAAATGTCTGAAATAGGACTCAGACATGTACCTGGAGGCTGGAAATGAGCCCTAGACACTCTTGCTATATCACCTGAGATATAATATAGGGTCCTGGTGGCCACAGGGACCCAAAAACAGTCAGGTGGGTTGATACTGAAAATTAGCAAAAATCGTCCCAAAAATTTTTTTGACAAGATTTGCTAATTTTCCAAATAGCTCAGAATGGATATCAGAGACACTGAGTGCGCAAGATATGAATACACTTGTTAGAAAGGTCAGCTCTGATGCTTTCATGTGATATATATAACTTTGATATTATATAAAGTTTTTTTTTCCGCTACCAACCAAGGGAAACACCTGATATCGTACCCAGGTAGGAGAAGGAGGAAGATCCTTCTCCTACCTGGCCGCCAAGACCTGGAACTCACTCCCGACCAACCTGCGCCTGACCCAGGACCACCTCTCCTTCAGGAAGAAGCTCAAGACCTGGCTGTTCGAGCAGTGGCGGCACCCCCCCCCCCCACCCAGCGCCTTGAGACCCTACGGGTGAGTAGTGCGCTCTATAAATGACCTGATTGATTGATTGATTGATTGATTTTGAGAACATTGGGCTGGGTGGAAAAAGTCACTTTGCCCCCTTAAACCCAAAAACTTCAAAAAGTCACCCCTGGAGGCCAGAAATGGGTCTTAGACACTCTTGGTATGTCATCTGAGGTATACTATGGTCTTCTTGGGTCCAGAACTAGAAATCTGATGTGACTCTGATATCTAGGAGCTATAATGGAAAAAAATGAATTTGACACCAAACACCTCAAAATGTCACAAATAGGAGTCAGACATGTACCTGGAGGCTGGAAATGAGCCCTAGCCACTCTTGTTATATAATCTGAGATATATTATGGGGTCCTGGTGGCTACAGGGACCTGAAAACAGTCATGAGGGTTGATACCGAAAATTAGCAAACATCGTCAAAAAAAGTTTTTTTGACAAGATTTGCTAATTTTCCAAATAGCTCAGAATGGATATCATAGTCACTTTGTGAGTACCCAGGACCTAAATATACTTGTTAGAAAGCTCAGATCTGATGCTTTCATTTGATCTATCTACCTTTGCTATTATCTGAAGTTTTTTTTTCAGCTTCCAGCCATGGGAAAAACCTGACATTGTACCCGATTTTGAGCACCTTAGGCTGGATGGAAGAAGTGACTTTGCCCCCTTAAACCCCAAAACTTCAAAAAGTCATCCCTGGAGGCCAGAAATGGGTCTTAGACACTCCTGGTATGTCATCTGAGGTATACTAAGGGGTCCTTAGGTCCAGAACTAGAAATTTGATGTGACTCTGAGCTCAATGTGATGTGACTCTGAGCTATATGGCCTATAATGGAAAAAATGAGTTTGACCCCAAACACCTCGAAATGTCACAAATAGGAGTCAGACATGTACCTGGAGGCTCGAAATGAGCCCTAGACACTCTTGTTATATCATCTGAGATATATTATGGGGTCCTGGTGGCTACAGGGACCCGAAAACAGTCATGAGGGTTGATACCGAAAATTAGCAAAAATCGTCAAAAAAAGTTTTTTTGACAAGATTTGGTAATTTTCCAAATAGCTCAGAATGGATATCACAGTCACTTTGTGAGTACCCATGACCTAAATATACTTGTTAGAAAGCTCAGATCTGATGCTTTCATTTGATCTATCTACCTTTGCTATTATCTGAAGTTTTTTTTTCAGCTTCCAGCCAAGGGAAGAACCTGACATCGTACACGATTTTGAGCAACGTAGCCTGGATGGAAGAAGTGACTATGCCCCCTTAAACCCCAAAACTTCAAAAAGTCATCCCTGGAGGCCAGAAATGGATCTTAGACACTCCTGGTATGTCATCTGAGGTATACTAAGGGGTCCTTAGGTCCAGAACTAGAAATTTGATGTGACTCTGAGCTCAATGTGATGTGACTCTGAGCTCTATGGCCTATATTGGGAAAAATGAGTTTGATCCCAAACACCTCGAAATGTCACAAATAGGAGTCAGACATGTACCTGGAGGCTGGAAATGAGCCCTAGCCACTCTTGTTATATCATCTGAGATATATTATGGGGTCCTGGTGGCTACAGGGACCCGAAAACAGTCATGAGGGTTGATACCGAAAATTAGCAAAAATCGTCAAAAAAAGTTTGACAAGATTTGCTAATTTTCCAAACAGCTCAGAATGGATATCACAGTCACTTTGTGAGTACCCATGACCTAAATATACTTGTTAGAAAGCTCAGATCTGATGCTTTCATTTGATCTATCTACCTTTGCTATTATCTGAAGTTTTTTTTTCAGCTTCCAGCCAAGGGAAGAACCTGACATCGTACCCGATTTTGAGCAACGTAGCCTGGATGGAAGAAGTGACTATGCCCCCTTAAACCCCAAAACTTCAAAAAGTCATCCCTGGAGGCCAGAAATGGGTCTTAGACACTCCTGGTATGTCATCTGAGGTATACTAAGGGGTCCTTAGGTCCAGAACTAGAAATTTGATGTGACTCTGAGCTCAATGTGATGTGACTCTGAGCTCTATGGCCTATATTGGGAAAAATGAATTTGTTCCCAAACACCTCGAAATGTCACAAATAGGAGTCAGACATGTACCTGGAGGCTGGAAATGAGCCCTAGCCACTCTTGTTATATCATCTGAGATATATTATGGGGTCCTGGTGGCTACAGGGACCTGAAAACAGTCATACAAAGCAATTTGAATCCATACGAGGCAATTTTTAATTTGCGGCCATCTGGTCACCCTTTGAAATGGATAGGATATACTACAGAGGATGTAGTGCACTCTATTTCTTGAAGCATATGATGTACTGACTTAATTTCAATTGCAGTATGTAGCTAAGACATTTACAATTCATAGTGGTAACTCTCATGGTTGTGGCTTATAGGGACAAGGTACAAATCAAGTGTAACCTTCAGGTAAGTTTTTATTTTTCACTTTCATGTGTGTTGTAGAACACTTTATACTTTTGGCTATAATTCATAGTCTGTACATTATAGAGACATAATTTAAACAGCACTTTGTTCCTAGTGATGTGCATCTTACCCATGTGAATTATTATGTGTGTGGCGTATTGTAAAGTTGTCAAAATTTGAGGTTGAATGTATGACGTTTTTCAATACCGTCGCATGTACGAAAAAGTATGCCTTACATTTTGTCCCATACTTCTAAAACCATACAATCTGGATCCATAATTGGAAGTGCAGCATTAAGCTAACATGATGCCACTGTCCTGTGTTCATTTTCATGCATGTGGAAAGCTTCAAAGTGGTGTGAATCTTTCAGCGATTAAACACATATTTTTAAAAAAATTCCTCCAGCTTTTGCAAAATGTGTCACGTATGTTATGTCATCAGTCAAGATCCATATTAGATAGAGCTTGATTTCCAACTGCAACACATTCTATAACATAGCCTACTACAGTGTGCCATTTTATATGCATGTGGCTCACACACAAGGTGCATACAAAGCAGTTTGAATCCATACGAGGCGATTTTTAATTTGCGGCCATCTGGTCACCCATTGAAATGGATAGGATATATTACATAGTATGTGGTGCACTATAAATCTTGAACCATATGAGGTACTGACCTAATTTCAATCACAGTATGTAGCTAAGACATCTACACTTTATAGTGGTAACTCTCATATTTGTGGCTTATAGGGACAAGGTACAAATCAAGTGTAATCTTCAGGAAAAGTTTTTATTTTTCACTTTCATGTGTGTTGAAGAACACTTTATGCTTTTGGCTACAAAATGTGAAGTTGAATGTATGATGTTTTTCAATAACGTCACATGTGTGAAAAAATATGCCTTACGTTGTGGCCCATAATTCTAAAACCATACAATCTGGATCCATAATTCTGAGTGCAGCATACAGTTACCATCATGCCACTGCCCTGTGGTCATTGTCATGCCTGTGCCATGCTTAGAAGTGGTGAGAATCATTCAGTGATTAAACGCATGTTTTATAAAAATTTGCCTCCATTTTTTGCAAAATGAGTCACGTATATTGTGTCATCAGTCATGATCCATACTAGATAGAGCTTGATTTCCAACTGCAACACATTCTATAGCATACCCTACTACATTGTGTCATTTTAAATGCATGTGGCTTACACGTAAGGTACATACAACGCAATATGAATCCATACGACGCGATTTTCAATTTGCGGCCATCTGGTCGTCCCATTGAAATGGATAGGATATTATACATAGCAGAATGTGCCCTATAATTCTTGAAGCATATAAGTTAAAGACTTAATTTCAATTGCAGATTCTAGCTAAGATTCGTATGCATTATTGTACCAATTCTTATGCATGTGGCCCACATAGAAAGTGCACGAAATGGAAGTTGAATCCATACGAGGCGATTTTCGATTTCCGGCCATCTGGTCACCCAAATCTCAAAGATTATTGTTAATAATTCAGTGTGTTTTTATGCTATTTAGCTAATAATGCATGAACCTGTTTATTAACATGTGCATAATTAGATACCAAAGAGAAAATAATGAAAATGTATTGGTAAACCGTATTTTGGTAGACTTTAAAAAACCCCATTGAAAAACACATGCATCACCAATGCTGCTTTTTGCTTGTGCCTAAAACGAAAATGTGTTATTAAAAAGTGAATATAACACATAGAGATGTTTTTTCTTTTGTTTATGAAGCCTAATGTGAAGGCAGGTCACACCTATGTTTTACTTTGAAAAAATCTCTTTTCTAAAATTTACGGCGTTACCTTGTTTTTTAATATAGCTAAAAAAACAATTGTTAAAGTTGCTTATAAAAAAGTGATCGTAAATGCTATTTTGTTTTTTTTTTCAGCTTGAGGTTCAGTTTAATATGAGTCTTAATTTGATGTATCACTTGCCCTAGTAAACAATCCCCAAAGTCTATTTTTTTTCAATTTTCCCAAGCTCAATGTTAAACACATGCATCACCAATGATGCAAAAAATCAAGTCAGAAATTTCAAACAGCAATAAAAAAGTGAGAAAAACAGATATTTGAAAAATTACTTTTGTTTATGCGGCCTTATGTCCAAAGCCATCCAACAAGAGCATTTTTTTTTTATTCGGTCGATTTAAAAAAAATCTGCGAACTATTTTATTTCTCTCAAAAAAGTGCCAAAAAGTGACTTTTTGTGCAAAAAAGTGCCCGTACAATATTTTTTCATCTAATAAACTTTTTATGACTCAGAATACACTTAGGCTTCAGGTCAATGTGTTTTCGTTTGGGGGAGGGGCCCAGGGAAAAAAACACCTTTTTTTTTCTCGGATTGGTCAAAGGTCAGGCTACCAGCTTGACTCTTGTTGCACCAGTGCTGCTTCGGCTGCACCAGTGCTGCTTCGGCTGCACTGGTGCAGCTTCTCAGACTTGAGGCGTTGCACCAGTGCAGCATAGAAAAGAAACTTTTTAATAAAAGGATTTAAAACTAATTCAAGATATACATTATCTAAGGAATGTTATAAAAACTCAGATATGGAGAATATTTTTCATTTTCGTCCATTTTTGACCGTTTTGGAGCACTTTGAAGCACTGATGCAGCTTTGGGATTTTTATGGTTATTTTGATCAGAGATGCTCCTAATGTGTTTAAAATTCATGTGGGATGTATCCAAGACACTGCCATCACACCTATATAGTTTTTAAATGATTTTGATGTATTACAATTTTGACCTCCATAAGGGAGGAAAGGTTGAACTTTTACCCCGCTCGGAGTTCCATGACTTTCGTGACCTTGTCCCCCTGAAATTTAAAATTGCATTTTCAAAGTAATGTGTACAACTATTCATTCTGTGTCATTCATTGTGTGTTTAGCATGCTATTGGGTCACTGTAGCACTTGTTTTTTTTCGTTTTTATGCATTTTTGACCGTTTTTGAACACTTTGATGCTCCAAATGGTCTTTGGACTTAGTCACTTTTTGCTTCATGGAGATTTCAAAAGTGTTAGAAAGTCACTTTGGAGGCACACAGGACAGTGCAAATTCACCTATATAGCAATCAGGACACTCCAATCACACCTATATAGTTTTTAAATGATTTTGATGAATTAAACATTTTGACCTCCATGAGGGGTGGAAAGTTTGAACTTTTACCCCGCTCGGAGTTCCATGACTTCTGTGACCTCGTCCCCCTGAAATTTAAAATAGCATTTTCCAAGTAATTTGTAAATATATTCATTCTGGGTCATTCATTGTGTGTTTAGCATGCTATTGGGCCAGTGTAGCACTTTGTTTTTTTTCATTTTTATGCATTTGTGACCGTTTTTAAACACTTTCATGCACCAATGATGTCTTTGTACTTCGTCATTTTTCACTTCATGGGGACTTCAAAAGTGTTAGAAATTCATTTTGGAGGCACACAGAACAGTGCAAATGCAGTTACATAGCATTCAGGAGACTGCAATTACACCTATATAGTTTTTAAAAGATTTTGATGTAATAACATTTTTGACCTCCATGGGGAGGGCCCTTAAGCTGAACTTTTACCCAGCTCGGAGTTCCATGACCTTGTCCCCCTGAAATTGAAAATCGAATTTTCAAAGTGTTTAGTAAAACTGTTCATTCTGTGTCATTCATTATGTCTTTAGCCTGCTATTGGACCACTGCAGCACTATGTTTTGTTAATTTTAACCCAATGTTGACCTTTTTTGACCACTTTGATGCACCAGTGAAGTTTTTGGACTTAGTCATTTTTCACTTTATGGTGACTTCAAAAGTGTTAGAAATTCATTTTGTAAATACCTAGAACGGTGCAAATGCAGCCATATAGCATTCAGGGCACAACAATTACACCTATATAGTTTTTAAATGATTTTGATGCAATAACATTTTTGACCTCCATGGGGAGGGCACTCAAGCTAAACTTTTACCTAGCTCCGAGTTCCACGACCTCGGGTGGAAAAAGTGACTTTGCCCCCTTAAACCCAAAAACTTCAAAAAGTCACCCCTGGAGGCCAGAAATGGGTCTTAGACACTCTTGGTATGTCATCTGAGGTATACTATGGTGTTCTTGGGTCCAGAACTAGAAATGTGATGTGACTCTGATATCTAGGGCCTATAATGGAAAAAATGAATTTGACACCAAACACCTCAAAATGTCTGAAATAGGACTCAGACATGTACCTGGAGGCTGGAAATGAGCCCTAGACACTCTTGCTATATCACCTGAGATATAATATAGGGTCCTGGTGGCCACAGGGACCCAAAAACAGTCAGGTGGGTTGATACTGAAAATTAGCAAAAATCGTCCCAAAATTTTTTTTGACAAGATTTGCTAATTTTCCAAATAGCTCAGAATGGATATCAGAGACACTGTCTGAGTGCGCAAGATATGAATACACTTGTCAGAAAGGTCAGCTCTGATGCTTTCATGTGATATATATAACTTTGATATTATATAAAGTTTTTTTTCCGCTACCAACCAAGGGAAACACCTGATATCGTACCCGATTTTGAGAACAGTGGGCTGGGTGGAAAAAGTCACTTTGCCCCCTTAAACCCAAAAACTTCAAAAGGTCACCCCTGGAGGCCAGAAATGGGTCTTAGACACTCTTGGTATGTCATCTGAGGTATACTATGGTCTTCTTGGGTCCAGAACTAGAAATCTGATGTGACTCTGATATCTAGGAGCTATAATGGAAAAAAATGAATTTGACACCAAACACCTCAAAATGTCACAAATAGGAGTCAGACATGTACCTGGAGGCTGGAAATGAGCCCTAGCCACTCTTGTTATATAATCTGAGATATATTATGGGGTCCTGGTGGCTACAGGGACCTGAAAACAGTCATGAGGGTTGATACCGAAAATTAGCAAAAATCGTCAAAAAAAGTTTTTTTGACAAGATTTGCTAATTTTCCAAATAGCTCAGAATGGATATCACAGTCACTTTGTGAGTACCCAGGACCTAAATATACTTGTTAGAAAGCTCAGATCTGATGCTTTCATTTGATCTATCTACCTTTGCTATTTTCTGAAGTTTTTTTTCAGCTTCCAGCCATGGGAAAAACCTGACATTGTACCCGATTTTGAGCACCTTAGGCTGGATGGAAGAAGTGACTTTGCCCCCTTAAACCCCAAAACTTCAAAAAGTCATCCCTGGATGCCAGAAATGGGTCTTAGACACTCCTGGTATGTCATCTGAGGTATACTAAGGGGTCCTTAGGTCCAGAACTAGAAATTTGATGTGACTCTGAGCTCAATGTGATGTGACTCTGAGCTATATGGCCTATAATGGAAAAAATGAGTTTGACCCCAAACACCTCGAAATGTCACAAATAGGAGTCAGACATGTACCTGGAGGCTGGAAATGAGCCCTAGCCACTCTTGTTATATCATCTGAGATATATTATGGGGTCCTGGTGGCTACAGGGACCCGAAAACAGTCATGAGGGTTGATACCGAAAATTAGCAAAAATCGTCAAAAAAAGTTTTTTTGACAAGATTTGCTAATTTTCCAAATAGCTCAGAATGGATATCACAGTCACTTTGTGAGTACCCATGACCTAAATATACTTGTTAGAAAGCTCAGATCTGATGATTTCATTTGATCTATCTACCTTTGCTATTATCTGAAGGTTTTTTTTCAGCTTCCAGCCAAGGGAAGAACCTGACATCGTACCCGATTTTGAGCAACGTAGCCTGGATGGAAGAAGTGACTATGCCCCCTTAAACCCCAAAACTTCAAAAAGTCATCCCTGGAGGCCAGAAATGGGTCTTAGACACTCCTGGTATGTCATCTGAGGTATACTAAGGGGTCCTTAGGTCCAGAACTAGAAATTTGATGTGACTCTGAGCTCAATGTGATGTGACTCTGAGCTCTATGGCCTATATTGGGAAAAATGAGTTTGATCCCAAACACCTCGAAATGTCACAAATAGGAGTCAGACATGTACCTGGAGGCTGGAAATGAGCCCTAGCCACTCTTGTTATATCATCTGAGATATATTATGGGGTCCTGGTGGCTACAGGGACCTGAAAACAGTCATACAAAGCAATTTGAATCCATACGAGGCAATTTTTAATTTGCGGCCATCTGGTCACCCTTTGAAATGGATAGGATATACTACAGAGGATGTAGTGCACTCTATTTCTTGAAGCATATGATGTACTGACTTAATTTCAATTGCAGTATGTAGCTAAGACATTTACAATTCATAGTGGTAACTCTCATGGTTGTGGCTTATAGGGACAAGGTACAAATCAAGTGTAACCTTCAGGTAAGTTTTTATTTTTCACTTTCATGTGTGTTGTAGAACACTTTATACTTTTGGCTATAATTCATAGTCTGTACATTATAGAGACATAATTTAAACAGCACTTTGTTCCTAGTGATGTGCATCTTACCCATGTGAATTATTATGTGTGTGGCGTATTGTAAAGTTGTCAAAATTTGAGGTTGAATGTATGACGTTTTTCAATACCGTCGCATGTACGAAAAAGTATGCCTTACATTTTGTCGCCATACTTCTAAAACCATACAATCTGGATCCATAATTGGAAGTGCAGCATTAAGCTAACATGATGCCACTGTCCTGTGTTCATTTTCATGCATGTGGAAAGCTTCAAAGTGGTGTGAATCTTTCAGCGATTAAACACATATTTTTTAAAAAATTCCTCCAGCTTTTGCAAAATGTGTCACGTATGTTATGTCATCAGTCAAGATCCATATTAGATAGAGCTTGATTTCCAACTGCAACACATTCTATAACATAGCCTACTACAGTGTGCCATTTTATATGCATGTGGCTCACACACAAGGTGCATACAAAGCAGTTTGAATCCATACGAGGCGATTTTTAATTTGTGGCCATCTGGTCACCCATTGAAATGGATAGGATATATTACATAGTATGTGGTGCACTATAAATCTTGAACCATATGAGGTACTGACCTAATTTCAATCACAGTATGTAGCTAAGACATCTACACTTTATAGTGGTAACTCTCATATTTGTGGCTTATAGGGACAAGGTACAAATCAAGTGTAATCTTCAGGAAAAGTTTTTATTTTTCACTTTCATGTGTGTTGAAGAACACTTTATGCTTTTGGCTACAAAATGTGAAGTTGAATGTATGATGTTTTTCAATAACGTCACATGTGTGAAAAAATATGCCTTACGTTGTGGCCCATAATTCTAAAACCATACAATCTGGATCCATAATTCTGAGTGCAGCATACAGTTACCATCATGCCACTGCCCTGTGGTCATTGTCATGCCTGTGCCATGCTTAGAAGTGGTGAGAATCATTCAGTGATTAAACGCATGTTTTATAAAATTTGCCTCCATTTTTTGCAAAATGAGTCACGTATATTGTGTCATCAGTCATGATCCATACTAGATAGAGCTTGATTTCCAACTGCAACACATTCTATAGCATACCCTACTACATTGTGTCATTTTAAATGCATGTGGCTTACACGTAAGGTACATACAACGCAATATGAATCCATACGACGCGATTTTCAATTTGCGGCCATCTGGTCGTCCCATTGAAATGGATAGGATATTATACATAGCAGAATGTGCCCTATAATTCTTGAAGCATATAAGTTAAAGACTTAATTTCAATTGCAGATTCTAGCTAAGATTCGTATGCATTATTGTACCAATTCTTATGCATGTGGCCCACATAGAAAGTGCACGAAATGGAAGTTGAATCCATAGGAGGCGATTTTCGATTTCCGGCCATCTGGTCACCCAAATCTCAAAGATTATTGTTAATAATTCAGTGTGTTTTTATGCTATTTAGCTAATAATGCATGAACCTGTTTATTAACATGTGCATAATGAGATACCAAAGAGAAAATAATGAAAATGTATTGGTAAACCGTATTTTGGTAGACTTTAAAAAACCCCATTGAAAAACACATGCATCACCAATGCTGCTTTTTGCTTGTGCCTAAAACGAAAATGTGTTATTAAAAAGTGAATATAACACATAGAGATGTTTTTTCTTTTGTTTATGAAGCCTAATGTGAAGGCAGGTCACACCTATGTTTTACTTTGAAAAAATCTCTTTTCTAAAATTTACGGCGTTACCTTGTTTTTTAATACAGCTAAAAAAACAATTGTTAAAGTCGCTTATAAAAAAGTGATCGTAAATGCTATTTTGTTTTTTTTTTCAGCTTGAGGTTCAGTTTAATTTGAGTCTTAATTTGATGTATCACTTGCCCTAGTAAACAATCCCCAAAGTCTATTTTTTTTCAATTTTCCCAAGCTCAATGTTAAACACATGCATCACCAATGATGCAAAAAGTGAAGTCAGAAATTTCAAACAGCAATAAAAAAGTGAGAAAAACAGATATTTGAAAAATTCCTTTTGTTTATGCGGCCTTATGTCCAAAGCCATCCAACAAGAGCATTTTTTTTTTATTCGGTCGATTTAAAAAAAATCTGCGAACTATTTTATTTCTCTCAAAAAAAAAGGCCAAAAAGTGACTTTTTGTGCAAAAAAGTGCCCGTACAATATTTTTTCATCTAATAAACTTTTTATGACTCAGAATACACTTAGGCTTCAGGTCAATGTGTTTTCGTTTGGGGGAGGGGCCCAGGGAAAAAAACACCTTTTTTTCTCGGATTGGTCAAAGGTCTGCTTCGGCTGCACCAGTGCTGCTTCGGCTGCACTGGTGCAGCTTCTCAGACTTGAGGCGTTGCACCAGTGCAGCATAGAAAAGAAACTTTTTAATAAAAGGATTTAAAACTAATTCAAGATATACATTATCTAAGGAATGTTATAAAAACTCAGATATGGAGAATATTTTTCATTTTCGTCCATTTTTGACCGTTTTGGAGCACTTTGAAGCACTGATGCAGCTTTGGGATTTTTATGGTTATTTTGATCAGAGATGCTCCTAATGTGTTTAAAATTCATGTGGGATGTATCCAAGACACTGCCATCACACCTATATAGTTTTTAAATGATTTTGATGTATTAAAATTTTGACCTCCATAAGGGGGGAAAGGTTGAACTTTTACCCCGCTCGGAGTTCCATGACTTTCGTGACCTTGTCCCCCTGAAATTTAAAATTGCATTTTCAAAGTAATGTGTACAACTATTCATTCTGTGTCATTCATTGTGTGTTTAGCATGCTATTGGGCCACTGTAGCACTTGTTTTTTTTTTCGTTTTTATGCATTTTTGACCGTTTTTGAACACTTTGATGCTCCAAATGGTCTTTGGACTTAGTCACTTTTTGCTTCATGGAGATTTCAAAAGTGTTAAAAAGTCACTTTGGAGGCACACAGGACAGTGCAAATGCACCTATATAGCAATCAGGACACTCCAATCACACCTATATAGTTTTTAAATGATTTTGATGAATTAAACATTTTGACCTCCATGAGGGGTGGAAAGTTTGAACTTTTACCCCGCTCGGAGTTCCATGACTTCTGTGACCTCGTCCCCCTGAAATTTAAAATAGCATTTTCCAAGTAATTTGTAAATATATTCATTCTGGGTCATTCATTGTGTGTTTAGCTTGCTATTGGGCCAGTGTAGCACTTTGTTTTTTTCATTTTTATGCATTTGTGACCGTTTTTAAACACTTTCATGCACCAATGATGTCTTTGTACTTCGTCATTTTTCACTTCATGGGGACTTCAAAAGTGTTAGAAATTCATTTTGGAGGCACACAGAACAGTGCAAATGCAGTTACATAGCATTCAGGAGACTGCAATTACACCTATATAGTTTTTAAAAGATTTTGATGTAATAACATTTTTGACCTCCATGGGGAGGGCCCTTAAGCTGAACTTTTACCCAGCTCGGAGTTCCATGACCTTGTCCCCCTGAAATTGAAAATCGAATTTTCAAAGTGTTTAGTAAAACTGTTCATTCTGTGTCATTCATTATGTCTTTAGCCTGCTATTGGACCACTGCAGCACTATGTTTTGTTAATTTTAACCCAATGTTGACCTTTTTTGACCACTTTGATGCACCAGTGAAGTTTTTGGACTTAGTCATTTTTCACTTCATGGAGACTTCAAAAGTGTTAGAAATTCATTTTGTAAATACCTAGAACGGTGCAAATGCAGCCATATAGCATTCAGGGCACTACAATTACACCTATATAGTTTTTAAATGATTTTGATGCAATAACATTTTTGACCTCCATGGGGAGGGCACTCAAGCTAAACTTTTACCCAGCTCCGAGTTCCACGACCTCGGGTGGAAAAAGTGACTTTGCCCCCTTAAACCCAAAAACTTCAAAAAGTCACCCCTGGAGGCCAGAAACGGGTCTTAGACACTCTTGGTATGTCATCTGAGGTATACTATGGTGTTCTTGGGTCCAGAACTAGAAATGTGATGTGACTCTGATATCTAGGGCCTATAATGGAAAAAATGAATTTGACACCAAACACCTCAAAATGTCTGAAATAGGACTCAGACATGTACCTGGAGGCTGGAAATGAGCCCTAGACACTCTTGCTATATCACCTGAGATATAATATAGGGTCCTGGTGGCCACAGGGACCCAAAAACAGTCAGGTGGGTTGATACTGAAAATTAGCAAAAATCGTCCCAAAATTTTTTTTGACAAGATTTGCTAATTTTCCAAATAGCTCAGAATGGATATCAGAGACACTGTTTGAGTGCGCAAGATATGAATACACTTGTTAGAAAGGTCAGCTCTGATGCTTTCATGTGATATATATAACTTTGATATTATATAAAGTTTTTTTTCCGCTACCAACCAAGGGAAACACCTGATATCGTACCCGATTTTGAGAACATTGGGCTGGGTGGAAAAAGTCACTTTGCCCCCTTAAACCCAAAAACTTCAAAAAGTCACCCCTGGAGGCCAGAAATGGGTCTTAGACACTCTTGGTATGTCATCTGAGGTATACTATGGTCTTCTTGGGTCCAGAACTAGAAATCTGATGTGACTCTGATATCTAGGAGCTATAATGGAAAAAAATGAATTTGACACCAAACACCTCAAAATGTCACAAATAGGAGTCAGACATGTACCTGGAGGCTGGAAATGAGCCCTAGCCACTCTTGTTATATAATCTGAGATATATTATGGGGTCCTGGTGGCTACAGGGACCTGAAAACAGTCATGAGGGTTGATACCGAAAATTAGCAAAAATCGTCAAAAAAAGTTTTTTTGACAAGATTTGCTAATTTTCCAAATAGCTCAGAATGGATATCACAGTCACTTTGTGAGTACCCAGGACCTAAATATACTTGTTAGAAAGCTCAGATCTGATGCTTTCATTTGATCTATCTACCTTTGCTATTATCTGAAGTTTTTTTTTCAGCTTCCAGCCATGGGAAAAACCTGACATTGTACCCGATTTTGAGCACCTTAGGCTCGATGGAAGAAGTGACTTTGCCCCCTTAAACCCCAAAACTTCAAAAAGTCATCCCTGGATGCCAGAAATGGGTCTTAGACACTCCTGGTATGTCATCTGAGGTATACTAAGGGGTCCTTAGGTCCAGAACTAGAAATTTGATGTGACTCTGAGCTCAATGTGATGTGACTCTGAGCTATATGGCCTATAATGGAAAAAATGAGTTTGACCCCAAACACCTCGAAATGTCACAAATAGGAGTCAGACATGTACCTGGAGGCTGGAAATGAGCCCTAGCCACTCTTGTTATATCATCTGAGATATATTATGGGGTCCTGGTGGCTACAGGGACCCGAAAACAGCCATGAGGGTTGATACCGAAAATTAGCAAAAATCGTCAAAAAAAGTTTTTTTGACAAGATTTGCTAATTTAACAAATAGCTCAGAATGGATATCACAGTCACTTCGTGAGTACCCATGACCTAAATATACTTGTTAGAAAGCTCAGATCTGATGCTTTCATTTGATCTATCTACCTTTGCTATTATCTGAAGTTTTTTTTTCAGCTTCCAGCCAAGGGAAGAACCTGACATCGTACCCGATTTTGAGCAACGTAGCCTGGATGGAAGAAGTGACTATGCCCCCTTAAACCCCAAAACTTCAAAAAGTCATCCCAGGAGGCCAGAAGTCATCCCTGGACTGCGGCCTTATGTCCAAAGCCATCCAACATGAGCATTTTTTTTTTAATTCGGTCGATTTAAAAAAAATCTGCGAACTATTTTATTTCTCTCAAAAAAGTGCCAAAAAGTGACTTTTTGTGCAAAAAAGCGCCCGTACAATATTTTTTCATCTAATAAACTTTTTATGACTCAGAATACACTTAGGCTTCAGGTCAATGTGTTTTCGTTTGGGGGAGGGGCCCAGGGAAAAAAACACCTTTTTTTTCTCGGATTGGTCAAACCTCGTTTTTACTACCTTTAAAAAATATCAAAACCATAAACCAGGAGCCCTAATTATATTCTTGATACTGAGCGGCAGGCAGGCAACTAGAGCTACATTTCAGGGGGGGGCTAATTCTTCCAACCATAGACAGAGTGACTGAAAGAAGGGGCGAAAACACAACAAAAGCCTCATTTACAAGTAAATGGTCTTTTAAAGACCTGTTAAGTCCTCGGGTGCGGCTGCAACGAGATGGTCACCAGCCCCCGAAGCTGTCTCTGCCCGGGCTGACAGACACGACGGGGGGGGCTGAAGCCCCGTGAGCCCAATGGATGTTGCATAGACCCTAAACCTTATCTGCAGATGAACAGTACCACTCAGTGAGGGGTCCCGTTCATCTGCAGATAAGGTTTAGGGTCTATGAAATACTGCTGTTGTCTTGCGTACATTCTGAGTTCCATTGCAGGGGCCTCATTTATGAGAAATGACGCAAC
The DNA here is from genome assembly GCF_964261635.1 of Lissotriton helveticus. Lineage (NCBI taxonomy): Eukaryota > Metazoa > Chordata > Amphibia > Caudata > Salamandridae > Lissotriton > Lissotriton helveticus. The sequence goes on along the minus strand of NW_027611712.1, from coordinate 1,065,069 downwards.
GCTGCGTGAAAGCAGCGATGCGTCACTTTTCAGTGCGCACTCCTTGCGACATTCCTGATGCGTCATATTTAATGTATGATGCATCATGTCGCAAGGAGTTACAGATACGTCAGTATTTCTGACGTATCTGTAAGCGCAAAAGTGAAGCATTGCTAGAGTGTTTCACAAAAGTGACGCAACTCCAGCAATGCGTCCTTTCACATGGGGCAAAGCCCATGTGAAAGGGCCTGCGTCAGTCTTACGCCTGCTGTGAGGCAGGCTCAAGAATTTGACGCAACGGTGTCCTAAAAGTGACGCAGTGAAATCTCATAATTTCACTGCGTCACTTTTACGACCCTTCCTTGCGTCAATACACCACCCTTGCATACATATACCTGGCGCAGGTATAATGTGGCGCAGGGGTTTACAAAGAGACAATTCTACCTAGATGCGTCTCTTTGTAAATATGACTCAACAAGGCGCATTTTTTATGCCACTGGTGCGTCACAAAAAGTGACGCATCGGTGGCGTAAAAGTGAGGCATAGCCTTATAAATGAGACCCCAAGTACTTGCCTTCTCGTGGAGTCAAGTGAGCTGAAACCTTTGGCCAGACCAATTTTAAGATCTTCGAGAACAGTACTTGCCAGGAGCATCTTTGAATAATAAAACAACTTCTTTGAAGTCAGCCTTCTCATCCAGATTACCACATACCCTTTTGAGCGAGGATCGCTAAGACTAAAACACAACACGACTGTGTGAAACATTACGCGTTCCTTATTATTTTGTATTAATATGTCTATATCACAAAAGACGGGGACTGCGTAGCTGTGCCCTCAGCTGATAAAGTGACAAACTTGAACACTGTTTTTTTCTAAGACTTCAACCACAGACATTCAAAAGCAAATTATACATACACAGTGCAAGTTTATAAAATATTACAATTGATTGCGTTAATTGACTCGTTCACAAATAATGTCTTATTCAATCAGGTGAGGAGTTCTGATGGAGGGAGTATCATGCAACCCTTTCCCTACCCCTTATCCGAAATCCCACGTGTGCAGTACTGTCCCTGTGTTTCACAGTCTCTCTGCCTGAAGAGGAAGCTTCCATCTTTCCTTATGTCATTAAAGCTTGCAGGTTTAATGACGTTAGACTTCGCAAAGTATAAACTTGTATGTTTGCTTTTGAGGAAGACTTAGACCATGCAACACAGGAACATATTTTACAAAAGTTTGGATTGAATTCCATTATATCCGTTGGCAAGATGTCTAAAATCCCAAAAAATATATTAATATATTTTTACATCCTTGACTTCCGGTGATCAGTTACATCTGCTGACCAGTTTAATCACCAATGCCCCCAAATAAAATCTTAGATATTCTCTCTGCTTTAGTCGCTTCTGGACAGGTTCATTGAACATATTATTTTGTCAAACATTCTAGCCTCTAACATGTGTTTGGCAAGACTGATTTGCATATGTGTGGTCTCTGTCTGGAATGGCATAGTGTGTGAAAAACAATGACCTGGAATGCAGTCTAAGCAAAGGCAAGAAACTGGAATTAATAATATCATTCCCTTCATCGTATTGTCCCTTTGAAGGTTTGACCTGTGCGTGTTTTGTAAAGAAGTCTTCCCTTTAAAAACTTAGGCCCCCATTTCTGAAAGTCTGTGGTGTGCAGAACACTTCGTGCTGGAACAGTTACTGCTGGTGGTAGCAAACTCCACTTGGCTTGTGAAATACATTAGCATCGTTTTGCTTTTTGTGTAATAATGAAATGGAGCAAACATATTTTTTTGTTTCAGTCCATGCTACAGCAAGATTGTTGCACAATTGCAAAAATGAACAAGCTGGCTCCGTGGAGCCGACAGGGGGAGGGAACAGGAGATGTGCATGCGTACAGAGTGCACATCTCCTGTCCGTACACGTGCACATCTCCTGTCCGCGGAATTCAAGCTTTATTTCAGCAAGTAGGAAGAATCTTGCACAGGCCACCAGCCCCATGATTGTGGCCAGTCAGAGTGCGTCACAATGTGAAACTAATCTCATAAATATTAATGAGGTAGGCAGGATTGGGACCTACTCCAAATTAGCATTTTGTGAACTAACCTATTAGTATGTAAACAAGATGATATAAATCAACACTGGTATCAAACTGCAAGCAGTTTTTACTGCCAGTGTTACTGCATCGCTGGCCCGTAGTCACATACTCTGTAGCACCTCTTTTTCGGATGAGTCCCCCCACTTCTTTTTTTAGGACTTGAGCCCTGGTGAAGGGTCTCAAAATCCAGCAATAAAGGGAATGTGTGAAGCTAATTTAATAGTGACAAAAAGTAATCCTGCTGAAATAAACAAAACAAGCATTGGCATAGCCAATAGGTCTTGCCTTTGGGAACTAATAAGTGTTAAGGCAGAGATATTGAGTTTGTGTTTGTTTTTAAGGTGTGTTGTGCAGAAGTCTGCAGTATGCTGAAATGTTATAATAAAGAAGTGTGAGAAGCATTTTTGTTACTTATGATGTATAATGTACAACAAAATGACGATGATAAAAAACTATTAATTAGAAGTAATGATTTGTGTTTTTTTATGTTTGAATGCTGGCACCTTGTATCTGCCTGTTCTAATCGTTGCCTTTTTATGGTGTTTATTGTTAAAGGTGTGGTAAATAAACAATTAATTACCGGTTCTATTTTTCGGGATACTCATACAAACAGATAGCTCAATAAATAAGAGTCAAGATTCGAGGTAGCTAGAATGTACAGGCTTTAATCAGGCATAAAAGGACAGGAACAGGACAGCCTGCATGGGAATGGGATGGCAGGGCCCGACAGCTGCCGGGGGCAGGATCTGGGAATGATGCGCATAACTTTTAATAACAGAACATTAGTATATATAGTTAAACAAAATACATTGCATTCAATACAGTAGGCGTAGCAGTAGGCGGAGTTTGTAGCAGTCGCGAAAGATAAGGGCAAAATGAGGTAACAAGAAGGCGTGTACAGGGCGTATACACAGACATGTGATGTAAACGTAACAGAATATGTCATAAACGGGGCGGAAACATGGAGGGGGCTACCTGAGCAGCTGGGACCTCTAACCTAGTGGTGCGCGCAAACTGACAATGACGTGTTACCAGGGAGAACTGGGGGGCTATGACTTCTGCGCTAGAAGAGGAGACTAAAGTCTGGAGTGTCAGAGCGACATGTACCCAGGCATATCTAGTATCTGGTGTTTAGAGTACATGTTGATAGAATCCAAAAGTTATCAGAGTAAAGGCTAACAGACATTAAGACTGGTGCATGCATAATTCTACATGTAGTGCGTGTGCGGGGAATATTCTATAAATATTAATACAGTATTTCTCTTACATGGAGACATAAAGGCTAGACCATGACGGAAACTATTGATGCGATTCAGTAGCTTAGGAATGCAGAGAAGGAGGGCTGGACTGATAACTAGAAACATAACATATTCTTGGCAGACTGGGAGGCAGAGCCAGGCCGAGCCGGGCACTGCGAGGCATGAAAGTAAGCTAAGAGTCAGGGATACAGGTGGGGGCTGTATCGCTCCTTGGAGAGGGTTCAGAAAACAGGAGCTGAATCTAAGTCCGGGCCCTTTTGAGGCCTAGAAACGGGGATAATTCAATGAATTAACGTGCACACTGTAAAACGTGGCAACGTAGCTTTACATAGGCCCGATATTCGTTGTATTCACGAAAACTGGAAACTGGCATACTAGAGATGGACACAACTATAATTGCGTCTTTAATCGATCATAGGGGAATACATGCATATCGATCATGCACATATAACATAACATAGGGAACACGTAGGCACATACAACATGGCAAAATTTACTTTTCCACATTCCCTCCTTGTGCCCTACGTTTCCATCAGGAAACATCTATATTCATGATACCATCTATCATTTCATACAGCATCATTTGCTCGTCTCGAATTGTCCTGGAACGGGACTTAGGACTAGGAATACAAGAGGTAGCACAAATGCCGCAAATCGCAGGGCCACATTGTATACAGAGGCAGCAACTGAATATGATCATTACTGCAATACCTAGGAATGACAATACTTTCCATCCCCAGGCATATATGATACTCCAGAGCCAACCGGACCATGTCCAGGAGCCTGGATTCTGGTGTAACTGATGGGCACTTTTATGAAGTCTGGTTATAGCTGAATAAACAGACGGCGCGTTATTAGGAATGAAAATGCAGCAACTAGATCCGATGACTCTACATGCTCCTCCTCTATCGGCCAGTATGACGTCAAGAACGAGACGATTTTGGAGCACGACAAATCTCATAGCAGATTGCTCTTCGGTTAAGTTACCTAGAGCAGAAGTAGTCTCATTCACTACTGCTTCAAGGGTTCTGGTTAACCTACGGATTGACTTACTATTCTGGACAGGTCCTATAAAGATAAAGAAACCTCTATTGAAATCTGTATACTGTTCTAGAGCAGTTTCAGTTTGATCGACAATTGGGGACTCAATCTCCCGTCTATTTCTGACGTGTACTAGATGTGTGTTTCTGTGATAATCAGATGGGGCTAGAAAAACTGGTGGCAGTAGGAAGGCAATATAACATGTTCCATCCCAATCGAGGGGCAGACGAACATATGCGGTCTGACCACAAACAAAATAAGAATGACGTGAAGCTTTGAAAATAGATTTCCCACTGTCACTATACTCGACAGTAGTAGTACAATCACTATGTCCTACATGTGCGGAACCATTCTTTCGGACACATAATTCGCCTTTGACTGGTAGTACTGAAATAGCAGGTAAGTCTGGAGTAGTATCAGACTGAACATTCAGGACCATAAAATTCGAAGAATAATTACCTAAATTGTAAACTTCATTTTCTAGATCTAACCCTGTTCTATGGGGGAGACCTTGCTTGTCTGGAAAACATGTTCTATTCAGAAGGGACACATCATTTGAAGATGACGTTAACATGGACCATGCTCCACACGAACCATTATGTGAAAACGGATAAGGAAAGAGTGGCAGAACTCCCTTCGGTGTCTGGAAAGGGGGGAGTCGACCACACACCCAACAATTAGTAGCATTGCTGGTCTGGTGTGAATAGTGCAACATTCTTACAAATGTGTTATTTCTCATAGCAAGACGATAGGATAACTCGTGAGGAGGCAGATCACTAAATGTGTGCTCTACTGTAGCATTAGAAAACTTATTTACATGAGAAATTGGAAAACATAAATGCAATGCATAACTTGTGCAGGTAACCATCAAACTTAGAAACAATAGAAAACTTAGAAAAACGCTACATCGGATAGAGTTTTGACTAACTCTCTCACTATGGGGGTCTATCTCATACATGTCAGATACCTGTCTAACCGTTTCACCCGAGAGGGACTTAGACAATTAAACTGGCTGACTTATTTTACTAGACCGGAGCTTTAACTTATACTCCTGTTGCGGAGTTTTCTCTAACAGAGGAACTTTCAGTTCAGGATTCAGATCATTGTCTGGTTTCAGGCAGTCTTTCAGACAGTCTTTAGAAATGTCCTTTAAAAATGTCTTTTTCCGGACTCCATGGAACTTCTTGATATGGGACAGATGGACCCAACCCTTGCGGCCCTCCAACTTCACGGCCGTACGGGTGGTCAGAAGGACAAGTCGTGGCTCCTTCCAACGAGGCTCCAGCGGACTTGAACGATCAAAATTCCTTACAAGGACGAGGTCGCCTGGAATGACCTCATGCGGTTTCACTTCAGTATTGTCTGGGAATGTAGCGGCAACCTGTGAACGACAAGAGTGTAGGGCAGACATCAAGGAAGCTAGGTAATCTGTCAACATATTACTGGAAACATCTGTAATACTGCGGGGTCTAGGTGTACCCCACATGTTTGGGGGGCGGCCGAATACGACCTCATAAGGGGACAGACCTGATCTGGAGTGTGCGACCATTCGCATAAAGAATAAAGCAACTGGCAGGGCAACTAGCCAGTCTACACCTTTCTCTTTACATGTCTTGGCAATACGGATTTTCAGGGTCTGATTATGTCTCTCTACGAGACCGGCTGCTTCAGGATGGCGCACACAATGGAACTTCCACTGGTACCCTAACAAGAGGGAAACATGTTTCATTAACTCGGATGAGAATGGCTGGCCGTTATCAGAATACACGACCCTAGGGAGTCCATAACGGGGGAAGAATTCACGAACCAACTGCTTGGCAGTGGTCGCTGCTGTGTAATCTGGAACTGGATATGCTTCTGTCCACCTGGACAAAGCGCATACAACTACAAGGACATACTTGAAACCTCGACATCGCTCCATCTGAATATAATCCATCTGGAGGACTTCGAAAGGGTGGTCAGGAGGTTGGAATCCACCTTGTTCCACCGGGACACTTTTACCTGGATTGAATTGACAACATATCATACAAGTACGGACTTTCTGCTTGGCTGCAGCTCGTAAGTGCTTGTTAAACCAAAGGTTCTGAATACTGTCTAACATGGCTTTTTCTCCTAGGTGTGCTGGACTATGTGCGGTATTGATAATGACTTGAACCATAGAGTCGGGGAGAAACCATGTGGCTTTTCCCTTCGTCAACCATCCCTGATCTGTCTGGACCCCTCCTTGTTCGGACCATTTCTTGATTTCTTCAGGAGTAGCATGTAACTGTATGTCTATGACATCTTGTGTAGGGTCCTTAACTGTCATACAAGTAATCTGTTCTGGAGTGGATGTCTGTGTCTTGTTAACTGGAATGTCTGGTGTCTGAGCTGTAAGCTTGGCTGTTCGGTCTGCTAGATCATTACCTTGGGAAATGATGTCAGTAACTTTCGTATGTGCCTTGCACTTCATGATAGCGATAGCTGTCGGTAAATGTAGTGCATCTAACAGAGCTTGAATGAGGAGACCATGCTGAATCTTGGTTCCATGAGAAGTCATGAAACCTCTCTCCTGCCAGAGCACTCCGAAGTCGTGTACAACTCCGAATGCGTAACGTGAATCTGTATATATGTTTACTTTCAGGTTCTTGGCACGTATGCAGGCTTGGGTCAGAGCAACTAGCTCTGCTGCTTGAGCAGACAGTGTGTCAATACGGTGTGTTTCAATAACTTCAGTGTCAGTAGTCACTGCATACGCGGCTACTAGTTCTCCTGTACTCGTTCTCATACATGAACCATCCACATAAAGTGTCAGGTCGGGATCAGGTAATGCAATGTCTGTCAGGTCTTGTCTTGGCTTAGTCATAGTGTTAATGACTTCCACACAGTCATGTGTGGCAGGATTTTAAGTAACTGACGGTAACAGAGTAGCAGGATTTAGAACGTTGCAGCGTCTGATTTCTATGTGTGGCTGGAACAGTGTCAGTTCATAACCTGTTAAACGTGCAATGGTCAAGTGCTGAGTCTGTGTTCGGTTTAAAAGAACTTCCACGGAGTGTGGAACTTGTACTGTCAGGGAGTGTCCTAATACTATGGAATCACTTTGTCTGATTGCTAGAGCTGTGGCTGCAACTGACTTGAGGCACGCAGGCAAAGTCTGGGCTACTGGATCTAATGTGCTCGAAAAAAAAGCACAAGGCTTGTACTGTCCGGCTTGATCTTGTGTGAGAACAGATAATGCAGTACCATCACGTTCTGTGACAAAAAGTGTAAAAGGCTTACTGTAGTTCGGTGTAGCTAGAACAGGTGCTTGGCATAAAGCTTTCTTTAACTCATTAAAACTAAGTGTATGTTCAGATGTCCAAGGGAGGACAGTCGATATGGCTGCCTCCTGTGTCGTTAACTGTATCAGTGGCTTTGCTAGAAATGCATACTGAGGAATCCATTGTCTGCAATAAGAAGTGAGGCCAATAAAAGCACGTACCTCCTTCTGTGTCTTGGGCTGTGGAAGACTCGCTATTAACTGGATACGGTCTGGTGTCAACTGCCTACCCCACTTGGACAGTAAGTGGCCTAAGTAGATCACTTGCTGGACACAGAATTGAAGCTTCGAAGGGGACACCTTGTGCCCCATCTCGGCTAGGAAATACAGAACTGTAAGTGACGCTCGCTCGCAGTCACGTTCAGAACGGGCTGTGATCAGTAGATCATCTACATACTGGAGCAGGGCAGTGTCAGTTGGCATGTGAATATTGTCTAGTTGTCTTTTAAGTGCTTGACTGTAAATACTAGGGCTTTCTGTGAAACCTTGAGGAGCTCGTGTGAATTTATAGCTCCTTCCATTTAAACAAAAACCGAAAAGGTACTGGCTGTCTGGATGAATCGGGACACTGAAAAATGCATTCTTGAGGTCTATAACAGTAAAAAATGTAGCTTCAGAATCAATAGCTGTCAATAGAGATGAAATATCTGGGACTACTGGATACTGGGGTATGATACATTTATTAAGTTCTCGAAGGTCAATCACTAATCGATATACTGGAGGTGCATTTGGATCAGTACGTTTCATGACTGGAATGATAGGATAATTACATACATTGGAGTCAGTTTCTACGACTACTCCTTGAGCAATGAGCTCGTCAATAATTTTGGATAAGGCTGCTACAGCCTCAGGTGGCAATCTGTACTGTCTGATCCGTGGCAAGACTATACCTTGCTTGAGGGTCACACGATGGGGTGTGATTCGCATAAAACCTACATCAGTTGGACCTTGCGCCCATAAATGCTGTGGAACATTGGACAATCTTGGATCAAAATCACGTAATACATAATGACCTTTAAAGTCTCTTAAAAACAATCGTATTCCTTCTGGAGAGCAGCAAATAACTGCACCTAATTCTTTTAATGTTTTAATGCCTAACAAATTTTCTGGACATGACTTCGTAAGTAACAAATCAGTAGTTCGGGACAATGGACCAACTTCTAGAGTAACTGGCTTTGAAATCTCGTTAACAATAGGCTTTCCTGAAAATCCAAGGGAAACATTTCTAGAGCCTGAGAGCGGAGCCCCTGGAACCTCGTCATGACTGATAGTAGTCCTACTTGCCCCTGTATCAATCAAAAACTTTCTGTCTTTCCCCAATACTTGACTATGTACATAGGGACCCTCTTGATCTACAGGTATCTCGATGAGAGGCAAGCCTACCTCCCTCTCTAGGCTGTTTCATGAATACGGTTGATACTCTGGATACTCTGTCTGGGCATACTGGTACATCTGCTGTGTAACATGCTGTGTTGCAGCAATAGGCTGCGGTGCTGGAACTGTCTGTTGTGCATTCTGTGGTGTCTGGGAAGTCTGTGAAACTTGTTCTTGTCTAGGCGGACGTGGTCTTTCTTTAGTCTTACCAGTTGCTATGTTGTGTTTCAGAACTGCACACTCGTTTATAAAATGACCTGGTTGTTTACAATAATTGCATGTCCCTTTAACGGGAGCTGCAGGATGACTGGCTTGATTCGGACCCCTCTTCTGACTGTCTTGTGGAACAGATTGTGCAACTAGTACTTTCATTTTCGTGTCTTTCATACGTCTCCTTTCGTGTTCTTGCTCTTCCCTGATTCTATTCTGGTGATACTGGAGCATCTGTAACATTTGTGACGGGGTACTAGCTTGCCAGGTACTTTCGACTTTCAAAACTCGATTTTTAACTTGTGGGCTTGAATTCTCGACTAGTTTAGTAACAAAAAGATGAGGGTATGACTCGCTACCTGTCTTCAAACCACTGTTAATAATAAAACATTTTTCAAATCTAGAATAAAAATCACTAGTATCTTCATCCTGTTTCTGTTTACATGCTGAGATTGCATCCCAATCTTCCTTTTTCGTGGCTAATAACCTTGGCAAAACTTGTATCAATAACTCGGGCAATTCTTTACATTTGTCCCCAAGACCGGTACCTGGTACTCGTATTTTATCTTCAGCTTCTAGAGCTGTCCAATCAATCTTTTTCTCTCCCACCTCCCATTCCTTTTCCTTGAGTTTTTCATATACCCCTGCGGGCAACAGGACCTTTAACATTTTAATGATATCTGGATACGTGTATTCTCCCATACGGAGCATGTCTTTTAATTCTCGATGGAACCCTGCTGGATCTTTGTCGTGACAGGGAATTAATTTCTTCATCTCTAAGAGTTCCATCTATGTGATAGGGGTGTAAACAAATACTCGTTGCATTTCACCACCCGGTGTCCTAACTGGGTGTACTTCTCGTAACGGATGCTGTCTATCTATGTAAAATGGTTTACTTTCTGGAGGTGAGACGTGAACAAAATGCGGGTTCAGAAACGTTCTATATTTGTGGCGCTGTTCTAGAATGACACTACTTAAATCGGTACCTAAACCTTTCCATTTATACTGGAGTAACTCGTTCAGAATATCATGTAACGGATCTGGATCAGAATGTTGTCCTTCATATAGTGTAATGAGGTGCTGGATCATATACATACCCACCAGTCGTTGCTCGGCTGGGGGCAGTTTCAGAAACATTTGTGCCACTATTTCGTCTGGAAAAGTGGTAGAATCAGTAATCCATCGGACTGCTGATCGGGCTAGTTCTTGTTCATGCATGGTACTAAGTTCACTATAACCGATTCGTGATTTCAGAATGTGATCGGTAGCTTGAAATACTTGTTCAAGAGAATATTGTTCTGGTGCTGGAAGATGAAAGACTTTCTTGTGTTCTAGGCGTGAATGTCGGTCTGGAAATCTAGATTTACCTACATACGCTATTCTGCCGGTATTCTCGTCTTCTACTTCTTCAGTATCAGAGTTATCTTCTTTCTCGCTTACTTGTGCTGTTTTGCGTTTCTCGTGTAACCTTATTATTTCCTTACGAATTTTCTTGTACATACTGTCTATACTACTGAGTGTCTTGTGTCTTCCCTCGGCTATATGATCACTCCACTTTGTCAGGACTTTCATTTCGATTGGATCTTTGTCTGGATAATCTTGTTCCCTTATTAAACAATTGATTAGAAACTTTAATAGCATGAGCTGAGTCTCAGCTTTCCTTAGAGACATGATTTCGCCAATACTTTCTGGATCTTCTCCTGTACGGATGAAACGATATATTCTGTCTAGATCTTCTTTCATATTCGGTAGGGTGTCCAAATACTCGGTCACCCGTCTTGCGCGCAATGAATATATAACCATATTATCATCGCCTGGGACTGGATCATAACGGCATTCGGTGAGAGCTCGCCTGATATCTGCAACGGACTGATGTTTGGGCGTATGCTGTAACGCACGTTCATGTAACTCGACTAACGTTATACGTTTGTGTGGCGGCGGGGTACCCGGAGGACCTCCTCCCGCGGCCCCTAAACTGGAATCGTCGACTGATACTCTTCGTGCTGGCAGAGTGACCGATGTAGCGGGAACTTGTACTATGGACTGGACCGGGGGTACCGTAACAGGTGCTGTAACAGGTGCCCCGGTGGCTGGAGGAACAGGAATTACATTATTTACCGGAGCTGGCGGAGCAGGATTCGCATATTCTGGGACTGTGTCGTCCAAATAGGACGAGAGAAAAATATCAGCTGCGGTCGGTTTGTGACGTAGCTTAATCGGAACTAATGGCGGCGGAAAATTACATGGTGCTTCCGGGGTTGCTTTTGGCAAACCCTCGGCAAGAAGAGGATACATACCCTTAATGAGGGCATTTCTCTGTCTGTCTGACTGTTCGGCTTTAACTCGTTCACCTACTTCAATTAATTCCCTTTCTTGGGCTCTTTCTGAGGATTCTCTACTTAATTCAGACTTTATGATTTCTTTTTCTGTTCTTTTATGAGATTCTTTGCGCCATAACTCGATGGCGTCTCTCTGGGACTGTCTGGCTTTCTTTTTCCATAATGCTTCTTCTACTCGCATGATGCACTCGGCATCCCACGTACCTGATACGGGCCATCTATACTTTTCCTCTAATTCCTTGGTGTACTCCACCGATAAATCTAGATATAATATGGCACTTATGCCATGCTTTTGATACATAAAATGACCTGGACTGTCCCTAGGCGGGACAGGAACTGCTTCCTCGAGCAGACCTTTTCTAGTTTTTAACTGACGTAACTTTGAGAACAGAGGCATAACTAGGCTGGAGTCTGGACACAATACAATACACGATAAACACAATAATAACTGAAAAACGAATCATTCATACCACGACATTGAAAACACATGAAATAACATTTTGGACAGAATATTACCTGAAATACTGAAAACAGAATACATGAATTTCTCAAAAACAGAACTTACTGGAACAGAAACTTACTAGAATGACTAGATGCACTGCTAAAACAGTACGAAACTTACCGGTCCCATAAAGAGACACGTCAGGACCCGCATCCACCTAAGTGGACACTTCGTGTTGGATCTGTGTACCCAAACCCACGGACCAGAGACAAATCAATTGACCCTGTCTAGATACTACCCCAGCAATGGTACTCACCGGGCAGCAAGAACGGAAGGCCTCGGACTGGACTGGACTGCTACGACGACGGACGGACGAACCTCGGACTTTAGTTACAGGTGGGCCTCCGGATACCTCGGACCTTGGACTCTCGGCTTGGGCTCTGGTCGGGACTCGCCGCGTTCCTCCACCACCTCGTCTGGACGCTGGACCGCAACCTCCGTCTCCTCCGTGGGCCTGAGGGATACTTGAAGCAGAAATATCTGCACGTGCACGGTATGGTTCCGTCACGGCTGCAGAGGATCAGGGGGCCTGCGTGGCTTCTCCGGCGCGTGGGGAAAGGGCAAGTCCCTATTCGGGCGCCATTATGTGGTAAATAAATAATTAATTACCGGTTCTATTTTTCGGGATACTCATACAAACAGATAGCTCAATAAATAAGAGTCAAGATTCGAGGTAGCTAGAGTGTACAGGCTTTAATCAGGCATAAAAGGACAGGAACAGGACAGCCTGCATGGGAATGGGATGGCAGGGCCCGACAGCTGCCGGGGGCAGGATCTGGGAATGATGCGCATAACTTTTAATAACAGAACATTAGTATATATAGTTAAACAAAATACATTGCATTCAATACAGTAGGCGTAGCAGTAGGCGGAGTTTGTAGCAGTCGCGAAAGATAAGGGCAAAATGAGGTAACAAGAAGGCGTGTACAGGGCGTATACACAGACATGTGATGTAAACGTAACAGAATATGTCATAAACGGGGCGGAAACATGGAGGGGGCTACCTGAGCAGCTGGGACCTCTAACCTAGTGGTGCGCGCAAACTGACAATGACGTGTTACCAGGGAGAACTGGGGGGCTATGACTTCTGCGCTAGAAGAGGAGACTAAAGTCTGGAGTGTCAGAGCGACATGTACCCAGGCATATCTAGTATCTGGTGTTTAGAGTACATGTTGATAGAATCCAAAAGTTATCAGAGTAAAGGCTAACAGACATTAAGACTGGTGCATGCATAATTCTACATGTAGTGCGTGTGCGGGGAATATTCTATAAATATTAATACAGTATTTCTCTTACATGGAGACATAAAGGCTAGACCATGACGGAAACTATTGATGCGATTCAGTAGCTTAGGAATGCAGAGAAGGAGGGCTGGACTGATAACTAGAAACATAACATATTCTTGGCAGACTGGGAGGCAGAGCCAGGCCGAGCCGGGCACTGCGAGGCATGAAAGTAAGCTAAGAGTCAGGGATACAGGTGGGGGCTGTATCGCTCCTTGGAGAGGGTTCAGAAAACAGGCGCTGAATCTAAGTCCGGGCCCTTTTGAGGCCTAGAAACGGGGATAATTCAATGAATTAACGTGCACACTGTAAAACGTGGCAACGTAGCTTTACATAGGCCCGATATTCGTTGTATTCACGAAAACTGGAAACTGGCATACTAGAGATGGACACAACTATAATTGCGTCTTTAATCGATCATAGGGGAATACATGCATATCGATCATGCACATATAACATAACATAGGGAACACGTAGGCACATACAACATGGCAAAATTTACTTTTCCACAAAGGGGTGGGTATAAATAACAGGAGAGTGAAGGTTACTTACTTTGTTATTGAGAGTGATAGATTTAGTGAGTTAATTAGTGGGAGATAGTTAGTGAGAGATTGAGAGAGTTAGTAAGAGTGATGAAATTAGTGAGAGAGTTAGTGAGAGTGAGAGAGTTAGCGAGTGAGTTAGTTAGTGAGAGAGAGTTATTGAGTTAGTGAGAGTGAGTGAGATTTAGTTAGTGAGAGTGAGAGAGTTAGCAAGTGAGTTATTGAGAGTGAGTTAGTTATGATCACCAATTATAAGTGAAATGGGAATGTCAGAATTTCATTGCTCCGGTTTACTCCACCCAGGAGTAAAGAAAAAACAACAACTCCACTAACCCATGTCATACACTAACTACAGACAGCCAGTAAAGTTGTACCGGGGCCACACCGGCGTGACGGTGAAGCACCCTCTACAGGGACAGGCTACAGACGGTAAATTCTCTACTCTGTCCACCCAACGGCAAGGACAGGATACAGCATCCAAGGCCGAGTCTACTCAGGACAGAGGTGAGGGACCCGAAGGCATGCACAAAATACAGCAATTTGTTAACATGCTTTGTAAGGTCCACCCCGGAGCAACAGGAGCTCCCCTAGCAGGGGTGGATAGCAGACCCTGCTCTGGGAGGAGTAAAGTTTAATAGATGACTGACTTGGAAGAGGGGTGCAGAGAAGGATCTGCTTTATTCCAAGCCCCATCCAGCGAAGATGTAATGGCAAGAAGAGGAATTTGCCTTTCTGCCATTCAACAGACACCAGAGCTCAACGCCCTGGCAGTGGCGGGCAGGTAGGGGCAGTGCAAGGATTTCAGTGGTGCAGGCGCGTAGTGCAAACAGTATGCATGGGAGGGGGTGGGCCAGGTGGATAGAAGGGACACCAGCAGGTAGCTACAAGGCCTTCAACACCCACTCCACTCAAAAACAGCCGGTGTGGAAGGAAAAAGCAGGATGCACCGCACAGCACACACGGACTACAACTCCCACTCCACTCAAAAGCAGCCGGTGTGAAGGAAAAAGCAGGATGCACCGCACAGCACACACGGACTACAACTCCCACTCCACTCAAAAGCAGCCGGTGTGGAAGGAAAAAGCAGGATGCACTGCACAGTACACACGGACTACAACTCCCCCTCTACTCAAAAGCAGCCGGTGTGGAAGGAAAAAGCAGGATGCACTGCACAGCACACACGGACTACAACTACCACTCCACTCAAAAACAGCCGGTGTGGAAGGAAAAAGCAGGATGCACTGCACAGCACACACGGACTACAACTCCCACTCCACTGAAAAGCAGCGGGTGTGGAAGGACAAAGCAGGATGCACCGTACAATACACACAGACTACAACTCCCAATCCACTCAAAAAGAGCCGGTGTGGAAGGAAAAAGCAGGATGCACTGCACAGCACACACGGCCTACAACTCCCACTCCACTCAAAACAGCCAGTGGGGAAGGAAAAAGCAGGATGCACCGCACAGCACACACGGCCTACAACTCCCACTCCACTCAAAAACAGCCGGTGGGGAAGGAAAAAGCAGGATGCACCGTACAGCACGCACGGCCTACAACTCCCACTCCTTTCAAAAACAGCCGGTGTGGAAGGAAAAAGCAGGATGCACCGCACAGCACACACGGACTACAACTCCACTGTACATGTCGAAGTGACCGGTCACCTGTGGACTGCGGCAGCGCAAGCAAGCAGCATCTCGCCAACCTCTTAAGACACAGCAGAAGCCTTTCATGATCGTGGCCTCCACATAGCATGCACCTCACCCGATGAACAGCGCCTAGACGCCGGCGTAGCACTTCATAAAGGTTATTATTGTAGCAGACGAGACAGCTCTCGTGGTCTCACTTCACCAGATGGTGAATAGTGAGACTAGTACAATATAAGGCAAGGGAGACACTTCTAGGCATGGCTGGTCCCAAACAGATACTCTTGATGTTGAGGTTCAGTCTGCTGCCGGTGCTCGCCAGGTAGAGAGCGAGAGGTGCAGGACGAGACATTCGTGTCACAGGTTCATGCAATCGTGGTCAAGTGGGGAAGCCAAGGTTACGATCACACCCTTCAGACATCATCTCATCAACATCGCCTTTTACTGATCACCTTGAATGATGTACATTTAGGGGTCACCTGGGGTGGGGATTACCATCCACAGTGCCCCCTGAGAGCCCCCCCATGCAGGCCGAAGCAACAAACTCTGAGTTCCAGAAACAAAGTGGGGACTATAGGAAAAGCGCCACCTCGAGTCTGCATAAACATGCCACAGGCTGGCCAGCACAGACTTCATTGCACGTCTACAAATAACAAATCCCTCGATTCATGCCGCCCTTCGAGGCTCTAGCTTGCTGCAGGAGTTCTTACCAACAGTAGCTAATAACAAGATCAAGCAAGCATTTGCAAAACCAATGGTGCTAGTGTAGAAACTAAGGTCGGGGACAATCGGTATTTGCCCGGCGGTATCGCCTCTTTAACCCACGAAACATTAATCAATGAAGAGGCAGGCGCTGGAGACTGGAAGGCAGGAAACAAGGTTTATTCTCTCCGGAGGAGAACACGACAAATCAGACAGCAGGTATCGTCATGAGGTGCTCTAACTTATTTCTGAGGCCTGGCCCCTTATATACAGGTTTTTGTGGCTTTATTACAGTTTACATATTCATGGCAATGCTTTGATGTACGGAAAGACATTCCCGGAATCTCCCCTTCGGGCCCGTTCCCACACACATTTACAGTAGAAGTCCCCACCCCGGTCACAACAGGTGATGGTTATCGCGCAGCTGGATATTCCGCCGATTCATGGAGTGTGGGGGGTTCGATCGGATCTCGTGGGGTGGGGGCTCTGATCAACTCGGGGGTCCTTTGATGAGGGAAGCTTTCAACTGTACGGGGAGGGGCAAGGAATAGTATCGGCAGAGCTAGGTGTCGGCCTGGGAACAAGGAAGACAAACGGGCACAGGAAAAGGGGTTTTTTTTGTATCAAAGGGCCGGGGACTATGAAAAGAATGAAGGGAGGGGTCGCGCTGGGAACAGGATGGGGCTTTGAGGCAGAACTGCGCTGAAGAGGGGTTTATGACTCAAAGCATGTGCGAGCGAGGGGGGGTTGGTCAGCGTGCAGGCTTGGCGAGGGCGAAGGGCTATGTTGGGGGCCAGTGGCGTGCAAAAGGGATGGTCCTGATCGAGGCACCTAAAAAAATGGCGGGCGCGCACGACAAAAGTGTGGCATCAGGGGAAAAGGCAAGATGGCGCAGATAATGTTTACCAAACCGTACTAATTTTCCACAGTCCTCCCTTTAACATATTCAAGACATCTTGCTGATCTATTTCCTATTCAAGTCTATTATGGTGGGCATAAGAAAAAGCAGTAGGACCCCAGGTGAAGGAGTCGTAAACACTACATTTAAGATCTCTAGTTTTAGGAGGCGGGCCTATTGAAAAACTTTGATAAACTTGTTAGCAGGAAAGTCATAGTAAGGTAATACAAAAAATGATTCTGTAGCGAGCAGTCAGTACATTGCATACAGGTTATTATATACAGGCTCCGTATATATTTGGTTGGAGCATAATCAATACAATGGTGGCTGGGAGAGAAACGAGACGTAGCAGAAACGATGATTGAGGGTGTCAATGTTCGAAGTTACTGAGTTCTCAGTCCTTTGTTGGCGCTGTGGAGCACCGGCGGTGGAGCTAAGGGTCCAGCTCTATTCTAGGTCCCGTGTTGCAGGGCACGACCTTTTCCTCGCGTTTCTGGTCGAAAAGGTCTTTTTCGACCTGTGTCTTTCGGAGTCGATAGTCAAAAAGTTCAGGTGGAAGAAGAGTGTACAAATAGTCCATAGGGTAGGTCGGAGAAAAAGGGGGGTGGAGCAATGGCCAGGTCGGGAACAAACTAGGGGAACGAGAGATTTCAGGTAGGCGGGCTTATGACCGAGTTTAGGGAGCGGGGACCTTTCGGCACACATTTGAACATTGGACAGGGGCATCAGGTCAGCCCTCTCCTCTTGTTTTGTCGGAAATAGTGCCTCGTCCTGCAGCTCCGTTCTGTCGCGGTCTCGCCTTGGCCCATGCCGCAGACGTTCCATAGTCTGTAGTCAGGCCACGTGCTCCCACATCCGGTCCTTCTTTCCTCCGACAGCTGTACCCTTGAAGGAGTTTGAAAAGACAGTCTTTAGAGAATGGGCAGAGGAAGGTAATCACACAAGTCTATTTCTCTCCCAGCTCCAGGTAAATGACAATAGAAACGTCCGTTATATTAGGGTTCACAACTGACATATAAATGATCGATGGTGGGCCTGCTGGATTTACTATGACTTTCCTTCACAACTGTTTACTATAGTCACGACAGTTCATCTGATGGAGACCCACCTTCGTAATACAAGCCTGACAAAGCTATACCGTTCTCTAGGGGTTTATATTTACAAAAGGGTGTTGTGAGCTATCAACATGGTACTAATAGGTATCTCGCTGAGGGACAAACATAGGCTAAACATCTTTCATTTTATCAATGCATCCTGCCTTTTAACTAAACATTTTCGCTTTCGACAAGGTTCATTGTAATGGTTTTCTTCGCTTCGGTCTAATCTTTAACTTTGTAAAACATCATTCTGGTTCCTATGCAGCCTCTCGCGGCCTGATTACTAAATTAGAAAAGACAGGGGTCTCATGGGAAAATAACTAGGGACATAGAAAACTGTGATGGGGGGGCATCATCTTACTTTGGGTTATAAGGGTACTATCGGCAGAAGGCCACAGTTCAGTTGGTGAGCGTTCAGTGGCATTTCTCGAATTCCAAACTCTGAAATTTGCCTATCGAAAAAATCATTTCTAGGGACCACAGCTGGCCTGCGTTAGTCGCAAGTCGACCCATCTCTTACGATCGGGGGGTGAAGGATAGTTAAAAACTCTTATCGGGGGCAACTGAACGCAATACTGGGTGCGTCCTGGGAAGATGGGGAGGTTTCGATTACCTTTACGGTTTGGGTATTGCGACAATTCGGAACGGGGAAGGTCGCGTCATCTGAGGCATTTTATCTCATAATAGGAGCCGCTGACATGTACTTCCCTCATTACGGGTCAGATTAGGGAACCTCAGTCGTCTTACCTGTCCTTTCCCTTATGGCCAATTCTCGGTTTCGTCAATTTAGCAGAAAGGAGAGGTAGTGACACGGTCTCATGGTGATTTTATTAAAGACAAGTTTTGTGCAAATACTGGCGGTATTTGGAGCCAATTGGGTGGTGCGCTAGGGGTGGCAGTCTGCCAATTTCGGAGCTAATCGCTCGGAAGAGTGGGAGTGTGAAGGAGAGAGAGAGAGAGAGTGCAACAGCAGGCTAAATAGTACACGTGCGACATGGAGAGTGGCAGTGTATTTAAGAAAGGCTATTTAGTGCATTACACAGCAAAGGACATTTACGGGTCTGCGTTAGAATCTTGAAAGCATGCAGTTTGAGGTGGACGAGCATTAGACAGGGTAGAGGGGACATGCTTTGAGAAAAAGGAAAACGGGTACCACTGTGTCGCACTTTCTTGCATTCTTGGTCCTTCGACCAGTTGAGTCAACGCTTCAGTCACACACACACATTCTCTCATAGTTTCGAATCATACGTGACATGGGTTCATTCGTGCAGCATGGGTTAAGGGTGATCATTTTTCATCAGATCATACTAAATTTATGGGCTCGTTTGCTACGTGAGTAGTTTGTGGGCGTGCTTAGGCGCCACCTTGCAGCATTGGTCCGCTTCGCGTATCAGACGGGGCAAGGCTTCAGATCTTCGCCATACCTCGGTTGCGGCCCCTGATGTAACCTGTAGAGGGAGGGAAAAGAGGGGAAGGGAGGGGGACAACATTCGCGCATATCAAATACATGGATTCGAGAGTCCTTTACTTACCTCATACACGTCTTTCCTCCTCGGGGTAGAATCCCTGGGGTATGGTTTCTAGAGTCGGGGGGGGGCAGTGTGTCCTTATAGGTCGTGTGCAGGGAAACGTAAAAAGGAAACCAGAGGTACCTAGTGCGAGGTATCTAGTTAGTAGATGTATCTCACTATGCTGTGACGTTCTAAGGTTCTTCAGTTCTTTGGTCAGCTCTGTTCCCTAATACCTTTGAGCGTCGTACTTTATAACATTTACATCGTTTTATTTTACCCTTCTTTTACATTCCATTATTTATACCGTTTCGTTTTACCCATCCTCAGAAGTCGAGGTCTTTTCTACACGCGAGAGTTCATGAGTCAGTCGCGTACCTTGAAGGCAGAGTATCGTGTCGTAGATCCGATCCTTCCTCCGGGGCTGGGCAACCATCTTCTAATAACCTTAAAGAGAGAGCAGGGTAGGGTGCACAGAAAAGAACTCTCCCGCTGATCCCATATTTCAAATAAAGCATGCAATACCCGTTCATAATTTCGAAAACCTTTATTTTTGCAAAATCATAGTACGTGGATTTATGAGGGTGCAGTCGTATTTGGCCGGACACGGCAATGGCTAAAGTGCGTACAGTGGGAGGTGTTGTTTTGCAGCAATAAAAAACATTAGAAAGTTTTATCAATTCATTTGTAGCAAACTAAAACGTCTATCAACTGGCTGGGGGGGTTCGGGGGCATTTATTTCATAATTTAGAAGCATAGTCAGACTAGTTGCAATCAGATTTCCTATATGCATACCGTGTGCGTGCGTCATAAGCGAGGTTATACATCAGCTATATATATATAAAAAATATAATACATTGTACATTTGTAATCATCATTTTTAACGGGATCCTTTTTACATGTTCGTCGAGTGAGCTCTCCTTTCTTCTTGTCAAGTGTACAAAGGATCATATACATGTCTCAGAACATCAAGTTTTTTTTTATTTAGCAAAAAGAAACACCACGAGGTGTTCGTAAGTTCCTATTGATACCAGCGCCATTTTGGGCGGGGCCGGGTCAGTCCGGAAGTAGCATCAGGAAAAAGTTTCCTACAACCGGCAGTTGGACCAGAGTCCTTTTCGGCAGTTCAAGAATTCATGCTAACAGAAGGAGTGGCAATGTCATGTTTATTTTGTTGGCGATCAAGGCAGTTGTCCCTTACCGGAAGCCTGCAGGGGCCGAGGGCTCCGCCGGGTACCTTTGCAGACTCTTCAAGGCTGTGGAGATGTTGTCGGAGGTGGGGGCTCGTGTCCCGGTGGGCAAGCGACCGAGTTACATTGCTGTTCAAAGTTACTCTAGCGGCCGAGACCCGCCTTCCAGCGGACCCAGACGCCATTTTGAGGCCCTGCAGCAGTCCCCTCTCATCGAGTCTGCAAGAGTGGAAGAGACCTTTCTGAGGACAAAATAGGGAGTGGAACTCTGTGTTGTGGAAGCGGGACATTCGGCTGGGGTGCGGCTGTGATGCCCCCGCCTGGGGGGGGCAAGGGAGACTCGTTCGCGCCGTCTCCTTCTCCCGGTGCACTCTAGGCCGTTCTCTTTCATGGGCATGCACGATGGTCTCTCCACACCCTGTGCTCCACAAGGCCCATGCCCAGTGCTACGGAGGTATGGCCACCTGCGGCGCACGTTCGGTGCTGCGCAAGTATCGGTGCAGTCATTGCATATTCGGTGCTCCGAAAATATGGGCACCGTTGCACGTTCGGTGCTGCGCAAGTACTGGGGCACCACCATGGTATGTTCGGTGCTACGAAAATATGGCACCACCGCCTGGCTGGGGGAGTTCGGCGTTGGGCCGGGGGCTGGGAGACCTCCTATCCGTGGAGGTGGGAGAGGCTCGTCCGCGTCGCCTCTCCCTCCCAGCCCAACTTGGACAAATTTCTGCAGAGGTATGGACAGGACATCCCGCCGCCCAGAGCTGCTGCGGCTGTCACGGAGGGGAAAAGGAAGAGGTGTCTCGTTCTTCTCTGGACCGGGCTTCCTTAGGTTATCGGCTGCAGCCGGCCTCAGTTGGCCCCCCGTCGGTCCCTGGCCATGGGTGGTCGGACCGGGTGGACATGTGGCGGGACTACCTGCAACTACCCAGGGCCGCTGCGGCTGGACTCCGCTGGCCCCTGCCTCTCCTCCGGCTCCCCCATATGTTAAGATTTCCTGACCAAGTGTTGGCAGCAGGGCCCGCCTTATATGGGTTGCCGCCAGTTGGGCGTAGCCGTAACCCTGCCCTACTTTGGAAGGTTCCAGAATGTGGGGGGGGGTGGGGGGGGGGGAGGAATGTTCTGTTGACTTTCATTTTCTACAGTTTACCGTTCTTGTTTCTAGCGTTATTGTTGTTATGTTAATTAAAAGTTTGTGTTCATCAGTGGCTTACTGATTTCGTTTCCCATTCCTTTCTTTCCAGGTTGTTTCAAGCTAAATTTTCTTTCCATACGACGCGATTTTCAATTTGCGGCCATCTGGTCGTCCCATTGAAATGGATAGGATATTATACATAGCAGAATGTGCCCTATAATTCTTGAAGCATATAAGTTAAAGACTTAATTTCAATTGCAGATTCTAGCTAAGATTCGTATGCATTATTGTACCAATTCTTATGCATGTGGCCCACATAGAAAGTGCACGAAATGGAAGTTGAATCCATACGAGGCGATTTTCGATTTCCGGCCATCTGGTCACCCGAATCTCAAAGATTATTGTTAATAATTCAGTGTGTTTTTATGCTATTTAGCTAATAATGCATGAACCTGTTTATTAACATGTGCATAATGAGATACCAAAGAGAAAATAATGAAAATGTATTGGTAAACCGTATTTTGGTAGACTTTAAAAAACCCCATTGAAAAACACATGCATCCCCAATGCTGCTTTTTGCTTGTGCCTAAAACGAAAATGTGTTATTAAAAAGTGAATATAACACATAGAGATGTTTTTTCTTTTGTTTATGAAGCCTAATGTGAAGGCAGGTCACACCTATGTTTTACTTTGAAAAAATCTCTTTTCTAAAATTTACGGCGTTACCTTGTTTTTTAATATAGCTAAAAAACAATTGTTAAAGTCGCTTATAAAAAAGTGATCGTAAATGCTATTTTGTTTTTTTTTTCAGCTTGAGGTTCAGTTTAATATGAGTCTTAATTTGATGTATCACTTGCCCTAGTAAACAATCCCCAAAGTCTATTTTTTTTTCAATTTTCCCAAGCTCAATGTTAAACACATGCATCACCAATGATGCAAAAAGTCAAGTCAGAAATTTCAAACAGCAATAAAAAAGTGAGAAAAACAGATATTTGAAAAATTCCTTTTGTTTATGCGGCCTTATGTCCAAAGCCATCCAACAAGAGCATTTTTTTTTAATTCGGTCGATTTAAAAAAAATCTGCGAACTATTTTATTTCTCTCAAAAAAGTGCCAAAAAGTGACTTTTTGTGCAAAAAAGTGCCTGTACAATATTTTTTCATCTAATAAACTTTTTATGACTCAGAATACACTTAGGCTTCAGGTCAATGTGTTTTCGTTTGGGGGAGGGGCCCAGGGAAAAAAACACCTTTTTTTTTCTCGGATTGGTCAAAGGTCAGGCTACCAGCTTGACTCTTGTTGCACCAGTGCTGCTTCGGCTGCACCAGTGCTGCTTCGGCTGCACTGGTGCAGCTTCTCAGACTTGAGGCGTTGCACCAGTGCAGCATAGAAAAGAAACTTTTTAATAAAAGGATTTAAAACTAATTCAAGATATACATTATCTAAGGAATGTTATAAAAACTCAGATATGGAGAATATTTTTCATTTTCGTCCATTTTTGACCGCTTTGGAGCACTTTGAAGCACTGATGCAGCTTTGGGATTTTTATGGTTATTTTGATCAGAGATGCTCCTAATGTGTTTAAAATTCATGTGGGATGTATCCAAGACACTGCAATCACACCTATATAGTTTTTAAATGATTTTGATGTATTAAAATTTTGACCTCCTTAAGGGGGGAAAGGTTGAACTTTTACCCCGCTCGGAGTTCCATGACTTTCGTGACCTTGTCCCCCTGAAATTTAAAATTGCATTTTCAAAGTAATGTGTACAACTATTCATTCTGTGTCATTCATTGTGTGTTTAGCATGCTATTGGGCCACTGTAGCACTTGTTTTTTTTTGTTTTTATGCATTTTTGACCGTTTTTGAACACTTTGATGCTCCAAATGGTCTTTGGACTTAGTCACTTTTTGCTTCATGGAGACTTCAAAAGTGTTAGAAAGTCACTTTGGAGGCACACAGGGCAGTGCAAATGCACCTATATAGCAATCAGGACACTCCAATCACACCTATATAGTTTTTTAATGATTTTGATGGATTAAAAATTTTGACCTCCATGAGGGGTGGAAAGTTTGAACTTTTACACCGCTCGGAGTTCCATGACTTCTGTGACCTTGTCCCCCTGAAATTTAAAATAGCATTTTCCAAGTAATTTGTAAATATATTCATTCTGGGTCATTCATTGTTGTGTGTTTAGCTTGCTATTGGGCCAGTGTAGCACTTTGTTTTTTTCATTTTTATGCATTTGTGACCGTTTTTAAACACTTTCATGCACCAATGATGTCTTTGTACTTCGTCATTTTTCACTTCATGGAGACTTCAAAAGTGTTAGAAATTCATTTTGGAGGCACACAGAACAGTGCAAATGCAGTTACATAGCATTCAGGACACTGCAATTACACCTATATAGTTTTTAAAAGATTTTGATGTAATAACATTTTTGACCTCCATGGGGAGGGCCCTTAAGCTGAACTTTTACCCAGCTCGGAGTTCCATGACTTCCATGACCTTGTCCCCCTGAAATTGAAAATCGAATTTTCAAAGTGTTTAGTAAAACTGTTCATTCTGTGTCATTCGTTATGTCTTTAGCCTGCTATTGGACCACTGCAGCACTATGTTTTGTTAATTTTAACCCAATGTTGACCTTTTTTGACCACTTTGATGCACCAGTGAAGTTTTAGGACTTGGTCATTTTTCACTTCATGGAGACTTCAAAAGTGTTAGAAATTCATTTTGTAAATACCTAGAACGGTGCAAATGCAGCCATATAGAATTCAGGGCACTACAATTACACCTATATAGTGTTTAAATGATTTTGATGCAATAACATTTTTGACCTCCATGGGGAGGGCACTCAAGCTAAACTTTTACCCAGCTCCGAGTTCCACGACCTCGTGTGGAAAAAGTGACTTTGCCCCCTTAAACCCAAAAACTTCAAAAAGTCACCCCTGGAGGCCAGAAATGGGTCTTAGACACTCTTGGTATGTCATCTGAGGTATACTATGGTGTTCTTGGGTCCAGAACTAGAAATGTGATGTGACTCTGATATCTAAGGCCTATAATGGAAAAAATGAATTTGACACCAAACACCTCAAAATGTCTGAAATAGGACTCAGACATGTACCTGGAGGCTGGAAATGAGCCCTAGACACTCTTGCTATATCACCTGAGATATAATATAGGGTCCTGGTGGCCACAGGGACCCAAAAACAGTCAGGTGGGTTGATACTGAAAATTAGCAAAAATCGTCCACAACATTTTTTTGACAAGATTTGCTAATTTTCCAAATAGCTCAGAATGGATATCAGAGACACTGTTTGAGTGCGCAAGATACGAATACACTTGTTAGAAAGGTCAGCTCTGATGCTTTCATGTGATATATATAACTTTGATATTATATAAAGTTTTTTTTCCGCTACCAGCCAAGGGAAACACCTGATATCGTACCCGATTTTGAGAACATTGGGCTGGGTGGAAAAAGTCACTTTGCCCCCTTAAACCCAAAAACTTCAAAAAGTCACCCCTGGAGGCCAGAAATGGGTCTTAGACACTCTTGGTATGTCATCTGAGGTATACTATGGTCTGCTTGGGTCCAGAACTAGAAATCTGATGTGACTCTGATATCTAGAAGCTATAATGGAAAAAAAAGAATTTGACACCAAACACCTCAAAATGTCACAAATAGGAGTCAGACATGTACCTGGAGGCTGGAAATGAGCCCTAGCCACTCTTCTTATATAATCTGAGATATATTATGGGGTCCATTATTGAGCATGGAGGCTGTCAAGGTTAAATATGATGTTGGTGCTCATGCCTGGCTCTAGACCAGTCTTGCCCAGACAGCACGCAGGAAGGCCCAGCTCATCAGAAATGTCATAACTTCAATCGACGATACTGTAGTGTTTAAACATTCAACGTTGCAGAATATTGCACTGCTAGGCAATTACCTCTCAGCACGGGAGAATTATAGCTGATGTCCACCTTTCTGCCCAGATTTTGTTGGGTTTTTCCCAAGCACAGAGCTGTTTTCCATGGACAAGTTTCATAAGGTTTTACCTTGACCAAATGTGTCCATGAGAAACCCACAAAGTGCAGTACTGTTACTCTTTTTGCAACACCCCTTAGATCAGAAACTCCAGTTTCTGCGCAAAATCGAATTTACAAACTTGTAATGAAGGTGTTTTTGGTGTCACAATGAAGGCATGATGTAATGTCAAGGCTTTCTGCTCAAATAACATTTGAGTTCTAAGATTGACAGTTCTATTTTGTAAAGGATGTTCTAAGTTTGGAATGAGAGTTCTAATTTAGAATTGAAAGAATTCCTTTAGAATGTAGATTGGAACACCGCTTCTAATTTGGAACGTTCGAACTATGTATGGAATGCAAATTCTACATTTGGAATGCCTCTTGCACAAAACATACATGTTTTTTTAAGGTTGAAGCAGCCAGCAGCTATGTGTGATATCTTAATTTTGGGAGTAGGAAATAGTACATCCCAAGACTACATATTCCTTGGGCACCATGACCCCCCAGGGTACCCAGAACTACCTTCTATTGAATGGATGTGTGTGTGCAATGCTCTTGAAGCCGTGTGTAGTTACACAAGAAGGAGTCTATGGGAGGCCAGGCCAGCAGAAAGGCTAACACAGACGAAGACTCAGAGCCCAGCCATAAGACCGTTGCCAGGCTCTGCTAGTCTGTGCAGAAGACTGATGTAAGGTGTCTTCTAACCCTTAGATCCCACCCTGCCATTTGAATACCTGAATCACACCTGTGAAATGGGCAGAGCAGATAGGAAGAAACAGAATGACAAGCTGTGCATTCCTATGCAGTACACTAGGCCCATCTCACCATCGCCTTTACAGATTCTGTTAACATGTATGCAATAAAGAGAAAACAGGAAACCTTAATAATACGATTATTGTAACTGACTTCCTTCGCTCAATCTTCTGCTTCCGTGATGTTATGCGAAAGATGGACCTATATCTACCAACATAATGAATCACTGGTCCCCAAAGGCAGCCTTGAGTGTTATCAGCATTTCCCATCAATCGGTTGTGATGTCATCTCCTACACCACACCCCTGACCCTGGCAGGTTTGTGACATCATGCACTACATCACACCCCTGGGTCTGGCAGGCTTTATGACATCATTCACCTCTTTGGTATATATAGAGTTAATGAAGGTGTTTTTGGTGTCACAATGAAGGCATGATGTAATGTCCAGGCTTTTTGCTCAAATAACATTTGAGTTCTAAGATTGACAGTTCTATTTTGTAAAGGATGTTCTAAGTTTGGAATGAGAGTTCTAATTTGGAATTGAAAGAATTCCTTTAGAATGTAGATTGGAACAGCGCTTCTAATTTGGAACGTTCGAACTATGTATGGAATGCAAATTCTACATTTGGAATGCCTCTTGCACAAAACATTCATTTTTTTAAGGTTGAAGCAACCAGCAGCTTTGTGTGGTATCTTGATTTTGGGAGTAGAAAACAGTACATCCCAAGACTACATATTCCTTGTGCACCTTGACCCCCCAGGGTATCCAGAACTACCTTCTATTGAATGCATGTGTGTGTGCAATGCTCTTGAAGCCGTGCATAGTTACACAAGAAGGAGTCTATGGGAGGCCAGGCCAGCAGACAGGCTAACACAGACGAAGACTCAGAGCCCAGCCATAAGACCGCTGCCAGGCTCTGCTAGTCAGTGCAGAAGACTGATGTAAGGTGTCTTCTAACCCTTAGATGCCACCCTGCCATTTGAATACCTGAATCACACCTGTGAAATGGGCAGAGCAGATAGGAAGAAACAGAATGACAAGCTGTGCATTCCTGTGCAGTACACTAGGCCCATCTCACCATCGATTTTACAGATTCTGTTAACATGTATGCAATAAAGAGAAAACAGGAAACCTTAATAATACGATTATTGTAACTGACTTCCTTCGCTCAATCTTCTGCTTCCGTGATGTTATGCGAAAGATGGACCTATATCTACCAACATAATGTATCACTGGTCCCCAAAGGCAGCCTTGAGTGTTATCAGCATTTCCCATCAATCGGTTGTGATGTCATCTCCTACACCACACCCCTGACCCTGGCAGGTTTGTGACATCATGTACTACATCACACCCCTGGGTCTCGCAGGCTTTATGACATCATTCACCTCTTTGCTATATATAGAGGCATAGTCGGGGATGCCTGCAGTGTGTGTGCAGTCTGTGGACTGGGCTATGAATGGTGTGAAAGAGGGGTGAATGGGGGACTTGGGGGCACCGAGCTAACATCAGACTCACAGGATGGCCGCGGCAGTTTTGCTTCTCGTGGCCTCTGCCATGTGTTGTTTGGTCGTTCAGTGGGAGAAAACAGGCAGCACCTCGCAGACCGCCAGAGAGATGCACTTTGAGGTGGGGGCGGAGCCTTCCATAAGGTGTGGTAAGGGCTTATGAGGTTCCTTGTCGTTGCAGTAAACAGCTTTTAATAGCAATTCCTGGGGTTCTCTTTGCAGGTGAATTGAATTTTGCCTTGAGCGCCAGGAACTTTGGCACCGCCCCTATCTGGAGCTGGGTGCGGAATGTCTGTGGGTCTAATGGGAAGCACGGTAGTATGAATGAAGGTGTGAATGGGGGACTTGGGGGCACTGAGCTAACATCAGACTCACAGGATGGCCGCGGCAGTTCTGCCTCTCAAGGCCTCTGCCATGTGTTGTTTGGTTGTTCAGTGGGAGAAAACAGGCAGCACCTCGCAGACCACCAGAGAGATGCACTTTGAGGTGGGGGGGGACGGAGCTTTCCATAAGGTGTGGGAAGGCCTTATGAGGTTCCGTGTAGTTGCAGTAAACAACTTTTAATAGCAATTCCTGGGGTTCTCTTTGCAGGCAAATTGAATTTTGCCTTTCGCTCCAAGAACTCTGGCACCGCCCCTATCTGGAGCGGGGTGCGGAATGTCTGTGAGTCTAATGGGAAGCACGGTAGTATGAATGAAGGTGTGAATGGGGGACTTGACCAGATCAGATGCAATTTGTTTCCCTGACATAATTTTAGATTGAGTACAAAGAAATCAAATATTTCCCAAAAAACAATCATCCATGTTGTGTTTCATTATTTCATGATCACCAGGACCTCCCAGGGGCAAGGCGACGGCGACAGAGACTCCGGTGGCAGAAGGTGAACAGGAGCAGTCCCTTGCAGGCTCTTCTGCTGGCCCCAGTAAGTTGTTCTATTGTTATATTAATACTTATACTTCCCTAACTTTTACAGCTCCTATTCATTACAAACTGGTTCCTAATAATTCTACGTTTTACAAAATAGTCTTTGATCTTCTTCTAATGTGGACTACTTTCTACATTCTTATCCTGCCTCTACCATCACTCTCTGTGCTACTACTATTTACAATTATGAGTCGGTCTGTGTAGGTAGCTAAGCTTGTCCATTCGGCAAACGGTGTGAAACAAAACTCTGATACAGCAATAGCTCTAGGCACTGAGTGCAGTCCTCTGGGTTGCCCTTGCTGTCTATTCCAGTCTTCTTAATGTAAGTGCTTTGACAATTTCCAACAACAAAATGTCATTGTTTACACCAAGTAAAAGGTAGCAGTTGCCTTTTTGATTTGAGAGGAGCACATCCCATACCGCTACTGTTTCAGGGACTATTCTTCACACAAAGAAGTATGAACAAGATAAATAGGACATTGTTGATGATAGGTGCAGTTCGACTTTCGACATACCTCAGTCCGAACAGAAGTTGAACCCCCATTCCCCTGACCGACTATCTAGAATGTCTGACCAATGATTTTACGACCCAGAAGAACAGAAGAAGAGAGACTACCTCCGAGTCCTGGCCTATCTGAGTTACTGAAACATGACTGCCAAGTGCAGTAGTTCAAACCATTCCGCTCACTCACTCGTGAACAAAAACCACACAGTGTTTGTTAGTTTTTAATTTTTATTTTCAATTGAGAAATGAAAACATTATTTCTTTTTTTTTAATAGCGTAGTATTCTTATGGATGAAGATGACGTTAAAGTTTACTTTAAACAACATTCCCATGAATGAAATTAGTATGACTCAAACTTAAAAATAGTTAACACTAACAGACACAGGAAATTAGTAGAATAACTGTGTGTGAGCCCCCACCTTCTTTAAAGTACTTAAGTACTGCTGGTGGTGACTCAGTAGTAGTTGGTGAATCGTCTGGCTGAAGGGCAATGGAATCTTCTTTCTGTAATGAGAAAAATGGTGCACGTTAAGCAAGCATTAATCAGTTGTCAAAAGAAGAAGTGTAGCATTTAATGGAATAAGCATCTAAAAGGTTAACACCCTCCCCAAAACCGTAACATTTTTTCAATCCCAGTAATACAAAATGTGTTATGTAACATTTCCTTCCATTACGAGACAAAATAGGGGGTTGTGTATGGCATCTGAAAATATGACATGTTTTTCCTAGACGTCACAACATCTGATGCGGCACAGATGACCATCCGTGCTGGGGCCAGCAGTGCGGAGGGGTCCACTCTGGATGCGGCGGTGCCAACAGGAGGAGCTGGGGGGGAAGGCTCAGCGGCGGCGGATGGTGGTAAGTTATTATACTACTTACTTATTATATTTTTTTTGAGTAGGCTCGTAAAGGAGTGTATGATGTACTGTACAGTAGTACACAGTACACTAGTATAAGTACACTGTACTGTCAAGAACATTTACTAATTTATAACTACTTTTTGGGCTATCACGGAGAAGACAGTCAACCTTGACTTGTAATAGCATTAGTGGCTGTACTTCTCTGGTAACCAATGGTCCCCTCTATTTCACTTGAACTCAGCTGGCCAATTTTTATTTTAAAGCCAAGTCATATCAGATCAGATGTAGTTTAGGGATGTGAAGAACGAAAAGCTAAAGAAGAGTGAAACGAAGGACGAGCGAGTCTTAATATTTATTTATGACTGTAAAAAATGGTTTTGTTGAATGCAATTCAACATAAGAAAGAATACAGCGGTTTCCAAAATATAATGAAAAGGGTGTAAGTTGGTTGTTAACAAAAAGAAATTTTGGTACATTTGAGACATTAAGAAGAATCATAGACGTACTTTGTAAGCCTGGATGTTATCTTCTTTATCCTCCTCGTCGATAGCAGAGGTGTATGATGTAGTAGCGCAGACGCTGAGTGGATGAAGTATGGCCAGTGGCAGTGCCACCCCTATAGAAAAGTAAGACATTCCTATTCCCACCTGCATGTACTGCTTAAAGTACTGCGAGTCTGCATCATCATGGCCTGTGTCTGTATTTCTTGGGTTAAAGCTGAGTGAGCTGCCATTATGGCGGCTACCACAAGTTCACGTACCAGTAATTTCTTTTGCAAAACAAGAGAAAAAAGTAAAAAGGCATTTTTTAGTACTATCTGACTATGTATGTACTAGTAGTGAGTCCACCTATAGTGCTGCTTGTGGAATTCCTGAAACTCACAGTGTCACAGGCTTACAAAGACGGCGGAAAGATACAGGCCAAAATGTTTTACTGTGTTTGCTACTTGCTGGTGTTACTGAGTGTCACAGGCTCTGTAGAAATGACTGTCCCCTTTTTGGAGCCTCGCTGGGCTCTGAATAAACAAATGGCCCCTGAGAATCTCTGGGCTCTCAAAGATAGTTGTGGCGCCTGAGCCCCTCGTGGGCTCTCAGTAAATCAAAATGCCCCCTTGAGCCTTTCAGGCTC
Organism: Lissotriton helveticus; assembly: GCF_964261635.1. NCBI lineage: Eukaryota > Metazoa > Chordata > Amphibia > Caudata > Salamandridae > Lissotriton > Lissotriton helveticus. The sequence goes on along the minus strand of NW_027611712.1, from coordinate 1,033,260 downwards.
ATACACAAAATACGGCCGTTGGAGTCCCTCCGGGACTCAAGAGAACAAATGGCTCTGGGCGTTGGAGTCCCTCTTCGGGGGACTCGAAAGGAAATGATGCCACCCAGAGCCTCTCGCGGCCCTGAAGAAATGCCCCAGTAACGTAGGAGCCCGCCCAGGGCTCAAATCTGCAGGGAGGCCCCCCCGGGGCCTCTCAGGCTCTTTGACAACAAAGCCCTGGTACTGGAGGGGAGGGCGGGCGCCGGCAATGTGCCCCGACGCCCTCCTCCCTAGACGGGAACACCGAGCCCCACTTACCCGGTTTCTGGTGGGCGCTCCCAGGGTCTCCAGGCTCCTTCTCTTCCTCGGCAGCTGCGGGGCTCTCCCCACACCACGGTTGCCTCGCTGCTGGACAGAAGGCTTCTCTCTCTCCTGGGTGAGTGCACCGGATCCCAGGGTCGGCTCCCGGTAGCTTCCGGCTCCCTCCTTCCTGTCCCGGGCTGGCAGCCAATCAGAGCGCAGCCTGGGGAATGAGGTCACGGCCTGCCTGACTTCCTGTACGGCCGGGCGGCGACGGGGAAAACTTCACAGGGCAATGCCGGGTGGGCACCGGCCTTAAGCTCAATAAAGCGCTCCCAAAGCGCTCGTGACAGGGTAAAGCACAAGGTCCTTGGCAGGGTGGGCACCTGCCAGGGGACTGTCAAATCGGCAAAAAGTGGCGTGGGCAGCCACGAAAAGGGAAAGTAAAGCGCTCCCAGCGCTCAAAGACGATTCGCAGCGCTCTCAGCGCTAGGGGTGCAGGCACAGCGCTCCCAAGCGCTAGGGGCACAGCAAAGTTCCTTAAAGCAGGCAGGGGGCAAGGCTGGGCCCAGAGCCAGCTCACTGGGTCTCCAGGCAGGGAGATAATCCAAGTGGCGGTCTTCCTGGCCCCAGCAACAGCAGCAGCCCCCTCAGGCAGGATCCTGGCAGAGAACAGTTTGTGTGGCGACACAGCCCCATTTTTATGCACCACATTCCTTTGTCTGTAGGTGCAGGGTGGGGGAGAAAACAGTCACAGCTGGTTTTGGAGCACCCTTGATGTGCTCATCACCTCACTCTATTCACTGGCAGGGCTAGGGTCGTTAGACGCACCACAGGGGGCGGGGCCAGCATTGTGTGGGGAAAGCCCAGCCCCATCAGGAACCAGGTGCAGCCCTCCCCTCACATCAGCATGCTGATCTGAGCACTCACCACTGGGCAGACCCATCCAGACATCCTGGATCCTGGTATCCCAGCCAACTCCAGCCAATCACACACCAGCACCCTCACAGCCATCTACCACTTCGCCGCGCTGGCGCTGCTACTAGCGCTGCTACTAGCGCCGAGTACTTTTTAAAACTTCCTGTTTTGCATTTGGGTTCGTTTTTCTGTTTCATTCTTCCCTGATTTTAGCCTGCCTGCTTGCTGCCAGCGCCCCCTTCTCCCCTTACCTGCACCTTAAAAACTGCATTTTCTGCCTGCCAAGCACCACCACTTTGGTGGGTCCGGGTCCTGGGGGTCATTTTGGGCGCCATCTTTGTTTGGGCTACTTCAGCCAGCGGCGGCCGCCATCTTGGAGCGGACTCGCACGCTCAGGCTTGATTGGAGCGCCTACTGAAGGCGGGCTCTAGCGTGGTGCTGGTTAGACCATCTACCACTTCGCCGCGCTCGCGCTGCTACTAGCGCCGAGTACTTTTTAAAACTTCCTGTTTTGCATTTGGGTTCGTTTTTCTGTTTCATTCTTCCCTGATTTTAGCCTGCCTGCTTGCTGCCAGCGCCCCCTTCTCCCCTTACCTGCACCTTAAAAACGGCATTTTCTGCCTGCCAAGCACCACCACTTTGGTGGGTCCGGGTCCTGGGGGTCATTTTGGGCGCCATATTTGTTTGGGCTACTTCAGCCAGCGGCGGCCGCCATCTTGGAGCGGACTCGCACGCTCAGGTTTGATTGGAGCGCCTACTTAAGGCGGGCTCTAGCGTGGTGCTGGTTAGACCATCTACCACTTCGCCGCGCTCGCGCTGCTACTAGCGCCGAGTACTTTTTAAAACTTCCTGTTTTGCATTTGGGTTCGTTTTTCTGTTTCATTCTTCCCTGATTTTAGCCTGCCTGCTTGCTGCCAGCGCCCCCTTCTCCCCTTACCTGCACCTTAAAAACGGCATTTTCTGCCTGCCAAGCACCACCACTTTGGTGGGTCCGGGTCCTGGGGGTCATTTTGGGCGCCATCTTTGTTTGGGCTACTTCAGCTAGCGGCGGCCGCCATCTTGGAGCGGACTCGCACGCTCAGGCTTGATTGGAGCGCCTACTTAAGGCAGGCTCTAGCATGGTGCTGGTTAGACCATCTACCACTTCGCCGCGCTCGCGCTGCTACTAGCGCCGAGTACTTTTTAAAACATCCTGTTTTGCATTTGGGTTCGTTTTTCTGTTTCATTCTTCCCTGATTTTAGCCTGCCTGCTTGCTGCCAGCGCCCCCTTCTCCCCTTACCTGCACCTTAAAAACGGCATTTTCTGCCTGCCAAGCACCACCACTTTGGTGGGTCCGGGTCCTGGGGGTCATTTTGGGCGCCATCTTTGTTTGGGCTACTTCAGCCAGCGGCGGCCGCCATCTTGGAGCGGACTCGCACGCTCAGGCTTGATTGGAGCGCCTACTTAAAGTCGCTCCCTCACGCGCAGCGTGACGCGCAGGTGGACGCCCTCGCTTAGCCTGAGTCGTGCCGGAGTCCTGCCCGTCTGCGCCCGTCAGCGTCCCGGAGGCGTCGGGGCGGCGGGGGACCCCGGTCCGGCAATACTCTGGCTGAGATGATTTGCTATTCCTCTGCGTCATTGCGGGACATGCGGGGCCATTCTAGCTCTTGCCGCTCCATTTTCCCGGGGCGGTTTAGGGGCAAACGACGCTGTCCGGGCTGTGGTTGGACGCCTTCCTGGATTTGTGCTACGGTTCCTCACCCGGCAACAGCTGGCGTGAAGCATCTTTGCCTGCTGCTGAACACGAGGTCGGTAGGGCGCCACGCCCTGCACATTTACGATCTTCTGGTCAGGGAAAATCCCCTGTGCTTGCTACTGACCGAAACTTGGCTGGGAGAGGCTTCCAATCCGGACGTCTTCTCAGCCATTCCTCCTGCGTACAATATCTTCCGGCAGGACAGAGTTAAGGGCAGGGGAGGGGGAGTGGCGGTTGTGGTGAAAAAGAGCGTCTCCTGCTCGGTGCTTCCCCTGAACTCCATTGGGAATGCCGAGTCGCTCGCCTTCACGCTCAGACTGTCCCCAGGTCAGGCCTTGAAGGGGTTGTTGGTTTATAGACCACCAGGCCCGGTGGGTTCCTTTTTGGAGGATCTGCAGACAGCCGTCTCTGAGCTGGCGCTGACCACAAGCATTGTGTTGTGGCCGGTGATTTCAACTTCCACCTTGACACGGCGGACGACCCTGTTGCGGCCAAATTGCTGGATGTAGCCGTACGCTATATAAAAGCTACTTAACATAACAACATAACATAACATAACAGCACACGTACAGCCATGTCTAGAAGTGGTACTTCCCCACTAGACACTGTAGGAAGGTGGCTACCTGACTATGGTTACCCCAGATTTGTTGCCTGTGTTTAGCTGGTTTTTTGACTTAGTTGACCTGGTTCCCTGCTAATCAGGGCCCCAGGCCATCTGCTCTCTCTGTAAAATGGATTCCATGTACCCTAGGTACATACCACAATTGAAAATGGACTCCTTGTCAGCCCCTGTATAATGCACTATAGGTGCCCAGGGCATAGGAGCCACCAAGGCCTACCAGGAGCTGCAGCATATCTTTTGCCACCCCTGGCTGGTTCTTAAATTTACACAACTGGCTGATCACTCAGCTGGGGTAAGGTGGTGTAATCACCCCTTACTTAGATATAGTATACCTATATCTAAACCTATATCTGGACACATATAAGCCTGTGAGCCACTCCTATGGAAGGCCTCATCAATCCTGGAGGCAGAGTGCGTGGTTTAATGTGAGATGGAGCTCTAGCATGAGCTGAGCCTGTCTGCAGCTGTCGGGAACAACTCCCTAAGCTGTTTCAGGATAATGCCATACCATATACTCTTAAGTGCCTTATAATCCTCGCGGTTATATAGCAACTCTGGTTTGGCTTTATCAAAACATGTTGTGTAAGGTGTTCTGGCGACGGGGATAGCATTCCACCCCTCTAGAGGGGTAAGACATGTTACTTTACTTAAATGCGGTTAATTTCTAAAAGGACCTTAGATCCACAAAATGGATGCCTCTGCCACAGACAAGAGTCTGACCCCCTGCAGCTGACCGAAACTCAGCCAAATGGGGCCTGGACAAAGGGTTTCCTGTCGCAGGGGGGTGTTACCACCCTCCAGACAGGAGATAGTGGATTGTAGCAGGGAGGTTTGAAAGAAACCAGACACTGCTTGGGGCGCACAAGGCTGCCCCTTGCATAATCCGGTCAAACCAGTTCTGGGGCACTCCAGCCCTCGTGCCAGGGCGGCCTGGATCAAAGGAAGGGGGTGTATCCACCCACTTCCTGGGTCCCACCCATAGGAGGGGACCTAGCAGGTAATCCAGCCCCCCAAATTAGTATAAGACTGGGAGCAGTGCCAATGCACTTTAGATTTCCTGATGAAACATAAGAAACGAAACTCTGGACCCTTCGACATCCTACTCAACGTAGAAGACTGAAGAATCTCCCTTGTGGTCAAGGAGTGACCACCCTGTGCAAACAGGCACCATCCAGCCATCGACATCTGCTTTGTCGCAGTTCCCGCCGGAACCCGAGCGACAGAGATCGACGAGATCAAGCTTGCCTGCCTTCCAACAGCCCGATCCACAGTCCCTGCAGAGCAGAGACCCGTGGAGGCGACCGGAAGCGTGGGGCACGCCATCTTTAATTGACCACGAGACGCTGACCGTGCAGCCCGTGAGTGACCCTCGAAGCTGTACACCGGTGTAGGAAGGTGGCTACCTGACTATGGTTACCCCGGATTTTTTGCCTGTGTTTAGCTGGTTTTTGACTTAGTTGACCTGGTTCCCTGCTAATCAGGGCCCCAGGCCATCTGCTCTCTCTGTAAAATGGATTCCATGTACCCTAGGTACATACCACAAATTGGAAATGGACTCCTTGTCAGCCCCTGTATAATGCACTATAGGTGCCCAGGGCATAGGAGCCACCAAGGCCTACCAGGGGCTGCAGCATATCTTTTGCCACCCCTGGCTGGTTCTTAAATTGACACAACTGGCTGATCACTCAGCTGGGGTAAGGTGGTGTAAACACCCCTTGCTTAGATATAGTATACCTATATCTAAACCTATATCTGGACACATATTAGCCTGTGAGCCACTCCTATGGAAGGCCTCATCAATCCTGGAGGCAGAGTGCGTGGTTTCATGTGAGATGGAGCTCTAGCATGAGCTGAGCCTGTCTGCAGCTGTCGGGAACAAATCCCTAAGCTGTTTCAGGATAATGCCATACCATATACTATTAAGTGCCTTATAATCCTCGCGGTTATTTAGCAACTTTGGTTTGGCTTTGTAGGAAGGTGGCTACCTGACTATGGTTACCCCGGATTTTTTGCCTGTGTTTAGCTGGTTTTTTGACTTAGTTGACCTGGTTCCCTGCTAATCAGGGCCCCAGGCCATCTGCTCTCTCTGTAAAATGGATTCCATGTACCCTAGGTACATACCACAATTGGAAATGGACTCCTTGTCAGCCCCTGTATAATGCACTATAGGTGCCCAGGGCATAGGAGCCACCAAGGCCTACCAGGGGCTGCAGCATATCTTTTGCCACCCCTGGCTGGTTCTTAAATTGACACAACTGGCTGATCACTCAGCTGGGGTAAGGTGGTGTAATCACCCCTTGCTTAGGTATAGTATACCTATATCTAAACCTATATCTGGACACATATTAACCTGTGAGCCACTCCTATGGAAGGCCTCATCAATCCTGGAGGCAGAGTGCGTGGTTTCATGTGAGATGGAGCTCTAGCATGAGCTGAGCCTGTCTGCAGCTGTCGGGAACAACTCCCTAAGCTGTTTCAGAATAATGCCATACCATATACTCTTAAGTGCCTTATAATCCTCGCGGTTATATAGCAACTTTGGTTTGGCTTTATCAAAACATGTCGTGTAAGGTGTCATACGATTTGGAATACTATCCCCTCGCCAGTTCTGGTGACGGGGATAGCATTCCACCCCTCTAGAGGGGTAAGACATGTTACTTTGCTTAAATGCGGTTAATTTCTCCAAAGACCTTAAGATCCACAAAATGGATGCCTCTGCCACAGACAAATGTCTGGACCCCTGCAGTTGACCGAAACTCAACCAAATGGGTCCTGGACAAAGGGTTTCCTGTCACAGGAGGGTGTCACCGCCCTCCAGACAGGAGATAGTGGATTGTAGCAGGGAGGTTTGAAAGAAACCAGACACTGCATGGGGAGCACAAGGCTGCCCCTTGCATAATCCGGCCAAACTGGTTCTGGGGCACTCCAGCCCTCGTGCCAGGGCGGCCTGGATCAAAGGAAGGGGGTGTATCCACCCACTTCCTGGGTCCCACCCATAGGAGGGGACCTAGCAGGTAATCACGCCCCCCAGATTCGAATAAGAGTGGGAGCAGTGCCAATGCACATCAGATCATCCTGAAATCACCTTTAAACTAAGAAGACGACTGGACTTCGACATTCTGATGATAGAAGACTGAAGAGAATCTCCCTTGTGGCCTAGGAGGGGCCACCCTGTGAACACAGGCACCACCCAGCACCTCGACGTCTGCTTTGCCACCGCCTCCCGCCGGAGCCCGAGTGCAGAACCTGACAAGACCCAGCTTTCCAGACTTCTCCCAGCCCGATCCACAGTCCCTGCAAAGAAGGGATCCGTGGAGGCACCGAGAGACGTGGGAGCGGACATCTTGAAAGACCCCCGAGACGCTGACTGCGCAGCACCCGAGGCACCCTCGACTTTGTGCTTTGGGGTTTGAGAAGCCCCACAAACGAGCAGCATTTGCACCAAAGATCAGCCCTCCAGCATCTCCACGATCTGCGTGGGGCCCTTTTGCTTTGTGCCACTCGACTCGCCATCCCGGCCGCTTGTCACGTGGTCAGCGGCCATCTTGGCAACGAAACCTATGATTTACACTGTGGGTCTGGTTGCTCCAGACATGCCCTCGCTCCTGTAGAAAGGAGTACCCGCTCTGACCTTGCTGGTCCGAGTAATAAGCCTTTTTCACTTTCCCCGTGGCTTGCATTAGCCAAGGCTTGTTTGCTTCAATCGAGTTGCCGACACCGCTGTGAGAAGTTGGCCTGGTAGGGGATGTTTCCAATTCTGGAACCACCTACTACCTGACCAAACAATCCCTTATGGTGTCTGGTTGTAAGTCAACCTTATTAGACAAGCTATCCTAGGGGTAGCATGGACTAAGCAGCCTAAAGGCTTAACTTAAGAGGTCGTGTTAAGCGAGCTGTTTTACCACATACAATCCTGTAATACCAAATGAAAGGACACCACACAAGTATATATTATAAAAATATATGTGTTTATTACTAAAAACAATCCCCAGTATTCTTTATGAATAAAGGGGCACAAGCGTTAAATCAAAAGCACTGTTTAAACATACAAAGTTGCACAATTATGGATGAGGGCAGGGGGCCACTCAAACCATATACTAAACAAGTGGTATAAGAGAGGCCACTCGAACAGTGGTTAGGCCTAGGGCCTAGGGAATCGCTGGGAGCAGTCAGGACAAGCAATGCTGAAGTCGGGAATGGCCCTCGGGATTCGGGAGATGTGCGGAAAGCGCACGCATGCACCAATGTTAACCAATGGTGCGTAAAAGTCAAATAGTTAAAGTTTAAGGACCCTTCCGCTGAACCTAGAGGAACAAAACTTAACACACAGACCCTAGAGGTGTGCACCAGTGTGGGAACACCGGCGGAGCAAAGTTACCTCACCCACAGGAAGTGGGTGCACAGGGTCGAAGTGGCGTCGGGTTTTGACACGCAGGCTCTTGATGCTTGAAGCTGAAAGGGCTGCAGGCAGGGTGAAGACGAAGTGTCCGGTGGAGTCCAAGGATGGACTCAAGTTGTAGAGTACCTGAAAGCAGAGGGGACAGAGTCTGGGTCACTCAGCAGTGACCAGGGTGGAACCAGGACGGAACCAGGCAATGTCGGGCGCAATCAGGTGGTCGTCGAGGCGCTTCTCTTCGCTGTCACGTGGGCTCTGGGGCATCTGCGACGTCCAGGAGCAGGTCACGATCTGTCCCACGCAGGCTCTCACCGTCGGTGCAGTCGGCTTCCGGTTTGGAGCAAACAAGCCTTGGTAAGAGCAATCCACGCGGGATTGGAAGATGGCGTCTTACTCGGACCAGGAAGGTCAGAGTCGGGGCTCCCTTTCAGGGGAGCTGGTGTGGATCTGGAGCAACCAGAATCACGAGTCTTCTTTTGTAGTTCGTCGACACAGGGACCACAAGCCAGCTGGCAAGTGACCGGGCCAACGCGTTGAGCCAAATCGTGCCAAAGGGCCCCACGCAGCACTCGTCGAGTGTGGAGGGCTGAACTTCGGCTCAGGAGTAGCTCAGGGTGGGGGCTTCTCAAACCCCGGTGTACAGCTTCGAGGGTCACTCGTGGGCTGCACGGTCAGCGTCTCGTGGTCACTTCAAGATGGCGTGCCCCACGCTTCCGGTCGCCTCCACGGGTCTCAGCTTTGCAGGGACTGTGGATCGGGCTGTTAGAAGCTGGGCAGGCTTGATCTCGTCGATCTCAGTCGCTCGAGTTCCGGCGGGAACTGCAACTAAGTAGACGTCGAGGGCTGGATGGTGCCTGCTGCTGCAGGGTGGTCACTCCTTGACCACAAGGGAGATTCTTCGGGCTTCCACGTTGAGATGGAGGGCGAAGGGTCCAGAATATCGTTTCAAATGTTTCTTCCAGGAAATCTGATGTGCATTGGCACTGCTCCCACTCTTATTCGAATCTGGTGGGCGTGATTACCTGCTAGGTCCCCTCCTATGGGTGGGACCCAGGAAGTGGGTGGATACACCCCCTTCCTTTGATCCAGGCCGCCCTGGCACGAGGGCTGGAGTGCCCCAGAACCGGTTTGGCCGGATTATGCAAGGGGCAGCCTTGTGCGCCCCAGGCAGTGTCTGGTTTCTTTCAAACCTCCCTGCTACAATACACTATCTCCTGTCTGGAGGGCGGTGACACCCTCCTGTGACAGGAAACCCTTTGTCCAGGACCCCCTTGACTGGGTTTCGGTCAGCTCCAGGGGTCCAGACATTTGTCGGTGGCAGAGGCATCCATTTTGTGGATCTTAAGGCCTTTGGAGAAATCAACCGCATTAAAGTGAAGTAACATGTCTTACCCCTCTAGAGGGGTGGAATGCCATCCCCGTCGCCAGAACTGGCGAGGGGATGGTATTCCAAAGCGTATGACACCTTACACGACATGTTTTGATAAAGCCAAACCAGAGTTGCTAAATAACCGCGAGGATTATAAGGCACTTAATAGTATATGGTATGGCATTATCCTGAAACAGCTTAGGGATTTGTTCCCGATGGCTGCAGACAGGCTCAGCTCATGCTAGAGCTCCATCTCACATAAAACCACGCACTCAGCCTCCAGGATTGATGAGGCCTTTCTATAGGAGTGGCTCACAGGTTTACATGTGTCCAGATATAGGTTTTAGACATAGGTATACTATATCTAAGCAAGGGGTGTGTACACCACCTTACCCCAGCTGAGTGATCAGCCAGTTGTGTCAATTTAAGAACCAGCCAGGGGTGGCAAAAGATATGCTGCAGCCCCTGGTAGGCCTTAGTGGCTCCTGTGCCCTGTGCACCTATAGTGCATTCTACAGGGGCTGACAAGGAGTCCATTTCCAATTGGTATGTACCTAGGGTACATGGAATCCATTTTACAGAGAGAGCAGATGGCCTGGGGCCCTGATTAGCAGGGAACCAGGTCAACTAAGTCAAAAAACCAGCTAAACACAGGCAAAAAATCTGGGGTAACCATAGTCAGGTAGCCACCTTCCTACATAACCCCCCCCCAAACGAAAGGAGATAAGGCTATCCTTGGCCAGGTAAGCCTATATTGCCTGAGTGGCCATATAAGGAAGTACCTGCACTAGCATGGGTACCCCCTGTCTCATGGTCCACTAAGCAGTCCCTCACCCTTTGGGTATTAGAGGGTCTCCACCATAGGGAATCACTACCTTGGGTGTGTTTAGGCAAAGTTAAAGGCTGGTTTGGATATGGAGTATTGAAGCGAGGCTCTACTAATTTAGGGCTTAGCTTCCTCCAATTATCTTCCACCATGTGTGCCTTTCTCTCTTTAACTGAGTTGCACTGTGCTCTCAGGGTCAACCTCTGGCTACCTAAAGCTGGAGGCTGGGTCCCTCTGTTTGGCTTGCTGGAGGGACAGTTCAGGTTTGGGCCCCTTGGGTCCCAGGTTTGGCTGTGCCCAACAGAATCCATCTGTGGGAGGTCCCTAACTGTTTTTAAGGGGGCTCCCTCAGGAGTTTTTAAAGTTTTCACCTTACTAGGGCTACTAGTTTTGGTGCACCTAATCTTTTGATGGGGGTGCTTTATTTGACAGGGGGCCCTCTGGGTCTCACTGTCCTTCTTGTCCTCTGCAGCCCTGGGCTGGCTAAGGCAAGGTAGAGAGGGGCAGGTTACCTGCTCCAGACTGGGTCCCACCTGAGAAGGTTCCACTGACATCAGAGGTTCTGTCAGGCTAGGCCCAACCACCTCTGGGGCAGTTCCTTCATCAGGGGTAAGATCAGTTCCCTGAGGAGGCTGATCCTGTCCTAAAGTCTGGTGAGGGGGAGATTTCTCTTCCTCCTCCATGCTCTCAGTTTGTGTGGAGTTATCCATCATTTCAGGTTTCACAACACACGTGTCAGTTTGAGTTTGGGCTGTGGCCATCACAGCCCCACCAACCTTTTCAGGAGGAGACTCAGTTTGGGTTTCGGCTGTTATCATAACAGCTTTGCTATTCTGGTCAGGAAGAGCTTTTGCTAAAGATGGGGCAGAGAGTTTCTCAGCCCTACCAACCTTTTCAGGAAGGACATCTTGAATGGGGGCTGTAGCCATTACAGCCCCACTAACCTTTCCATTGGAATTCACCATTCTAGAATGGGTTTCCTGTTCAACCTCAGCCCAGGCTGAGATCTCCAAATCATTACCAAGTAGGCAGTCTACAGGCAAGTTTGGTGACACTGCCACTCTCTTTGGGCCAATGACACCTCCCCAGCTGAGACTTACTACTGCCATGGGATGATTTGTTTGGATTCCATCAATGTTTGTAACCTGGTATGTGGCACCAGGTAAAAGTTGCTTAGAGGGGACTATGCCATCAGCCACCATGGTGATGCTAGCCCCTGTGTCTCTAAAAGCCTCAACTTTCAAACCATTGATGATGGGTTCTTGTCTATACTTGCTCAAAGTATTTGGGCAAGCAGAGAAGTTGGCAAACCCCATGCCAACCTCATAAACAAGATCATTGGGTGATGGGGACCTGGATAGGCCAGGGTCCACCTGATTTCCAAAAGTAAACCCACCCAGATTCCTGGGTGTGCTTCCACTTCCTGGGGGATTACTGCTGACAGTAACAGGAGGTGTTGAAGCTGGCTTTGGAGGTATATTTTCTTTATTGTTATTCTTGGGACAACAGCTGTCTGTTTTGTAATGCCCCACCTGTTTACAGGCATAACAATAAGGCTTTTTCTCAGTTGAAGAAGTGTCTTGGGACCCACCCCCATCCTTGGAGTTTTGGGGCCCTGGGGAAGTCTTTTCTTTATTTTTATCCCCACCCTTATCTTGAGGCTTGGTAGACTCCTTCTTCTGGTTACTGTCCTGATTCTTAGGCCTAATCCTGGTTCTGACCCATTTGTCTGCCTTCTTTCCCAATTCTTGGGGAGAGGTCAGATCAGAGTCTACCAGGTGCTGGTGTAAGAGCTGGTTCTGACAATTACTTAGGATCTGCTCCCTCATAATCAAATTATACAATCCTGTAAAGTCATGTACTTTGCTGCCATGTAGCCAACCCTCCAGAGCCTTAGTAGCACAATCTACAAAATCAGTCCAGTCCTGAGTCTGTGTCTTCTGGGTATCTCTGAACTTCAACCTGTACTGTTCAGTGGTTAAGCCAAACCCATCTATCAGAACACTCTTCAGGACTTTGTAATTGTTTGCATCCTCATGTCTAACAGTGAGGAGCTTATCTCTCCCTTTCTCTGAAAAGGAGTACCATAAGATTGCTGCCCACTGTTCCTCAGGAACCTGCTGTACCATGCAGGCTCTCTCAAGAGCAGTCATCCATTTGTGGATGTCATCCCCTTCTTTGAAGGGGGGCACAATCTTTGTCAGGTTTCTACTATCATAGGACCTGGGTTTCTCTTTAGGAATATTGCTGCCACCAGTGGCATCTAAGCCACACAATTTCTGCTCTCTTGCCAAGGCAAGTTTAGCTTGAGCTAAGGTAAGCTTAGCTTGACTCAGGGCTACCTCCTCTCTCTCTATCTGGAGTCTGACAGCCCTCATTCTAGCCCTATGCTCAGCTTTCTGAGAAGCACTCATGCCTCTCTCTGATTCTCTGGAGGCACTAGAAAGATGAGAGTCCCCTGAGGGAGATCTCACTCTTCTGTTGCCTGGGAGAATCACATGTTGGGTTCTGGGGAGGTGCTGGCCCTCTCCATTCCCCAGTAGGTCCAAGTTGGCCTGGCTAAGCCTACCAACTGGAACCTGGCTACCCTGATCCTGTACTTCTAAGTCCTCAACCTCTGAGTCCTCATCCAAGTCATCATCATCCTCCTCTTCAGGGGGATCAACTGCAGGGGGGTTCCCTCCAGTTCCTGTATCTAGGGAAGCTGCTTTTGCCTTCTCTAAGTCATCCTGTTCTAGGAGTTCTACCAGGATTAGGCAGGTGGGGCTTCTGCCCCTTTTTAACCCTCTTGCTTTGCACAAGACAATCAAGTCTCTGCGGGTTAGTTTGTCATATCCAGAAGTTGCCTGGGTAGGGTCAACTGTCACAGGACTAGACCCTGAGGCCTTTCCTGTGTCAGACATGGTTACTAGTGAGGTGTAAGTGGTGCACTTACCTACACTAAGTGTTTTCCTACTGGACCTTGCTAGTGAGTTGTAGTCAGGGGTGTGCTACTCCCTTCAACCTACAACTACTAAGTTCAGTAGAACTTAATATGCTAAGCTTTTGATTTTATATGTACCTAGAGGTACTTGATGTGATCTTTCAATTTGATATAAAGATTGCAATGGTAAAACAACAGCAAGCTCAAATCCGCACCGCTGCTCACCAATGTGAGAAGTTGGCCTGGTAGGGGATGTTTCCAATTCTGGAACCACCTACTACCTGACCAAACAATCCCTTATGGTGTCTGGTTGTAAGTCAACCTTATTAGACAAGCTATCCTAGGGGTAGCATGGACTAAGCAGCCTAAAGGCTTAACTTAAGAGGTCGTGTTAAGCGAGCTGTTTTACCACATACAATCCTGTAATACCAAATGAAAGGACACCACACAAGTATATATTATAAAAATATATGTGTTTATTACTAAAAACAATCCCCAGTATTCTTTATGAATAAAGGGGCACAAGCGTTAAATCAAAAGCACTGTTTAAACATACAAAGTTGCACAATTATGGATGAGGGCAGGGGGCCACTCAAACCATATACTAAACAAGTGGTATAAGAGAGGCCACTCGAACAGTGGTTAGGCCTAGGGCCTAGGGAATCGCTGGGAGCAGTCAGGACAAGCAATGCTGAAGTCGGGAATGGCCCTCGGGATTCGGGAGATGTGCGGAAAGCGCACGCATGCACCAATGTTAACCAATGGTGCGTAAAAGTCAAATAGTTAAAGTTTAAGGACACTTCCGCTGAACCTAGAGGAACAAAACTTAACACACAGACCCTAGAGGTGTGCACCAGTGTGGGAACACCGGCGGAGCAAAGTTACCTCACCCACAGGAAGTGGGTGCACAGGGTCGAAGTGGCGTCGGGTTTTGACACGCAGGCTCTTGATGCTTGAAGCTGAAAGGGCTGCAGGCAGGGTGAAGACGAAGTGTCCGGTGGAGTCCAAGGATGGACTCAAGTTGTAGAGTACCTGAAAGCAGAGGGGACAGAGTCTGGGTCACTCAGCAGTGACCAGGGTGGAACCAGGACGGAACCAGGCAATGTCGGGCGCAATCAGGTGGTCGTCGAGGCGCTTCTCTTCGCTGTCACGTGGGCTCTGGGGCATCTGCGACGTCCAGGAGCAGGTCACGATCTGTCCCACGCAGGCTCTCACCGTCGGTGCAGTCGGCTTCCGGTTTGGAGCAAACAAGCCTTGGTAAGAGCAATCCACGCGGGATTGGAAGATGGCGTCTTACTCGGACCAGGAAGGTCAGAGTCGGGGCTCCCTTTCAGGGGAGCTGGTGTGGATCTGGAGCAACCAGAATCACGAGTCTTCTTTTGTAGTTCGTCGACACAGGGACCACAAGCCAGCTGGCAAGTGACCGGGCCAACGCGTTGAGCCAAATCGTGCCAAAGGGCCCCACGCAGCACTCGTCGAGTGTGGAGGGCTGAACTTCGGCTCAGGAGTAGCTCAGGGTGGGGGCTTCTCAAACCCCGGTGTACAGCTTCGAGGGTCACTCGTGGGCTGCACGGTCAGCGTCTCGTGGTCACTTCAAGATGGCGTGCCCCACGCTTCCGGTCGCCTCCACGGGTCTCAGCTTTGCAGGGACTGTGGATCGGGCTGTTAGAAGCTGGGCAGGCTTGATCTCGTCGATCTCAGTCGCTCGAGTTCCGGCGGGAACTGCAACTAAGTAGACGTCGAGGGCTGGATGGTGCCTGCTGCTGCAGGGTGGTCACTCCTTGACCACAAGGGAGATTCTTCGGGCTTCCACGTTGAGATGGAGGGCGAAGGGTCCAGAATATCGTTTCAAATGTTTCTTCCAGGAAATCTGATGTGCATTGGCACTGCTCCCACTCTTATTCGAATCTGGTGGGCGTGATTACCTGCTAGGTCCCCTCCTATGGGTGGGACCCAGGAAGTGGGTGGATACACCCCCTTCCTTTGATCCAGGCCGCCCTGGCACGAGGGCTGGAGTGCCCCAGAACCGGTTTGGCCGGATTATGCAAGGGGCAGCCTTGTGCGCCCCAGGCAGTGTCTGGTTTCTTTCAAACCTCCCTGCTACAATACACTATCTCCTGTCTGGAGGGCGGTGACACCCTCCTGTGACAGGAAACCCTTTGTCCAGGACCCCCTTGACTGGGTTTCGGTCAGCTCCAGGGGTCCAGACATTTGTCGGTGGCAGAGGCATCCATTTTGTGGATCTTAAGGCCTTTGGAGAAATCAACCGCATTAAAGTGAAGTAACATGTCTTACCCCTCTAGAGGGGTGGAATGCCATCCCCGTCGCCAGAACTGGCGAGGGGATGGTATTCCAAAGCGTATGACACCTTACACGACATGTTTTGATAAAGCCAAACCAGAGTTGCTAAATAACCGCGAGGATTATAAGGCACTTAATAGTATATGGTATGGCATTATCCTGAAACAGCTTAGGGATTTGTTCCCGATGGCTGCAGACAGGCTCAGCTCATGCTAGAGCTCCATCTCACATAAAACCACGCACTCAGCCTCCAGGATTGATGAGGCCTTTCTATAGGAGTGGCTCACAGGTTTACATGTGTCCAGATATAGGTTTTAGACATAGGTATACTATATCTAAGCAAGGGGTGTGTACACCACCTTACCCCAGCTGAGTGATCAGCCAGTTGTGTCAATTTAAGAACCAGCCAGGGGTGGCAAAAGATATGCTGCAGCCCCTGGTAGGCCTTAGTGGCTCCTGTGCCCTGTGCACCTATAGTGCATTCTACAGGGGCTGACAAGGAGTCCATTTCCAATTGGTATGTACCTAGGGTACATGGAATCCATTTTACAGAGAGAGCAGATGGCCTGGGGCCCTGATTAGCAGGGAACCAGGTCAACTAAGTCAAAAAACCAGCTAAACACAGGCAAAAAATCTGGGGTAACCATAGTCAGGTAGCCACCTTCCTACAACCGCCATCAGCTAGAGCCTTCAAGAGACAGCTCGTGATCGACTCCTGGACGTCCTTGACCTCTTCGTGTCCACGTGGCTGCAGAGAGAAGCAACCCCTCATCACCTGTTTGCACCCGACTTTGCCTGGTTCCAATCTGGTTCCACGGTGGTCACTGGCCAGTGACTTTGAACACTGTCCCCTCTGCTTTCAGGTCTTCACCACTTCAGATCCACCCTTGGATCCACCGGACACTTCTCCTTCACATCGCCTGCAGCGTCTTCAGCTTCAAGCGCCAAGAACCTGCGTGTCAAAACCCGACGCCACTTCGACCCTGTGCACCCACTTCCTGTGGGTGAGGTAACTTTGCTCCGCCGGTGTTCCCACACTGGTGCACACCTCTAGGGTCTGTGTGTTAAGTTTTGTTCCTCTAGGTTCAGCGGAAGTGTCCTTAAACTTTAACTCTATGACTTTTACGCACCATTGGTTAACATTGGTGCATGCGTGCGCTTTCCGCACATCTCCCGAATCCCGAGGGCCATTCCCGACTTCAGCATTGCTTGTCCTGACTGCTCCCAGCGATTCCCTAGGCCCTAGGCCTAACCACTGTTCGAGTGGCCTCTCTTATACCACTTGTTTAGTATATGGTTTGAGTGGCCACCCGCCCTCATCCATAATTGTGCAACTTGTATGTTTAAACAGTGCTTTTGATTTAACGCTTGTGCCCCTTTATTCATAAAGAATACTGGGGATTGTTTTTAGTAATAAACACATATATTTTTATAATATATACTTGTGTGGTGTCCTTTCATTTGGTATTACAGGATTGTATGTGGTAAAACAGCTCGCTTAACACGACCTCTTAAGTTAAGCCTTTAGGCTGCTTAGTCCATGCTACCCCTAGGATAGCTTGTCTAATAAGGTTGACTTACAACCAGACACCATAAGGGATTGTTTGGTCAGGTAGAAGGTGGTTCCAGAATTGGAAACATCCCCTACCAGGCCAACTTCTCACAGGCTTTATCAAAACATGTCGTGTAAGGTGTCATACGCTTTGGAATACCATCCCCTCGCCAGTTCTGGCGACGGGGATGGCATTCCACCCCTCTAGAGGGGTAAGACATGTTACTTTGCTTTGATACGGTTGATTTCTCCAAAGACCTTAGGATCCACAAAATGGATGCCTCTGCCACAGACAAATGTCTGGACCCCTGGAGCTGACCGAAACTCAGTCAAGGGGGTCCTGGACAAAGGGTTTCCTGTCACAGGAGGGTGTCACCGCCCTCCAGACAGGAGATAGTGTATTGTAGCAGGGAGGTTTGAAAGAAACCAGACACTGCTTGGGGCGCACAAGGCTGCCCCTTGCATAATCCGGCCAAACCGGTTCTGGGGCACTCCAGCCCTCGTGCCAGGGCGGCCTGGATCAAAGGAAGGGGGTGTATCCACCCACTTCCTGGGTCCCACCCATAGGAGGGGACCTAGCAGGTAATCACGCCCCCCAGATTCGAATAAGAGTGGGAGCAGTGCCAATGCACATCAGATTTCCTGGAAGAAACATTGAAACGATATTCTGGACCCTTCGCCCTCCATCTCAACGTGTGTAGGAGAGTAGGGTCTGCTATCCTATGGTCACCCCAAATTTTTGCTTTTTGCTTCACTGGTTTTCGACTACTGAGGCTGTGGGCCTGCTGATCAGACCCCCAGCCTGCTGTTCTCTCACTAAATTAATGACACATGTGCTATAGGCACATACCAATTGGAAATGGACTCCTTGTCAGCCCCTGTAGAATGCACTATAGGTGCACAGGGCACAGGAGCCACTAAGGCCTACCAGGGGCTGCAGCATAACTTTTGCCACCCCTGGCTGGTTCTTAAATTGACACAACTGGCTGATCCCTCAGCTGGGGTAAGGTGGTGTACCCACCCCTTGCTTAGACATAGTATACCTATGTCTAAACCTATATCTGGACACATGTAAACCTGTGAGCCACTCCTATAGTCAGGCCTCACCAATCCTGGAGGCTGGGTGCATGGTTTTATGTGAGATGGAGCTCTAGCATGAGCTGAGCCTGTCTGCAGCCGTCGGGAACAAATCCCTAAGCTGTTTCAGGATAAGGCCATACCATATACTATTAAGTGACTTATAATCCTCGCGGTTATTTAGCAACTTTGGTTTGGCTTTATCAAAACATGTCGTGTAAGGTGTCATACGCTTTGGAATACCATCCCCTCGCCAGTTCTGGCGACGGGGATGGCATTCCACCCCTCTAGAGGGGTAAGACATGTTACTTCACTTTAATGCGGTTGATTTCTCCAAAGGCCTTAAGATCCACAAAATGGATGCCTCTGCCACAGACAAATGTCTGGACCCCTGGAGCTGACCGAAACCCAGTCAAGGGGGTCCTGGACAAAGGGTTTCCTGTCACAGGAGGGTGTCACCGCCCTCCAGACAGGAGATAGTGTATTGTAGCAGGGAGGTTTGAAAGAAACCAGACACTGCCTGGGGAGCACAAGGCTGCCCCTTGCATAATCCGGCCAAACCGGTTCTGGGGCACTCCAGCCCTCGTGCCAGGGCGGCCTGGATCAAAGGAAGGGGGTGTATCCACCCACTTCCTGGGTCCCACCCATAGGAGGGGACCTAGCAGGTAATCACGCCCACCAGATTCGAATAAGAGTGGGAGCAGTGCCAATGCACATCAGATTTCCTGGAAGAAACATTTGAAACGATATTCTGGACCCTTCGCCCTCCATCTCAACGTGGAAGCCCAAAGAATCTCCCTTGTGGTCAAGGAGTGACCACCCTGCAGCAGCAGGCACCATCCAGCCCTCGACGTCTACTTAGTTGCAGTTCCCGCCGGAACTCGAGCAACTGAGATCGACGAGATCAAGCCTGCCCAGCTTCTAACAGCCCGATCCACAGTCCCTGCAAAGCTGAGACCCGTGGAGGCGACCGGAAGCGTGGGGCACGCCATCTTGAAGTGACCACGAGACGCTGACCGTGCAGCCCACGAGTGACCCTCGAAGCTGTACACCGGGGTTTGAGAAGCCCCCACCCTGAGCTACTCCTGAGCCGAAGTTCAGCCCTCCACACTCGACGAGTGCTGCGTGGGGCCCTTTGGCACGATTTGGCTCAACGCGTTGGCCCGGTCACTTGCCAGCTGGCTTGTGGTCCCTGTGCTGACGAACTACCTAAGAAGACTCGTGAATCTGGTTGCTCCAGATCCACACCAGCACCCCTGAAAAGGATCCCCGACTCTGACCTTCCTGGTCCGAGTGAGAAGCAATCTTCCGACCCTGCGTGGATTGCTCTTACCAAGGCTTGTTTGCTCCAAACTTGAAGCCGACTGCACCGACGGTGAGAGCCTGCGTGGGACAGATCGTGACCTGCTCCTGGACGTCGCAGATGCCCCAGAGCCCACGTGACAGCGGAGAGAAGCTCCTCAACGACCACCTGATTGCGCCCGACATTGCCTGGTTCCGTCCTGGTTCCACCCTGGTCACTGCTGAGTGACCCAGACTCTGTCCCCTCTGCTTTCAGGTACTCTACAACTTGAGTCCACCCTTGGACTCCACCGGACACTTCGTCTTCACCCTGCCTGCAGCCCTTTCAGCTCCAAGCACCAAGAGCCTGCGTGTCAAAACCCGACGCCACTTCGACCCTGTGCACCCACTTCCTGTGGGTGAGGTAACTTTGCTCCGCCGGTGTTCCCACACTGGTGCACACCTCTAGGGTCTGTGTGTTAAGTTTTGTTCCTCTAGGTTCAGCGGAAGTGTCCTTAAACTTTAACTCTTTGACTTTTACGCACCATTGGTTAACATTGGTGCATGCGTGCGCTTTCCGCACATCTCCCGAATCCCGAGGGCCATTCCCGACTTCAGCATTGCTTGTCCTGACTGCTCCCAGCGATTCCCTAGGCCCTAGGCCTAACCACTGCTCGAGTGGCCTTTCTTATACCACTTGTTTAGTATATGGTTTGAGTGGCCACCCGCCCTCATCCATAATTGTGCAACTTGTATGTTTAAACAGTGCTTTTTGATTTAACGCTTGTGCCCCTTTATTCATAAAGAATATTGGGGATTGTTTTTAGTAATAAACACATATATTTTTATAATATATACTTGTGTGGTGTCCTTTCATTTGGTATTACAGGATTGTATGTGGTAAAACAGCTCGCTTAACACGACCTCTTAAGTTAAGCCTTTAGGCTGCTTAGTCCATGCTACCCCTAGGATAGCTTGTCTAATAAGGTTGACTTACAACCAGACACCATAAGGGGATTGTTTGGTCAGGTAGTAGGTGGTTCCAGAATTGGAAACATCCCCTACCAGGCCAACTTCTCACATTGGTGAGCAGCGGTGCGGATTTGAGCTTGCTGTTGTTTTACCATTGCAATCTTTATATCAAATTGAAAGATCACATCAAGTACCTCTAGGTACATATAAAATCAAAAGCTTAGCATATTAAATTCTACTGAACTTAGTAGTTGTAGGTTGAAGGGATTAGCACACCCTGACTACAACTCACTAGCAAGGTCCAGTAGGAAAACACTTAGTGTAGGTAAGTGCACCACTTACACCTCACTAGTAACCATGTCTGACACAGGAAAGGCCTCAGGGTCTAGTCCTGTGACAGTTGACCCTACCCAGGCAACTTTTGGATATGACAAACTAACCCGCAGAGACTTGATTGCCTTGTGCAAAGCAAGAGGGTTAAAAAGGGGCAGAAGCCCCACCTGCCTAATCCTGGTAGAAATCCTAGAACAGGATGACTTAGAGAAGGCAAAAGCAGCTTCCCTAGATACAGGAACTGGAGGGAACCCCCCTGCAGTTGATCCCCTTGAAGAAGAGGATGATGATGACTTGGATGAGGACTCAGATGCTGAGGACTTAGGAGTACAGGATCAGGGTAGCCAGGTTCCAGTTGGTAGGCTTAGCCAGGCCAACTTGGACCTACTGGGGAATGGAGAGGGCCAGCACCTCCCCAGAACCCAACATATGATTCCCCCAGGCAACAGAAGAGTGAGATCTCCCTCAGGGGACTCTCATCTTTCTAGTGCCTCCAGGGAATCACAGAGAGGCATGAATGCTTCTCAAAAGTTAGAGCATAGGGCCAGAATGAGGGCTGTCAAACTCCAGATAGAGAGGGAGGAGGTAGCCTTGGCTCAAGCTAGACTTGCCTTGGCAAGAGAGCAGAAATTAAGTGGCTTAGATGTCACTGGTGGCAGCAATTTTCCAAGAGAAAAAGACAGGGCCTATGATAATAGAAACCTGACCAAAATTGTGCCCCCCTTTAAAGAAGGGGATGACATCCACAAATGGATGACTGCTCTTGAGAGAGCCTGCATGGTACAGCAGGTTCCTGAGAATCAGTGGGCTGCAATTTTGTGGTACTCCTTTTCTGAGAAAGGGAGGGACAGGCTCCTCACAGTTAGACCTGAGGATGCCAAAAACTACTCTGTTTTGAAGAGTGCTCTCATTGAAGGGTATGGCCTAACCACTGAGCAATACAGGTTGTTGTTCAGAGACACCCAGAAAGCACAGACTCAAGACTGGACTGATTTTGTGGAGTGTGCCACTAAGGCTTTGGAGGGTTGGTTGCAGGGAAGTAAAGTTTCAGACTATACAGGATTATACAATCTTATGATGAGAGAACAGATCCTTAATAACTGTACAAACCAGCTGTTGCATCAATACCTTATTGACTCTGATCTGACCTCTCCCCAAGAATTGGGAAAGAAGGCAGACAAATGGGTCAGAACAAGGATTAAGCAGAAACCCCAGAACCAAGGTGGTGACCAGAAGAAAACAGACCAGAAGGGTGGTAATCATTCAGAATCAGAAAGATAAAGAAAAAGACCAGAAGTCTTCAGGCACCCAAACTAATAGTAAGGAGGGTGGTTCCCAAACTGGTAACAAGAAGAAGAAGAACAAAGGTCCAAAGACACCTTGGTGTAATACCTGCAAATCAGTTTCACACTGGGGCAGTGAGTGCACCAAGGCAAATCCAGTTCCCACCACTACAGCTCCTAAAGCAACTGCAACCCCAAGTACAGTAAGCAGTGGTGGAACACAGTCCAAGGGTGTAGCTGGGTTGACCCTGGGTATTGAAGTAGGATCTGGCCTAGTCAGAGTCCCTACACAGGCAGTTCTCCTGTATGATGTGGACATTGAGTTGCCCACTGCAGTAAGCCCCACTAACCTGGGCAAATACAGGCAGACTCCCTTAATAAATGAGAAACTGGCTCAAGCTTACAGGGACCCATGTGCTAGTGTCACCATGGTGACCCCTGGCTTTGTGGACCCTGGACAGATTGTACTAGGAGAGAGCTACCTAGTAACCAATGCAAGCAACTCCACTACCTCCCATAGTGTGGCAGTTGTGAACTTCTCCTGGGGAGGGGTTGATGGCCTAAAGAAAGTTGTGGTGAGTGCAGACCTACCAGTAGACTGTCTGTTAGGCAATGACCTTGAAAGCTCAGCATGGTCAGAAGTGGAGTACAGGACTCATGCAGAAATGCTAGGGATTTCAGAGCATGTCCTTGCCATGACAAGGGCTCAGGCTAAGAAGTGCCTTCCTGAACCAGTGGTGGATCTTGAGACAATAGACCAGCCACAGCCCAAGAGAAGGAGCAAGAGAGGAAAGGCCTCGCCTTCCACCTTGCCCCAGGTTGAGGATCAGGTTTCAGAGGAAACTGATTCTGCAGTCCAAGAGGAGACTGTCTCTGAGGAGCTTGAACCTGACCAGGTTGAGTTTCTGGGGACAGGGGGACCCTCAAGGGCAGACCTGAGGCAGGCTCAATTAGATTGCCCTTCCCTTGAACCCCTCAGACAGCAGGCTGCTGCTGAGGCTGCTGGGGATGCCCAAGGTACCCATACTGTGTATTGGGATGAGGGACTCCTTTACTCAGAGGCTAGAGCCCCCAAGCCTGGCATGACCAGGAGGTTGGTGATACCTCTGCAGTTTAGGGGATTCCTCCTTACCTTGGCCCATGATATTCCCCTTGCAGGACACTTAGGCCAGAACAAGACGTGGGACAGGCTTGTTCCACACTTTCACTGGCCTCACATGTCAGAGGATGTCAAGGAGTTTTGTCGCTCCTGTGTCACTTGCCAAGCCAGTGGTAAGTCAGGTGGCACAACAAAGGCCCCCCTAATACCACTACCTGTGGTGGGGGTCCCCTTTGAGAGAGTTGGAATTGATATTGTGGGTCCAATGGACCCCCAAACAGCATCTGGGAACAGATTCATACTGGTGGTAGTGGATCATGCCACCAGGTACCCAGAGGCTATTCCCCTAAGGACCACCACAGCACCTGTGGTGGCAAAAGCCCTCATTGCAGTTTTCTCAAGAGTGGGCTTTCCTAAGGAGGTACTATCAGATAGAGGGACAAATTTTATGTCCAGCTATCTAAAAGCAATGTGGAAGGAATGTGGAGTAAACTATAAGTTTACCACCCCATATCATCCACAATGCAATGGGCTTGTGGAGAGATTTAACAAGACCCTTAAAGGCATGATAAAGGGATTACCAGAGAAGCTCAGGCGGAAATGGGACATTCTTTTACCCTGCCTGCTCTTTGCTTACAGAGAGGTCCCACAGAAGGGGGTTGGCTACAGCCCTTTTGAACTTTTGTTTGGCCACCCTGTGAGAGGTCCATTGTGTTTGGTGAAGGAAGGATGGGAGTTACCTCTCAAAAAGCCCAAACTAGACATAGTGGACTATGTACTTGGTCTCCGCTCCAGGATGGCTGAGTACATGGAAAGAGCATCCAAAAACCTGGAGGCCAGCCAAGAATTGCAGAAAGCTTGGCATGACCAAAAGGCTGTGCTGGTAGAGTTCCAACCAGGACAGAAGGTATGGGTACTGGAGCCAGTGGCTCCAGCAGCACTCCAAGACAAATGGAGTGGACCCTATCCTATTATTGAGAAGAAAGGGGAAGTCACCTACTTGGTAGACTTTGGAACACCCAGGAGCCCTCACAGGGTAATCCATGTGAATCGCTTGAAAGCATTTGTAGACAGGGAGGACATGAGCTTGCTCATGGCCACAGATGGGGAACAGGAGGAAGAGAGTGACCCTCTCCCAGACCTGCTTTCCCAGAACCCTGATGATGGTTCAGTTGATGGAGTAGCCTTGGCAGGCAGCCTCACTGACCAGCAACAGAGGGACTGCAGACAAGTTTTGCAGGCTCACAGGCAAATGTTTTCACTCACACCCAGCCAAACTGACTGGTGTACCCATGTTGTGGACACTGGTAACAGTCTGCCTGTCAAGAATAAGATCTACAGGCAACCTGATCATGTCAGGGATTGCATCAAGGCTGAGGTGCAAAAGATGTTGGAGCTTGGAGTGATTGAGCCATCAGAGAGCCCATGGGCCAGCCCAGTAGTCCTGGTGCCAAAACCTCATACCCAAGATGGTAAGAGAGAAATGAGGTTTTGCGTGGATTACAGGGGTCTCAATGCTGTCACTAGGACAGATGCTCACCCCATTCCAAGAGCAGATGAGCTCATTGACAGATTGGCTTCTGCCAAGTTTCTGAGCACATTTGATCTGACAGCTGGCTACTGGCAAATCAGACTAGCTGAGGAGTCAAAAGCCAAAACAGCATTCTCTACCCCTAGTGGACATTATCAGTTTGTGGTAATGCCCTTTGGGTTGAAGAATGCACCTGCCACTTTCCAAAGGTTGGTGAACCAAGTCCTTACTGGGTTGGATGACTTTTGTGCAGCTTATCTGGATGATATTGCTGTCTTTAGCTCCACCTGGGAGGATCACCTGATCCACCTGAAGAAAGTTTTGGAGGCCCTGCAAAAGGCAGGCCTAACTATCAAGGCCACAAAGTGCCAGATAGGGCAGAGTAAGGTTGTATACCTGGGCCACCTAGTAGGTGGAGGCCAGGTTCAGCCACTGGAAAGCAAAATCCAGGCCATACAGGACTGGGCTCCTCCAGTTACCCAGACACAAGTCAGAGCCTTCTTGGGCCTGACTGGGTATTACAGAAAGTTTGTGAAAAACTATGGGTCTATAGTGACACCATTAAATGACTTGACATCCAAGAAGATGCCAAAAAAGGTTCAGTGGACAGTTAGCTGTCAGAAGGCATTTGAAGACCTGAAGAAGGCCATGTGCTCTGCACCTATCCTAAAGAGTCCTGACTACTCCAAACAGTTCATTGTTCAGACAGATGCTTCTGAGTTGGGGGTGGGAGCTGTACTCTCACAACTTAATCAAGATGGTCAAGACCAGCCAATTGCTTTCATTAGCAGGAGGCTAACCCCAAGAGAAAAACGTTGGTCAGCCATTGAGAGGGAGGCCTTTGCTGTGGTTTGGGCATTAAAGAAGTTGAGGTCCTACTTGTTTGGAACTCACTTCCTGGTGCAAACAGACCATAAGCCCCTCTTATGGCTTAATCAGATGAAGGGTGAAAATCCCAAACTGCTCAGGTGGTCCATTTCCCTACAGGGGATGGACTTTAAAGTGGAGCACCGCCCAGGGACTGACCATGGTAATGCAGATGGTCTCTCCAGGTACTTCCACTTAGAACATGAAGACTTATCTGGTCAAGGTTAGTTTAATGTCCCTGCGTTTGGGGGGGGGTTGTGTAGGAGAGTAGGGTCTGCTATCCTATGGTCACCCCAAATTTTTGCTTTTTGCTTCACTGGTTTTCGACTACTGAGGCTGTGGGCCTGCTGATCAGACCCCCAGCCTGCTGTTCTCTCACTAAATTAATGACACATGTGCTATAGGCACATACCAATTGGAAATGGACTCCTTGTCAGCCCCTGTAGAATGCACTATAGGTGCACAGGGCACAGGAGCCACTAAGGCCTACCAGGGGCTGCAGCATAACTTTTGCCACCCCTGGCTGGTTCTTAAATTGACACAACTGGCTGATCCCTCAGCTGGGGTAAGGTGGTGTACCCACCCCTTGCTTAGACATAGTATACCTATGTCTAAACCTATATCTGGACACATGTAAACCTGTGAGCCACTCCTATAGTCAGGCCTCACCAATCCTGGAGGCTGGGTGCATGGTTTTATGTGAGATGGAGCTCTAGCATGAGCTGAGCCTGTCTGCAGCCGTCGGGAACAAATCCCTAAGCTGTTTCAGGATAAGGCCATACCATATACTATTAAGTGCCTTATAATCCTCGCGGTTATTTAGCAACTTTGGTTTGGCTTTATCAAAACATGTCGTGTAAGGTGTCATACGCTTTGGAATACCATCCCCTCGCCAGTTCTGGCGACGGGGATGGCATTCCACCCCTCTAGAGGGGTAAGACATGTTACTTCACTTTAATGCGGTTGATTTCTCCAAAGGCCTTAAGATCCACAAAATGGATGCCTCTGCCACAGACAAATGTCTGGACCCCTGGAGCTGACCGAAACCCAGTCAAGGGGGTCCTGGACAAAGGGTTTCCTGTCACAGGAGGGTGTCACCGCCCTCCAGACAGGAGATAGTGTATTGTAGCAGGGAGGTTTGAAAGAAACCAGACACTGCCTGGGGCGCACAAGGCTGCCCCTTGCATAATCCGGCCAAACCGGTTCTGGGGCACTCCAGCCCTCGTGCCAGGGCGGCCTGGATCAAAGGAAGGGGGTGTATCCACCCACTTCCTGGGTCCCACCCATAGGAGGGGACCTAGCAGGTAATCACGCCCACCAGATTCGAATAAGAGTGGGAGCAGTGCCAATGCACATCAGATTTCCTGGAAGAAACATTTGAAACGATATTCTGGACCCTTCGCCCTCCATCTCAACGTGGAAGCCCGAAGAATCTCCCTTGTGGTCAAGGAGTGACCACCCTGCAGCAGCAGGCACCATCCAGCCCTCGACGTCTACTTAGTTGCAGTTCCCGCCGGAACTCGAGCGACTGAGATCGACGAGATTAAGCCTGCCCAGCTTCTAACAGCCCGATCCACAGTCCCTGCAAAGCTGAGACCCGTGGAGGCGACCGGAAGCGTGGGGCACGCCATCTTGAAGTGACCACGAGACGCTGACCGTGCAGCCCACGAGTGACCCTCGAACCTGTACACCGGGGTTTGAGAAGCCCCCACCCTGAGCTACTCCTGAGCCGAAGTTCAGCCCTCCACACTCGACGAGTGCTGCGTGGGGCCCTTTGGCACGATTTGGCTCAACGCGTTGGCCCGGTCACTTGCCAGCTGGCTTGTGGTCCCTGTGCCGACGAACTACCTAAGAAGACTCGTGAATCTGGTTGCTCCAGATCCACACCAGCTCCCCTGAAAAGGAGCCCCGACTCTGACCTTCCTGGTCCGAGTGAGAAGCAATCTTCCGACCCTGCATGGATTGCTCTTACCAAGGCTTGTTTGCTCCAAACTTGAAGCCGACTGCACCGACGGTGAGAGCCTGCGTGGGACAGATCGTGACCTGCTCCTGGACGTCGCAGATGCCCCAGAGCCCACGTGACAGCGGAGAGAAGCTCCTCGACAACCACCTGATTGCGCCCGACATTGCCTGGTTCCGTCCTGGTTCCACCCTGGTCACTGCTGAGTGACCCAGACTCTGTCCCCTCTGCTTTCAGGTACTCTACAACTTGAGTCCACCCTTGGACTCCACCGGACACTTCGTCTTCACCCTGCCTGCAGCCCTTTCAGCTCCAAGCACCAAGAGCCTGCGTGTCAAAACCCGACGCCACTTCGACCCTGTGCACCCACTTCCTGTGGGTGAGGTAACTTTGCTCCGCCGGTGTTCCCACACTGGTGCACACCTCTAGGGTCTGTGTGTTAAGTTTTGTTCCTCTAGGTTCAGCGGAAGTGTCCTTAAACTTTAACTCTTTGACTTTTACGCACCATTGGTTAACATTGGTGCATGCGTGCGCTTTCCGCACATCTCCCGAATCCCGAGGGCCATTCCCGACTTCAGCATTGCTTGTCCTGACTGCTCCCAGCGATTCCCTAGGCCCTAGGCCTAACCACTGCTCGAGTGGCCTTTCTTATACCACTTGTTTAGTATATGGTTTGAGTGGCCACCCGCCCTCATCCATAATTGTGCAACTTGTATGTTTAAACAGTGCTTTTTGATTTAACGCTTGTGCCCCTTTATTCATAAAGAATACTGGGGATTGTTTTTAGTAATAAACACATATATTTTTATAATATATACTTGTGTGGTGTCCTTTCATTTGGTATTACAGGATTGTATGTGGTAAAACAGCTCGCTTAACACGACCTCTTAAGTTAAGCCTTTAGGCTGCTTAGTCCATGCTACCCCTAGGATAGCTTGTCTAATAAGGTTGACTTACAACCAGACACCATAAGGGGATTGTTTGGTCAGGTAGTAGGTGGTTCCAGAATTGGAAACATCCCCTACCATGCCAACTTCTCACAACGTGGAAGCCCGAAGAATCTCCCTTGTGGTCAAGGAGTGACCACCCTGCAGCAGCAGGCACCATCCAGCCCTCGACGTCTACTTAGTTGCAGTTCCCGCCGGAACTCGAGCGACTGAGATCGACGAGATCAAGCCTGCCCAGCTTCTAACAGCCCGATCCACAGTCCCTGCAAAGCTGAGACCCGTGGAGGCGACCGGAAGCGTGGGGCACGCCATCTTGAAGTGACCACGAGACGCTGACCGTGCAGCCCACGAGTGACCCTCGAAGCTGTACACCGGGGTTTGAGAAGCCCCCACCCTGAGCTACTCCTGAGCCGAAGTTCAGCCCTCCACACTCGACGAGTGCTGCGTGGGGCCCTTTGGCACGATTTGGCTCAACGCGTTGGCCCGGTCACTTGCCAGCTGGCTTGTGGTCCCTGTGCCAACGAACTACCTAAGAAGACTCGTGATTCTGGTTGCTCCAGATCCACACCAGCTCCCCTGAAAAGGAGCCCCGACTCTGACCTTCCTGGTCCGAGTGAAAAGCAATCTTCCGATCCTGCGTGGATTGCTCTTACCAAGGCTTGTTTGCTCCAAACTTGAAGCCGACTGCACCGACGGTGAGAGCCTGCGTGGGACAGATCGTGACCTGCTCCTGGACATCGCAGATGCCCCAGAGCCCACGTGACAGCGGAGAGAAGCTCCTCGACAACCACCTGATTGCGCCCGACATTGCCTGGTTCCGTCCTGGTTCCACCCTGGTCACTGCTGAGTGACCCAGACTCTGTCCCCTCTGCTTTCAGGTACCCTACAACTTGAGTCCACCCTTGGACTCCACCGGACACTTTGTCTTCACCCTGCCTGCAGCCCTTTCAGCTTCAAGCACCAAGAGCCTGCGTGTCAAAACCCGACGCCACTTCGACCCTGTGCACCCACTTCCTGTGGGTGAGGTAACTTTGCTCCGCCGGTGTTCCCACACTGGTGCACACCTCTAGGGTCTGTGTGTTAAGTTTTGTTCCTCTAGGTTCAGCGGAAGTGTCCTTAAACTTTAACTCTTTGACTTTTACGCACCATTGGTTAACATTGGTGCATGCGTGCGCTTTCCGCACATCTCCCGAATCCCGAGGGCCATTCCCGACTTCAGCATTGCTTGTCCTGACTGCTCCCAGCGATTCCCTAGGCCCTAGGCCTAACCACTGCTCGAGTGGCCTTTCTTATACCACTTGTTTAGTATATGGTTTGAGTGGCCACCCGCCCTCATCCATAATTGTGCAACTTGTATGTTTAAACAGTGCTTTTTGATTTAACGCTTGTGCCCCTTTATTCATAAAGAATACTGGGGATTGTTTTTAGTAATAAACACATATATTTTTATAATATATACTTGTGTGGTGTCCTTTCATTTGGTATTACAGGATTGTATTTGGTAAAACAGCTCGCTTAACACGACCTCTTAAGTTAAGCCTTTAGGCTGCTTAGTCCATGCTACCCCTAGGATAGCTTGTCTAATAAGGTTGACTTACAACCAGACACCATAAGGGGATTGTTTGGTCAGGTAGTAGGTGGTTCCAGAATTGGAAACATCCCCTACCAGGCCAACTTCTCACATTGGTGGCAGCGGTGGGATTTGAGCTTGCTGTTGTTTTACCATTGCAATCTTTATATCAAATTGAAAGATCACATCAAGTACCTCTAGGTACATATAAAATCAAAAGCTTAGCATATTAAGTTCTACTGAACTTAGTAGTTGTAGGTTGAAGGGAGTAGCACACCCCTGACTACAACTCACTAGCAAGGTCCAGTAGGAAAACACTTAGTGTAGGTAAGTGCACCACTTACACCTCACTAGTAACCATGTCTGACACAGGAAAGGCCTCAGGGTCTAGTCCTGTGACAGTTGACCCTACCCAGGCAACTTTTGGATATGACAAACTAACCCGCAGAGACTTGATTGCCTTGTGCAAAGCAAGAGGGTTAAAAAGGGGCAGAAGCCCCACCTGCCTAATCCTGGTAGAAATCCTAGAACAGGATGACTTAGAGAAGGCTAAAGCAGCTTCCCTAGACACAGGAAATGGAGGGAACCCCCCTGTAGTTGATCCCCCTGAAGAGGAGGATGATGATGACTTGGATGAGGACTCAGATGTTGAGGACTTAGAAGTACAGGATCAGGGTAGCCAGGTTCCAGTTGCCAGGCTTAGCCAGGCCAACTTGGACCTACTGGGGAATGGAGAGGGCCAGCACCTCCCCAGAACCCACCATGTTATTCTCCCAGGCAACAGAAGAGCGAGGTCCCCCTCAGGGGACTCTCATATTTCTAGTGCCTCCAGAGAATCACAGAGAGGCATGAGTGCTTCTCAAAAGCTAGAGCATAGGGCCAGAATGAGGGCTGGCAAACTCCAGATAGAGAGGGAGGAGGTAGCCTTGGCTCAAGCTAGACTTGCCTTGGCAAGAGAGCAGAAATTGTGTGGCTTAGATGCCACTGGTGGCAGCAATATTCCTAAAGAGAAACCCAGGTCCTATGATAGTAGAAACCTGACAAAGATTGTGCCCCCCTACAAGGAAGGGGATGACATCCACAAGTGGATAACTGCTCTTGAGAGAGCCTGCATGGTACAGCAGGTTCCTGAGGAACAGTGGGCAGCAATCTTATGGTACTCCTTTTCAGAGAAAGGGAGAGATAAGCTCCTCACTGTTAGACATGAGGATGCAAACAATTACAAAGTCCTGAAGAGTGTTCTGATAGATGGGTTTGGCTTAACCACTGAACAGTACAGGTTGAAGTTCAGAGACACCCAGAAGACACAGACTCAGGACTGGACTGATTTTGTTGATTGTGCAACTAAGGCTCTGGAGGGTTGGCTACATGGCAGCAAAGTACATGACTTTACAGGATTGTATAATTTGATTATGAGGGAGCAGATCCTAAGTAATTGTCAGAACCAGCTCTTACACCAGCACCTGGTGGACTCTGATCTGACCTCTCCCCAAGAATTGGGAAAGAAGGCAGACAAATGGGTCAGAACCAGGATTAGGCCTAAGAATCAGGACAGTAACCAGAAGAAGGAGTCTACCAAGCCTCAAGATAAGGGTGGGGATAAAAATAAAGAAAAGACTTCCCCAGGGCCCCAAAACTCCAAGAATGGGGGTGGGTCCCAAGACACTTCTTCAACTGAGAAAAAGCCTTATTGTTATGCCTGTAAACAGGTGGGGCATTACAAAACAGACAACTGTTGTCCCAAGAATAACAATAAAGAAAATATACCTCCAAAGCCAGCTTCAACACCTCCTGTTACTGTCAGCAGTAATCCCCCAGGAAGTGGAAGCACACCCAGGAATCTGGGTGGGTTTACTTTTGGAAATCAGGTGGACCCTGGCCTATCCAGGTCCCCATCACCCAATGATCTTGTTTATGAGGCTGGCATGGGGTTTGCCAACTTCTCTGCTTGCCCAAATACTTTGAGCAAGTATAGACAAGAACCCATCATCAATGGTTTAAGAGTTGAAGCTTTTAGAGACACAGGGGCTAGCATCACCATGGTGGCTGATGGCATAGTCCCCTCTAAGCAACTTGTACCTGGTGCCACATACCAGGTAATAAACATTGATGGCATCCAAACAAATCATCCCATGGCAGTAGTAAGTCTCAGCTGGGGAGGTGTCACTGGCCCAAAGAGAGTGGCAGTGTCACCAAACTTGCCTGTGGACTGTCTACTGGGTAATGATTTAGAAATCTCAGCCTGGGCTGAGGTTGAACAGGAAACCCATTCTAGAATGGTGAATTCCCATGGAAAGGTTAGTGAGGCTGTACTGGCTACAGCCCCAATCCAAGATGTCCTTCCTGAAAAGGTTGGTAGGGCTGAGAAACTCTCTGCCCCATCTTTAGTAAAAGCTCTTCCTGAACAGAATAGCAAAGCTGTTATGATAACAGCAGAAACCCAAACTGAGTCTCCTCCTGAAAAGGTTGGTGGGGCTGTGATGGCCACAGCCCAAACTCAAACTGACATGTGTGTTGTGAAACCTGAAATGATGGATAACTCCACACAAACTGAGAGCATGGAGGAGGAAGAGAAATCTCCCCCTCACCAGACTTTAGGACAGGATCAGCCTCCTCAGGGAACTGATCTTACCCCTGATGAAGGAGCTGCCCCAGAGGTGGTTGGGCCTAGCCTGACAGAACCTCTGATGTCAGTGGACCCTTCTCAGGTGGGACCCAGTCTGGAGCAGGTAACCTGCCCCTCTCTACCTTGCCTTAGCCAGCCCAGGGCTGCAGAGGACAAGAAGGACAGTGAGACCCAGAGGGCCCCCTGTCAAATAAAGCACCCCCATCAAAAGATTAGGTGCACCAAAACTAGTAGCCCTAGTAAGGTGAAAACTTTAAAAACTCCTAAGGGAGCCCCCTTAAAAACAGTTAGGGACCTCCCACAGATGGATTCTGTTGGGCACAGCCAAACCTGGGACCCAAAGGGCCCAAACCTGAACTGTCCCTCCAGCAAGCCAAACAGAGGGACCCAGCCTCCAGCTTTAGGTAGCCAGAGGTTGACCCTGAGAGCACAGTGCAACTCAGTTAAAGAAAGAAAGGCACACATGGTGGAAGATAATTGGAGGAAGCCAAGCCCTAACTTAGTAGAGCCTCACTTCAAAACTCCATATCCAAACCAGCCTTTAACTTTGCATAAACACACCCAAGGTAGTGATTCCCTATGGTGGAGACCCTCTAATACCCAAAGGGCGAGGGACTGCTTAGTGGACCATGAGACAGGGGGTACCCATGCTAGTGCAGGTACTTCCTTATATGGCCACTCAGGCAATATAGGCTTACCTGGCCAAGGATAGCCTTATCTCCTTTCGTTTGGGGGGGGTTATGTAGGAAGGTGGCTACCTGACTATGGTTACCCCGGATTTTTTGCCTGTGTTTAGCTGGTTTTTGACTTAGTTGACCTGGTTCCCTGCTAATCAGGGCCCCAGGCCATCTGCTCTCTCTGTAAAATGGATTCCATGTACCCTAGGTACATACCACAAATTGGAAATGGACTCCTTGTCAGCCCCTGTATAATGCACTATAGGTGCCCAGGGCATAGGAGCCACCAAGGCCTACCAGGGGCTGCAGCATATCTTTTGCCACCCCTGGCTGGTTCTTAAATTGACACAACTGGCTGATCACTCAGCTGGGGTAAGGTGGTGTAAACACCCCTTGCTTAGATATAGTATACCTATATCTAAACTTATATCTGGACACATATTAGCCTGTGAGCCACTCCTATGGAAGGCCTCATCAATCCTGGAGGCAGAGTGCGTGGTTTCATGTGAGATGGAGCTCTAGCATGAGCTGAGCCTGTCTGCAGCTGTCGGGAACAAATCCCTAAGCTGTTTCAGGATAATGCCATACCATATACTATTAAGTGCCTTATAATCCTCGCGGTTATTTAGCAACTTTGGTTTGGCTTTATCAAAACATGTCGTGTAAGGTGTCATACGCTTTGGAATACCATCCCCTCGCCAGTTCTGGCGACGGGGATGGCATTCCACCCCTCTAGAGGGGTAAGACATGTTACTTTGCTTTAATACGGTTGATTTCTCCAAAGACCTTAGGATCCACAAAATGGATGCCTCTGCCACAGACAAATGTCTGGACCCCTGGAGCTGACCGAAACTCAGTCAAGGGGGTCCTGGACAAAGGGTTTCCTGTCACAGGAGGGTGTCACCGCCCTCCAGACAGGAGATAGTGTATTGTAGCAGGGAGGTTTGAAAGAAACCAGACACTGCTTGGGGCGCACAAGGCTGCCCATTGCATAATCCGGCCAAACCGGTTCTGGGGCACTCTAGCCCTCGTGCCAGGGCGGCCTGGATCAAAGGAAGGGGGTGTATCCACCCACTTCCTGGGTCCCACCCATAGGAGGGGACCTAGCAGGTAATCACGCCCCCCAGATTCGAATAAGAGTGGGAGCAGTGCCAATGCACATCAGATTTCCTGGAAGAAACATTGAAATGATATTCTGGACCCTTCGCCCTCCATCTCAACGTGGAAGCCCGAAGAATCTCCCTTGTGGTCAAGGAGTGACCACCCTGCAGCAGCAGGCACCATCCAGCCCTCGACGTCTACTTAGTTGCAGTTCCCGCCGGAACTCGAGCGACTGAGATCAACGAGATCAAGCCTGCCCAGCTTCTAACAGCCCGATCCACAGTCCCTGCAAAGCTGAGACCCGTGGAGGCGACCGGAAGCGTGGGGCACGCCATCTTGAAGTGACCACGAGACGCTGACCGTGCAGCCCACGAGTGACCCTCGAAGCTGTACACCGGGGTTTGAGAAGCCCCCACCCTGAGCTACTCCTGAGCCGAAGTTCAGCCCTCCACACTCGACGAGTGCTGCGTGGGGCCCTTTGGCACGATTTGGCTCAACGCGTTGGCCCGGTCAATTGCCAGCTGGCTTGTGGTCCCTGTGCCGACGAACTACCTAAAAAGACTTGTGATTCTGGTTGCTCCAGATCCACACCAGCTCCCCTGAAAAGGAGCCCCGACTCTGACCTTCCTGGTCCGAGTGAGAAGCAATCTTCCGATCCTGCGTGGATTGCTCTTACCAAGGCTTGTTTGCTCCAAACTTGAAGCCGACTGCACCGACGGTGAGAGCCTGCGTGGGACAGATCGTGACCTGCTCCTGGACGTCGCAGATGCCCCAGAGCCCACGTGACAGGGGAGAGAAGCTCCTCGACGACCACCTGATTGCGCCCGACATTGCCTGGTTCCGTCCTGGTTCCACCCTGGTCACTGCTGAGTGACCCAGACTCTGTCCCCTCTGCTTTCAGGTACCCTACAACTAGAGTCCACCCTTGGACTCCACCGGACACTTCGTCTTCACCCTGCCTGCAGCCCTTTCAGCTTCAAGCACCAAGAGCCTGCGTGTCAAAACCCGACGCCACTTCGACCCTGTGCACCCACTTCCTGTGGGTGAGGTAACTTTGCTCCGCCGGTGTTCCCACACTGGTGCACACCTCTAGGGTCTGTGTGTTAAGTTTTGTTCCTCTAGGTTCAGCGGAAGTGTCCTTAAACTTTAACTCTTTGACTTTTACGCACCATTGGTTAACATTGGTGCATGCGTGCGCTTTCCGCACATCTCCCGAATCCCGAGGGCCATTCCCGACTTCAGCATTGCTTGTCCTGACTGCTCCCAGCGATTCCCTAGGCCCTAGGCCTAACCACTGCTCGAGTGGCCTTTCTTATACCACTTGTTTAGTATATGGTTTGAGTGGCCACCCGCCCTCATCCATAATTGTGCAACTTGTATGTTTAAACAGTGCTTTTTGATTTAACGCTTGTGCCCCTTTATTCATAAAGAATACTGGGGATTGTTTTTAGTAATAAACACATATATTTTTATAATATATACTTGTGTGGTGTCCTTTCATTTGGTATTACAGGATTGTATTTGGTAAAACAGCTCGCTTAACACGACCTCTTAAGTTAAGCCTTTAGGCTGCTTAGTCCATGCTACCCCTAGGATAGCTTGTCTAATAAGGTTGACTTACAACCAGACACCATAAGGGGATTGTTTGGTCAGGTAGTAGGTGGTTCCAGAATTGGAAACATCCCCTACCAGGCCAACTTCTCACAACCGGGGTTTGAGAAGCCCCAACCCTGAGCCACTCTTGCACTGAAGTTCAGCCCTCCACACTCGACGAGTGCTGCGTGGGGCCCTTCTGCTCCATTTGGCTCAACGCGTTGGCCCGGTCACTTGCCAGCCGGCTAGTGGCCCCTGTACCGACGAACTTTGAAATTCGACCTGCAAATCTGGTTGCTCCAGATCTGCACCAGCTCCCCTGAAAAGGAGCCCCCACTCTGACCCTCCTGGTTCGAGTGAGAAGCAATCTCCCGGTTCCGCATGGATTGCTCTTGCCAAGTGTTGTTTGCTCCAAACTTGAAGCCGACTGCGCCGACGGTGAGAGCCCTTGTGGGACAGATCGTGACCCGCTCCTGGACGTCGCAGATGCCCCAGAGCCCACGTGACAGCGGAGAGAAGCTCCTCGACGACCACCTGATTGCGCCCGACATTGCCTGGTTCCGTCCTGGTTCCACCCTGGTCACTGCTGAGTGACCCAGACTCTGTCCCCTCTGCTTTCAGGTACTTTTCGACTCGAGTCCACCCTTGGACTCCACCGGACACTTCTCTTTCACCCCGCCTGCAGCCCTTTCAGCTCCAAGCACCAAGAGCCTGCGTGACGAAACCCGACTCAACTTCGACCCTGTGCACCCGCTTCCTGTGGGTGAGGTAACTTTGCTCCGCCGGTGTTCCCACACTGGTACACATCTCTAGGGTCTGTGTCTTAAGTTTTGTTCCTCTAGGTTCAGCGGAAGTGTCCTTAAACTTTAACTTTACAACTTTTACGCACCATTGGTTAACATTGGTGCACGCGTGCGCTTTCCGCACTGCTCCCGAATCCCGTGGGCCTCTCCCGACTTCAGCATTGCTTGTCTCGACTGCTCCCAGCGATTCCCTAGGCCCTAGGCCTAACCACTGTTCGATTGGTATCTCTTATACCACTTGTTTAGTATATGGTTAGAGTGGCCCCCCGCCCTCATCCATAATTGTGCAACTTTGTATGTTTAAACTGTGCTTTTGATTTAACGCTTGTGCCCCTTTATTCATAAAGAATACTGGGGATTGTTTTTAGTAATAAATACATATATTTTTATAATATATACTTGTGTGGTGTCCTTTCATTTGATATTACAGGATTGTATGTGGTAAAACAGCTCGCTTAACACGACCTCTTAAGTTAAGCCTTTAGGCTGCTTAGTCCATGCTACCCCTAGGATAGCTTGTCTAACAAGGTTGACTTACAACCAGACACCATAAGGGATTGTTTAGTCTGATAACCGGTGGTTCCAGAATTGGAAACATCACCTATCAGGCCAACTTCTCACATTGGTGGCAGCGGTGGGATTTGAGCTTGCTGTTGTTTTACCATTGCAATCTTTTATCAAATTGAAAGATCACATCAAGTACCTCAAGGTACATATAAATCAAAAGCTTAGCATATTTAAGTTCTACTGAACTTAGTAGTTGTAGATTAAAGGGATTAGCACACCCTGACTACAACTCACTAGCAAGGTACAGTAGGAAAACACTTAGTGTAGGTAAGTGCACCACTTACACCTCACTAGTAGTCATGTCTGACACAGGAAAAGCCTCAGGGTCTGCTCCTGTGACAGTTGACCTTACCAAGGCAACTTCCAGCTATGACAAATTAACCCGAAAGGACTTGATTGCCTTGTGCATATCAAGAGGGTTAAAAAGGGGCAGAAGTCCCACATGTCCTATCCTGATAGCCATTCTAGAACAGGATGACTTAGAGAAGGCGAATGAAGTTCCCTTAGAGTCAGGAGATGGAGTGAACCCCCCTGTAACTGATACCCCTCCAGAGGAAGGAGAAGAGGAGGAAGAAGAGGAGGAGGAGGACTCAGATGTAGAGGACCCAGAAGATCAGGATCAGAGGGGTAGCCAGGTCCTAGTTGCCAGGCTTAACCAGGCCAACTTAGACCTACTGGGAAATGGAGAGGGCCAGCACCTCCCCAGATCCCACCATATCATTCTCCCAGGCAACAGAAGAGTGAGATCTCCCTCAGGGTACTCTCATATTTCTAGTGCCTCAAGAGAATCTCAGAGAGGTATGACTGCCTCTCAGAAGATAGAGCATAGGTCCAGAATGAGGGCTGTCAAACTCCAAATAGAGAGGGAGGAGGTAGCCTTGGCTCAAGCTAGACTTGCCTTGGCAAGAGAGCAAAAATTGTGTGGCTTAGATGCCACTGGTGGCAGCAATATTCCTAAAGAGAAACCCAGGTCCTATGATAGTAGAAACCTGACAAAGATTGTGCCCCCCTACAAGGAAGGGGATGACATCCACAAGTGGATAACTGCTCTTGAGAGAGCCTGCATGGTACAGCAGGTTCCTGAGGAACAGTGGGCAGCAATCTTATGGTACTCCTTTTCAGAGAAAGGGAGAGATAAGCTCCTCACTGTTAGACATGAGGATGCAAACAATTACAAAGTCCTTGTAGGAAGGTGGCTACCTGACTATGGTTACCCCAGATTTTTTGCCTGTGTTTAGCTGGTTTTTTGACTTAGTTGACCTGGTTCCCTGCTAATCAGGGCCCCAGGCCATCTGCTCTCTCTGTAAAATGGATTCCATGTACCCTAGGTACATACCACAATTGGAAATGGACTCCTTGTCAGCCCCTGTATAATGCACTATAGGTGCCCAGGGCATAGGGGCCACCAAGGCCTACCAGGGGCTGCAGCATATATTTTGCCACCCCTGGCTGGTTCTTAAATTGACACAACTGGCTGATCACTCAGCTGGGGTAAGGTGGTGTAATCACCCCTTACTTAGATATAGTATACCTATATCTAAACCTATATCTGGACACATATAAACCTGTGAGCCACTCCTATGGAAGGCCTCATCAATCCTGGAGGCAGAGTGTGTGGTTTAATGTGAGATGGAGCTCTAGCATGAGCTGAGCCTGTCTGCAGCTGTCGGGAACAACTCCCTAAGCTGTTTCAGGATAATGCCATACCATATACTTTTAAGTGCATTATAATCCTTGCGGTTATATAGCAACTCTGGTTTGGCTTTATCAAAACATGTCGTGTAAGGTGTAATACGATTTGGAATACTATCCCCTCGCCAGTTCTGGCGATGGGGATAGCATTCCACCCCTCTAGAGGGGTAAGACATGTTACTTTACTTAAATGCGGTTAATTTCTAAAAGGACCTTAGATCCACAAAATGGATGCCTCTGCCACAGACAAGAGTCTGACCCCCTGAAGCTGACCGAAACTCAGCCAAATGGGGCCTGGACAAAGGGTTTCCTGTCGCAGGGGGGTGTTACCACCCTCCAGACAGGAGATAGTGGATTGTAGCAGGGAGGTCTGAAAGAAACCAGACACTGCCTGGGGCGCACAAGGCTGCCCCTTGTATAATCAGGCCAAACCGGTTCTGGGGCACTCCCGCCCTCATGCCAGGGCGGCCTGGATCAAAGGAAGGGGGTGTATCCACCCACTTCCTGGGTCCCACCCATAGGAGGGGACCTAGCAGGTAATCCAGCCCCCAAAATTAGTATAAGACTGGGAGCAGTGCCAATGCACTTCAGATTTCCTGATGAAACATAAGAAACGAAACTCTGGACCCTTCGACATCCTACTCAACGTAGAAGACTGAAGAATCTCCCTTGTGGTCAAGGAGTGACCACCCTGTGCAAACAGGCACCATCCAGCCATCGACATCTGCTTTGTCGCAGTTCCTGCCGGAACTCAAGCGACAGAGATCAACGAGATCAAGCTTGCCTGCCTTCCAACAGCCCGATCCACAGTCCCTGCAGAGCTGAGACCCGTGGAGGCGACCAGAAGCGTGGGGCATGCCATCTTGAATTGACCACAAGACGCTGACCGTGCAGCCCACGAGTGACCCTCGAAGCTGTACACCGGGGTTTGAGAAGCCTCAACCCTGAGCCACTCTTGCACCGAAGTTCAGCCCTCCACACTCGACGAGTGCTGCGTGGGGCCCTTCTGCTCCATTTGGCTCAACACGTTGGCCCGGTCACTTGCCAGCCGGCTAGTGGCCCCTGTACCGACGAACTTTGAAATTCGACCTGCAACTCTGGTTGCTCCAGATCTGCACCAGCTCCCCTGAAAAGGAGCCCCCACTCTGACCCTCCTGGTTTGAGTGAGAAGCAATCTCCCGGTTCCGCGTGGATTGCTCTTGCCAAGTGTTGTTTGCTCCAAACTTGAAGCCGACTGCGCCGACGGTGAGAGCCCTTGTGGGACAGATCGTGACCCGCTCCTGGACGTCGCAGATGCCCCAGAGCCCACGTGACAGCGGAGAGAAGCTCCTCGACGACCACCTGATTGCGCCCGACATTGCCTGGTTCCGTCCTGGTTCCACCCTGGTCACTGCTGAGTGACCCAGACTCTGTCCCCTCTGCTTTCAGGTACTTTTCGACTCGAGTCCACCCTTGGACTCCACCGGACACTTCTCTTTCACCCCGCCTGCAGCCCTTTCAGCTTCAAGCACCAAGAGCCTGCGTGACGAAACCCGACTCAACTTCGACCCTGTGCACCCGCTTCCTGTGGGTGAGGTAACTTTGCTCCGCCGGTGTTCCCACACTGGTACACATCTCTAGGGTCTGTGTCTTAAGTTTTGTTCCTCTAGGTTCAGCGGAAGTGTCCTTAAACTTTAACTCTACAACTTTTACGCACCATTGGTTAACATTGGTGCATGCGTGCGCTTTCCGCACTGCACCCGAATCCCGCAGGCTTTTCCCGACTTCAGCACTGCTTGTCCCGACTGCTCCCAGCGATTCCCTAGGCCCTAGGCCTAACCACTGTTCGATTGGTATCTCTTATACCACTTGTTTAGTATATGGTTTGAGTGGCCCCCCGCCCTCATCCATAATTGTCAACTTTGTATGTTTAAACTGTGCTTTTGATTTAACGCTTGTGCCCCTTTATTCATAAAGAATACTGGGGATTGTTTTTAGTAATAAATACATATATTTTTATAATATATACTTGTGTGGTGTCCTTTCATTTGATATTACAGGATTGTATGTGGTAAAACAGCTCGCTTAACACGACCTCTTAAGTTAAGCCTTTAGGCTGCTTAGTCCATGCTACCCCTAGGATAGCTTGTCTAATAAGGTTGACTTGCAACCAGACACCATAAGGGATTGTTTGGTCTGATAACCGGTGGTTCCAGAATTGGAAACATCACCTATCAGGCCAACTTCTCACAGTCCTGAAGAGTGTCCTAATAGATGGGTTTGGCTTAACCACTGAACAGTACAGGTTGAAGTTCAGAGACACCCAGAAGACACACACTCAGGACTGGACTGATTTTGTTGATTGTGCAACTAAGGCTCTGGAGGGTTGGCTACATGGCAGCAAAGAACATGACTTTACAGGATTGTATAATTTGATTATGAGGGAGCAGATCCTAAGTAATTGTCAGAACCAGCTCTTACACCAGCACCTGGTGGACTCTGATCTGACCTCTCCCCAAGAATTGGGAAAGAAGGCAGACAAGTGGGTCAGAACCAGGATTAGGCATAAGAATCAGGACAGTAACCAGAAGAAGGAGTCTACCAAGCCTCAAGATAAGGGTGGGGATAAAAATAAAGAAAAGACTTCCACAGGGCCCCAAAACTCCAAGAATGGGGGTGGGTC
Organism: Lissotriton helveticus; assembly: GCF_964261635.1. Classification (NCBI taxonomy): domain Eukaryota; kingdom Metazoa; phylum Chordata; class Amphibia; order Caudata; family Salamandridae; genus Lissotriton; species Lissotriton helveticus. The sequence continues at coordinate 991,697 of NW_027611712.1, read as the reverse complement.
CCAAGACACTTCTTCAACAGAGAAAAAGCCTTATTGTCATGTCTGTAAACAGGTTCAACAAGTTCAAAAGGGCTGTAGCCAACCCCCTTCTGTGGGACCTCTCTGTAAGCAAAGACCAGGCAGGGTAAAAGAATGTCCCATTTCCGCCTGAGCTTCTCTGGTAATCCTTTTATCATGCCTTTTAGGGTCTTGTTAAATCTCTCCACAAGCCCATTGCATTGTGGATGATATGGGGTGGTAAACTTATAGTTTACTCCACATTCCTTCCACATTGCTTTCAGATAGCTAGACATAAAATTCGTGCCTCTATCTGATAGTACCTCCTTAGGAAAGCCCACTCTTGAGAAAACTGCAATGAGGGCCTTTGCCACCACAGGGGCTGTGGTGGTCCTTAGGGGAATAGCCTCTGGATACCTGGTGGCATGATCCACTACCACCAGTATGAATCTGTTCCCAGATGCTGTTTGGGGGTCCATTGGACCCACAATATCAATTCCAACTCTTTCAAAGGGAACTCCCACCACAGGTAGTGGTATTAGGGGGGCCTTTGTTGTGCCACCTGACTTACCACTGGCTTGGCAAGTGACACAGGAGCGACAAAACTCCTTGACATCCTCTGACATGTGAGGCCAGTGAAAGTGTGAAACAAGCCTGTCCCACGTCTTGTTCTGGCCTAAGTGTCCTGCAAGGGGAATATCATGGGCCAAGGTAAGGAGGAACCCCCTAAACTGCAGAGGTATAACCAACCTCCTGGTCATGCCAGGCTTGGGGGCTCTAGCCTCTGAGTAAAGGAGTCCATCATCCCAATACACAGTATGGGTACCTTGGGCATCCCCAGCAGCCTCAGCAGCAGCCTGCTGTCTGAGGGGTTCAAGGGAAGGGCAATCTAATTGAGCCTGCCTCAGGTCTGCCCTTGAGGGTCCCCCTGTCCCCAGAAACTCAACCTGGTCAGGTTCAAGCTCCTCAGAGACAGTCTCCTCTTGGACTGCAGAATCAGTTTCCTCTGAAACCTGATCCTCAACCTGGGGCAAGGTGGAAGGCTGAGCCTTTCCTCACTTGCTCCTTCTCTTGGGTTGTGGCTGGTCTATTGTTTCAAGATCCACCACTGGTTCAGGAAGGCACTTCTTAGCCTGAGCCCTTGTCATGGCAAGGACATGCTCTGAAATCCCTAGCATTTCTGCATGAGTCCTGTACTCCACTTCTGACCATGCTGAGCTTTCAAGGTCATTTCCTAACAGACAGTCTACTGGTAGGTCTGCACTCACCACAACCTTCTTTAGGCCATCAACCCCTCCCCAGGAGAAGTTCACAACTGCCACACTATGGGAAGTAGTGGAGTTGCTTGCATTGGTTACTAGGTAGCTCTCACCTAGTACAATCTGTCCAGGGTCCACAAAGTCAGGTGTCACCATTGTGACACTGGCACATGTGTCCCTGTAAGCTTGAGCCAGTTTCTCATTAATTAAGGGAGTCTGTCTGTATTTGCCCAGGTTACTGGGGCTTACTGCAGTGGGCAACTCAATGTCCACATCATACAGGAGAACTGCCTGTGTAGGGATTCTGACTAGGCCAGATCCTACTTCAATACCCAGGGTCAACCCAGCTACACCCTTGGACTGTGTTCCACCACTGCTTACTGTACTTGGGGTTGCAGTTGCTTTAGGAGCTGGAGTGGTGGGGACTGGATTTGCCTTGGTGCATTCACTGCCCCAGTGTGAAACTGATTTGCAGGTATTACACCAAGGTGTCTTTGGACCTTTGTTCTTCTTCTTCTTGTTTCCATTTTGGGAACCACCCTCCTTACTATTAGTTTGGGGGCCTGAAGACTTCTGGTCTTTTTCTTTATCTTTCTGATTACCACCCTTCTGGTCTGTTTTCTTCTGGTCACCACCTTGGTTCTGGGGTTTCTGCTTAATCCTTGTTCTGACCCATTTGTCCGCCTTCTTTCCCAATTCTTGGGGAGAGGTCAGATCAGAGTCAAAAAGGTATTGATGCAACAGCTGGTTTGTACAGTTATTAAGGATCTGTTCTCTCATTATAAGATTGTACAATCCTGTATAGTCTGAAACTTTACTTCCCTGCAACCAACCCTCCAAAGCCTTAGTGGCACACTCAACGAAATCAGTCCAGTCTTGAGTCTGTGCTTTTTGGGTGTCTCTGAACAACAACCTGTATTGCTCAGTGGTTAGGCCAAACCCTTCAATAAGAGCACTCTTCAAAACAGAGTCGTTTTTGTCATCCTCAGGTCTAACTGTGAGGAGCCTGTCCCTCCCTTTCTCAGAAAAGGAGTACCATAAAATTGCAGCCCACTGATCTTGAGGAACCTGCTGTACCATGCAGGCTCTCTCCAGAGCAGTCATCCATTTGTGGATGTCATCCCCTTCTTTAAAGGGGGGCACAATTTTTGTCAGGTTTCTATTGTCATAGCCCCTGTCTTTTTCTCTTGGAAAATTGCTGCCACCAGTGGCATCTAAGCCACTTAATTTCTGCTCTCTTGCCAAGGTAAATATAGCTTGAGCCAAGGTAAGTTTAGCTTGAGCCAGGGCTACCTCCTCCCTCTCTATTTGGAGTCTGACAGCCCTCATTCTGGCCCTATGCTCAGTCTTTTGAGAGGCAGTCATACCTCTCTCAGATTCTCTGGAGGCACTAGAAATATGAGAGTCCCCTGAGGGAGATCTCACTCTTCTGTTGCCTGGGAGAATAAGACTGTGGGATCTGGGGAGGTGCTGGCCCTCTCCATTTCCCAGTAGGTCTAAGTTGGCCTGGTTAAGCCTGGCAACTAGGACCTGGCTACCCCTCTGATCCTGATCTTCGGTGTCCTCAACATCTGAGTCCTCCTCCCCCTCCTCTCCATCTTCCTCCTGAGGGGTGTCAGTTACAGGGGGTTTCTCTCCACTTCCTGACTGTAAGGGAATTCCATTCACCTTCTCTAAGTCATCCTGTTCTAGGATGTCTATCAGGATTTGGCAGGTGGGACTTCTGCCCCTTTTTAACCCTCTTGATTTGCACAAGGCAATCAAGTCCCTTCGGGTTAGTTTGTCATAGCTGGAAGTTGCCTGGGTAAGGTCAACTGTCACAGGAGCAGACCCTGAGGCTTTTCCTGTGTCAGACATGACTCTAGTGTGGTGTAAGTGATGCACCTACTTACACTAAGTGTTTTCCTACTGTACCTTACTAGTGAGTTGTAGTCAGGGTGTGCTAATCCCTTCAACCTACAACTACTAAGTTCAGTAGAACTTAATATGCTAAGCTTTTGATTTTATATGTACCTAGAGGTACTTGATGTGATCTTTCAATTTGATACAAAGATTGCAATGGTAAAACAACAGCAAGCTCAAATCCGCACCGCTGCTCACCAATGTGAGAAGTTGGCCTGGTAGGGGATGTTTCCAATTCTGGAACCACCTACTACCTGACCAAACAATCCCTTATGGTGTCTGGTTGTAAGTCAACCTTATTAGACAAGCTATCCTAGGGGTAGCATGGACTAAGCAGCCTAAAGGCTTAACTTAAGAGGTCGTGTTAAGCGAGCTGTTTTACCACATACAATCCTGTAATATCAAATGAAAGGACACCACACAAGTATATATTATAAAAATATATGTGTTTATTACTAAAAACAATCCCCAGTATTCTTTATGAATAAAGGGGCACAAGCGTTAAATCAAAAGCACTGTTTAAACATACAAAGTTGCACAATTATGGATGAGGGCAGGGGGCCACTCAAACCATATACTAAACAAGTGGTATAAGAGAGGCCACTCGAGCAGTGGTTAGGCCTAGGGCCTAGGGAATCGCTGGGAGCAGTCAGGACAAGCAATGCTGAAGTCGGGAATGGCCCTCGGGATTCGGGAGAGGTGCGGGAAGCGCACGCACGCACCAATGTTAACCAATGGTGCGTAAAAGTTGTAAAGTTAAAGTTAAAGGACACTTCCGCTGAACCTAGAGGAACAAAACTTAACACACAGACCCTAGAGGTGTGCACCAGTGTGGGAACACCGGCGGAGCAAAGTTACCTCACCCACAGGAAGTGGGTGCACAGGGTCGAAGTGGCGTCGGGTTCTGACACGCAGGCTCTTGGTGCTTGGAGCTGAAAGGGCTTCAGGCGGGTTAAAGATGAAGTGTCCGGTGGAGTCCAAGGGTGGACTCAAGTCGAAGAGTACCTGAAAGCAGAGGGGACAGAGTCTGGGTCACTCAGCAGTGACCAGGGTGGAACCAGGATGGAACCAGGCAATGTCGGGCGCAATCAGGTGGTCGTCGAGGAGCTTCTCTCCGCTGTCACGTGGGCTCTGGGGCATCTGCGACGTCCAGGAGCAGGTCACGATCTGTCCCACGCAGGCTCTCACCGTCGGTGCAGTCAGCTTCAAGTTTGGGGCAAACAAGCCTTGGCAAGAGCGATCCACGCGGGATCAGAAGATTGCTTCTCACTCGGACCAGGAAGGTCAGAGTCGGGGCTCCTTTTCAGGGGAGCTGGTGTGGATCTGGAGCAACCAGATTCACGAGTCTTCTTAGTCGTTTCGTCGGCACAGGGACCACTAGCCAGCTGGCAAGTGACCGGGCCAACGCGTTGAGCCAAATAGAGCCAAAGGGCCCCACGCAGCACTCGTCGAGTGTGGAGGGCTGAACTTCGGCTCAGGAGCAGCTCAGGGTGGGGGCTTCTCAAACCCCGGTGCACAGCTTCGAGGATCACTCGTGGGCTGCACGGTCAGCGTCTCGTGGTCAATTCAAGATGGCGTGCCTCACGCTTCCGGTCGCCTCCACGGGTCTCAGCTTTGCAGGGACTGTGGATCGGGCTGTTAGAAGGCAGGCAGGCTTGATCTCGTCAATCTCAGTCGCTCGAGTTCCGGCGGGAACTGCAACTAAGTAGACGTCGAGGGCTGGATGGTGCCTGCTGCTGCAGGGTGGTCACTCCTTGACCACAAGGGAGATTCTTCGGGCTTCCACGTTGAGATGGAGGGCGAAGGGTCCAGAATTTCGTTTCAAATGTTTCTTCCAGGAAATCTGATGTGCATTGGCACTGCTCCCACTCTTATTCGAATCTGGGGGGCGTGATTACCTGCTAGGTCCCCTCCTATGGGTGGGACCCAGGAAGTGGGTGGATACACCCCCTTCCTTTGATCCAGGCCGCCCTGGCACGAGGGCTGGAGTGCCCCAGAACCGGTTTGGCCGGATTATGCAAGGGGCAGCCTTGTGCGCCCCAAGCAGTGTCTGGTTTCTTTCAAACCTCCCTGCTACAATCCACTATCTCCTGTCTGGAGGGCGGTGACACCCTCCTGTGACAGGAAACCCTTTGTCCAGGACCCATTTGGTTGAGTTTCGGTCAACTGCAGGGGTCCAGACATTTGTCTGTGGCAGAGGCATCCATTTTGTGGATCTTAAGGTCTTTGGAGAAATTAACCGCATTTAAGTGAAGTAACATGTCTTACCCCTCTAGAGGGGTGGAATGCCATCCCCGTCGCCAGAACTGGCGAGGGGATGGTATTCCAAATCGTATGACACCTTACACGACATGTTTTGATAAAGCCAAACCAAAGTTGCTATTTAACCGCGAGGATTATAAGGCACTTAAGAGTATATGGTATGGCATTATCCTGAAACAGCTTAGGGAGTTGTTCCCGACAGCTGCAGACAGGCTCAGCTCATGCTAGAGCTCCATCTCACATAAAACCACGCACTCTGCCTCCAGGATTGATGAGGCCTTCCATAGGAGTGGCTCACAGGTTTACATGTGTCCAGATATAGGTTTAGACATAGGTATACTATATCTAAGCAAGGGGTGTGTACACCACCTTACCCCAGCTGAGTGATCAGCCAGTTGTGTCAATTTAAGAACCAGCCAGGGGTGGCAAAAGATAGGCTGCAGCCCCTGGTAGGCCTTGGTGGCCCCTATGCCCTGGGCACCTATAGTGCATTATACAGGGGCTGACAAGGAGTCCATTTCCAATTGGTATGTGCCTATAGCACATGTGTCAGTAATTTAGTGAGAGAACAGCAGGCTGGGGGTCTGATCAGCAGGCCCACAGCCTCAGTAGTCGAAAACCAGTGAAGCAAAAAGCAAAAATTTGGGGTGACCATAGGATAGCAGACCCTACTCTCCTACACCTGCCTTCTGCAGGGCCTCCAAAACTTTCTTCAGGTGGATCAGGTGATCCTCCCAGGTGGAGCTAAAGACAGCAATATCATCTAGATATGCTGCGCAAAAGTCATCCAACCCAGTAAGGACTTGGTTCACCAACCTTTGGAAAGTGGCAGGTGCATTCTTCAAACCAAAGGGCATTACCACAAACTGATAATGACCACTAGGGGTAGAGAATGCTGTTTTGGCTTTTGACTCCTCAGCTAGTCTGATTTGCCAGTAGCCAGCTGTCAGATCGAATGTGCTCAGAAACTTGGCAGAAGCCAATCTGTCAATGAGCTCATCTGCTCTTGGAATGGGGTGAGCATCTGTCCTAGTGACAGCATTGAGACCCCTGTAATCCACGCAAAACCTCATTTCTCTCTTTCCATCTTGGGTATGAGGTTTTGGCACCAGGACTACTGGGCTGGCCCATGGGCTCTCTGATGGCTCAATCACTCCAAGCTCCAACATCTTTTGCACCTCAGCCTTGATGCAATCCCTGACATGGTCAGGTTGCCTGTAGATCTTATTCTTGACAGGCAGACTGTCACCAGTGTCCACTACATGGGTACACCAGTCAGTCTGGCTGGGTGTGAGTGAAATGTAAATGTAAATGTAAATGTAATTGAGCTTATATAGCGCACAGCTACCCGCAAAGCAGGTGTCCCGGCGCTTGCTTAGGGAACCCTTCCTGATATTCCCCTGTGAGATAGCAGGGTATCCACAAGGTGAAAGTCAGGCATCCCGCCGCGAGGGGCCGTTGTGGAGATTAAGCAAGCTGTTGCCCAGAGTCACAGAGTGTGAACCCGTGAGTCAAGGAGGCACAGGGGTGAGAATTATCGAGTCCGTGGAATTTTTAGCCCAAGACCCGCCGGGGCGGGGAATTGAACCCTGGTCCAGGACCGATCTCAGATTCCGGGTCTGCCGCCTCTAACCCCTGAGCCACACTTCTCCACAAATGCCTGTGGGCCTGCAAAACTTGTCTGCAGTCCATCTGTTGCTGGTCAGTGAGGCTGCCTGCCAAGGCTACTCCATCCACTGAACCATCATCAGGGTTCTGAGAAAGCAGGTCTGGGAGAGGGTCACTCTCTTCCTCCTGTTCCCCATCTGTGGCCATGAGCAAGCTCATGTCCTCCCTGTCCACAAATGCTTTCAAGCGATTCACATGGATTACCCTGTGAGGGCTCCTGGGTGTTCCAAAGTCCACCAAGTAGGTGACTTCCCCCTTCTTCTCAATAATAGGATAGGGTCCACTCCATTTGTCTTGGAGTGCTGCTGGAGCCACTGGCTCCAGTACCCACACCTTCTGTCCTGGTTGGAACTCTACCAGCACAGCCTTTTGGTCATGCCAAGCTTTCTGTAATTCTTGGCTGGCCTCCAGGTTTTTGGATGCTCTTTCCATGTACTCAGCCATCCTGGAGCGGAGACCAAGTACATAGTCCACTATGTCTAGTTTGGGCTTTTTGAGAGGTAACTCCCATCCTTCCTTCACCAAACACAATGGACCCCTCACAGGGTGGCCAAACAAAAGTTCAAAAGAGCTGTAGCCAACCCCCTTCTGTGGGACCTCTCTGTAAGCAAAGAGCAGGCAGGGTAAAAGAATGTCCCATTTCCGCCTGAGCTTCTCTGGTAATCCTTTTATCATGCCTTTTAGGGTCTTGTTAAATCTCTCCACAAGCCCATTGCATTGGGGATGATATGGGGTGGTAAACTTATAGTTTACTCCACATTCCTTCCACATTGCTTTCAGATAGCTAGACATAAAATTCGTGCCTCTATCTGATAGTACCTCCTTAGGAAAGCCCACTCTTGAGAAAACTGCAATGAGGGCCTTTGCCACCACAGGGGCTGTGGTGGTCCTTAGGGGAATAGCCTCTGGATACCTGGTGGCATGATCCACTACCACCAGTATGAATCTGTTCCCAGATGCTGTTTGGGGGTCCATTGGACCCACAATATCAATTCCAACTCTTTCAAAGGGAACTCCCACCACAGGTAGTGGTATTAGGGGGGCCTTTGTTGTGCCACCTGACTTACCACTGGCTTGGCAAGTGACACAGGAGCGACAAAACTCCTTGACATCCTCTGACATGTGAGGCCAGTGAAAGTGTGAAACAAGCCTGTCCCACGTCTTGTTCTGGCCTAAGTGTCCTGCAAGGGGAATATCATGGGCCAAGTGTAGGAAGGTGGCTACCTGACTATGGTTACCCCAGATTTTTTGCCTGTGTTTAGCTGGTTTTTTGACTTAGTTGACCTGGTTCCCTGCTAATCAGGGCCCCAGGCCATCTGCTCTCTCTGTAAAATGGATTCCATGTACCCTAGGTACATACCACAATTGGAAATGGACTCCTTGTCAGCCCCTGTATAATGCACTATAGGTGCACAGGGCACAGGAGCCACTAAGGCCTACCAGGGGCTGCAGCATACCTTTTGCCACCCCTGGCTGGTTCTTAAATTGACACAACTGGCTGATCACTCAGCTGGGGTAAGGTGGTGTACACACCCCTTGCTTAGATATAGTATACCTATGTCTAAACCTATATCTGGACACATGTAAACCTGTGAGCCACTCCTATAGACAGGCCTCACCAATCCTGGAGGCTGGGTGCATGGTTTTTATGTGAGATGGAGCTCTAGCATGAGCTGAGCCTGTCTGCAGCCGTCGGGAACAAATCCCTAAGCTGTTTCAGGATAATGCCATACCATATACTATTAAGTGCCTTATAATCCTCGCGGTTATTTAGCAACTCTGGTTTGGCTTTATCAAAACATGTCGTGTAAGGTGTCATACGCTTTGGAATACCATCCCCTCGCCAGTTCTGGCGACGGGGATGGCATTCCACCCCTCTAGAGGGGTAAGACATGTTACTTCACTTTAATGCGGTTGATTTCTCCAAAGGCCTTAAGATCCACAAAATGGATGCCTCTGCCACAGACAAATGTCTGGACCCCTGGAGCTGACCGAAACCCAGTCAAGGGGGTCCTGGACAAAGGGTTTCCTGTCACAGGAGGGTGTCACCGCCCTCCAGACAGGAGATAGTGTATTGTAGCAGGGAGGTTTGAAAGAAACCAGACACTGCCTGGGGCGCACAAGGCTGCCCCTTGCATAATCCGGCCAAACCGGTTCTGGGGCACTCCAGCCCTCGTGCCAGGACGGCCTGGATCAAAGGAAGGGGGTGTATCCACCCACTTCCTGGGTCCCACCCATAGGAGGGGACCTAGCAGGTAATCACGCCCACCAGATTCGAATAAGAGTGGGAGCAGTGCCAATGCACATCAGATTTCCTGGAAGAAACATTTGAAACGATATTCTGGACCCTTCGCCCTCCATCTCAACGTGGAAGCCCGAAGAATCTCCCTTGTGGTCAAGGAGTGACCACCCTGCAGCAGCAGGCACCATCCAGCCCTCGACGTCTACTTAGTTGCAGTTCCCGCCGGAACTCGAGCGACTGAGATCGACGAGACCAAGCCTGCCCAGCTTCTAACAGCCCGATCCACAGTCCCTGCAAAGCTGAGACCCGTGGAGGCGACCGGAAGCGTGGGGCACGCCATCTTGAAGTGACCACGAGACGCTGACCGTGCAGCCCACGAGTGACCCTCGAAGCTGTACACCGGGGTTTGAGAAGCCCCCACTCTGAGCTACTCCTGAGCCGAAGTTCAGCCCTCCACACTCGACGAGTGCTGCGTGGGGCCCTTTGGCACGATTTGGCTCAACGCGTTGGCCCGGTCACTTGCCAGCTGGCTTGTGGTCCCTGTGCCGACGAACTACAAAAGAAGACTCGTGATTCTGGTTGCTCCAGATCCACACCAGCTCCCCTGAAAGGGAGCCCCGACTCTGACCTTCCTGGTCCGAGTAAGACGCCATCTTCCAATCCCGCGTGGATTGCTCTTACCAAGGCTTGTTTGCTCCAAACCGGAAGCCGACTGCACCGATGGTGAGAGCATGCGTGGGACAGATCGTGACCTGCTCCTGGACGTCGCAGATGCCCCAGAGCCCACGTGACAGCGAAGAGAAGCGCCTCGACGACCACCTGATTGCGCCCGACATTGCCTGGTTCCGTCCTGGTTCCACCCTGGTCACTGCTGAGTGACCCAGACTCTGTCCCCTCTGCTTTCAGGTACTCTACAACTTGAGTCCACCCTTGGACTCCACCGGACACTTCGTCTTCACCCTGCCTGCAGCCCTTTCAGCTTCAAGCACCAAGAGCCTGCGTGTCAAAACCCGACGCCACTTCGACCCTGTGCACCCACTTCCTGTGGGTGAGGTAACTTTGCTCCGCCGGTGTTCCCACACTGGTGCACACCTCTAGGGTCTGTGTGTTAAGTTTTGTTCCTCTAGGTTCAGCGGAAGTGTCCTTAAACTTTAACTATTTGACTTTTACGCACCATTGGTTAACATTGGTGCATGCGTGCGCTTTCCGCACATCTCCCGAATCCCGAGGGCCATTCCCGACTTCAGCATTGCTTGTCCTGACTGCTCCCAGCGATTCCCTAGGCCCTAGGCCTAACCACTGTTCGAGTGGCCTCTCTTATACCACTTGTTTAGTATATGGTTTGAGTGGCCCCCTGCCCTCATCCATAATTGTGCAACTTTGTATGTTTAAACAGTGCTTTTGATTTAACGCTTGTGCCCCTTTATTCATAAAGAATACTGGGGATTGTTTTTAGTAATAAACACATATATTTTTATAATATATACTTGTGTGGTGTCCTTTCATTTGGTATTACAGGATTGTATGTGGTAAAACAGCTCGCTTAACACGACCTCTTAAGTTAAGCCTTTAGGCTGCTTAGTCCATGCTACCACTAGGATAGCTTGTCTAATAAGGTTGACTTACAACCAGACAGCATAAGGGGATTGTTTGGTCAGGTAGTAGGTGGTTCCAGAATTGGAAACATCCCCTACCAGGCCAACTTCTCACATTGGTGAGCAGCGGTGCGGATTTGAGCTTGCTGTTGTTTTACCATTGCAATCTTTATATCAAATTGAAAGATCACATCAAGTACCTCTAGGTACATATAAAATCAAAAGCTTAGCATATTAAGTTCTACTGAACTTAGTAGTTGTAGGTTGAAGGGAGTAGCACACCCCTGACTACAACTCACTAGCAAGGTCCAGTAGGAAAACACTTAGTGTAGGTAAGTGCACCACTTACACCTCACTAGTAACCATGTCCGACACAGGAAAGGCCTCAGGGTCTAGTCCTGTGACAGTTGACCCTACCCAGGCAACTTCTGGATATGACAAACTAACCCGCAGAGACTTGATTGTCTTGTGCAAAGCAAGAGGGTTAAAAAGGGGCAGAAGCCCCACCTGCCTAACCCTGATAGAACTCCTAGAACAGGATGACTTAGAGAGGGCAAAAGCAGCTTCCCTAGATACAGGAACTGAAGGGAACCCCCCTGCAGTTGATCCCCCTGAAGAGGAGGATGATGATGACTTGGATGAGGACTCAGAGGTTGAGGACTTAGAAGTACAGGATCAGGGTAGCCAGGTTCCAGTTGGTAGGCTTAGCCAGGCCAACTTGGACCTACTGGGGAATGGAGAGGGCCAGCACCTCCCCAGAACCCAACATGTGATTCTCCCAGGCAACAGAAGAGTGAGATCTCCCTCAGGGGACTCTCATCTTTCTAGTGCCTCCAGAGAATCAGAGAGAGGCATGAGTGCTTCTCAGAAAGCTGAGCATAGGGCTAGAATGAGGGCTGTCCAACTCCAAATAGAGAGAGAGGAGGTAGCCCTGAGTCAAGCTAAGCTTACCTTAGCTCAAGCTAAACTTGCCTTGGCAAGAGAGCAGAAATTGTGTGGCTTAGATGCCACTGGTGGCAGCAATATTCCTAAAGAGAAACCCAGGTCCTATGATAGTAGAAACCTGACAAAGATTGTGCCCCCCTTCAAAGAAGGGGATGACATCCACAAATGGATGACTGCTCTTGAGAGAGCCTGCATGGTACAGCAGGTTCCTGAGGAACAGTGGGCAGCAATCTTATGGTACTCCTTTTCAGAGAAAGGGAGGGATAAGCTCCTTACTGTCAGACATGAGGATGCAAACAATTACAAAGTCCTGAAGAGTGTCCTAATAGATGGGTTTGGCTTAACCACTGAACAGTACAGGTTGAAGTTCAGAGATACCCAGAAGACACAGACTCAGGACTGGACTGATTTTGTAGATTGTGCTACTAAGGCTCTGGAGGGTTGGCTACATGGCAGCAAAGTACATGACTTTACAGGATTGTATAATTTGATTATGAGGGAGCAGATCCTAAGTAATTGTCAGAACCAGCTCTTACACCAGCACCTGGTAGACTCTGATCTGACCTCTCCCCAAGAATTGGGAAAGAAGGCAGACAAATGGGTCAGAACCAGGATTAGGCCTAAGAATCAGGACAGTAACCAGAAGAAGGAGTCTACCAAGCCTCAAGATAAGGGTGGGGATAAAAGTAAAGAAAAGACTTCCCCAGGGCCCCAAAACTCCAAGGATGGGGGTGGGTCCCAAGACACTTCTTCAACTGAGAAAAAACCCTATTGTTATCCCTGTAAACAGGTGGGGCATTACAAAACAGACAGCTGTTGTCCCAAGAATAACAATAAAGAAAATATACCTCCAAAGCCAGCTTCAACACCTCCTGTTACTGTCAGCAGTAATCCCCCAGGAAGTGGAAGCACACCCAGGAATCTGGGTGGGTTTACTTTTGGAAATCAGGTGGACCCTGGCCTATCCAGGTCCCCATCACCCAATGATCTTGTTTATGAGGCTGGCATGGGGTTTGCCAACTTCTCTGCTTGCCCAAATACTTTGAGCAAGTATAGACAAGAACCCATCATCAATGGTTTAAGAGTTGAAGCTTTTAGAGACACAGGGGCTAGCATCACCATGGTGGCTGATGGCATAGTCCACTCTAAGCAACTTTTACCTGGTGCCACATACCAGGTAATAAACATTGATGGCATCCAAACAAATCATCCCATGGCAGTAGTAAGTCTCAGCTGGGGAGGTGTCACTGGCCCAAAGAGAGTGGCAGTGTCCCCAAACTTGCCTGTAGACTGTCTACTGGGTAATGATTTAGAAATCTCAGCCTGGGCTGGGGTTGAACAGGAAATCCATTCTAGAATGGTAAATTCCAATGGAAAGGTTAGTGGGGCTGTAATGGCTACAGCCCCAATTCAAGATGTCCTTCCTGAAAAGGTTGGTGGGGCTGTGATGGCCACAGCCCAAACTCAAACTGACACGTGTGTTGTGAAACCTGAAATGATGGATAACTCCACACAAACTGAGAGCATGGAGGAGGAAGAGAAATCTCCCCCTCACCAGACTTTAGGACAGGATCAGCCTCCTCCGGGAACTGATCTTACCCCTGATGAAGGAACTGCCCCAGAGGTGGTTGGGCCTAGCCTGACAGAACCTCTGATGTCAGTGGACCCTTCTCAGGTGGGACCCAGTCTGGAGCAGGTAACCTGCCCCTCTCTCCCTTGCCTTAGCCAGCCCAGGGCTGCAGAGGACAAGAAGGACAGTGAGACCCAGAGGGCCCCCTGTCAAATAAAGCACCCCCATCAAGAGATTAGGTGCACCAAAACTAGTAGCCCTAGTAAGGTGAAAACTTTAAAAACTCCTGAGGGAGCCCCCTTAAAAACAGTTAGGGACCTCCCCCAGATGGATTCTGTTGGGCACAGCCAAACCTGGGACCCAAAGGGCCCAAACCTGAACTGTCCCTCCAGCAAGCCAAACAGAGGGACCCAGCCTCCAGCTTTAGGTAGCCAGAGGTTGACCCTGAGAGCACAGTGCAACTCAGTTAAAGAAAGAAAGGCACACATGGTGGAAGATAATTGGAGGAAGCTAAGCCCTAAATTAGTAGAGCCTCACTTCAATACTCCATATCCAAACCAGCCTTTAACTTTGCATAAACACACCCAAGGTAGTGATTCCCTATGGTGGAGACCCTCTAATACCCAAAGGGTGAGGGACTGCTTAGTGGACCATGAGACAGGGGGTACCCATGCTAGTGCAGGTACTTCCTTATATGGCCACTCAGGCAATATAGGCTTACCTGGCCAAGGATAGCCTTATCTCCTTTCGTTTGGGGGGGGGTTATGTAGGAAGGTGGCTACCTGACTATGGTTACCCCAGATTTTTTGCCTGTGTTTAGCTGGTTTTTTGACTTAGTTGACCTGGTTCCCTGCTAATCAGGGCCCCAGGCCATCTGCTCTCTCTGTAAAATGGATTCCATGTACCCTAGGTACATACCACAATTGGAAATGGACTCCTTGTCAGCCCCTGTATAATGCACTATAGGTGCACAGGGCACAGGAGCCACTAAGGCCTACCAGGGGCTGCAGCATACCTTTTGCCACCCCTGGCTGGTTCTTAAATTGACACAACTGGCTGATCACTCAGCTGGGGTAAGGTGGTGTACACACCCCTTGCTTAGATATAGTATACCTATGTCTAAACCTATATCTGGACACATGTAAACCTGTGAGCCACTCCTATAGACAGGCCTCACCAATCCTGGAGGCTGGGTGCATGGTTTTTATGTGAGATGGAGCTCTAGCATGAGCTGAGCCTGTCTGCAGCCGTCGGGAACAAATCCCTAAGCTGTTTCAGGATAATGCCATACCATATACTATTAAGTGCCTTATAATCCTCGCGGTTATTTAGCAACTCTGGTTTGGCTTTATCAAAACATGTCGTGTAAGGTGTCATACGCTTTGGAATACCATCCCCTCGCCAGTTCTGGCGACGGGGATGGCATTCCACCCCTCTAGAGGGGTAAGACATGTTACTTCACTTTAATGCGGTTGATTTCTCCAAAGGCCTTAAGATCCACAAAATGGATGCCTCTGCCACAGACAAATGTCTGGACCCCTGGAGCTGACCGAAACCCAGTCAAGGGGGTCCTGGACAAAGGGTTTCCTGTCACAGGAGGGTGTCACCGCCCTCCAGACAGGAGATAGTGTATTGTAGCAGGGAGGTTTGAAAGAAACCAGACACTGCCTGGGGCGCACAAGGCTGCCCCTTGCATAATCCGGCCAAACCGGTTCTGGGGCACTCCAGCCCTCGTGCCAGGACGGCCTGGATCAAAGGAAGGGGGTGTATCCACCCACTTCCTGGGTCCCACCCATAGGAGGGGACCTAGCAGGTAATCACGCCCACCAGATTCGAATAAGAGTGGGAGCAGTGCCAATGCACATCAGATTTCCTGGAAGAAACATTTGAAACGATATTCTGGACCCTTCGCCCTCCATCTCAACGTGGAAGCCCGAAGAATCTCCCTTGTGGTCAAGGAGTGACCACCCTGCAGCAGCAGGCACCATCCAGCCCTCGACGTCTACTTAGTTGCAGTTCCCGCCGGAACTCGAGCGACTGAGATCGACGAGACCAAGCCTGCCCAGCTTCTAACAGCCCGATCCACAGTCCCTGCAAAGCTGAGACCCGTGGAGGCGACCGGAAGCGTGGGGCACGCCATCTTGAAGTGACCACGAGACGCTGACCGTGCAGCCCACGAGTGACCCTCGAAGCTGTACACCGGGGTTTGAGAAGCCCCCACTCTGAGCTACTCCTGAGCCGAAGTTCAGCCCTCCACACTCGACGAGTGCTGCGTGGGGCCCTTTGGCACGATTTGGCTCAACGCGTTGGCCCGGTCACTTGCCAGCTGGCTTGTGGTCCCTGTGCCGACGAACTACAAAAGAAGACTCGTGATTCTGGTTGCTCCAGATCCACACCAGCTCCCCTGAAAGGGAGCCCCGACTCTGACCTTCCTGGTCCGAGTAAGACGCCATCTTCCAATCCCGCGTGGATTGCTCTTACCAAGGCTTGTTTGCTCCAAACCGGAAGCCGACTGCACCGACGGTGAGAGCATGCGTGGGACAGATCGTGACCTGCTCCTGGACGTCGCAGATGCCCCAGAGCCCACGTGACAGCGAAGAGAAGCGCCTCGACGACCACCTGATTGCGCCCGACATTGCCTGGTTCCGTCCTGGTTCCACCCTGGTCACTGCTGAGTGACCCAGACTCTGTCCCCTCTGCTTTCAGGTACTCTACAACTTGAGTCCACCCTTGGACTCCACCGGACACTTCGTCTTCACCCTGCCTGCAGCCCTTTCAGCTTCAAGCACCAAGAGCCTGCGTGTCAAAACCCGACGCCACTTCGACCCTGTGCACCCACTTCCTGTGGGTGAGGTAACTTTGCTCCGCCGGTGTTCCCACACTGGTGCACACCTCTAGGGTCTGTGTGTTAAGTTTTGTTCCTCTAGGTTCAGCGGAAGTGTCCTTAAACTTTAACTATTTGACTTTTACGCACCATTGGTTAACATTGGTGCATGCGTGCGCTTTCCGCACATCTCCCGAATCCCGAGGGCCATTCCCGACTTCAGCATTGCTTGTCCTGACTGCTCCCAGCGATTCCCTAGGCCCTAGGCCTAACCACTGTTCGAGTGGCCTCTCTTATACCACTTGTTTAGTATATGGTTTGAGTGGCCCCCTGCCCTCATCCATAATTGTGCAACTTTGTATGTTTAAACAGTGCTTTTGATTTAACGCTTGTGCCCCTTTATTCATAAAGAATACTGGGGATTGTTTTTAGTAATAAACACATATATTTTTATAATATATACTTGTGTGGTGTCCTTTCATTTGGTATTACAGGATTGTATGTGGTAAAACAGCTCGCTTAACACGACCTCTTAAGTTAAGCCTTTAGGCTGCTTAGTCCATGCTACCACTAGGATAGCTTGTCTAATAAGGTTGACTTACAACCAGACACCATAAGGGGATTGTTTGGTCAGGTAGTAGGTGGTTCCAGAATTGGAAACATCCCCTACCAGGCCAACTTCTCACACCAAGGTAAGGAGGAACCCCCTAAACTGCAGAGGTATAACCAACCTCCTGGTCATGCCAGGCTTGGGGGCTCTAGCCTCTGAGTAAAGGAGTCCATCATCCCAATACACAGTATGGGTACCTTGGGCATCCCCAGCAGCCTCAGCAGCAGCCTGCTGTCTGAGGGGTTCAAGGGAAGGGCAATCTAATTGAGCCTGCCTCAGGTCTGCCCTTGAGGGTCCCTCTGTCCCCAGAAACTCAACCTGGTCAGGTTCAAGCTCCTCAGAGACAGTCTCCTCTTGGACTGCAGAATCAGTTTCCTCTGAAACCTGATCCTCAACCTGGGGCAAGGTGGAAGGCTGAGCCTTTCCTCTCTTGCTCCTTCTCTTGGGTTGTGGCTGGTCTATTGTCTCAAGATCCACCACTGGTTCAGGAAGGCACTTCTTAGCCTGAGCCCTTGTCATGGCAAGGACATGCTCTGAAATCCCTAGCATTTCTGCATGAGTCCTGTACTCCACTTCTGACCATGCTGAGCTTTCAAGGTCATTGCCTAACAGACAGTCTACTGGTAGGTCTGCACTCACCACAACCTTCTTTAGGCCATCAACCCCTCCCCAGGAGAAGTTCACAACTGCCACACTATGGGAAGTAGTGGAGTTGCTTGCATTGGTTACTAGGTAGCTCTCACCTAGTACAATCTGTCCAGGGTCCACAAAGTCAGGTGTCACCATTGTGACACTGGCACATGTGTCCCTGTAAGCTTGAGCCAGTTTCTCATTAATTAAGGGAGTCTGTCTGTATTTGCCCAGGTTACTGGGGCTTACTGCAGTGGGCAACTCAATGTCAACATCATACAGGAGAACTGCCTGTGTAGCATTGCTTGTCCTGACTGCTCCCAGCGATTCCCTAGGCCCTAGGCCTAACCACTGCTCGAGTGGCATCTCTTATACCACTTGTTTAGTATATGGTTTGAGTGGCCACCCGCCCTCATCCATAATTGTGCAACTTGTATGTTTAAACAGTGCTTTTGATTTAACGCTTGTGCCCCTTTATTCATAAAGAATACTGGGGATTGTTTTTAGTAATAAACACATATATTTTTATAATATATACTTGTGTGGTGTCCTTTCATTTGGTATTACAGGATTGTATGTGGTAAAACAGCTCGCTTAACACGACCTCTTAAGTTAAGCCTTTAGGCTGCTTAGTCCATGCTACCCCTAGGATAGCTTGTCTAATAAGGTTGACTTACAACCAGACACCATAAGGGATTGTTTGGTCTGATAATAGGTGGTTCCAGAATTGGAAACATCACCTATCAGGCCAACTTCTCACACACAGCCTGGGGGACCAAGAGCAACCAGGGGGACCAAGCACAGCCTGGGGGACCAAGCACAGCCTGGTGGACCAAGAGCAACCAGGGGGACCAAGCACAGCCAGGGGTACCATGCACAGCCAGGGGGACCAAGAGCAACCAGGGGGACCAAGCACAGCCTGGGGGACCAAGCACAGCCCGGGGGACCAAGCACAGCCTGGGGGACCAAGCACAGCCTGAGGGACCAAGAGCAACCAGGGGGACGAAGCAGAGCCTGGGGGACCAAGCAGAGCCTGGGGGACCAAGCACAGCCTGGGGTACCAAGCACAGCCTGGGGGACCAAGAGCAACCAGGGGGACCAAGCACAGCCTGGGGGACCAAGCACAGCCGGGGGTACCAAGAGCAACCAGTGGGACCAAGCACAGCCAGGGGTACCAAGCACAGCCAGGGGGACCAAGAGCAACCAGGGGGACCAAGCACAGCCTGGGGGACCAAGAGCAACCAGGGGGACCAAGCACAGCCTGGGGGACCAAGCACAGCGTGGGGGACCAAGCACAGCCTGGGGGACCAAGCACAGCCTGGGGGACCAAGAGCAACTGGAGGGACCAAGCACAGCCTGGGGGACCAAGCACAGCCTGGGGGACCAAGCACAGCCTGGGGGACCAAGAACAGCCTGGGGGACCAAGCACAGCCTGGGGGACCAAGAGCAACCAGGAGGACCAAGCACAGCCTGGGGTACCAAGCACAGCCTGGGGGACCAAGCACAGCTTGGGGGGCCAAGAGCAACCAGGGGGACCAAGCACAGCCTGGGGGACCAAGCACAGCCTGGGGAACCAAGCACAGCATGGGGGACCAAGCACAGCCTGGGGGACCAAAAGCAACCAGGGGGACCAAGCACAGCCTGGGGGACCAAGCACAGCCAGGGGGACCAAGCACAGCCTGGGGGACCAAGAGCAACCAGGGGGACCAAGCACGGCCTGGGGGACCAAGCACAGCCTGGGGGACCAAGAGCAACCAGGGGGACCAAGCACAGCCTGGGGGACCAAGCACAGCCTGAAGGACCAAGAGCAACCAGGGGGACCAAGCAGAGCCTGGGGGACCAAGCAGAGCCTGGGGGTCCAAGCACAGCCTGGGGGACCTAGCACAGCCTGGGGGACCAAGAGCAACCAGGGGGACTGTAGGAAGGTGGCTACCTGACTATGGTTACCCCAGATTTTTTGCCTGTGTTTAGCTGGTTTTTTGACTTAGTTGACCTGGTTCCCTGCTAATCAGGGCCCCAGGCCATCTGCTCTCTCTGTAAAATGGATTCCATGTACCCTAGGTACATACCAATTGGAAATGGACTCCTTGTCAGCCCCTGTAGAATGCACTATAGGTGCACAGGGCACAGGAGCCACTAAGGCCTACCAGGGGCTGCAGCATATCTTTTGCCACCCCTGGCTGGTTCTTAAATTGACACAACTGGCTGATCACTCAGCTGGGGTAAGGTGGTGTACACACCCCTTGCTTAGATATAGTATACCTATGTCTAAACCTATATCTGGACACATGTAAACCTGTGAGCCACTCCTATAGACAGGCCTCACCAATCCTGGAGGCTGGGTGCTTGGTTTTTATGTGAGATGGAGCTCTAGCATGAGCTGAGCCTGTCTGCAGCCGTCGGGAACAAATCCCTAAGCTGTTTCAGGATAATGCCATACCATATACTATTAAGTGCCTTATAATCCTCGCGGTTATTTAGCAACTCTGGTTTGGCTTTATCAAAACATGTCGTGTAAGGTGTCATACGCTTTGGAATACCATCCCCTCGCCAGTTCTGGCGACGGGGATGGCATTCCACCCCTCTAGAGGGGTAAGACATGTTACTTCACTTTAATGCGGTTGATTTCTCCAAAGGCCTTAAGATCCACAAAATGGATGCCTCTGCCACAGACAAATGTCTGGACCCCTGGAGCTGACCGAAACCCAGTCAAGGGGGTCCTGGACAAAGGGTTTCCTGTCACAGGAGGGTGTCACCGCCCTCCAGACAGGAGATAGTGTATTGTAGCAGGGAGGTTTGAAAGAAACCAGACACTGCCTGGGGCGCACAAGGCTGCCCCTTGCATAATCCGGCCAAACCGGTTCTGGGGCACTCCAGCCCTCGTGCCAGGGCGGCCTGGATCAAAGGAAGGGGGTGTATCCACCCACTTCCTGGGTCCCACCCATAGGAGGGGACCTAGCAGGTAATCACGCCCACCAGATTCGAATAAGAGTGGGAGCAGTGCCAATGCACATCAGATTTCCTGGAAGAAACATTTGAAACGATATTCTGGACCCTTCGCCCTCCATCTCAACGTGGAAGCCCGAAGAATCTCCCTTGTGGTCAAGGAGTGACCACCCTGCAGCAGCAGGCACCATCCAGCCCTCGACGTCTACTTGGTTGCAGTTCCCGCCGGAACTCGAGCGACTGAGATCGACGAGATCAAGCCTGCCCAGCTTCTAACAGCCCGATCCACAGTCCCTGCAAAGCTGAGACCCGTGGAGGCGACCGGAAGCGTGGGGCACGCCATCTTGAAGTGACCACGAGACGCTGACCGTGCAGCCCACGAGTGACCCTCGAAGCTGTACACCGGGGTTTGAGAAGCCCCCACCCTGAGCTACTCCTGAGCCGAAGTTCAGCCCTCCACACTCGACGAGTGCTGCGTGGGGCCCTTTGGCACGATTTGGCTCAACGCGTTGGCCCGGTCACTTGCCAGCTGGCTTGTGGTCCCTGTGCCGACGAACTACAAAAGAAGACTCGTGATTCTGGTTGCTCCAGATCCACACCAGCTCCCCTGAAAGGGAGCTCCGACTCTGACCTTCCTGGTCCGAGTGAGACGCCATCTTCCAATCCCGCGTGGATTGCTCTTACCAAGGCTTGTTTGCTCCAAACCGGAAGCCGACTGCACCGACGGTGAGAGCCTGCGTGGGACAGATCGTGACCTGCTCCTGGACGTCGCAGATGCCCCAGAGCCCACGTGACAGCGAAGAGAAGCGCCTCGACGACCACCTGATTGCGCCCGACATTGCCTGGTTCCGTCCTGGTTCCACCCTGGTCACTGCTGAGTGACCCAGACTCTGTCCCCTCTGCTTTCAGGTACTCTACAACTTGAGTCCACCCTTGGACTCCACCGGACACTTCGTCTTCACCCTGCCTGCAGCCCTTTCAGCTTCAAGCACCAAGAGCCTGCGTGTCAAAACCCGACGCCACTTCGACCCTGTGCACCCACTTCCTGTGGGTGAGGTAACTTTGCTCCGCCGGTGTTCCCACACTGGTGCACACCTCTAGGGTCTGTGTGTTAAGTTTTGTTCCTCTAGGTTCAGCGGAAGTGTCCTTAAACTTTAACTATTTGACTTTTACGCACCATTGGTTAACATTGGTGCATGCGTGCGCTTTCCGCACATCTCCCGAATCCCGAGGGCCATTCCCGACTTCAGCATTGCTTGTCCTGACTGCTCCCAGCGATTCCCTAGGCCCTAGGCCTAACCACTGTTCGAGTGGCCTCTCTTATACCACTTGTTTAGTATATGGTTTGAGTGGCCCCCTGCCCTCATCCATAATTGTGCAACTTTGTATGTTTAAACAGTGCTTTTGATTTAACGCTTGTGCCCCTTTATTCATAAAGAATACTGGGGATTGTTTTTAGTAATAAACACATATATTTTTATAATATATACTTGTGTGGTGTCCTTTCATTTGGTATTACAGGATTGTATGTGGTAAAACAGCTCGCTTAACACGACCTCTTAAGTTAAGCCTTTAGGCTGCTTAGTCCATGCTACCCCTAGGATAGCTTGTCTAATAAGGTTGACTTACAACCAGACACCATAAGGGGATTGTTTGGTCAGGTAGTAGGTGGTTCCAGAATTGGAAACATCCCCTACCAGGCCAACTTCTCACATTGGTGAGCAGCGGTGCGGATTTGAGCTTGCTGTTGTTTTACCATTGCAATCTTTATATCAAATTGAAAGATCACATCAAGTACCTCTAGGTACATATAAAATCAAAAGCTTAGCATATTAAGTTCTACTGAACTTAGTAGTTGTAGGTTGAAGGGAGTAGCACACCCCTGACTACAACTCACTAGCAAGGTCCAGTAGGAAAACACTTAGTGTAGGTAAGTGCACCACTTACACCTCACTAGTAACCATGTCCGACACAGGAAAGGCCTCAGGGTCTAGTCCTGTGACAGTTGACCCTACCCAGGCAACTTCTGGATATGACAAACTAACCCGCAGAGACTTGATTGTCTTGTGCAAAGCAAGAGGGTTAAAAAGGGGCAGAAGCCCCACCTGCCTAATCCTGATAGGACTCCTAGAACAGGATGACTTAGAGAGGGCAAAAGCAGCTTCCCTAGATACAGGAACTGAAGGGAACCCCCCTGCAGTTGATCCCCCTGAAGAGGAGGATGATGATGACTTGGATGAGGACTCAGAAGTTGAGGACTTAGAAGTACAGGATCAGGGTAGCCAGGTTCCAGTTGGTAGGCTTAGCCAGGCCAACTTGGACCTACTGGGGACTGGAGAGGGCCAGCACCTCCCCAGAACCCAACATATGATTCCCCCAGGCAACAGAAGAGTGAGATCTCCCTCAGGGGACTCTCATATTTCTAGTGCCTCCAGAGAATCACAGAGAAGCATGGGTGCTTCTCAAAAGCTAGAACATAGGGCCAGAATGAGGGCTGTCAAACTCCAGATAGAGAGGGAGGAGGTAGCCTTGGCTCAAGCTAGACTTGCCTTGGCAAGAGAGCAGAAATTGTGTGGCTTAGATGCCACTGGTGGCAGCAATATTCCTAAAGAGAAACCCAGGTCCTATGATAGTAGAAACCTGACAAAGATTGTGCCCCCCTACAAGGAAGGGGATGACATCCACAAGTGGATGACTGCTCTTGAGAGAGCCTGCATGGTACAGCAGGTTCCTGAGGAACAGTGGGCAGCAATCTTATGGTACTCCTTTTCAGAGAAAGGGAGAGACAAGCTCCTCACTGTTAGACATGAGGATGCAAACAATTACAAAGTCCTGAAGAGTGTTCTGATAGATGGGTTTGGCTTAACCACTGAACAGTACAGGTTGAAGTTCAGAGATACCCAGAAGACACAGACTCAGGATTGGACTGATTTTGTAGATTGTGCTACTAAGGCTCTGGAGGGTTGGCTACATGGCAGCAAAGTACATGACTTTACAGGATTGTATAATTTGATTATGAGGGAGCAGATCCTAAGTAATTGTCAGAACCAGCTCTTACACCAGCACCTGGTAGACTCTGATCTGACCTCTCCCCAAGAATTGGGAAAGAAGGCAGACAAATGGGTCAGAACCAGGATTAGGCCTAAGAATCAGGACAGTAACCAGAAGAAGGAGTCTACCAAGCCTCAAGATAAGGGTGGGGATAAAAGTAAAGAAAAGACTTCCCCAGGGCCCCAAAACTCCAAGGAGGGGGGTGGGTCCCAAGACACTTCTTCAACTGAGAAAAAACCCTATTGTTATCCCTGTAAACAGGTGGGGCATTACAAAACAGACAGCTGTTGTCCCAAGAATAACAATAAAGAAAATATACCTCCAAAGCCAGCTTCAACACCTCCTGTTACTGTCAGCAGTAATCCCCCAGGAAGTGGAAGCACACCCAGGAATCTGGGTGGGTTTACTTTTGGAAATCAGGTGGACCCTGGCCTATCCAGGTCCCCATCACCCAATGATCTTGTTTATGAGGCTGGCATGGGGTTTGCCAACTTCTCTGCTTGCCCAAATACTTTGAGCAAGTATAGACAAGAACCCATCATCAATGGTTTAAGAGTTGAAGCTTTTAGAGACACAGGGGCTAGCATCACCATGGTGGCTGATGGCATAGTCCCCTCTAAGCAACTTTTACCTGGTGCCACATACCAGGTAATAAACATTGATGGCATCCAAACAAATCATCCCATGGCAGTAGTAAGTCTCAGCTGGGGAGGTGTCACTGGCCCAAAGAGAGTGGCAGTGTCCCCAAACTTGCCTGTAGACTGTCTACTGGGTAATGATTTAGAAATCTCAGCCTGGGCTGGGGTTGAACAGGAAATCCATTCTAGAATGGTAAATTCCAATGGAAAGGTTAGTGGGGCTGTAATGGCTACAGCCCCAATTCAAGATGTCCTTCCTGAAAAGGTTGGTAGGGCGGAGATACTCCCTGCCCCATCTTTAGCAAAAGCTCTTCCTGAACAGAATAGCAAAGCTGTTATGATAACAGCAGAAACCCAAACTGAGTCTCCTCCTGAAAAGGTTGGTGGGGCTGTGATGGCCACAGCCCAAACTCAAACTGACACGTGTGTTGTGAAACCTGAAATGATGGATAACTCCACACAAACTGAGAGCATGGAGGAGGAAGAGAAATCTCCCCCTCACCAGACTTTAGGACAGGATCAGCCTCCTCAGGGAACTGATCTTACCCCTGATGAAGGAACTGCCCCAGAGGTGGTTGGGCCTAGCCTGACAGAACCTCTGATGTCAGTGGACCCTTCTCAGGTGGGACCCAGTCTGGAGCAGGTAACCTGCCCCTCTCTCCCTTGCCTTAGCCAGCCCAGGGCTGCAGAGGACAAGAAGGACAGTGAGACCCAGAGGGCCCCCTGTCAAATAAAGCACCCCCATCAAAAGATTAGGTGCACCAAAACTAGTAGCCCTAGTAAGGTGAAAACTTTAAAAACTCCTGAGGGAGCCCCCTTAAAAACAGTTAGGGACTTCCCCCAGATGGATTCTGTTGGGCACAGCCAAACCTGGGACCCAAAGGGCCCAAACCTGAACTGTCCCTCCAGCAAGCCAAACAGAGGGACCCAGCCTCCAGCTTTAGGTAGCCAGAGGTTGACCCTGAGAGCACAGTGCAACTCAGTTGAAGAAAGAAAGGCACACCTGGTGGAAGATAATTGGAGGAAGCCAAGCCCTAACTTAGTAGAGCCTAACTTCAATACTCCATATCCAAACCAGCCTTTAACTTTGCATAAACACACCCAAGGTAGTGATTCCCTATGGTGGAGACCCTCTAATACCCGAAGGGTGAGGGACTGCTTAGTGGACCATGAGACAGGGGGTACCCATGCTAGTGCGGGTACTTCCTTATATGGCCACTCAGGCAATATAGGCTTACCTGGCCAAGGATAGCCTTATCTCCTTTCGTTTGGGGGGGGGTTATGTAGGAAGGTGGCTACCTGACTATGGTTACCCCAGATTTTTTGCCTGTGTTTAGCTGGTTTTTTGACTTAGTTGACCTGGTTCCCTGCTAATCAGGGCCCCAGGCCATCTGCTCTCTCTGTAAAATGGATTCCATGTACCCTAGGTACATACCAATTGGAAATGGACTCCTTGTCAGCCCCTGTAGAATGCACTATAGGTGCACAGGGCACAGGAGCCACTAAGGCCTACCAGGGGCTGCAGCATATCTTTTGCCACCCCTGGCTGGTTCTTAAATTGACACAACTGGCTGATCACTCAGCTGGGGTAAGGTGGTGTACACACCCCTTGCTTAGATATAGTATACCTATGTCTAAACCTATATCTGGACACATGTAAACCTGTGAGCCACTCCTATAGACAGGCCTCACCAATCCTGGAGGCTGGGTGCTTGGTTTTTATGTGAGATGGAGCTCTAGCATGAGCTGAGCCTGTCTGCAGCCGTCGGGAACAAATCCCTAAGCTGTTTCAGGATAATGCCATACCATATACTATTAAGTGCCTTATAATCCTCGCGGTTATTTAGCAACTCTGGTTTGGCTTTATCAAAACATGTCGTGTAAGGTGTCATACGCTTTGGAATACCATCCCCTCGCCAGTTCTGGCGACGGGGATGGCATTCCACCCCTCTAGAGGGGTAAGACATGTTACTTCACTTTAATGCGGTTGATTTCTCCAAAGGCCTTAAGATCCACAAAATGGATGCCTCTGCCACAGACAAATGTCTGGACCCCTGGAGCTGACCGAAACCCAGTCAAGGGGGTCCTGGACAAAGGGTTTCCTGTCACAGGAGGGTGTCACCGCCCTCCAGACAGGAGATAGTGTATTGTAGCAGGGAGGTTTGAAAGAAACCAGACACTGCCTGGGGCGCACAAGGCTGCCCCTTGCATAATCCGGCCAAACCGGTTCTGGGGCACTCCAGCCCTCGTGCCAGGGCGGCCTGGATCAAAGGAAGGGGGTGTATCCACCCACTTCCTGGGTCCCACCCATAGGAGGGGACCTAGCAGGTAATCACGCCCACCAGATTCGAATAAGAGTGGGAGCAGTGCCAATGCACATCAGATTTCCTGGAAGAAACATTTGAAACGATATTCTGGACCCTTCGCCCTCCATCTCAACGTGGAAGCCCGAAGAATCTCCCTTGTGGTCAAGGAGTGACCACCCTGCAGCAGCAGGCACCATCCAGCCCTCGACGTCTACTTGGTTGCAGTTCCCGCCGGAACTCGAGCAACTGAGATCGACGAGATCAAGCCTGCCCAGCTTCTAACAGCCCGATCCACAGTCCCTGCAAAGCTGAGACCCGTGGAGGCGACCGGAAGCGTGGGGCACGCCATCTTGAAGTGACCACGAGACGCTGACCGTGCAGCCCACGAGTGACCCTCGAAGCTGTACACCGGGGTTTGAGAAGCCCCCACCCTGAGCTACTCCTGAGCCGAAGTTCAGCCCTCCACACTCGACGAGTGCTGCGTGGGGCCCTTTGGCACGATTTGGCTCAACGCGTTGGCCCGGTCACTTGCCAGCTGGCTTGTGGTCCCTGTGCCGACGAACTACAAAAGAAGACTCGTGATTCTGGTTGCTCCAGATCCACACCAGCTCCCCTGAAAGGGAGCTCCGACTCTGACCTTCCTGGTCC
This sequence comes from Lissotriton helveticus, assembly GCF_964261635.1. NCBI lineage: Eukaryota > Metazoa > Chordata > Amphibia > Caudata > Salamandridae > Lissotriton > Lissotriton helveticus. The sequence continues at coordinate 964,604 of NW_027611712.1, read as the reverse complement.
GAGTGAGACGCCATCTTCCAATCCCGCGTGGATTGCTCTTACCAAGGCTTGTTTGCTCCAAACCGGAAGCCGACTGCACCGACGGTGAGAGCCTGCGTGGGACAGATCGTGACCTGCTCCTGGACGTCGCAGATGCCCCAGAGCCCACGTGACAGCGAAGAGAAGCGCCTCGACGACCACCTGATTGCGCCCGACATTGCCTGGTTCCGTCCTGGTTCCACCCTGGTCACTGCTGAGTGACCCAGACTCTGTCCCCTCTGCTTTCAGGTACTCTACAACTTGAGTCCACCCTTGGACTCCACCGGACACTTCGTCTTCACCCTGCCTGCAGCCCTTTCAGCTTCAAGCACCAAGAGCCTGCGTGTCAAAACCCGACGCCACTTCGACCCTGTGCACCCACTTCCTGTGGGTGAGGTAACTTTGCTCCGCCGGTGTTCCCACACTGGTGCACACCTCTAGGGTCTGTGTGTTAAGTTTTGTTCCTCTAGGTTCAGCGGAAGTGTCCTTAAACTTTAACTATTTGACTTTTACGCACCATTGGTTAACATTGGTGCATGCGTGCGCTTTCCGCACATCTCCCGAATCCCGAGGGCCATTCCCGACTTCAGCATTGCTTGTCCTGACTGCTCCCAGCGATTCCCTAGGCCCTAGGCCTAACCACTGTTCGAGTGGCCTCTCTTATACCACTTGTTTAGTATATGGTTTGAGTGGCCCCCTGCCCTCATCCATAATTGTGCAACTTTGTATGTTTAAACAGTGCTTTTGATTTAACGCTTGTGCCCCTTTATTCATAAAGAATACTGGGGATTGTTTTTAGTAATAAACACATATATTTTTATAATATATACTTGTGTGGTGTCCTTTCATTTGGTATTACAGGATTGTATGTGGTAAAACAGCTCGCTTAACACGACCTCTTAAGTTAAGCCTTTAGGCTGCTTAGTCCATGCTACCCCTAGGATAGCTTGTCTAATAAGGTTGACTTACAACCAGACACCATAAGGGGATTGTTTGGTCAGGTAGTAGGTGGTTCCAGAATTGGAAACATCCCCTACCAGGCCAACTTCTCACAGGGACCAAGCACAGCCTGGGGGACCAAGCACAGCCTGGGGGACCAAGAGCAACCAGGGGGACCAAGCACAGCCAGGGGGACCAAGAGCAACCAGGGGGACCAAACACAGCCTGGGGGACCAAGCACAGGCTGGGGGACCAAGAGCAACCAGGGGGACCAAGCACTGCCGGGGTACCAAGCACAGCCTGGGGGACCAAGAGCAACCAGTGGGACCAAGCACAGCCTGGGGGACCAAGCACAGCCTGGGGGACCAAGCACAGCCTGGGGGACCAAGAGCAACCAGGGGGACCAAGCACAGCCTGGGGGACCAAGCACAGCCTGGGGGACCAAGAGCAACCAGGGGGACCAAGCACAGCCAGGGGTATCACGCACAGCCAGGGGGACCAAGAGCAACCAGGGGGACCAAGCACAGCCTGGGGGACCAAGCACAGCCTGGGGGACCAAGAGCAACAAGGGGGACCAAGCACAGCCTGGGGGACTGTGAGAAGTTGGCCTGGTAGGGGATGTTTCCAATTCTGGAACCACCTACTACCTGACCAAACAATCCCTTATGGTGTCTGGTTGTAAGTCAACCTTATTAGACAAGCTATCCTAGGGGTAGCATGGACTAAGCAGCCTAAAGGCTTAACTTAAGAGGTCGTGTTAAGCGAGCTGTTTTACCACATACAATCCTGTAATACCAAATGAAAGGACACCACACAAGTATATATTATAAAAATATATGTGTTTATTACTAAAAACAATCCCCAGTATTCTTTATGAATAAAGGGGCACAAGCGTTAAATCAAAAGCACTGTTTAAACATACAAAGTTGCACAATTATGGATGAGGGCAGGGGGCCACTCAAACCATATACTAAACAAGTGGTATAAGAGATGCCACTCGAGCAGTGGTTAGGCCTAGGGCCTAGGGAATCGCTGGGAGCAGTCAGGACAAGCAATGCTGAAGTCGGGAATGGCCCTCGGGATTCGGGAGATGTGCGGAAAGCGCACGCACGCACCAATGTTAACCAATGGTGCGTAAAAGTTGTAAAGTTAAAGTTAAAGGACACTTCCGCTGAACCTAGAGGAACAAAACTTAACACACAGACCCTAGAGATGTGTACCAGTGTGGGAACACCGGCGGAGCAAAGTTACCTCACCCACAGGAAGCGGGTGCACAGGGTCGAAGTGGCGTCGGGTTTTGACACGCAGGTTCTTGGCGCTTGAAGCTGAAGACGCTGCAGGCGATGTGAAGGAGAAGTGTCCGGTGGATCCAAGGGTGGATCTGAAGTGGTGAAGACCTGAAAGCAGAGGGGACAGTGTTCAAAGTCACTGGCCAGTGACCACCGTGGAACCAGATTGGAACCAGGCAAAGTCGGGTGCAAACAGGTGATGAGGGGTTGCTTCTCTCTGCAGCCACGTGAACACGAAGAGGTCAAGGATGTCCAGGAGTCGATCACGAGCTGTCCCTCAAAGGCTCTAGCTGATGGCGGTGTCAGCAACTCGATTGAAGCAAACAAGCCTTGGCTAATGCAAGCCACGGGGAAAGTGAAAAAGGCTTATTACTCGGACCAGCAAAGTCAGAGCGGGTACTCCTTTCTACAGGAGCGAGGGCAGATCTGGAGCAACCAGACCCACAGTGTAAATTGTAGGTTTTGTTGCCAAGATGGCCGCTGACCACGTGACAAGCGGCCGGGATGGCGAGTCGAGTGGCACAAAGCAAAAGGGCCCCACGCAGATCGTGGAGATGCTGGAGGGCTGATCTTTGGTGCAAATGCTGCTCGATTGTGGGGCTTCCTAAACCCCAAAGCACAGAGTCAAGGGTGACTCGGGTGCTGCACAGTCAGCGTCTCGGGGGTCTTTCAAGATGTCCGCTCCCACGTCTCTCGGTGCCTCCACGGGTCCCTTCTTTGCAGGGACTGTGGATCGGGCTGGGAGAAGTCTGGGAAGCTGAGTCTTGTCAGGCTCTGCACTCGGGCTCCGGCGGGAGGCGGCGGCAAAGCAGACGTCGAGGTGCTGGGTGGTGCCTGTGTTCACAGGGTGGCCCCTCCTAGGCCACAAGGGAGATTCTCTTCAGTCTTCTATCATCAGAATGTCGAAGTCCAGTCGTCTTCTTAGTTTAAAGGTGATTTCAGGATGATCTGATGTGCATTGGCACTGCTCCCACTCTTATTCCAATCTGGGGGGCGTGATTACCTGCTAGGTCCCTCCCTATGGGTGGGACCCAGGAAGGGGGTGGATACACCCCTTTCCTTTGATCCAGGCCGCCCTGGCACGAGGGCTGGAGTGCCCCAGAACCGGTTTGGCCGGATTATGCAAGGGGCAGCCTTGTGCGCCCCAGGCAGTGTCTGGTTTCTTTCAAACCTCCCTGCTACAATCCACTATCTCCTGTCTGGAGGGTGGTGACACCCTCCTGTGACAGGAAACCCTTTGTCCAGGACCCCTTTGGCTGAGTTTCGGTCAGCTGCAGGGGTCCAGACATTTGTCTGTGGCAGAGGCATCCATTTTGTGGATCTAAGGTCTTTGGAGAAATCAACCGCATTAAAGCAAAGTAACATGTCTTACCCCTCTAGAGGGGTGGAATGCTATCCCCGTCGCCAGAACTGGCGAGGGGATAGTATTCCAAATCGTATGACACCTTACACGACATGTTTTGATAAAGCCAAACCAAAGTTGCTATATAACCGCGAGGATTATAAGGCACTTAAGAGTATATGGTATGGCATTATCCTGAAACAGCTTAGGGAGTTGTTCCTGACAGCTGCAGACAGGCTCAGCTCATGCTAGAGCTCCATCTCACATGAAACCACGCACTCTGCCTCCAGGATTGATGAGGCCTTCCATAGGAGTGGCTCACAGGTTAATATGTGTCCAGATATAGGTTTAGATATAGGTATACTATATCTAAGCAAGGGGTGATTACACCACCTTACCCCAGCTGAGTGATCAGCCAGTTGTGTCAATTTAAGAACCAGCCAGGGGTGGCAAAAGATATGCTGCAGCCCCTGGTAGGCCTTGGTGGCCCCTATGCCCTGGGCACCTATAGTGCATTATACAGGGGCTGACAAGGGGTCCATTTCCAATTGGGGTATGTACCTAGTGTAGGAGAGTAGGGTCTGCTATCCTATGGTCACCCCAAATTTTTGCTTTTTGCTTCACTGGTTTTCGACTACTGAGGCTGTGGGCCTGCTGATCAGACCCCCAGCCTGCTGTTCTCTCACTAAATTAATGACACATGTGCTATAGGCACATACCAATTGGAAATGGACTCCTTGTCAGCCCCTGTAGAATGCACTATAGGTGCACAGGGCACAGGAGCCACTAAGGCCTACCAGGGGCTGCAGCATATCTTTTGCCACCCCTGGCTGGTTCTTAAATTGACACAACTGGCTGATCACTCAGCTGGGGTAAGGTGGTGTACACACCCCTTGCTTAGATATAGTATACCTATGTCTAAACCTATATCTGGACACATGTAAACCTGTGAGCCACTCCTATAGACAGGCCTCACCAATCCTGGAGGCTGGGTGCATGGTTTTTATGTGAGATGGAGCTCTAGCATGAGCTGAGCCTGTCTGCAGCCGTCGGGAACAAATCCCTAAGCTGTTTCAGGATAATGCCATACCATATACTATTAAGTGCCTTATAATCCTCGCGGTTATTTAGCAACTCTGGTTTGGCTTTATCAAAACATGTCGTGTAAGGTGTCATACGCTTTGGAATACCATCCCCTCGCCAGTTCTGGCGACGGGGATGGCATTCCACCCCTCTAGAGGGGTAAGACATGTTACTTCACTTTAATGCGGTTGATTTCTCCAAAGGCCTTAAGATCCACAAAATGGATGCCTCTGCCACAGACAAATGTCTGGACCCCTGGAGCTGACCGAAACCCAGTCAAGGGGGTCCTGGACAAAGGGTTTCCTGTCACAGGAGGGTGTCACCGCCCTCCAGACAGGAGATAGTGTATTGTAGCAGGGAGGTTTGAAAGAAACCAGACACTGCCTGGGGCGCACAAGGCTGCCCCTTGCATAATCCGGCCAAACCGGTTCTGGGGCACTCCAGCCCTCGTGCCAGGGCGGCCTGGATCAAAGGAAGGGGGTGTATCCACCCACTTCCTGGGTCCCACCCATAGGAGGGGACCTAGCAGGTAATCACGCCCACCAGATTCGAATAAGAGTGGGAGCAGTGCCAATGCACATCAGATTTCCTGGAAGAAACATTTGAAACGATATTCTGGACCCTTCGCCCTCCATCTCAACGTGGAAGCCCGAAGAATCTCCCTTGTGGTCAAGGAGTGACCACCCTGCAGCAGCAGGCACCATCCAGCCCTCGACGTCTACTTAGTTGCAGTTCCCGCCGGAACTCGAGCGACTGAGATCGACGAGATCAAGCCTGCCCAGCTTCTAACAGCCCGATCCACAGTCCATGCAAAGCTGAGACCCGTGGAGGCGACCGGAAGCGTGGGGCACGCCATCTTGAAGTGACCACGAGACGCTGACCGTGCAGCCCACGAGTGACCCTCGAAGCTGTACACCGGGGTTTGAGAAGCCCCCACCCTGAGCTACTCCTGAGCCGAAGTTCAGCCCTCCACACTCGACGAGTGCTGCGTGGGGCCCTTTGGCACGATTTGGCTCAACGCGTTGGCCCGGTCACTTGCCAGCTGGCTTGTGGTCCCTGTGCCGACGAACTACCAAAGAAGACTCATGAATCTGGTTGCTCCAGATCCACACCAGCTCCCCTGAAAAGGAGCCCCGACTCTGACCTTCCTGGTCCGAGTGAGAAGCAATCTTCCGATCCTGCGTGGATTGCTCTTACCAAGGCTTGTTTGCTCCAAACCTGAAGCCGACTGCACCGACGGTGAGAGCCTGCGTGGGACAGATTGTGACCTGCTCCTGGACGTCGCAGATGCCCCAGAGCCCACGTGACAGTGGAGAGAAGCTCCTCGACGACCACCTGATTGCGCCCGACATTGCCTGGTTCCGTCCTGGTTCCACCCTGGTCACTGCTGAGTGACCCAGACTCTGTCCCCTCTGCTTTCAGGTACTCTACAACTTGAGTCCACCCTTGGACTCCACCGGACACTTCGTCTTCACCCTGCCTGCAGCCCTTTCAGCTTCAAGCACCAAGAGCCTGCGTGTCAAAACCCGACGCCACTTCGACCCTGTGCACCCACTTCCTGTGGGTGAGGTAACTTTGCTCCGCCGGTGTTCCCACACTGGTGCACACCTCTAGGGTCTGTGTGTTAAGTTTTGTTCCTCTAGGTTCAGCGGAAGTGTCCTTAAACTCTAACTATTTGACTTTTACGCACCATTGGTTAACATTGGTGCATGCGTGCGCTTTCCGCACATCTCCCGAATCCCGAGGGCCATTCCCGACTTCAGCATTGCTTGTCCTGACTGCTCCCAGCGATTCCCTAGGCCCTAGGCCTAACCACTGTTCGAGTGGCCTCTCTTATACCACTTGTTTAGTATATGGTTTGAGTGGCCCCCCGCCCTCATCCATAATTGTGCAACTTGTATGTTTAAACAGTGCTTTTTGATTTAACGCTTGTGCCCCTTTATTCATAAAGAATACTGGGGATTGTTTTTAGTAATAAACACATATATTTTTATAATATATACTTGTGTGGTGTCCTTTCATTTGGTATTACAGGATTGTATGTGGTAAAACAGCTCGCTTAACACGACCTCTTAAGTTAAGCCTTTAGGCTGCTTAGTCCATGCTACCCCTAGGATAGCTTGTCTAATAAGGTTGACTTACAACCAGACACCATAAGGGATTGTTTGGTCAGGTAGTAGGTGGTTCCAGAATTGGAAACATCCCCTACCAGGCCAACTTCTCACATTGGTGAGCAGCGGTGCGGATTTGAGCTTGCTGTTGTTTTACCATTGCAATCTTTATATCAAATTGAAAGATCACATCAAGTACCTCTAGGTACATATAAAATCAAAAGCTTAGCATATTAAGTTCTACTGAACTTAGTAGTTGTAGGTTGAAGGGAGTAGCACACCCCTGACTACAACTCACTAGCAAGGTCCAGTAGGAAAACACTTAGTGTAGGTAAGTGCACCACTTACACCTCACTAGTAACCATGTCTGACACAGGAAAGGCCTCAGGGTCTAGTCCTGTGACAGTTGACCCTACCCAGGCAACTTTTGGATATGACAAACTAACCCGCAGAGACTTGATTGCCTTGTGCAAAGCAAGAGGGTTAAAAAGGGGCAGAAGCCCCACCTGCCTAATCCTGGTAGAAATCCTAGAACAGGATGACTTAGAGAAGGCAAAAGCAGCTTCCCTAGATACAGGAACTGGAGGGAACCCCCCTGCAGTTGATCCCCTTGAAGAGGCGGATGATGATGACTTGGATGAGGACTCAGATGTTGAGGACTTAGGAGTACAGGATCAGGGTAGCCAGGTTCCAGTTGGTAGGCTTAGCCAGGCCAACTTGGACCTACTGGGGAATGGAGAGGGCCAGCACCTCCCCAGAACCCAACATATGATTCTCCCAGGCAACAGAAGAGTGAGATCTCCCTCAGGGGACTCTCATCTTTCTAGTGCCTCCAGAGAATCAGAGAGAGGCATGAGTGCTTCTCAGAAAGCTGAGCATAGGGCTAGAATGAGGGCTGTCAGACTCCAGATAGAGAGAGAGGAGGTAGCCCTGAGTCAAGCTAAGCTTACCTTAGCTCAAGCTAAACTTGCCTTGGCAAGAGAGCAGAAATTAAGTGGCTTAGATGTCACTGGTGGCAGCAATTTTCCAAGAGAAAAAGACAGGGCCTATGACAATAGAAACCTGACCAAGATTGTGCCCCCCTTTAAAGAAGGGGATGACATCCACAAATGGATGACTGCTCTTGAGAGAGCCTGCATGGTACAGCAGGTTCCTGAGAATCAGTGGGCTGCAATTTTGTGGTACTCCTTTTCTGAGAAAGGGAGGGACAGGCTCCTCACAGTTAGACCTGAGGATGCCAAAAACTACTCTGTTTTGAAGAGTGCTCTCATTGAAGGGTATGGCCTAACCACTGAGCAATACAGGTTGTTGTTCAGAGACACCCAGAAAGCACAGACTCAAGACTGGACTGATTTTGTGGAGTGTGCCACTAAGGCTTTGGAGGGTTGGTTACAGGGAAGTAAAGTTTCAGACTATACAGGATTGTACAATCTTATGATGAGAGAACAGATCCTTAATAACTGTACAAACCAGCTGTTGCATCAATACCTTATTGACTCTGATCTGACCTCTCCCCAAGAATTGGGAAAGAAGGCAGACAAATGGGTCAGAACAAGGATTAAGCAGAAACCCCAGAACCAAGGTGGTGACCAGAAGAAAACAGACCAGAAGGGTGGTAATCAGAATCAGAAAGATAAAGAAAAAGACCAGAAGTCTTCAGGCCCTCAAACTAATAGTAAGGAGGGTGGTTCCCAAAATGGTAACAAGAAGAAGAAGAACAAAGGTCCAAAGACACCTTGGTGTAATACCTGCAAATCAGTTTCACACTGGGGCAGTGAGTGCACCAAGGCAAATCCAGTTCCCACCACTACAGCTCCTAAAGCAACTGCAACCCCAAGTACAGTAAGCAGTGGTGGAACACAGTCCAAGGGTGTAGCTGGGTTGACCCTGGGTATTGAAGTAGGATCTGGCCTAGTCAGAGTCCCTACACAGGCAGTTCTCCTGTATGATGTGGACATTGAGTTGCCCACTGCAGTAAGCCCCACTAACCTGGGCAAATACAGGCAGACTCCCTTAATAAATGAGAAACTGGCTCAAGCTTACAGGGACACATGTGCTAGTGTCACCATGGTGACCCCTGGCTTTGTGGACCCTGGACAGATTGTACTAGGAGAGAGCTACCTAGTAACCAATGCAAGCAACTCCACTACCTCCCATAGTGTGGCAGTTGTGAACTTCTCCTGGGGAGGGGTTGATGGCCTAAAGAAAGTTGTGGTGAGTGCAGACCTACCAGTAGACTGTCTGTTAGGCAATGACCTTGAAAGCTCAGCATGGTCAGAAGTGGAGTACAGGACTCATGCAGAAATGCTAGGGATTTCAGAGCATGTCCTTGCCATGACAAGGGCTCAGGCTAAGAAGTGCCTTCCTGAACCAGTGGTGGATCTTGAGACAATAGACCAGCCACAACCCAAGAGAAGGAGCAAGAGAGGAAAGGCCTCGCCTTCCACCTTGCCCCAGGTTGAGGATCAGGTTTCAGAGGAAACTGATTCTGCAGTCCAAGAGGAGACTGTCTCTGAGGAGCTTGAACCTGACCAGGTTGAGTTTCTGGGGACAGGGGGACCCTCAAGGGCAGACCTGAGGCAGGCTCAATTAGATTGCCCTTCCCTTGAACCCCTCAGACAGCAGGCTGCTGCTGAGGCTGCTGGGGATGCCCAAGGTACCCATACTGTGTATTGGGATGAGGGACTCCTTTACTCAGAGGCTAGAGCCCCCAAGCCTGGCATGACCAGGAGGTTGGTGATACCTCTGCAGTTTAGGGGATTCCTCCTTACCTTGGCCCATGATATTCCCCTTGCAGGACACTTAGGCCAGAACAAGACGTGGGACAAGGCTTGTTCCACACTTTCACTGGCCTCACATGTCAGAGGATGTCAAGGAGTTTTGTCGCTCCTGTGTCACTTGCCAAGCCAGTGGTAAGTCAGGTGGCACAACAAAGGCCCCCCTAATACCACTACCTGTGGTGGGGGTCCCCTTTGAGAGAGTTGGAATTGATATTGTGGGTCCAATGGACCCCCAAACAGCATCTGGGAACAGATTCATACTGGTGGTAGTGGATCATGCCACCAGGTACCCAGAGGCTATTCCCCTAAGGACCACCACAGCACCTGTGGTGGCAAAAGCCCTCATTGCAGTTTTCTCAAGAGTGGGCTTTCCTAAGGAGGTACTATCAGATAGAGGGACAAATTTTATGTCCAGCTATCTAAAAGCAATGTGGAAGGAATGTGGAGTAAACTATAAGTTTACCACCCCATATCATCCACAATGCAATGGGCTTGTGGAGAGATTTAACAAGACCCTTAAAGGCATGATAAAAGGATTACCAGAGAAGCTCAGGCGGAAATGGGACAATCTTTTACCCTGCCTGCTCTTTGCTTACAGAGAGGTCCCACAGAAGGGGGTTGGCTACAGCCCTTTTGAACTTTTGTTTGGCCACCCTGTGAGAGGTCCATTGTGTTTGGTGAAGGAAGGATGGGAGTTACCTCTCAAAAAGCCCAAACTAGACATAGTGGACTATGTACTTGGTCTCCGCTCCAGGATGGCTGAGTACATGGAAAGAGCATCCAAAAACCTGGAGGCCAGCCAAGAATTGCAGAAAGCTTGGCATGACCAAAAGGCTGTACTGGTAGAGTTCCAACCAGGACAGAAGGTATGGGTACTGGAGCCAGTGGCTCCAGCAGCACTCCAAGACAAATGGAGTGGACCCTATCCTATTATTGAGAAGAAAGGGGAAGTCACCTACTTGGTAGACTTTGGAACACCCAGGAGCCCTCACAGGGTAATCCATGTGAATCGCTTGAAAGCATTTGTAGACAGGGAGGACATGAGCTTGCTCATGGCCACAGATGGGGAACAGGAGGAAGAGAGTGACCCTCTCCCAGACCTGCTTTCCCAGAACCCTGATGATGGTTCAGTTGATGGAGTAGCCTTGGCAGGCAGCCTCACTGACCAGCAACAGAGGGACTGCAGACAAGTTTTGCAGGCTCACAGGCAAATGTTTTCACTCACACCCAGCCAAACTGACTGGTGTACCCATGTCGTGGACACTGGTGACAGTCTGCCTGTCAAGAATAAGATCTACAGGCAACCTGATCATGTCAGGGATTGCATCAAGGCTGAGGTGCAAAAGATGTTGGAGCTTGGAGTGATTGAGCCATCAGAGAGCCCATGGGCCAGCCCAGTAGTCCTGGTGCCAAAACCTCATACCCAAGATGGTAAGAGAGAAATGAGGTTTTGCGTGGATTACAGGGGTCTCAATGCTGTCACTAGGACAGATGCTCACCCCATTCCAAGAGCAGATGAGCTCATTGACAGATTGGCTTCTGCCAAGTTTCTGAGCACATTTGATCTGACAGCTGGCTACTGGCAAATCAGACTAGCTGAGGAGTCAAAGGCCAAGACAGCATTCTCTACCCCTAGTGGGCATTATCAGTTTGTGGTAATGCCCTTTGGTTTGAAGAATGCACCTGCCACTTTCCAAAGGTTGGTGAACCAAGTCCTTACTGGGTTGGATGACTTTTGTGCAGCTTATCTGGATGATATTGCTGTCTTTAGCTCCACCTGGGAGGATCACCTGATCCACCTGAAGAAAGTTTTGGAGGCCCTGCAAAAGGCAGGCCTAACTATCAAGGCCACAAAGTGCCAGATAGGGCAGAGTAAGGTTGTATACCTGGGCCACCTAGTAGGTGGAGGCCAGGTTCAGCCACTGGAAAGCAAAATCCAGGCCATACAGGACTGGGCTCCTCCAGTTACCCAGACACAAGTCAGAGCCTTCTTGGGCCTGACTGGGTATTACAGAAAGTTTGTGAAAAACTATGGGTCTATAGTGACACCATTAAATGACTTGACATCCAAGAAGATGCCAAAAAAGGTTCAGTGGACAGTTAGCTGTCAGAAGGCATTTGAAGACCTGAAGAAGGCCATGTGCTCTGCACCTATCCTAAAGAGTCCTGACTACTCCAAACAGTTCATTGTTCAGACAGATGCTTCTGAGTTGGGGGTGGGAGCTGTACTCTCACAACTTAATCAAGATGGTCAAGACCAGCCAATTGCTTTCATTAGCAGGAGGCTAACCCCAAGAGAAAAACGTTGGTCAGCCATTGAGAGGGAGGCCTTTGCTGTGGTTTGGGCATTAAAGAAGTTGAGGTCCTACTTGTTTGGAACTCACTTCCTGGTGCAAACAGACCATAAGCCCCTCTTATGGCTTAATCAGATGAAGGGTGAAAATCCCAAACTGCTCAGGTGGTCCATTTCCCTACAGGGGATGGACTTTACAGTGGAGCACCGCCCAGGGACTGACCATGGTAATGCAGATGGTCTCTCCAGGTACTTCCACTTAGAACATGAAGACTTATCTGGTCAAGGTTAGTTTAATGTCCCTGCGTTTGGGGGGGGGTTGTGTAGGAGAGTAGGGTCTGCTATCCTATGGTCACCCCAAATTTTTGCTTTTTGCTTCACTGGTTTTCGACTACTGAGGCTGTGGGCCTGCTGATCAGACCCCCAGCCTGCTGTTCTCTCACTAAATTAATGACACATGTGCTATAGGCACATACCAATTGGAAATGGACTCCTTGTCAGCCCCTGTAGAATGCACTATAGGTGCACAGGGCACAGGAGCCACTAAGGCCTACCAGGGGCTGCAGCATATCTTTTGCCACCCCTGGCTGGTTCTTAAATTGACACAACTGGCTGATCACTCAGCTGGGGTAAGGTGGTGTACACACCCCTTGCTTAGATATAGTATACCTATGTCTAAACCTATATCTGGACACATGTAAACCTGTGAGCCACTCCTATAGACAGGCCTCACCAATCCTGGAGGCTGGGTGCATGGTTTTTATGTGAGATGGAGCTCTAGCATGAGCTGAGCCTGTCTGCAGCCGTCGGGAACAAATCCCTAAGCTGTTTCAGGATAATGCCATACCATATACTATTAAGTGCCTTATAATCCTCGCGGTTATTTAGCAACTCTGGTTTGGCTTTATCAAAACATGTCGTGTAAGGTGTCATACGCTTTAGAATACCATCCCCTCGCCAGTTCTGGCGACGGGGATGGCATTCCACCCCTCTAGAGGGGTAAGACATGTTACTTCACTTTAATGCGGTTGATTTCTCCAAAGGCCTTAAGATCCACAAAATGGATGCCTCTGCCACAGACAAATGTCTGGACCCCTGGAGCTGACCGAAACCCAGTCAAGGGGGTCCTGGACAAAGGGTTTCCTGTCACAGGAGGGTGTCACCGCCCTCCAGACAGGAGATAGTGTATTGTAGCAGGGAGGTTTGAAAGAAACCAGACACTGCCTGGGGCGCACAAGGCTGCCCCTTGCATAATCCGGCCAAACCGGTTCTGGGGCACTCCAGCCCTCGTGCCAGGGCGGCCTGGATCAAAGGAAGGGGGTGTATCCACCCACTTCCTGGGTCCCACCCATAGGAGGGGACCTAGCAGGTAATCACGCCCACCAGATTCGAATAAGAGTGGGAGCAGTGCCAATGCACATCAGATTTCCTGGAAGAAACATTTGAAACGATATTCTGGACCCTTCGCCCTCCATCTCAACGTGGAAGCCCGAAGAATCTCCCTTGTGGTCAAGGAGTGACCACCCTGCAGCAGCAGGCACCATCCAGCCCTCGACGTCTACTTAGTTGCAGTTCCCGCCGGAACTCGAGCGACTGAGATCGACGAGATCAAGCCTGCCCAGCTTCTAACAGCCCGATCCACAGTCCATGCAAAGCTGAGACCCGTGGAGGCGACCGGAAGCGTGGGGCACGCCATCTTGAAGTGACCACGAGACGCTGACCGTGCAGCCCACGAGTGACCCTCGAAGCTGTACACCGGGGTTTGAGAAGCCCCCACCCTGAGCTACTCCTGAGCCGAAGTTCAGCCCTCCACACTCGACGAGTGCTGCGTGGGGTCCTTTGGCACGATTTGGCTCAATGCGTTGGCCCGGTCACTTGCCAGCTGGCTTGTGGTCCCTGTGCCGACGAACTACCGAAGAAGACTCGTGAATCTGGTTGCTCCAGATCCACACCAGCTCCCCTGAAAAGGAGCCCCGACTCTGACCTTCCTGGTCCGAGTGAGAAGCAATCTTCCGATCCTGTGTGGATTGCTCTTACCAAGGCTTGTTTGCTCCAAACCTGAAGCCGACTGCACCGACGGTGAGAGCCTGCGTGGGACAGATCGTGACCTGCTCCTGGACGTCGCAGATGCCCCAGAGCCCACGTGACAGCGGAGAGAAGCTCCTCGACGACCACCTGATTGCGCCGGACATTGCCTGGTTCCGTCCTGGTTCCACCCTGGTCACTGCTGAGTGACCCAGACTCTGTCCCCTCTGCTTTCAGGTACTCTACAACTTGAGTCCACCCTTGGACTCCACCGGACACTTCGTCTTCACCCTGCCTGCAGCCCTTTCAGCTTCAAGCACCAAGAGCCTGCGTGTCAAAACCCGACGCCACTTCGACCCTGTGCACCCACTTCCTGTGGGTGAGGTAACTTTGCTCCGCCGGTGTTCCCACACTGGTGCACACCTCTAGGGTCTGTGTGTTAAGTTTTGTTCCTCTAGGTTCAGCGGAAGTGTCCTTAAACTCTAACTATTTGACTTTTACGCACCATTGGTTAACATTGGTGCATGCGTGCGCTTTCCGCACATCTCCCGAATCCCGAGGGCCATTCCCGACTTCAGCATTGCTTGTCCTGACTGCTCCCAGCGATTCCCTAGGCCCTAGGCCTAACCACTGTTCGAGTGGCCTCTCTTATACCACTTGTTTAGTATATGGTTTGAGTGGCCCCCCGCCCTCATCCATAATTGTGCAACTTGTATGTTTAAACAGTGCTTTTTGATTTAACGCTTGTGCCCCTTTATTCATAAAGAATACTGGGGATTGTTTTTAGTAATAAACACATATATTTTTATAATATATACTTGTGTGGTGTCCTTTCATTTGGTATTACAGGATTGTATGTGGTAAAACAGCTCGCTTAACACGACCTCTTAAGTTAAGCCTTTAGGCTGCTTAGTCCATGCTACCCCTAGGATAGCTTGTCTAATAAGGTTGACTTACAACCAGACACCATAAGGGATTGTTTGGTCAGGTAGTAGGTGGTTCCAGAATTGGAAACATCCCCTACCAGGCCAACTTCTCACACCTAGGGTACATGGAATCCATTTTACAGAGAGAGCAGATGGCCTGGGGCCCTGATTAGCAGGGAACCAGGTCAACTAAGTCAAAAAACCAGCTAAACACAGGCGAAAAAATCCGGGGTAACCATAGTCAGGTAGCCACCTTCCTACATAACCCCCCCCCAAACGAAAGGAGATAAGGCTATCCTTGGCCAGGTAAGCCTATATTGCCTGAGTGGCCATATAAGGAAGTACCTGCACTAGCATGGGTACCCCCTGTCTCATGTTCCACTAAGCAGTCCCTCACCCTTTGGGTATTAGAGGGTCTCCACCATAGGGAATTACTACCTTGGGTGTGTTGATGCAAAGTTAAAGGCTGGTTTGGATATGGAGTATTGAAGTGAGGCTCTACTAAGTTAGGGCTTGGCTTCCTCCAATTATCTTCCACCATGTGTGCCTTTCTCTCTTTAACTGAGTTGCACTGTGCTCTCAGGGTCAACCTCTGGCTACCTAAAGCTGGAGGCTGGGTCCCTCTGTTTGGCTTGCTGGAGGGACAGTTCAGGTTTGGGCCCCTTGGGTCCCAGGTTTGGCTGTGCCCAACAGAATCCATCTGTGGGAGGTCCCTAACTGTTTTTAAGGGGGCTCCCTCAGGAGTTGTTAAAGTTTTCACCTTACTAGGGCTACTAGTTTTGGTGCACCTAATCTTTTGATGGGGGTGCTTTATTTGACAGGGGGCCCTCTGGGTCTCACTGTCCTTCTTGTCCTCTGCAGCCCTGGGCTGGCTAAGGCAAGGTAGAGAGGGGCAGGTTACCTGCTCCAGACTGGGTCCCACCTGAGAAGGGTCCACCGCCATCAGAGGCTCTGTCAGGCCAGGCCTAACAACCTCTGGGGCAGTTCCTTCATCAGGGGTAAGATCAGTTCCCTGAGGAGGCTGATCCTGTCCTAAAGTCTGGTGAGGGGGAGATTTCTCTTCCTCCTCCATGCTCTCAGTTTGTGTGGAGTTATCCATCATTTCAGGCTTCACAACACACATATCAGTTTGAGTTTGGGCTGTGGCCATCACAGCCCCACCAACCTTTTCAGGAGGAGACTCAGTTTGGGTTTCTGCTGTTATCATAACAGCTTTGCTATTCTGTTCAGGAAGAGCTTTTGCTAAAGATGGGGCAGAGAGTTTCTCAGCCCTACCAACCTTTTCAGGAAGGACATCTTGAATTGGGGCTGTAGCCATTACAGCCCCACTAACCTTTCCATTGGAATTCACCATTCTAGAATGGGTTTCCTGTTCAACCTCAGCCCAGGCTGAGATTTCCAAATCATTACCAAGTAGGCAGTCTACAGGCAAGTTTGGTGACACTGCCACTCTCTTTGGGCCAATGACACCTCCCCAGCTGAGACTTACTACTGCCATGGGATGATTTGTTTGGATTCCATCAATGTTTGTAACCTGGTATGTGGCACCAGGTAAAAGTTGCTTAGAGGGGACTATGCCATCAGCCACCATGGTGATGCTAGCCCCTGTGTCTCTAAAAGCTTCAACTTTCAAACCATTGATGATGGGTTCTTGTCTATACTTGCTCAAAGTATTTGGGCAAGCAGAGAAGTTGGCAAACCCCATGCCAGTCTCATAAACAAGATCATTGGGTGATGGGGACCTGGATAGGCCAGGGTCCACCTGAGCTCCAACAGTATACCCACCCAGATTCCTGGGTGTGCTTCCACTTCCTGGGGGAGTACTGCTGACAGTAACAGGAGGTGTTGAAGCTGGCTTTGGAGGTATATTTTCTTTATTGTTATTCCTGGGACAACAGTTGTCTGTTTTGTAATGCCCCACCTGTTTACAGGCATAACAATAAGGCTTTTTCTCAGTTGAAGAAGTGTCTTGGGACCCACCCCCATCCTTGGAGTTTTGGGGCCCTGGGGAAGTCTTTTCTTTATTTTTATCCCCACCCTTATCTTGAGGCTTGGTAGACTCCTTCTTCTGGTTACTGTCCTGATTCTTAGGCCTAATCCTGGTTCTGACCCATTTGTCTGCCTTCTTTCCCAATTCTTGGGGAGAGGTCAGATCAGAGTCCACCAGGTGCTGGTGTAAGAGCTGTGTGAGAAGTTGGCCTGGTAGGGGATGTTTCCAATTCTGGAACCACCTACTACCTGACCAAACAATCCCTTATGGTGTCTGGTTGTAAGTCAACCTTATTAGACAAGCTATCCTAGGGGTAGCATGGACTAAGCAGCCTAAAGGCTTAACTTAAGAGGTCGTGTTAAGCGAGCTGTTTTACCACATACAATCCTGTAATACCAAATGAAAGGACACCACACAAGTATATATTATAAAAATATATGTGTTTATTACTAAAAACAATCCCCAGTATTCTTTATGAATAAAGGGGCACAAGCGTTAAATCAAAAAGCACTGTTTAAACATACAAGTTGCACAATTATGGATGAGGGCAGGGGGCCACTCAAACCATATACTAAACAAGTGGTATAAGAGAGGCCACTCGAACAGTGGTTAGGCCTAGGGCCTAGGGAATCGCTGGGAGCAGTCAGGACAAGCAATGCTGAAGTCGGGAATGGCCCTCGGGATTCGGGAGATGTGCGGAAAGCGCACGCATGCACCAATGTTAACCAATGGTGCGTAAAAGTCAAATAGTTAAAGTTTAAGGACACTTCCGCTGAACCTAGAGGAACAAAACTTAACACACAGACCCTAGAGGTGTGCACCAGTGTGGGAACACCGGCGGAGCAAAGTTACCTCACCCACAGGAAGTGGGTGCACAGGGTCGAAGTGGCGTCGGGTTTTGACACGCAGGCTCTTGGTGCTTGAAGCTGGAAGGGCTGCAGGCAGGGTGAAGACGAAGTGTCCGGTGGAGTCCAAGGGTGGACTCAAGTTGTAGAGTACCTGAAAGCAGAGGGGACAGAGTCTGGGTCACTCAGCAGTGACCAGGGTGGAACCAGGACGGAACCAGGCAATGTCGGGCGCAATCAGGTGGTCGTCGAGGAGCTTCTCTCCGCTGTCACGTGGGCTCTGGGGCATCTGCGACGTCCAGGAGCAGGTCACGATCTGTCCCACGCAGGCTCTCACCGTCGGTGCAGTCGGCTTCAGGTTTGGAGCAAACAAGCCTTGGTAAGAGCAATCCACGCAGGATCGGAAGATTGCTTCTCACTCGGACCAGGAAGGTCAGAGTCGGGGCTCCTTTTCAGGGGAGCTGGTGTGGATCTGGAGCAACCAGATTCACGAGTCTTCTTCGGTAGTTCGTCGGCACAGGGACCACAAGCCAGCTGGCAAGTGACCGGGCCAACGCGTTGAGCCAAATCGTGCCAAAGGGCCCCACGCAGCACTCGTCGAGTGTGGAGGGCTGAACTTCGGCTCAGGAGTAGCTCAGGGTGGGGGCTTCTCAAACCCCGGTGTACAGCTTCGAGGGTCACTCGTGGGCTGCACGGTCAGCGTCTCGTGGTCACTTCAAGATGGCGTGCCCCACGCTTCCGGTCGCCTCCACGGGTCTCAGCTTTGCAGGGACTGTGGATCGGGCTGTTAGAAGCTGGGCAGGCTTGATCTCGTCGATCTCAGTCGCTCGAGTTCTGGCGGGAACTGCAACTAAGTAGACGTCGAGGGCTGGATGGTGCCTGCTGCTGCAGGGTGGTCACTCCTTGACCACAAGGGAGATTCTTCGGGCTTCCACGTTGAGATGGAGGGCGAAGGGTCCAGAATATCGTTTCAAATGTTTCTTCCAGGAAATCTGAAGTGCATTGGCACTGCTCCCACTCTTATTCGAATCTGGTGGGCGTGATTACCTGCTAGGTCCCCTCCTATGGGTGGGACCCAGGAAGTGGGTGGATACACCCCCTTCCTTTGATCCAGGCCGCCCTGGCACGAGGGCTGGAGTGCCCCAGAACCGGTTTGGCCGGATTATGCAAGGGGCAGCCTTGTGCGCCCCAAGCAGTGTCTGGTTTCTTTCAAACCTCCCTGCTACAATACACTATCTCCTGTCTGGAGGGCGGTGACACCCTCCTGTGACAGGAAACCCTTTGTCCAGGACCCCCTTGACTGAGTTTCGGTCAGCTCCAGGGGTCCAGACATTTGTCTGTGGCAGAGGCATCCATTTTGTGGATCTTAAGGTCTTTGGAGAAATCAACCGCATTAAAGCAAAGTAACATGTCTTACCCCTCTAGAGGGGTGGAATGCCATCCCCGTCGCCAGAACTGGCGAGGGGATGGTATTCCAAAGCGTATGACACCTTACACGACATGTTTTGATAAAGCCAAACCAAAGTTGCTAAATAACCGCGAGGATTATAAGGCACTTATTAGTATATGGTATGGCATTATCCTGAAACAGCTTAGGGATTGGTTCCCGACGGCTGCAGACAGGCTCAGCTCATGCTAGAGCTCCATCTCACATAAAAACCATGCACCCAGCCTCCAGGATTGGTGAGGCCTGTCTATAGGAGTGGCTCACAGGTTTACATGTGTCCAGATATAGGTTTAGACATAGGTATACTATATCTAAGCAAGGGGTGTGTACACCACCTTACCCCAGCTGAGTGATCAGCCAGTTGTGTCAATTTAAGAACCAGCCAGGGGTGGCAAAAGATATGCTGCAGCCCCTGGTAGGCCTTAGTGGCTCCTGTGCCCTGTGCACCTATAGTGCATTCTACAGGGGCTGACAAGGAGTCCATTTCCAATTGGTATGTACCTAGGGTACATGGAATCCATTTTACAGAGAGAGCAGATGGCCTGGGGCCCTGATTAGCAGGGAACCAGGTCAACTAAGTCAAAAAACCAGCTAAACACAGGCAAAAAATCTGGGGTAACCATAGTCAGGTAGCCACCTTCCTACATAACCCCCCCCCCAAACGAAAGGAGATAAGGCTATCCTTGGCCAGGTAAGCCTATATTGCCTGAGTGGCCATATAAGGAAGTACCTGCACTAGCATGGGTACCCCCTGTCTCATGGTCCACTAAGCAGTCCCTCACCCTTTGGGTATTAGAGGGTCTCCACCATAGGGAATCACTACCTTGGGTGTGTTTATGCAAAGTTAAAGGCTGGTTTGGATATGGAGTATTGAAGTGAGGCTCTACTAATTTAGGGCTTAGCTTCCTCCAATTATCTTCCACCATGTGTGCCTTTCTTTCTTTAACTGAGTTGCACTGTGCTCTCAGGGTCAACCTCTGGCTACCTAAAGCTGGAGGCTGGGTCCCTCTGTTTGGCTTGCTGGAGGGACAGTTCAGGTTTGGGCCCTTTGGGTCCCAGGTTTGGCTGTGCCCAACAGAATCCATCTGGGGGAGGTCCCTAACTGTTTTTAAGGGGGCTCCCTCAGGAGTTTTTAAAGTTTTCACCTTACTAGGGTGTGAGAAGTTGGCCTGGTAGGGGATGTTTCCAATTCTGGAACCACCTACTACCTGACCAAACAATCCCCTTATGGTGTCTGGTTGTAAGTCAACCTTATTAGACAAGCTATCCTAGGGGTAGCATGGACTAAGCAGCCTAAAGGCTTAACTTAAGAGGTCGTGTTAAGCGAGCTGTTTTACCACATACAATCCTGTAATACCAAATGAAAGGACACCACACAAGTATATATTATAAAAATATATGTGTTTATTACTAAAAACAATCCCCAGTATTCTTTATGAATAAAGGGGCACAAGCGTTAAATCAAAAGCACTGTTTAAACATACAAAGTTGCACACTTATGGATGAGGGCAGGGGGCCACTCAAACCATATACTAAACAAGTGGTATAAGAGAGGCCACTCGAACAGTGGTTAGGCCTAGGGCCTAGGGAATCGCTGGGAGCAGTCAGGACAAGCAATGCTGAAGTCGGGAATGGCCCTCGGGATTCGGGAGATGTGCGGAAAGCGCACGCATGCACCAATGTTAACCAATGGTGCGTAAAAGTCAAATAGTTAAAGTTTAAGGACACTTCCGCTGAACCTAGAGGAACAAAACTTAACACACAGACCCTAGAGGTGTGCACCAGTGTGGGAACACCGGCGGAGCAAAGTTACCTCACCCACAGGAAGTGGGTGCACAGGGTCGAAGTGGCGTCGGGTTTTGACACGCAGGCTCTTGGTGCTTGGAGCTGAAAGGGCTGCAGGCAGGGTGAAGACGAAGTGTCCGGTGGAGTCCAAGGGTGGACTCAAGTTGTAGAGTACCTGAAAGCAGAGGGGACAGAGTCTGGGTCACTCAGCAGTGACCAGGGTGGAACCAGGACGGAACCAGGCAATGTCGGGCGCAATCAGGTGGTCGTCGAGGAGCTTCTCTCCGCTGTCACGTGGGCTCTGGGGCATCTGCGACGTCCAGGAGCAGGTCACGATCTGTCCCACGCAGGCTCTCACCGTCGGTGCAGTCGGCTTCAGGTTTGGAGCAAACAAGCCTTGGTAAGAGCAATCCACGCAGGATCGGAAGATTGCTTCTCACTCGGACCAGGAAGGTCAGAGTCGGGGCTCCTTTTCAGGGGAGCTGGTGTGGATCTGGAGCAACCAGATTCACGAGTCTTCTTTGGTAGTTCGTCGGCACAGGGACCACAAGCCAGCTGGCAAGTGACCGGGCCAACGCGTTGAGCCAAATCGTGCCAAAGGGCCCCACGCAGCACTCGTCGAGTGTGGAGGGCTGAACTTCGGCTCAGGAGTAGCTCAGGGTGGGGGTTTCTCAAACCCCGGTGTACAGCTTCGAGGGTCACTCGTGGGCTGCACGGTCAGCGTCTCGTGGTCACTTCAAGATGGCGTGCCCCACGCTTCCGGTCGCCTCCACGGGTCTCAGCTTTGCATGGACTGTGGATCGGGCTGTTAGAAGCTGGGCAGGCTTGATCTCGTCGATCTCAGTCGCTCGAGTTCCGGCGGGAACTGCAACTAAGTAGACGTCGAGGGCTGGATGGTGCCTGCTGCTGCAGGGTGGTCACTCCTTGACCACAAGGGAGATTCTTCGGGCTTCCACGTTGAGATGGAGGGCGAAGGGTCCAGAATATCGTTTCAAATGTTTCTTCCAGGAAATCTGATGTGCATTGGCACTGCTCCCACTCTTATTCGAATCTGGTGGGCGTGATTACCTGCTAGGTCCCCTCCTATGGGTGGGACCCAGGAAGTGGGTGGATACACCCCCTTCCTTTGATCCAGGCCGCCCTGGCACGAGGGCTGGAGTGCCCCAGAACCGGTTTGGCCGGATTATGCAAGGGGCAGCCTTGTGCGCCCCAGGCAGTGTCTGGTTTCTTTCAAACCTCCCTGCTACAATACACTATCTCCTGTCTGGAGGGCGGTGACACCCTCCTGTGACAGGAAACCCTTTGTCCAGGACCCCCTTGACTGGGTTTCGGTCAGCTCCAGGGGTCCAGACATTTGTCTGTGGCAGAGGCATCCATTTTGTGGATCTAAGGTCCTTTTTGAAATTAACCGCATTTAAGCAAAGTAACATGTCTTACCCCTCTAGAGGGGTGGAATGCTATCCCCGTCGCCAGAACTGGCGAGGGGATAGTATTCCAAATCGTATGACACCTTACACGACATGTTTTGATAAAGCCAAACCAAAGTTGCTATATAACCGCGAGGATTATAAGGCACTTAAGAGTATATGGTATGGCATTATCCTGAAACAGCTTAGGGATTTATTCCCGATGGCTGCAGACAGGCTCAGCTCATGCTAGAGCTCCATCTCACATAAAACCACGCACTCAGCCTCCAGGATTGATGAGGCCTGACTATAGGAGTGGCTCACAGGTTTACATGTGTCCAGATATAGGTTTAGACATAGGTATACTATATCTAAGCAAGGGGTGTGTACACCACCTCACCCCAGCTGAGTGATCAGCCAGTTGTGTCAATTTAAGAACCAGCCAGGGGTGGCAAAAGATATGCTGCAGCCCCTGGTAGGCCTTAGTGGCTCCTGTGCCCTGTGCACCTATAGTGCATTCTACAGGGGCTGACAAGGGGTCCATTTCCAATTGTGGTATGTACCTAGGGTACATGGAATCCATTTTACAGAGAGAGCAGATGGCCTGGGGCCCTGATTAGCAGGGAACCAGGTCAACTAAGTCAAAAAACCAGCTAAACACAGGCAAAAAATCTGGGGTAACCATAGTCAGGTAGCCACCTTCCTACATAACCCCCCCCCAAACGAAAGGAGATAAGGCTATCCTTGGCCAGGTAAGCCTATATTGCCTGAGTGGCCATATAAGGAAGTACCTGCACTAGCATGGGTACCCCCTGTCTCATGGTCCACTAAGCAGTCCCTCACCCTTTGGGTATTAGAGGGTCTCCACCATAGGGAATCACTACCTTGGGTGTGTTTATGCAAAGTTAAAGGCTGGTTTGGATATGGAGTATTGAAGTGAGGCTCTACTAATTTAGGGCTTAGCTTCCTCCAATTATCTTCCACCATGTGTGCCTTTCTCTCTTTAACTGAGTTGCACTGTGCTCTCAGGGTCAACCTCTGGCTACCTAAAGCTGGAGGCTGGGTCCCTCTGTTTGGCTTGCTGGAGGGACAGTTCAGGTTTGGGCCCCTTGGGTCCCAGGTTTGGCTGTGCCCAACAGAATCCATCTGTGGGAGGTCCCTAACTGTTTTTAAGGGGGCTCCCTCAGGAGTTTTTAAAGTTTTCACCTTACTAGGGCTACTAGTTTTGGTGCACCTAATCTTTTGATGGGGGTGCTTTATTTGACAGGGGGCCCTCTGGGTCTCACTGTCCTTCTTGTCCTCTGCAGCCCTGGGCTGGCTAAGGCAAGGTAGAGAGGGGCAGGTTACCTGCTCCAGACTGGGTCCCACCTGAGAAGGGTCCACTGACATCAGAGGTTCTGTCAGGCTAGGCCCAACCACCTCTGGGGCAGTTCCTTCATCAGGGGTAAGATCAGTTCCCTGAGGAGGCTGATCCTGTCCTAAAGTCTGGTGAGGGGGAGATTTCTCTTCCTCCTCCATGCTCTCAGTTTGTGTGGAGTTATCCATCATTTCAGGTTTCACAACACACGTGTCAGTTTGAGTTTGGGCTGTGGCCATCACAGCCCCACCAACCTTTTCAGGAGGAGACTCAGTTTGGGTTTCTGCTGTTATCATAACAGCTTTGCTATTCTGTTCAGGAAGAGCTTTTGCTAAAGATGGGGCAGGGAGTATCTCCGCCCTACCAACCTTTTCAGGAAGGACATCTTGAATTGGGGCTGTAGCCATTACAGCCCCACTAACCTTTCCATTGGAATTTACCATTCTAGAATGGATTTCCTGTTCAACCCCAGCCCAGGCTGAGATTTCTAAATCATTACCCAGTAGACAGTCTACAGGCAAGTTTGGGGACACTGCCACTCTCTTTGGGCCAGTGACACCTCCCCAGCTGAGACTTACTACTGCCATGGGATGATTTGTTTGGATGCCATCAATGTTTATTACCTGGTATGTGGCACCAGGTAAAAGTTGCTTAGAGGGGACTATGCCATCAGCCACCATGGTGATGCTAGCCCCTGTGTCTCTAAAAGCTTCAACTCTTAAACCATTGATGATGGGTTCTTGTCTATACTTGCTCAAAGTATTTGGGCAAGCAGAGAAGTTGGCAAACCCCATGCCAGCCTCATAAACAAGATCATTGGGTGATGGGGACCTGGATAGGCCAGGGTCCACCTGATTTCCAAAAGTAAACCCACCCAGATTCCTGGGTGTGCTTCCACTTCCTGGGGGATTACTGCTGACAGTAACAGGAGGTGTTGAAGCTGGCTTTGGAGGTATATTTTCTTTATTGTTATTCTTGGGACAACAGCTGTCTGTTTTGTAATGCCCCACCTGTTTACAGGGATAACAATAGGGTTTTTTCTCAGTTGAAGAAGTGTCTTGGGACCCACCCTGTAGGAAGGTGGCTACCTGACTATGGTTACCCCAGATTTTTTGCCTGTGTTTAGCTGGTTTTTTGACTTAGTTGACCTGGTTCCCTGCTAATCAGGGCCCCAGGCCATCTGCTCTCTCTGTAAAATGGATTCCATGTACCCTAGGTACATACCAATTGGAAATGGACTCCTTGTCAGCCCCTGTAGAATGCACTATAGGTGCACAGGGCACAGGAGCCACTAAGGCCTACCAGGGGCTGCAGCATATCTTTTGCCACCCCTGGCTGGTTCTTAAATTGACACAACTGGCTGATCACTCAGCTGGGGTAAGGTGGTGTACACACCCCTTGCTTAGATATAGTATACCTATGTCTAAACCTATATCTGGACACATGTAAACCTGTGAGCCACTCCTATAGACAGGCCTCACCAATCCTGGAGGCTGGGTGCATGGTTTTTATGTGAGATGGAGCTCTAGCATGAGCTGAGCCTGTCTGCAGCCGTCGGGAACAAATCCCTAAGCTGTTTCAGGATAATGCCATACCATATACTATTAAGTGCCTTATAATCCTCGCGGTTATTTAGCAACTCTGGTTTGGCTTTATCAAAACATGTCGTGTAAGGTGTCATACGCTTTGGAATACCATCCCCTCGCCAGTTCTGGCGACGGGGATGGCATTCCACCCCTCTAGAGGGGTAAGACATGTTACTTCACTTTAATGCGGTTGATTTCTCCAAAGGCCTTAAGATCCACAAAATGGATGCCTCTGCCACAGACAAATGTCTGGACCCCTGGAGCTGACCGAAACCCAGTCAAGGGGGTCCTGGACAAAGGGTTTCCTGTCACAGGAGGGTGTCACCGCCCTCCAGACAGGAGATAGTGTATTGTAGCAGGGAGGTTTGAAAGAAACCAGACACTGCCTGGGGCGCACAAGGCTGCCCCTTGCATAATCCGGCCAAACCGGTTCTGGGGCACTCCAGCCCTCGTGCCAGGGCGGCCTGGATCAAAGGAAGGGGGTGTATCCACCCACTTCCTGGGTCCCACCCATAGGAGGGGACCTAGCAGGTAATCACGCCCACCAGATTCGAATAAGAGTGGGAGCAGTGCCAATGCACAGCAGATTTCCTGGAAGAAACATTTGAAACGATATTCTGGACCCTTCGCCCTCCATCTCAACGTGGAAGCCCGAAGAATCTCCCTTGTGGTCAAGGAGTGACCACCCTGCAGCAGCAGGCACCATCCAGCCCTCGACGTCTACTTAGTTGCAGTTCCCGCCGGAACTCGAGCGACTGAGATCGACGAGATCAAGCCTGCCCAGCTTCTAACAGCCCGATCCACAGTCCATGCAAAGCTGAGACCCGTGGAGGCGACCGGAAGCGTGGGGCACGCCATCTTGAAGTGACCACGAGACGCTGACCGTGCAGCCCACGAGTGACCCTCGAAGCTGTACACCGGGGTTTGAGAAGCCCCCACCCTGAGCTACTCCTGAGCCGAAGTTCAGCCCTCCACACTCGACGAGTGCTGCGTGGGGCCCTTTGGCACGATTTGGCTCAACGCGTTGGCCCGGTCACTTGCCAGCTGGCTTGTGGTCCCTGTGCCGACGAACTACAAAAGAAGACTCGTGATTCTGGTTGCTCCAGATCCACACCAGCTCCCCTGAAAGGGAGCCCCGACTCTGACCTTCCTGGTCCGAGTGAGACGCCATCTTCCAATCCCGCGTGGATTGCTCTTACCAAGGCTTGTTTGCTCCAAACCGGAAGTCGACTGCACCGACGGTGAGAGCCTGCGTGGGACAGATCGTGACCTGCTCCTGGACGTCGCAGATGCCCCAGAGCCCACGTGACAGCGAAGAGAAGCGCCTCGACGACCACCTGATTGCGCCCGACATTGCCTGGTTCCGTCCTGGTTCCACCCTGGTCACTGCTGAGTGACCCAGACTCTGTCCCCTCTGCTTTCAGGTACTCTACAACTTGAGTCCACCCTTGGACTCCACCGGACACTTCGTCTTCACCCTGCCTGCAGCCCTTTCAGCTCCAAGCACCAAGAGCCTGCGTGTCAAAACCCGACGCCACTTCGACCCTGTGCACCCACTTCCTGTGGGTGAGGTAACTTTGCTCCGCCGGTGTTCCCACACTGGTGCACACCTCTAGGGTCTGTGTGTTAAGTTTTGTTCCTCTAGGTTCAGCGGAAGTGTCCTTAAACTTTAACTATTTGACTTTTACGCACCATTGGTTAACATTGGTGCATGCGTGCGCTTTCCGCACATCTCCCGAATCCCGAGGGCCATTCCCGACTTCAGCATTGCTTGTCCTGACTGCTCCCAGCGATTCCCTAGGCCCTAGGCCTAACCACTGTTCGAGTGGCCTCTCTTATACCACTTGTTTAGTATATGGTTTGAGTGGCCCCCTGCCCTCATCCATAATTGTGCAACTTTGTATGTTTAAACAGTGCTTTTGATTTAACGCTTGTGCCCCTTTATTCATAAAGAATACTGGGGATTGTTTTTAGTAATAAACACATATATTTTTATAATATATACTTGTGTGGTGTCCTTTCATTTGGTATTACAGGATTGTATGTGGTAAAACAGCTCGCTTAACACGACCTCTTAAGTTAAGCCTTTAGGCTGCTTAGTCCATGCTACCCCTAGGATAGCTTGTCTAATAAGGTTGACTTACAACCAGACACCATAAGGGGATTGTTTGGTCAGGTAGTAGGTGGTTCCAGAATTGGAAACATCCCCTACCAGGCCAACTTCTCACATTGGTGAGCAGCGGTGCGGATTTGAGCTTGCTGTTGTTTTACCATTGCAATCTTTATATCAAATTGAAAGATCACATCAAGTACCTCTAGGTACATATAAAATCAAAAGCTTAGCATATTAAGTTCTACTGAACTTAGTAGTTGTAGGTTGAAGGGATTAGCACACCCTGACTACAACTAACTAGCAAGGTACAGTAGGAAAACACTTAGTGTAGGTAAGTGCACCACTTACACCTCACTAGTAACCATGTCTGACACAGGAAAGGCCTCAGGGTCTAGTCCTGTGACAGTTGACCCTACCCAGGCAACTTTTGGATATGACAAACTAACCCGCAGAGACTTGATTGCCTTGTGCAAAGCAAGAGGGTTAAAAAGGGGCAGAAGCCCCACCTGCCTAATCCTGGTGGAAATCCTAGAACAGGATGACTTAGAGAAAGCAAAAGCAGCTTCCCTAGACACAGGAAATGGAGAGAACCCCCCTGTAGTTGATCCCCCTGAAGAGGAGGATGATGATGACTTGGATGAGGACTCAGATGTTGAGGACTTAGAAGTACAGGATCAGGGTAGCCAGGTTCCAGTTGGTAGGCTTAGCCAGGCCAACTTGGACCTACTGGGGAATGGAGAGGGCCAGCACCTCCCCAGAACCCAACATGTGATTCTCCCAGGCAACAGAAGAGTGAGATCTCCCTCAGGGGACTCTCATATTTCTAGTGCCTCCAGAGAATCAGAGAGAGGCATGAGTGCTTCTCAGAAAGCTGAGCATAGGGCCAGAATGAGGGCTGTCCAACTCCAAATAGAGAGGGAGGAGGTAGCCTTGGCTCAAGCTACCCTGACTACAACTAACTAGCAAGGTACAGTAGGAAAACACTTAGTGTAGGTAAGTGCACCACTTACACCTCACTAGTAACCATGTCTGACACAGGAAAAGCCTCAGGGTCTGCTCCTGTGACAGTTGACCCTACCCAGGCAACTTTTGGATATGACAAACTAACCCGCAGAGACTTGATTGCCTTGTGCAAAGCAAGAGGGTTAAAAAGGGGCAGAAGCCCCACCTGCCTAATCCTGGTAGAAATCCTAGAACAGGATGACTTAGAGAAGGCAAAAGCAGCTTCCCTAGATACAGGAACTGGAGGGAACCCCCCTGTAGTTGATCCCCCTGAAGAGGAGGATGATGATGACTTGGATGAGGACTCAGATGGTGGGGACTCACAAGTACAGGATCAGGGTAGCCAGGTTCCAGTTGGTAGGCTTAGCCAGGCCAACTTGGACCTACTGGGGAATGGAGAGGGCCAGCACCTCCCCAGAACCCAACATGTGATTCTCCCAGGCAACAGAAGAGTGAGATCTCCCTCAGGGGACTCTCATCTTTCTAGTGCCTCCAGAGAATCAGAGAGAGGCATGAGTGCTTCTCAGAAAGCTGAGCATAGGGCTAGAATGAGGGCTGTCAGACTCCAGATAGAGAGAGAGGAGGTAGCCCTGAGTCAAGCTAAGCTTACCTTAGCTCAAGCTAAACTTGCCTTAGCAAGAGAGCAGAAATTGTGTGGCTTAGATGCCACTGGTGGCAGCAATATTCCCAAAGAGAAACCCAGGTCCTATGATAGTAGAAACCTGACAAAGATTGTGCCCCCCTTCAAAGAAGGGGATGACATCCACAAATGGATGACTGCTCTTGAGAGAGCCTGCATGGTACAGCAGGTTCCTGAGGAACAGTGGGCAGCAATCTTATGGTACTCCTTTTCAGAGAAAGGGAGAGACAAGCTCCTCACTGTTAGACATGAGGATGCAAACAAATACAAAGTCCTGAAGAGTGTTCTAATAGATGGGTTTGGCTTAACCACTGAACAGTACAGGTTGAAGTTCAGAGATACCCAGAAGACACAGACTCAGGACTGGACTGATTTTGTAGATTGTGCTACTAAGGCTCTGGAGGGTTGGCTACATGGCAGCAAAGTACATGACTTTACAGGATTGTATAATTTGATTATGAGGGAGCAGATCCTAAGTAATTGTCAGAACCAGCTCTTACACCAGCACCTGGTAGACTCTGATCTGACCTCTCCCCAAGAATTGGGAAAGAAGGCAGACAAATGGGTCAGAACCAGGATTAGGCCTAAGAATCAGGACAGTAACCAGAAGAAGGAGTCTACCAAGCCTCAAGATAAGGGTGGGGATAAAAATAAAGAAAAGACTTCCCCAGGGCCCCAAAACTCCAAGGATGGGGGTGGGTCCCAAGACACTTCTTCAACTGAGAAAAAGCCTTATTGTTATGCCTGTAAACAGGTGGGGCATTACAAAACAGACAACTGTTGTCCCAAGAATAACAATAAAGAAAATATACCTCCAAAGCCAGCTTCAACACCTCCTGTTACTGTCAGCAGTAATCCCCCAGGAAGTGGAAGCACACCCAGGAATCTGGGTGGGTTTACTTTTGGAAATCAGGTGGACCCTGGCCTATCCAGGTCCCCATCACCCAATGATCTTGTTTATGAGGTTGGCATGGGGTTTGCCAACTTCTCTGCTTGCCCAAATACTTTGAGCAAGTATAGACAAGAACCCATCATCAATGGTTTGAAAGTTGAGGCTTTTAGAGACACAGGGGCTAGCATCACCATGGTGGCTGATGGCCTAGTCCCCTCTAAGCAACTTTTACCTGGGGCCACATACCAGGTTACAAACATTGATGGAATCCAAACAAATCATCCCATGGCAGTAGTAAGTCTCAGCTGGGGAGGTGTCATTGGCCCAAAGAGAGTGGCAGTGTCACCAAACTTGCCTGTAGACTGCCTACTTGGTAATGATTTGGAGATCTCAGCCTGGGCTGAGGTTGAACAGGAAACCCATTCTAGAATGGTGAATTCCAATGGAAAGGTTAGTGGGGCTGTAATGGCTACAGCCCCAATTCAAGATGTCCTTCCTGAAAAGGTTGGTAGGGCTGAGAAACTCTCTGCCCCATCTTTAGCAAAAGCTCTTCCTGAACAGAATAGCAAAGCTGTTATGATAACAGCAGAAACCCAAACTGAGTCTCCTCCTGAAAAGGTTGGTGGGGCTGTGATGGCCACAGCCCAAACTCAAACTGACACGTGTGTTGTGAAACCTGAAATGATGGATAACTCCACACAAACTGAGAGCATGGAGGAGGAAGAGAAATCTCCCCCTCACCAGACTTTAGGACAGGATCAGCCTCCTCAGGGAACTGATCTTACCCCTGATGAAGGAACTGCCCCAGAGGTGGTTGGGCCTAGCCTGACAGAACCTCTGATGTCAGTGGACCCTTCTCAGGTGGGACCCAGTCTGGAGCAGGTAACCTGCCCCTCTCTACCTTGCCTTAGCCAGCCCAGGGCTGCAGAGGACAAGAAGGACAGTGAGATCCCGAGGGCCCCCTGTCAAATAAAGCACCCCCATCAAAAGATTAGGTGCACCAAAACTAGTAGCCCTAGTAAGGTGAAAACTTTAAAAACTCCTGAGGGAGCCCCCTTAAAAACAGTTAGGGACCTCCCACAGATGGATTCTGTTGGGCACAGCCAAACCTGGGACCCAAGGGGCCCAAACCTGAACTGTCCCTCCAGCAAGCCAAACAGAGGGACCCAGCCTCCAGCTTTAGGTAGCCAGAGGTTGACCCTGAGAGCACAGTGCAACTCAGTTAAAGAGAGAAAGGCACACATGGTGGAAGATAATTGGAGGAAGCTAAGCCCTAAATTAGTAGAGCCTCGCTTCAATACTCCATATCCAAACCAGCCTTTAACTTTGCATAAACACACCCAAGGTAGTGATTCCCTATGGTGGAGACCCTCTAATACCCAAAGGGTGAGGGACTGCTTAGTGGACCATGAGACAGGGGGTACCCATGCTAGTGCAGGTACTTCCTTATATGGCCACTCAGGCAATATAGGCTTACCTGGCCAAGGATAGCCTTATCTCCTTTCGTTTGGGGGGGGGTTATGTAGGAAGGTGGCTACCTGACTATGGTTACCCCAGATTTTTTGCCTGTGTTTAGCTGGTTTTTTGACTTAGTTGACCTGGTTCCCTGCTAATCAGGGCCCCAGGCCATCTGCTCTCTCTGTAAAATGGATTCCATGTACCCTAGGTACATACCAATTGGAAATGGACTCCTTGTCAGCCCCTGTAGAATGCACTATAGGTGCACAGGGCACAGGAGCCACTAAGGCCTACCAGGGGCTGCAGCATATCTTTTGCCACCCCTGGCTGGTTCTTAAATTGACACAACTGGCTGATCACTCAGCTGGGGTAAGGTGGTGTACACACCCCTTGCTTAGATATAGTATACCTATGTCTAAACCTATATCTGGACACATGTAAACCTGTGAGCCACTCCTATAGACAGGCCTCACCAATCCTGGAGGCTGGGTGCATGGTTTTTATGTGAGATGGAGCTCTAGCATGAGCTGAGCCTGTCTGCAGCCGTCGGGAACAAATCCCTAAGCTGTTTCAGGATAATGCCATACCATATACTATTAAGTGCCTTATAATCCTCGCGGTTATTTAGCAACTCTGGTTTGGCTTTATCAAAACATGTCGTGTAAGGTGTCATACGCTTTGGAATACCATCCCCTCGCCAGTTCTGGCGACGGGGATGGCATTCCACCCCTCTAGAGGGGTAAGACATGTTACTTCACTTTAATGCGGTTGATTTCTCCAAAGGCCTTAAGATCCACAAAATGGATGCCTCTGCCACAGACAAATGTCTGGACCCCTCGAGCTGACCGAAACCCAGTCAAGGGGGTCCTGGACAAAGGGTTTCCTGTCACAGGAGGGTGTCACCGCCCTCCAGACAGGAGATAGTGTATTGTAGCAGGGAGGTTTGAAAGAAACCAGACACTGCCTGGGGCGCACAAGGCTGCCCCTTGCATAATCCGGCCAAACCGGTTCTGGGGCACTCCAGCCCTCGTGCCAGGGCGGCCTGGATCAAAGGAAGGGGGTGTATCCACCCACTTCCTGGGTCCCACCCATAGGAGGGGACCTAGCAGGTAATCACGCCCACCAGATTCGAATAAGAGTGGGAGCAGTGCCAATGCACAGCAGATTTCCTGGAAGAAACATTTGAAACGATATTCTGGACCCTTCGCCCTCCATCTCAACGTGGAAGCCCGAAGAATCTCCCTTGTGGTCAAGGAGTGACCACCCTGCAGCAGCAGGCACCATCCAGCCCTCGACGTCTACTTAGTTGCAGTTCCCGCCGGAACTCGAGCGACTGAGATCGACGAGATCAAGCCTGCCCAGCTTCTAACAGCCCGATCCACAGTCCATGCAAAGCTGAGACCCGTGGAGGCGACCGGAAGCGTGGGGCACGCCATCTTGAAGTGACCACGAGACGCTGACCGTGCAGCCCACGAGTGACCCTCGAAGCTGTACACCGGGGTTTGAGAAGCCCCCACCCTGAGCTACTCCTGAGCCGAAGTTCAGCCCTCCACACTCGACGAGTGCTGCGTGGGGCCCTTTGGCACGATTTGGCTCAACGCGTTGGCCCGGTCACTTGCCAGCTGGCTTGTGGTCCCTGTGCCGACGAACTACAAAAGAAGACTCGTGATTCTGGTTGCTCCAGATCCACACCAGCTCCCCTGAAAGGGAGCCCCGACTCTGACCTTCCTGGTCCGAGTGAGACGCCATCTTCCAATCCCGCGTGGATTGCTCTTACCAAGGCTTGTTTGCTCCAAACCGGAAGCCGACTGCACCGACGGTGAGAGCCTGCGTGGGACAGATCGTGACCTGCTCCTGGACGTCGCAGATGCCCCAGAGCCCACGTGACAGCGAAGAGAAGCGCCTCGACGACCACCTGATTGCGCCCGACATTGCCTGGTTCCGTCCTGGTTCCACCCTGGTCACTGCTGAGTGACCCAGACTCTGTCCCCTCTGCTTTCAGGTACTCTACAACTTGAGTCCACCCTTGGACTCCACCGGACACTTCGTCTTCACCCTGCCTGCAGCCCTTTCAGCTCCAAGCACCAAGAGCCTGCGTGTCAAAACCCGACGCCACTTCGACCCTGTGCACCCACTTCCTGTGGGTGAGGTAACTTTGCTCCGCCGGTGTTCCCACACTGGTGCACACCTCTAGGGTCTGTGTGTTAAGTTTTGTTCCTCTAGGTTCAGCGGAAGTGTCCTTAAACTTTAACTATTTGACTTTTACGCACCATTGGTTAACATTGGTGCATGCGTGCGCTTTCCGCACATCTCCCGAATCCCGAGGGCCATTCCCGACTTCAGCATTGCTTGTCCTGACTGCTCCCAGCGATTCCCTAGGCCCTAGGCCTAACCACTGTTCGAGTGGCCTCTCTTATACCACTTGTTTAGTATATGGTTTGAGTGGCCCCCTGCCCTCATCCATAATTGTGCAACTTTGTATGTTTAAACAGTGCTTTTGATTTAACGCTTGTGCCCCTTTATTCATAAAGAATACTGGGGATTGTTTTTAGTAATAAACACATATATTTTTATAATATATACTTGTGTGGTGTCCTTTCATTTGGTATTACAGGATTGTATGTGGTAAAACAGCTCGCTTAACACGACCTCTTAAGTTAAGCCTTTAGGCTGCTTAGTCCATGCTACCCCTAGGATAGCTTGTCTAATAAGGTTGACTTACAACCAGACACCATAAGGGGATTGTTTGGTCAGGTAGTAGGTGGTTCCAGAATTGGAAACATCCCCTACCAGGCCAACTTCTCACACACCCCCATCCTTGGAGTTTTGGGGCCCTGGGGAAGTCTTTTCTTTACTTTTATCCCCACCCTTATCTTGAGGCTTGGTAGACTCCTTCTTCTGGTTACTGTCCTGATTCTTAGGCCTAATCCTGGTTCTGACCCATTTGTCTGCCTTCTTTCCCAATTCTTGGGGAGAGGTCAGATCAGAGTCTACCAGGTGCTGGTGTAAGAGCTGGTTCTGACAATTACTTAGGATCTGCTCCCTCATAATCAAATTATACAATCCTGTAAAGTCATGTACTTTGCTGCCATGTAGCCAACCCTCCAGAGCCTTAGTAGCACAATCTACAAAATCAGTCCAGTCCTGAGTCTGTGTCTTCTGGGTGTCTCTGAACTTGAACCTGTACTGTTCAGTGGTTAAGCCAAACCCATCTATCAGAACACTCTTCAGGACTTTGTAATTGTTTGCATCCTCATGTCTGACAGTGAGGAGCTTATCTCTCCCTTTCTCTGAAAAGGAGTACCATAAGATTGCTGCCCACTGTTCCTCAGGAACCTGCTGTACCATGCAGGCTCTCTCAAGAGCAGTTATCCACTTGTGGATGTCATCCCCTTCCTTGTAGGGGGGCACAATCTTTGTCAGGTTTCTACTATCATAGGACCTGGGTTTCTCTTTAGGAACATTGCTGCCACCAGTGGCATCTAAGCCACACAATTTCTGCTCTCTTGCCAAGGCAAGTTTAGCTTGAGCTAAGGTAAGCTTAGCTTGACTCAGGGCTACCTCCTCTCTCTCTATCTGGAGTCTGACAGCCCTCATTCTAGCCCTATGCTCAGCTTTCTGAGAAGCACTCATGCCTCTCTCTGAGTCTCTGGAGGCACTAGAAATATGAGAGTCCCCTGAGGGAGATCTCACTCTTCTGTTGCCTGGGAGAATCACATGTTGGGTTCTGGGGAGGTGCTGGCCCTCTCCATTCCCCAGTAGGTCCAAGTTGGCCTGGCTAAGCCTACCAACTGGAACCTGGCTACCCTGATCCTGTACTTCTAAGTCCTCAACATCTGAGTCCTCATCCAAGTCATCATCATCCTCCTCTTCAGGGGGATCAACTACAGGGGGGTTCTCTCCATTTCCTGTGTCTAGGGAAGCTGCTTTTGCTTTCTCTAAGTCATCCTGTTCTAGGATTTCCACCAGGATTAGGCAGGTGGGGCTTCTGCCCCTTTTTAACCCTCTTGCTTTGCACAAGGCAATCAAGTCTCTGCGGGTTAGTTTGTCATATCCAAAAGTTGCCTGGGTAGGGTCAACTGTCACAGGACTAGACCCTGAGGCCTTTCCTGTGTCAGACATGGTTACTAGTGAGGTGTAAGTGGTGCACTTACCTACACTAAGTGTTTTCCTACTGTACCTTGCTAGTTAGTTGTAGTCAGGGTGTGCTAATCCCTTCAACCTACAACTACTAAGTTCAGTAGAACTTAATATGCTAAGCTTTTGATTTATATGTACCTAGAGGTACTTGATGTGATCTTTCAATTTGATATAAAGATTGCAATGGTAAAACAACAGCAAGCTCAAATCCCACCGCTGCTCACCAATGTGAGAAGTTGGCCTGGTAGGGGATGTTTCCAATTCTGGAACCACCTACTACCTGACCAAACAATCCCCTTATGGTGTCTGGTTGTAAGTCAACCTTATTAGACAAGCTATCCTAGGGGTAGCATGGACTAAGCAGCCTAAAGGCTTAACTTAAGAGGTCGTGTTAAGCGAGCTGTTTTACCACATACAATCCTGTAATACCAAATGAAAGGACACCACACAAGTATATATTATAAAAATATATGTGTTTATTACTAAAAACAATCCCCAGTATTCTTTATGAATAAAGGGGCACAAGCGTTAAATCAAAAGCACTGTTTAAACATACAAAGTTGCACACTTATGGATGAGGGCAGGGGGCCACTCAAACCATATACTAAACAAGTGGTATAAGAGAGGCCACTCGAACAGTGGTTAGGCCTAGGGCCTAGGGAATCGCTGGGAGCAGTCAGGACAAGCAATGCTGAAGTCGGGAATGGCCCTCGGGATTCGGGAGATGTGCGGAAAGCGCACGCATGCACCAATGTTAACCAATGGTGTGTAAAAGTCAAATAGTTAAAGTTTAAGGACACTTCCGCTGAACCTAGAGGAACAAAACTTAACACACAGACCCTAGAGGTGTGCACCAGTGTGGGAACACCGGCGGAGCAAAGTTACCTCACCCACAGGAAGTGGGTGCACAGGGTCGAAGTGGCGTCGGGTTTTGACACGCAGGCTCTTGGTGCTTGGAGCTGAAAGGGCTGCAGGCAGGGTGAAGACGAAGTGTCCGGTGGAGTCCAAGGGTGGACTCAAGTTGTAGAGTACCTGAAAGCAGAGGGGACAGAGTCTGGGTCACTCAGCAGTGACCAGGGTGGAACCAGGACGGAACCAGGCAATGTCGGGCGCAATCAGGTGGTCGTCGAGGAGCTTCTCTCCGCTGTCACGTGGGCTCTGGGGCATCTGCGACGTCCAGGAGCAGGTCACGATCTGTCCCACGCAGGCTCTCACCGTCGGTGCAGTCGGCTTCAGGTTTGGAGCAAACAAGCCTTGGTAAGAGCAATCCACGCAGGATCGGAAGATTGCTTCTCACTCGGACCAGGAAGGTCAGAGTCGGGGCTCCTTTTCAGGGGAGCTGGTGTGGATCTGGAGCAACCAGATTCACGAGTCTTCTTTGGTAGTTCGTCGGCACAGGGACCACAAGCCAGCTGGCAAGTGACCGGGCCAACACGTTGAGCCAAATCGTGCCAAAGGGCCCCACGCAGCACTCGTCGAGTGTGGAGGGCTGAACTTCGGCTCAGGAGTAGCTCAGGGTGGGGGCTTCTCAAACCCCGGTGTACAGCTTCGAGGGTCACTCGTGGGCTGCACGGTCAGCGTCTCGTGGTCACTTCAAGATGGCGTGCCCCACGCTTCCGGTCGCCTCCACGGGTCTCAGCTTTGCATGGACTGTGGATCGGGCTGTTAGAAGCTGGGCAGGCTTGATCTCGTCGATCTCAGTCGCTCGAGTTCCGGCGGGAACTGCAACTAAGTAGACGTCGAGGGCTGGATGGTGCCTGCTGCTGCAGGGTGGTCACTCCTTGACCACAAGGGAGATTCTTCGGGCTTCCACGTTGAGATGGAGGGCGAAGGGTCCAGAATATCGTTTCAAATGTTTCTTCCAGGAAATCTGATGTGCATTGGCACTGCTCCCACTCTTATTCGAATCTGGTGGGCGTGATTACCTGCTAGGTCCCCTCCTATGGGTGGGACCCAGGAAGTGGGTGGATACACCCCCTTCCTTTGATCCAGGCCGCCCTGGCACGAGGGCTGGAGTGCCCCAGAACCGGTTTGGCCGGATTATGCAAGGGGCAGCCTTGTGCGCCCCAGGCAGTGTCTGGTTTCTTTCAAACCTCCCTGCTACAATACACTATCTCCTGTCTGGAGGGCGGTGACACCCTCCTGTGACAGGAAACCCTTTGTCCAGGACCCCCTTGACTGGGTTTCGGTCAGCTCCAGGGGTCCAGACATTTGTCTGTGGCAGAGGCATCCATTTTGTGGATCTAAGGTCCTTTTTGAAATTAACCGCATTTAAGCAAAGTAACATGTCTTACCCCTCTAGAGGGGTGGAATGCTATCCCCGTCGCCAGAACTGGCGAGGGGATAGTATTCCAAATCGTATGACACCTTACACGACATGTTTTGATAAAGCCAAACCAAAGTTGCTATATAACCGCGAGGATTATAAGGCACTTAAGAGTATATGGTATGGCATTATCCTGAAACAGCTTAGGGATTTATTCCCGATGGCTGCAGACAGGCTCAGCTCATGCTAGAGCTCCATCTCACATAAAACCACGCACTCAGCCTCCAGGATTGATGAGGCCTGACTATAGGAGTGGCTCACAGGTTTACATGTGTCCAGATATAGGTTTAGACATAGGTATACTATATCTAAGCAAGGGGTGTGTACACCACCTCACCCCAGCTGAGTGATCAGCCAGTTGTGTCAATTTAAGAACCAGCCAGGGGTGGCAAAAGATATGCTGCAGCCCCTGGTAGGCCTTAGTGGCTCCTGTGCCCTGTGCACCTATAGTGCATTCTACAGGGGCTGACAAGGGGTCCATTTCCAATTGTGGTATGTACCTAGGGTACATGGAATCCATTTTACAGAGAGAGCAGATGGCCTGGGGCCCTGATTAGCAGGGAACCAGGTCAACTAAGTCAAAAAAACCAGCTAAACACAGGCAAAAAATCTGGGGTAACCATAGTCAGGTAGCCACCTTCCTACATAGGGCTACTAGTTTTGGTGCACCTAATCTTTTGATGGGGGTGCTTTATTTGACAGGGGGCCCTCTGGGTCTCACTGTCCTTCTTGTCCTCTGCAGCCCTGGGCTGGCTAAGGCAAGGGAGAGAGGGGCAGGTTACCTGCTCCAGACTGGGTCCCACCTGAGAAGGGTCCACTGACATCAGAGGTTCTGTCAGGCTAGGCCCAACCACCTCTGGGGCAGTTCCTTCATCAGGGGTAAGATCAGTTCCCTGAGGAGGCTGATCCTGTCCTAAAGTCTGGTGAGGGGGAGATTTCTCTTCCTCCTCCATGCTCTCAGTTTGTGTGGAGTTATCCATCATTTCAGGTTTCACAACACACGTGTCAGTTTGAGTTTGGGCTGTGGCCATCACAGCCCCACCAACCTTTTCAGGAGGAGACTCAGTTTGGGTTTCTGCTGTTATCATAACAGCTTTGCTATTCTGTTCAGGAAGAGCTTTGGCTAAAGATGGGGCAGGGAGTATCTCCGCCCTACCAACCTTTTCAGGAAGGACATCTTGAATTGGGGCTGTAGCCATTACAGCCCCACTAACCTTTCCATTGGAATTTACCATTCTAGAATGGATTTCCTGTTCAACCCCAGCCCAGGCTGAGATTTCTAAATCATTACCCAGTAGACAGTCTACAGGCAAGTTTGGGGACACTGCCACTCTCTTTGGGCCAGTGACACCTCCCCAGCTGAGACTTACTACTGCCATGGGATGATTTGTTTGGATGCCATCAATGTTTATTACCTGGTATGTGGCACCAGGTAAAAGTTGCTTAGAGGGGACTATGCCATCAGCCACCATGGTGATGCTAGCCCCTGTGTCTCTAAAAGCTTCAACTCTTAAACCATTGATGATGGGTTCTTGTCTATACTTGCTCAAAGTATTTGGGCAAGCAGAGAAGTTGGCAAACCCCATGCCAGCCTCATAAACAAGATCATTGGGTGATGGGGACCTGGATAGGCCAGGGTCCACCTGATTTCCAAAAGTAAACCCACCCAGATTCCTGGGTGTGCTTCCACTTCCTGGGGGATTACTGCTGACAGTAACAGGAGGTGTTGAAGCTGGCTTTGGAGGTATATTTTCTTTATTGTTATTCTTGGGACAACAGCTGTCTGTTTTGTAATGCCCCACCTGTTTACAGGGATAACAATAGGGTTTTTTCTCAGTTGAAGAAGTGTCTTGGGACCCACCCCCATCCTTGGAGTTTTGGGGCCCTGGGGAAGTCTTTTCTTTATTTTTATCCCCACCCTTATCTTGAGGCTTGGTAGACTCCTTCTTCTGGTTACTGTCCTGATTCTTAGGCCTAATCCTGGTTCTGACCCACTTGTCTGCCTTCTTTCCCAATTCTTGGGGAGAGGTCAGATCAGAGTCCACCAGGTGCTGGTGTAAGAGCTGGTTCTGACAATTACTTAGGATCTGCTCCCTCATAATCAAATTATACAATCCTGTAAAGTCATGTACTTTGCTGCCATGTAGCCAACCCTCCAGAGCCTTAGTAGCACAATCTACAAAATCAGTCCAGTCCTGAGTCTGTGTCTTCTGGGTATCTCTGAACTTCAACCTGTACTGTTCAGTGGTTAAGCCAAACCCATCTATCAGAACACTCTTCAGGACTTTGTAATTGTTTGCATCCTCATGTCTAACAGTGAGGAGCTTATCTCTCCCTTTCTCTGAAAAGGAGTACCATAAGATTGCTGCCCACTGTTCCTCAGGAACCTGCTGTACCATGCAGGCTCTCTCAAGAGCAGTTATCCACTTGTGGATGTCATCCCCTTCCTTGTAGGGGGGCACAATCTTTGTCAGGTTTCTACTATCATAGGACCTGGGTTTCTCTTTAGGAACATTGCTGCCACCAGTGGCATCTAAGCCACACAATTTCTGCTCTCTTGCCAAGGCAAGTTTAGCTTGAGCTAAGGTAAGCTTAGCTTGACTCAGGGCTACCTCCTCTCTCTCTATCTGGAGTCTGACAGCCCTCATTCTAGCCCTATGCTCAGCTTTCTGAGAAGCACTCATGCCTCTCTCTGATTCTCTGGAGGCACTAGAAATATGAGAGTCCCCTGAGGGAGATCTCATTCTTCTGTTGCCTGGGAGAATCACATGTTGGGTTCTGGGGAGGTGCTGGCCCTCTCCATTCCCCAGTAGGTCCAAGTTGGCCTGGCTAAGCCTACCAACTGGAACCTGGCTACCCTGATCCTGTACTTCTAAGTCCTCAACATCTGAGTCCTCATCCAAGTCATCATCATCCTCCTCTTCAGGGGGATCAACTACAGGGGGGTTCCCTCCATTTCCTGTGTCTAGGGAAGCTGCTTTAGCCTTCTCTAAGTCATCCTGTTCTAGGATTTCTACCAGGATTAGGCAGGTGGGGCTTCTGCCCCTTTTTAACCCTCTTGCTTTGCACAAGGCAATCAAGTCTCTGCGGGTTAGTTTGTCATATCCAAAAGTTGCCTGGGTAGGGTCAACTGTCACAGGAGCAGACCCTGAGGCTTTTCCTGTGTCAGACATGGTTACTAGTGAGGTGTAAGTGGTGCACTTACCTACACTAAGTGTTTTCCTACTGTACCTTGCTAGTTAGTTGTAGTCAGGGTGTGCTAATCCCTTCAACCTACAACTACTAAGTTCAGTAGAACTTAATATGCTAAGCTTTTGATTTATATGTACCTAGAGGTACTTGATGTGATCTTTCAATTTGATATAAAGATTGCAATGGTAAAACAACAGCAAGCTCAAATCCGCACCGCTGCTCACCAATGTGAGAAGTTGGCCTGGTAGGGGATGTTTCCAATTCTGGAACCACCTACTACCTGACCAAACAATCCCTTATGGTGTCTGGTTGTAAGTCAACCTTATTAGACAAGCTATCCTAGGGGTAGCATGGACTAAGCAGCCTAAAGGCTTAACTTAAGAGGTCGTGTTAAGCGAGCTGTTTTACCACATACAATCCTGTAATACCAAATGAAAGGACACCACACAAGTATATATTATAAAAATATATGTGTTTATTACTAAAAACAATCCCCAGTATTCTTTATGAATAAAGGGGCACAAGCGTTAAATCAAAAAGCACTGTTTAAACATACAAGTTGCACAATTATGGATGAGGGCAGGGGGCCACTCAAACCATATACTAAACAAGTGGTATAAGAGAGGCCACTCGAACAGTGGTTAGGCCTAGGGCCTAGGGAATCGCTGGGAGCAGTCAGGACAAGCAATGCTGAAGTCGGGAATGGCCCTCGGGATTCGGGAGATGTGCGGAAAGCGCACGCATGCACCAATGTTAACCAATGGTGCGTAAAAGTCAAATAGTTAAAGTTTAAGGACACTTCCGCTGAACCTAGAGGAACAAAACTTAACACACAGACCCTAGAGGTGTGCACCAGTGTGGGAACACCGGCGGAGCAAAGTTACCTCACCCACAGGAAGTGGGTGCACAGGGTCGAAGTGGCG
Organism: Lissotriton helveticus; assembly: GCF_964261635.1. Lineage (NCBI taxonomy): Eukaryota > Metazoa > Chordata > Amphibia > Caudata > Salamandridae > Lissotriton > Lissotriton helveticus. Next base: position 922,696 of record NW_027611712.1, on the reverse strand, counting down.
TCGGGTTTTGACACGCAGGCTCTTGGTGCTTGAAGCTGAAAGGGCTGCAGGCAGGGTGAAGACGAAGTGTCCGGTGGAGTCCAAGGGTGGACTCAAGTTGTAGAGTACCTGAAAGCAGAGGGGACAGAGTCTGGGTCACTCAGCAGTGACCAGGGTGGAACCAGGACGGAACCAGGCAATGTCGGGCGCAATCAGGTGGTCGTCGAGGAGCTTCTCTCTGCTGTCACGTGGGCTCTGGGGCATCTGCGACGTCCAGGAGCAGGTCACGATCTGTCCCACGCAGGCTCTCACCGTCGGTGCAGTCGGCTTCAGGTTTGGAGCAAACAAGCCTTGGTAAGAGCAATCCACGCAGGATCGGAAGATTGCTTCTCACTCGGACCAGGAAGGTCAGAGTCGGGGCTCCTTTTCAGGGGAGCTGGTGTGGATCTGGAGCAACCAGATTCACGAGTCTTCTTCGGTAGTTCGTCGGCACAGGGACCACAAGCCAGCTGGCAAGTGACCGGGCCAACGCGTTGAGCCAAATCGTGCCAAAGGGCCCCACGCAGCACTCGTCGAGTGTGGAGGGCTGAACTTCGGCCCAGGAGTAGCTCAGGGTGGGGGCTTCTCAAACCCCGGTGTACAGCTTCGAGGGTCACTCGTGGGCTGCACGGTCAGCGTCTCGTGGTCACTTCAAGATGGCGTGCCCCACGCTTCCGGTCGCCTCCACGGGTCTCAGCTTTGCAGGGACTGTGGATCGGGCTGTTAGAAGCTGGGCAGGCTTGATCTCGTCGATCTCAGTCGCTCGAGTTCCGGCGGGAACTGCAACTAAGTAGACGTCGAGGGCTGGATGGTGCCTGCTGCTGCAGGGTGGTCACTCCTTGACCACAAGGGAGATTCTTCGGGCTTCCACGTTGAGATGGAGGGCGAAGGGTCCAGAATATCGTTTCAAATGTTTCTTCCAGGAAATCTGAAGTGCATTGGCACTGCTCCCACTCTTATTCGAATCTGGTGGGCGTGATTACCTGCTAGGTCCCCTCCTATGGGTGGGACCCAGGAAGTGGGTGGATACACCCCCTTCCTTTGATCCAGGCCGCCCTGGCACGAGGGCTGGAGTGCCCCAGAACCGGTTTGGCCGGATTATGCAAGGGGCAGCCTTGTGCGCCCCAAGCAGTGTCTGGTTTCTTTCAAACCTCCCTGCTACAATACACTATCTCCTGTCTGGATGGCGGTGACACCCTCCTGTGACAGGAAACCCTTTGTCCAGGACCCCCTTGACTGAGTTTCGGTCAGCTCCAGGGGTCCAGACATTTGTCTGTGGCAGAGGCATCCATTTTGTGGATCTTAAGGTCTTTGGAGAAATCAACCGCATTAAAGCAAAGTAACATGTCTTACCCCTCTAGAGGGGTGGAATGCCATCCCCGTCGCCAGAACTGGCGAGGGGATGGTATTCCAAAGCGTATGACACCTTACACGACATGTTTTGATAAAGCCAAACCAAAGTTGCTAAATAACCGCGAGGATTATAAGGCACTTAATAGTATATGGTATGGCATTATCCTGAAACAGCTTAGGGATTGGTTCCCGACGGCTGCAGACAGGCTCAGCTCATGCTAGAGCTCCATCTCACATAAAAACCATGCACCCAGCCTCCAGGATTGGTGAGGCCTGTCTATAGGAGTGACTCACAGGTTTACATGTGTCCAGATATAGGTTTAGACATAGGTATACTATATCTAAGCAAGGGGTGTGTACACCACCTTACCCCAGCTGAGTGATCAGCCAGTTGTGTCAATTTAAGAACCAGCCAGGGGTGGCAAAAGATATGCTGCAGCCCCTGGTAGGCCTTAGTGGCTCCTGTGCCCTGTGCACCTATAGTGCATTCTACAGGGGCTGACAAGGAGTCCATTTCCAATTGGTATGTACCTAGGGTACATGGAATCCATTTTACAGAGAGAGCAGATGGCCTGGGGCCCTGATTAGCAGGGAACCAGGTCAACTAAGTCAAAAAACCAGCTAAACACAGGCAAAAAATCTGGGGTAACCATAGTCAGGTAGCCACCTTCCTACAAGCTGGTTCTGACAATTACTTAGGATCTGCTCCCTCATAATCAAATTATACAATCCTGTAAAGTCATGTACTTTGCTGCCATGTAGCCAACCCTCCAGAGCCTTAGTTGCACAATCAACAAAATCAGTCCAGTCCTGAGTCTGTGTCTTCTGGGTGTCTCTGAACTTCAACCTGTACTGTTCAGTGGTTAAGCCAAACCCATCTATCAGAACACTCTTCAGGACTTTGTAATTGTTTGCATCCTCATGTCTGACAGTGAGGAGCTTATCTCTCCCTTTCTCTGAAAAGGAGTACCATAAGATTGCTGCCCACTGTTCCTCAGGAACCTGCTGTACCATGCAGGCTCTCTCAAGAGCAGTTATCCACTTGTGGATGTCATCCCCTTCCTTGTAGGGGGGCACAATCTTTGTCAGGTTTCTACTATCATAGGACCTGGGTTTCTCTTTAGGAATATTGCTGCCACCAGTGGCATCTAAGCCACACAATTTTTGCTCTCTTGCCAAGGCAAGTTTAGCTTGAGCCAAGGCTACCTCCTCCCTCTCTATCTGGAGTTTGACAGCCCTCATTCTGGCCCTATGCTCTAGCTTTTGAGAAGCACTCATGCCTCTCTGTGATTCTCTGGAGGCACTAGAAACATGAGAGTCCCCTGAGGGAGATCTCACTCTTCTGTTGCCTGGGAGAATAACATGTTGGGTTCTGGGGAGGTGCTGGCCCTCTCCATTCCCCAGTAGGTCCAAGTTGGCCTGGCTAAGCCTGGCAACTGGAACCTGGCTACACTGATCCTGAACTTCTAAGTCCTCAACATCTGAGTCCTCATCTAAGTCATCATCATCCTCCTCCTCCTGAGGGGGATCAGTTTCAGGGGGGTTCCCTCCACTTCCTGTGTCTAGGGAAGCTGCCTTTGCCTTCTCTAAGTCATCCTGTTCTAGGATTTCTACCAGGATTAGGCAGGTGGGGCTTCTGCCCCTTTTTAACCCTCTTGCTTTGCACAAGGCAATCAAGTCTCTGCGGGTTAGTTTGTCATATCCAAAAGTTGCCTGGGTAGGGTCAACTGTCACAGGATTAGACCCTGAGGCTTTTCCTGTGTCAGACATGGTTACTAGTGAGGTGTAAGTGGTGCACTTACCTACACTAAGTGTTTTCCTACTGTACCTTGCTAGTTAGTTGTAGTCAGGGTGTGCTAATCCCTTCAACCTACAACTACTAAGTTCAGTAGAACTTAATATGCTAAGCTTTTGATTTATATGTACCTAGAGGTACTTGATGTGATCTTTCAATTTGATATAAAGATTGCAATGGTAAAACAACAGCAAGCTCAAATCCGCACCGCTGCTCACCAATGTGAGAAGTTGGCCTGGTAGGGGATGTTTCCAATTCTGGAACCACCTACTACCTGACCAAACAATCCCTTATGGTGTCTGGTTGTAAGTCAACCTTATTAGACAAGCTATCCTAGGGGTAGCATGGACTAAGCAGCCTAAAGGCTTAACTTAAGAGGTCGTGTTAAGCGAGCTGTTTTACCACATACAATCCTGTAATACCAAATGAAAGGACACCACACAAGTATATATTATAAAAATATATGTGTTTATTACTAAAAACAATCCCCAGTATTCTTTATGAATAAAGGGGCACAAGCGTTAAATCAAAAGCACTGTTTAAACATACAAAGTTGCACAATTATGGATGAGGGCAGGGGGCCACTCAAACCATATACTAAACAAGTGGTATAAGAGATGCCACTCGAGCAGTGGTTAGGCCTAGGGCCTAGGGAATCGCTGGGAGCAGTCAGGACAAGCAATGCTGAAGTCGGGAATGGCCCTCGGGATTCGGGAGATGTGCGGAAAGCGCACGCACGCACCAATGTTAACCAATGGTGCGTAAAAGTTGTAAAGTTAAAGTTAAAGGACACTTCCGCTGAACCTAGAGGAACAAAACTTAACACACAGACCCTAGAGATGTGTACCAGTGTGGGAACACCGGCGGAGCAAAGTTACCTCACCCACAGGAAGCGGGTGCACAGGGTCGAAGTGGCGTCGGGTTTTGACACGCAGGTTCTTGGCGCTTGAAGCTGAAGACGCTGCAGGCGATGTGAAGGAGAAGTGTCCGGTGGATCCAAGGGTGGATCTGAAGTGGTGAAGACCTGAAAGCAGAGGGGACAGTGTTCAAAGTCACTGGCCAGTGACCACCGTGGAACCAGATTGGAACCAGGCAAAGTCGGGTGCAAACAGGTGATGAGGGGTTGCTTCTCTCTGCAGCCACGTGAACACGAAGAGGTCAAGGATGTCCAGGAGTCGATCACGAGCTGTCCCTCAAAGGCTCTAGCTGATGGCGGTGTCGGCAACTCGATTGAAGCAAACAAGCCTTGGCTAATGCAAGCCACGGGGAAAGTGAAAAAGGCTTATTACTCGGACCAGCAAGGTCAGAGCGGATACTCCTTTCTACAGGAGCGAGGGCAGGTCTGGAGCAACCAGATCCACAGTGTAAATCGTAGGTTTTGTCGCCAAGATGGCCGCTGACCACGTGACAAGCGGCCGGGATGGCGAGTCGAGTGGCACAAAGCAAAAGGGCCCCACGCAGATCGTGGAGATGCTGGAGGGCTGATCTTTGGTGCAAATGCTGCTCGATTGTGGGGCTTCTTAAACCCCAAAGCACAGAGTCTAGGGTGACTCGGGTGCTGCACAGTCAGCGTCTCGGGGGTCTTTCAAGATGTCCGCTCCCACGTCTCTCGGTGCCTCCACGGGTCCCTTCTTTGCAGGGACTATGGATCGGGCTGGGAGAAGTCTGGGAAGCTGAGTCTTGTCAGGCTCTGCACTCGGGCTCCGGCGGGAGGCGGCGGCAAAGCAGACGTCGAGGTGCTGGGTGGTGCCTGTGTTCACAGGGTGGCCCCTCCTAGGCCACAAGGGAGATTCTCTTCAGTCTTCTATCATCAGAATGTCGAAGTCCAGTCGTCTTCTTAGTTTAAAGGTGATTTCAGGATGATCTGATGTGCATTGGCACTGCTCCCACTCTTATTCCAATCTGGGGGGCGTGATTACCTGCTAGGTCCCTCCCTATGGGTGGGACCCAGGAAGGGGGTGGATACACCCCTTTCCTTTGATCCAGGCCGCCCTGGCACGAGGGCTGGAGTGCCCCAGAACCGGTTTGGCCGGATTATGCAAGGGGCAGCCTTGTGCGCCCCAGGCAGTGTCTGGTTTCTTTCAAACCTCCCTGCTACAATCCACTATCTCCTGTCTGGAGGGTGGTGACACCCTCCTGTGACAGGAAACCCTTTGTCCAGGACCCCTTTGGCTGAGTTTCAGTCAGCTGCAGGGGTCCAGACATTTGTCTGTGGCAGAGGCATCCATTTTGTGGATCTAAGGTCTTTGGAGAAATCAACCGCATTAAAGCAAAGTAACATGTCTTACCCCTCTAGAGGGGTGGAATGCTATCCCCGTCGCCAGAACTGGCGAGGGGATATGTAGGAGAGTAGGGTCTGCTATCCTATGGTCACCCCAAATTTTTGCTTTTTGCTTCACTGGTTTTCGACTACTGAGGCTGTGGGCCTGCTGATCAGACCCCCAGCCTGCTGTTCTCTCACTAAATTAATGACACATGTGCTATAGGCACATACCAATTGGAAATGGACTCCTTGTCAGCCCCTGTAGAATGCACTATAGGTGCACAGGGCACAGGAGCCACTAAGGCCTACCAGGGGCTGCAGCATATCTTTTGCCACCCCTGGCTGGTTCTTAAATTGACACAACTGGCTGATCACTCAGCTGGGGTAAGGTGGTGTACACACCCCTTGCTTAGATATAGTATACCTATATCTAAACCTATATCTGGACACATGTAAACCTGTGAGCCACTCCTATAGACAGGCCTCACCAATCCTGGAGGCTGGGTGCTTGGTTTTTATGTGAGATGGAGCTCTAGCATGAGCTGAGCCTGTCTGCAGCCGTCGGGAACAAATCCCTAAGCTGTTTCAGGATAATGCCATACCATATACTATTAAGTGCCTTATAATCCTCGCGGTTATTTAGCAACTCTGGTTTGGCTTTATCAAAACATGTCGTGTAAGGTGTCATACGCTTTGGAATACCATCCCCTCGCCAGTTCTGGCGACGGGGATGGCATTCCACCCCTCTAGAGGGGTAAGACATGTTACTTCACTTTAATGCGGTTGATTTCTCCAAAGGCCTTAAGATCCACAAAATGGATGCCTCTGCCACAGACAAATGTCTGGACCCCTGGAGCTGACCGAAACCCAGTCAAGGGGGTCCTGGACAAAGGGTTTCCTGTCACAGGAGGGTGTCACCGCCCTCCAGACAGGAGATAGTGTATTGTAGCAGGGAGGTTTGAAAGAAACCAGACACTGCCTGGGGCGCACAAGGCTGCCCCTTGCATAATCCGGCCAAACCGGTTCTGGGGCACTCCAGCCCTCGTGCCAGGGCGGCCTGGATCAAAGGGAGGGGGTGTATCCACCCACTTCCTGGGTCCCACCCATAGGAGGGGACCTAGCAGGTAATCACGCCCACCAGATTCGAATAAGAGTGGGAGCAGTGCCAATGCACATCAGATTTCCTGGAAGAAACATTTGAAACGATATTCTGGACCCTTCGCCCTCCATCTCAACGTGGAAGCCCGAAGAATCTCCCTTGTGGTCAAGGAGTGACCACCCTGCAGCAGCAGGCACCATCCAGCCCTCGACGTCTACTTAGTTGCAGTTCCCGCCGGAACTCGAGCGACTGAGATCGACGAGATCAAGCCTGCCCAGCTTCTAACAGCCCGATCCACAGTCCCTGCAAAGCTGAGACCCGTGGAGGCGACCGGAAGCGTGGGGCACGCCATCTTGAAGTGACCACGAGACGCTGACCGTGCAGCCCACGAGTGACCCTCGAAGCTGTACACCGGGGTTTGAGAAGCCCCCACCCTGAGCTACTCCTGAGCCGAAGTTCAGCCCTCCACACTCGACGAGTGCTGCGTGGGGCCCTTTGGCACGATTTGGCTCAACGCGTTGGCCCGGTCACTTGCCAGCTGGCTTGTGGTCCCTGTGCCGACGAACTACAAAAGAAGACTCGTGATTCTGGTTGCTCCAGATCCACACCAGCTCCCCTGAAAGGGAGCCCCGACTCTGACCTTCCTGGTCCGAGTAAGACGCCATCTTCCAATCCCGCGTGGATTGCTCTTACCAAGGCTTGTTTGCTCCAAACCGGAAGCCGACTGCACCGACGGTGAGAGCCTGCGTGGGACAGATCGTGACCTGCTCCTGGACGTCGCAGATGCCCCAGAGCCCACGTGACAGCGAAGAGAAGCGCCTCGACGACCACCTGATTGCGCCCGACATTGCCTGGTTCCGTCCTGGTTCCACCCTGGTCACTGCTGAGTGACCCAGACTCTGTCCCCTCTGCTTTCAGGTACTCTACAACTTGAGTCCACCCTTGGACTCCACCGGACACTTCGTCTTCACCCTGCCTGCAGCCCTTTCAGCTTCAAGCACCAAGAGCCTGCGTGTCAAAACCCGACGCCACTTCGACCCTGTGCACCCACTTCCTGTGGGTGAGGTAACTTTGCTCCGCCGGTGTTCCCACACTGGTGCACACCTCTAGGGTCTGTGTGTTAAGTTTTGTTCCTCTAGGTTCAGCGGAAGTGTCCTTAAACTTTAACTATTTGACTTTTACGCACCATTGGTTAACATTGGTGCATGCGTGCGCTTTCCGCACATCTCCCGAATCCCGAGGGCCATTCCCGAACTTCAGCATTGCTTGTCCTGACTGCTCCCAGCGATTCCCTAGGCCCTAGGCCTAACCACTGTTCGAGTGGCCTCTCTTATACCACTTGTTTAGTATATGGTTTGAGTGGCCCCCTGCCCTCATCCATAATTGTGCAACGTTGTATGTTTAAACAGTGCTTTTGATTTAACGCTTGTGCCCCTTTATTCATAAAGAATACTGGGGATTGTTTTTAGTAATAAACACATATATTTTTATAATATATACTTGTGTGGTGTCCTTTCATTTGGTATTACAGGATTGTATGTGGTAAAACAGCTCGCTTAACACGACCTCTTAAGTTAAGCCTTTAGGCTGCTTAGTCCATGCTACCACTAGGATAGCTTGTCTAATAAGGTTGACTTACAACCAGACACCATAAGGGGATTGTTTGGTCAGGTAGTAGGTGGTTCCAGAATTGGAAACATCCCCTACCAGGCCAACTTCTCACATTGGTGAGCAGCGGTGCGGATTTGAGCTTGCTGTTGTTTTACCATTGCAATCTTTATATCAAATTGAAAGATCACATCAAGTACCTCTAGGTACATATAAAATCAAAAGCTTAGCATATTAAGTTCTACTGAACTTAGTAGTTGTAGGTTGAAGGGAGTAGCACACCCCTGACTACAACTCACTAGCAAGGTCCAGTAGGAAAACACTTAGTGTAGGTAAGTGCACCACTTACACCTCACTAGTAACCATGTCCGACACAGGAAAGGCCTCAGGGTCTAGTCCTGTGACAGTTGACCCTACCCAGGCAACTTCTGGATATGACAAACTAACCCGCAGAGACTTGATTGTCTTGTGCAAAGCAAGAGGGTTAAAAAGGGGCAGAAGCCCCACCTGCCTAATCCTGGTAGAACTCCTAGAACAGGATGACTTAGAGAAGGCAAAAGCAGCTTCCCTAGATACAGGAACTGAAGGGAACCCCCCTGCAGTTGATCCCCCTGAAGAGGAGGATGATGATGACTTGGATGAGGACTCAGAGGTTGAGGACTTAGAAGTACAGGATCAGGGTAGCCAGGTTCCAGTTGGTAGGCTTAGCCAGGCCAACTTGGACCTACTGGGGAATGGAGAGGGCCAGCACCTCCCCAGAACCCAACATGTGATTCTCCCAGGCAACAGAAGAGTGAGATCTCCCTCAGGGGACTCTCATCTTTCTAGTGCCTCCAGAGAATCAGAGAGAGGCATGAGTGCTTCTCAGAAAGCTGAGCATAGGGCTAGAATGAGGGCTGTCAGACTCCAGATAGAGAGAGAGGAGGTAGCCCTGAGTCAAGCTAAGCTTACCTTAGCTCAAGCTAAACTTGCCTTGGCAAGAGAGCAGAAATTAAGTGGCTTAGATGTCACTGGTGGCAGCAATTTTCCAAGAGAAAAAGACAGGGCCTATGATAATAGAAACCTGACCAAAATTGTGCCCCCCTTTAAAGAAGGGGATGACATCCACAAATGGATGACTGCTCTTGAGAGAGCCTGCATGGTACAGCAGGTTCCTGAGAATCAGTGGGCTGCAATTTTGTGGTACTCCTTTTCTGAGAAAGGGAGGGACAGGCTCCTCACAGTTAGACCTGAGGATGCCAAAAACTACTCTGTTTTGAAGAGTGCTCTCATTGAAGGGTATGGCCTAACCACTGAGCAATACAGGTTGTTGTTCAGAGACACCCAGAAAGCACAGACTCAAGACTGGACTGATTTTGTGGAGTGTGCCACTAAGGCTTTGGAGGGTTGGTTACAGGGAAGTAAAGTTTCAGACTATACAGGATTGTACAATCTTATGATGAGAGAACAGATCCTTAATAACTGTACAAACCAGCTGTTGCATCAATACCTTATTGACTCTGATCTGACCTCTCCCCAAGAATTGGGAAAGAAGGCAGACAAATGGGTCAGAACAAGGATTAAGCAGAAACCCCAGAACCAAGGTGGTGACCAGAAGAAAACAGACCAGAAGGGTGGTAATCAGAATCAGAAAGATAAAGAAAAAGACCAGAAGTCTTCAGGCCCCCAAACTAATAGTAAGGAGGGTGGTTCCCAAAATGGTAACAAGAAGAAGAAGAACAAAGGTCCAAAGACACCTTGGTGTAATACCTGCAAATCAGTTTCACACTGGGGCAGTGAGTGCACCAAGGCAAATCCAGTTCCCACCACTACAGCTCCTAAAGCAACTGCAACCCCAAGTACAGTAAGCAGTGGTGGAACACAGTCCAAGGGTGTAGCTGGGTTGACCCTGGGTATTGAAGTAGGATCTGGCCTAGTCAGAGTCCCTACACAGGCAGTTCTCCTGTATGATGTGGACATTGAGTTGCCCACTGCAGTAAGCCCCACTAACCTGGGCAAATACAGGCAGACTCCCTTAATAAATGAGAAACTGGCTCAAGCTTACAGGGACACATGTGCTAGTGTCACCATGGTGACCCCTGGCTTTGTGGACCCTGGACAGATTGTACTAGGAGAGAGCTACCTAGTAACCAATGCAAGCAACTCCACTACCTCCCATAGTGTGGCAGTTGTGAACTTCTCCTGGGGAGGGGTTGATGGCCTAAAGAAAGTTGTGGTGAGTGCAGACCTACCAGTAGACTGTCTGTTAGGCAATGACCTTGAAAGCTCAGCATGGTCAGAAGTGGAGTACAGGACTCATGCAGAAATGCTAGGGATTTCAGAGCATGTCCTTGCCATGACAAGGGCTCAGGCTAAGAAGTGCCTTCCTGAACCAGTGGTGGATCTTGAGACAATAGACCAGCCACAACCCAAGAGAAGGAGCAAGAGAGGAAAGGCCTCGCCTTCCACCTTGCCCCAGGTTGAGGATCAGGTTTCAGAGGAAACTGATTCTGCAGTCCAAGAGGAGACTGTCTCTGAGGAGCTTGAACCTGACCAGGTTGAGTTTCTGGGGACAGGGGGACCCTCAAGGGCAGACCTGAGGCAGGCTCAATTAGATTGCCCTTCCCTTGAACCCCTCAGACAGCAGGCTGCTGCTGAGGCTGCTGGGGATGCCCAAGGTACCCATACAGTGTATTGGGATGAGGGACTCCTTTACTCAGAGGCTAGAACCCCCAAGCCTGGCATGACCAGGAGGTTGGTGATACCTCTGCAGTTTAGGGGATTCCTCCTTACCTTGGCCCATGATATTCCCCTTGCAGGACACTTAGGCCAGAACAAGACGTGGGACAGGCTTGTTCCACACTTTCACTGGCCTCACATGTCAGAGGATGTCAAGGAGTTTTGTCGCTCCTGTGTCACTTGCCAAGCCAGTGGTAAGTCAGGTGGCACAACAAAGGCCCCCCTAATACCACTACCTGTGGTGGGGGTCCCCTTTGAGAGAGTTGGAATTGATATTGTGGGTCCAATGGACCCCCAAACAGCATCTGGGAACAGATTCATACTGGTGGTAGTGGATCATGCCACCAGGTACCCAGAGGCTATTCCCCTAAGGACCACCACAGCACCTGTGGTGGCAAAAGCCCTCATTGCAGTTTTCTCAAGAGTGGGCTTTCCTAAGGAGGTACTATCAGATAGAGGGACAAATTTTATGTCCAGCTATCTAAAAGCAATGTGGAAGGAATGTGGAGTAAACTATAAGTTTACAACCCCATATCATCCACAATGCAATGGGCTTGTGGAGAGATTTAACAAGACCCTTAAAGGCATGATAAAAGGATTACCAGAGAAGCTCAGGCGGAAATGGGACATTCTTTTACCCTGCCTGCTCTTTGCTTACAGAGAGGTCCCACAGAAGGGGGTTGGCTACAGCCCTTTTGAACTTTTGTTTGGCCACCCTGTGAGAGGTCCATTGTGTTTGGTGAAGGAAGGATGGGAGTTACCTCTCAAAAAGCCCAAACTAGACATAGTGGACTATGTACTTGGTCTCCGCTCCAGGATGGCTGAGTACATGGAAAGAGCATCCAAAAACCTGGAGGCCAGCCAAGAATTGCAGAAAGCTTGGCATGACCAAAAGGCTGTACTGGTAGAGTTCCAACCAGGACAGAAGGTATGGGTACTGGAGCCAGTGGCTCCAGCAGCACTCCAAGACAAATGGAGTGGACCCTATCCTATTATTGAGAAGAAAGGGGAAGTCACCTACTTGGTGGACTTTGGAACACCCAGGAGCCCTCACAGGGTAATCCATGTGAATCGCTTGAAAGCATTTGTAGACAGGGAGGACATGAGCTTGCTCATGGCCACAGATGGGGAACAGGAGGAAGAGAGTGACCCTCTCCCAGACCTGCTTTCCCAGAACCCTGATGATGGTTCAGTTGATGGAGTAGCCTTGGCAGGCAGCCTCACTGACCAGCAACAGAGGGACTGCAGACAAGTTTTGCAGGCTCACAGGCAAATGTTTTCACTCACACCCAGCCAAACTGACTGGTGTACCCATGTTGTGGACACTGGTGACAGTCTGCCTGTCAAGAATAAGATCTACAGGCAACCTGATCATGTCAGGGATTGCATCAAGGCTGAGGTGCAAAAGATGTTGGAGCTTGGAGTGATTGAGCCATCAGAGAGCCCATGGGCCAGCCCAGTAGTCCTGGTGCCAAAACCTCATACCCAAGATGGTAAGAGAGAAATGAGGTTTTGCGTGGATTACAGGGGTCTCAATGCTGTCACTAGGACAGATGCTCACCCCATTCCAAGAGCAGATGAGCTCATTGACAGATTGGCCTCTGCCAAGTTTCTGAGCACATTTGATCTGACAGCTGGCTACTGGCAAATCAGACTAGCTGAGGAGTCAAAAGCCAAAACAGCATTCTCTACCCCTAGTGGACATTATCAGTTTGTGGTAATGCCCTTTGGTTTGAAGAATGCACCTGCCACTTTTCAAAGGTTGGTGAACCAAGTCCTTACTGGGTTGGATGACTTTTGTGCAGCTTATCTGGATGATATTGCTGTCTTTAGCTCCACCTGGGAGGATCACCTGATCCACCTGAAGAAAGTTTTGGAGGCCCTGCAAAAGGCAGGCCTAACTATCAAGGCCACAAAGTGCCAGATAGGGCAGAGTAAGGTTGTATACCTGGGCCACCTAGTAGGTGGAGGCCAGGTTCAGCCACTGGAAAGCAAAATCCAGGCCATACAGGACTGGGCTCCTCCAGTTACCCAGACACAAGTCAGAGCCTTCTTGGGCCTGACTGGGTATTACAGAAAGTTTGTGAAAAACTATGGGTCTATAGTGACACCATTAAATGACTTGACATCCAAGAAGATGCCAAAAAAGGTTCAGTGGACAGTTAGCTGTCAGAAGGCATTTGAAGACCTGAAGAAGGCCATGTGCTCTGCACCTATCCTAAAGAGTCCTGACTACTCCAAACAGTTCATTGTTCAGACAGATGCTTCTGAGTTGGGGGTGGGAGCTGTACTCTCACAACTTGTGAGAAGTTGGCCTGGTAGGGGATGTTTCCAATTCTGGAACCACCTACTACCTGACCAAACAATCCCCTTATGGTGTCTGGTTGTAAGTCAACCTTATTAGACAAGCTATCCTAGGGGTAGCATGGACTAAGCAGCCTAAAGGCTTAACTTAAGAGGTCGTGTTAAGCGAGCTGTTTTACCACATACAATCCTGTAATACCAAATGAAAGGACACCACACAAGTATATATTATAAAAATATATGTGTTTATTACTAAAAACAATCCCCAGTATTCTTTATGAATAAAGGGGCACAAGCGTTAAATCAAAAGCACTGTTTAAACATACAAAGTTGCACAATTATGGATGAGGGCAGGGGGCCACTCAAACCATATACTAAACAAGTGGTATAAGAGAGGCCACTCGAACAGTGGTTAGGCCTAGGGCCTAGGGAATCGCTGGGAGCAGTCAGGACAAGCAATGCTGAAGTCGGGAATGGCCCTCGGGATTCGGGAGATGTGCGGAAAGCGCACGCATGCACCAATGTTAACCAATGGTGCGTAAAAGTCAAATAGTTAAAGTTTAAGGACACTTCCGCTGAACCTAGAGGAACAAAACTTAACACACAGACCCTAGAGGTGTGCACCAGTGTGGGAACACCGGCGGAGCAAAGTTACCTCACCCACAGGAAGTGGGTGCACAGGGTCGAAGTGGCGTCGGGTTTTGACACGCAGGCTCTTGGTGCTTGAAGCTGAAAGGGCTGCAGGCAGGGTGAAGACGAAGTGTCCGGTGGAGTCCAAGGGTGGACTCAAGTTGTAGAGTACCTGAAAGCAGAGGGGACAGAGTCTGGGTCACTCAGCAGTGACCAGGGTGGAACCAGGACGGAACCAGGCAATGTCGGGCGCAATCAGGTGGTCGTCGAGGCGCTTCTCTTCGCTGTCACGTGGGCTCTGGGGCATCTGCGACGTCCAGGAGCAGGTCACGATCTGTCCCACGCAGGCTCTCACCGTCGGTGCAGTCGGCTTCCGGTTTGGAGCAAACAAGCCTTGGTAAGAGCAATCCACGCGGGATTGGAAGATGGCGTCTCACTCGGACCAGGAAGGTCAGAGTCGGAGCTCCCTTTCAGGGGAGCTGGTGTGGATCTGGAGCAACCAGAATCACGAGTCTTCTTTTGTAGTTCGTCGGCACAGGGACCACAAGCCAGCTGGCAAGTGACCGGGCCAACGCGTTGAGCCAAATCGTGCCAAAGGGCCCCACGCAGCACTCGTCGAGTGTGGAGGGCTGAACTTCGGCTCAGGAGTAGCTCAGGGTGGGGGCTTCTCAAACCCCGGTGTACAGCTTCGAGGGTCACTCGTGGGCTGCACGGTCAGCGTCTCGTGGTCACTTCAAGATGGCGTGCCCCACGCTTCCGGTCGCCTCCACGGGTCTCAGCTTTGCAGGGACTGTGGATCGGGCTGTTAGAAGCTGGGCAGGCTTGATCTCGTCGATCTCAGTCGCTCGAGTTCCGGCGGGAACTGCAACCAAGTAGACGTCGAGGGCTGGATGGTGCCTGCTGCTGCAGGGTGGTCACTCCTTGACCACAAGGGAGATTCTTCGGGCTTCCACGTTGAGATGGAGGGCGAAGGGTCCAGAATATCGTTTCAAATGTTTCTTCCAGGAAATCTGATGTGCATTGGCACTGCTCCCACTCTTATTCGAATCTGGTGGGCGTGATTACCTGCTAGGTCCCCTCCTATGGGTGGGACCCAGGAAGTGGGTGGATACACCCCCTTCCTTTGATCCAGGCCGCCCTGGCACGAGGGCTGGAGTGCCCCAGAACCGGTTTGGCCGGATTATGCAAGGGGCAGCCTTGTGCGCCCCAGGCAGTGTCTGGTTTCTTTCAAACCTCCCTGCTACAATACACTATCTCCTGTCTGGAGGGCGGTGACACCCTCCTGTGACAGGAAACCCTTTGTCCAGGACCCCCTTGACTGGGTTTCGGTCAGCTCCAGGGGTCCAGACATTTGTCTGTGGCAGAGGCATCCATTTTGTGGATCTTAAGGCCTTTGGAGAAATCAACCGCATTAAAGTGAAGTAACATGTCTTACCCCTCTAGAGGGGTGGAATGCCATCCCCGTCGCCAGAACTGGCGAGGGGATGGTATTCCAAAGCGTATGACACCTTACACGACATGTTTTGATAAAGCCAAACCAGAGTTGCTAAATAACCGCGAGGATTATAAGGCACTTAATAGTATATGGTATGGCATTATCCTGAAACAGCTTAGGGATTTGTTCCCGACGGCTGCAGACAGGCTCAGCTCATGCTAGAGCTCCATCTCACATAAAAACCAAGCACCCAGCCTCCAGGATTGGTGAGGCCTGTCTATAGGAGTGGCTCACAGGTTTACATGTGTCCAGATATAGGTTTAGACATAGGTATACTATATCTAAGCAAGGGGTGTGTACACCACCTTACCCCAGCTGAGTGATCAGCCAGTTGTGTCAATTTAAGAACCAGCCAGGGGTGGCAAAAGATATGCTGCAGCCCCTGGTAGGCCTTAGTGGCTCCTGTGCCCTGTGCACCTATAGTGCATTCTACAGGGGCTGACAAGGAGTCCATTTCCAATTGGTATGTACCTAGGGTACATGGAATCCATTTTACAGAGAGAGCAGATGGCCTGGGGCCCTGATTAGCAGGGAACCAGGTCAACTAAGTCAAAAAACCAGCTAAACACAGGCAAAAAATCTGGGGTAACCATAGTCAGGTAGCCACCTTCCTACATAACCCCCCCCCAAACGAAAGGAGATAAGGCTATCCTTGGCCAGGTAAGCCTATATTGCCTGAGTGGCCATATAAGGAAGTACCCGCACTAGCATGGGTACCCCCTGTCTCATGGTCCACTAAGCAGTCCCTCACCCTTCGGGTATTAGAGGGTCTCCACCATAGGGAATCACTACCTTGGGTGTGTTTATGCAAAGTTAAAGGCTGGTTTGGATATGGAGTATTGAAGTTAGGCTCTACTAAGTTAGGGCTTGGCTTCCTCCAATTATCTTCCACCAGGTGTGCCTTTCTTTCTTCAACTGAGTTGCACTGTGCTCTCAGGGTCAACCTCTGGCTACCTAAAGCTGGAGGCTGGGTCCCTCTGTTTGGCTTGCTGGAGGGACAGTTCAGGTTTGGGCCCTTTGGGTCCCAGGTTTGGCTGTGCCCAACAGAATCCATCTGGGGGAGGTCCCTAACTGTTTTTAAGGGGGCTCCCTCAGGAGTTTTTAAAGTTTTCACCTTACTAGGGCTACTAGTTTTGGTGCACCTAATCTTTTGATGGGGGTGCTTTATTTGACAGGGGGCCCTCTGGGTCTCACTGTCCTTCTTGTCCTCTGCAGCCCTGGGCTGGCTAAGGCAAGGGAGAGAGGGGCAGGTTACCTGCTCCAGACTGGGTCCCACCTGAGAAGGGTCCACTGACATCAGAGGTTCTGTCAGGCTAGGCCCAACCACCTCTGGGGCAGTTCCTTCATCAGGGGTAAGATCAGTTCCCTGAGGAGGCTGATCCTGTCCTAAAGTCTGGTGAGGGGGAGATTTCTCTTCCTCCTCCATGCTCTCAGTTTGTGTGGAGTTATCCATCATTTCAGGTTTCACAACACACGTGTCAGTTTGAGTTTGGGCTGTGGCCATCACAGCCCCACCAACCTTTTCAGGAGGAGACTCAGTTTGGGTTTCTGCTGTTATCATAACAGCTTTGCTATTCTGTTCAGGAAGAGCTTTTGCTAAAGATGGGGCAGGGAGTATCTCCGCCCTACCAACCTTTTCAGGAAGGACATCTTGAATTGGGGCTGTAGCCATTACAGCCCCACTAACCTTTCCATTGGAATTTACCATTCTAGAATGGATTTCCTGTTCAACCCCAGCCCAGGCTGAGATTTCTAAATCATTACCCAGTAGACAGTCTACAGGCAAGTTTGGGGACACTGCCACTCTCTTTGGGCCAGTGACACCTCCCCAGCTGAGACTTACTACTGCCATGGGATGATTTGTTTGGATGCCATCAATGTTTATTACCTGGTATGTGGCACCAGGTAAAAGTTGCTTAGAGGGGACTATGCCATCAGCCACCATGGTGATGCTAGCCCCTGTGTCTCTAAAAGCTTCAACTCTTAAACCATTGATGATGGGTTCTTGTCTATACTTGCTCAAAGTATTTGGGCAAGCAGAGAAGTTGGCAAACCCCATGCCAGCCTCATAAACAAGATCATTGGGTGATGGGGACCTGGATAGGCCAGGGTCCACCTGATTTCCAAAAGTAAACCCACCCAGATTCCTGGGTGTGCTTCCACTTCCTGGGGGATTACTGCTGACAGTAACAGGAGGTGTTGAAGCTGGCTTTGGAGGTATATTTTCTTTATTGTTATTCTTGGGACAACAGCTGTCTGTTTTGTAATGCCCCACCTGTTTACAGGGATAACAATAGGGTTTTTTCTCAGTTGAAGAAGTGTCTTGGGACCCACCCCCCTCCTTGGAGTTTTGGGGCCCTGGGGAAGTCTTTTCTTTACTTTTATCCCCACCCTTATCTTGAGGCTTGGTAGACTCCTTCTTCTGGTTACTGTCCTGATTCTTAGGCCTAATCCTGGTTCTGACCCATTTGTCTGCCTTCTTTCCCAATTCTTGGGGAGAGGTCAGATCAGAGTCTACCAGGTGCTGGTGTAAGAGCTGGTTCTGACAATTACTTAGGATCTGCTCCCTCATAATCAAATTATACAATCCTGTAAAGTCATGTACTTTGCTGCCATGTAGCCAACCCTCCAGAGCCTTAGTAGCACAATCTACAAAATCAGTCCAATCCTGAGTCTGTGTCTTCTGGGTATCTCTGAACTTCAACCTGTACTGTTCAGTGGTTAAGCCAAACCCATCTATCAGAACACTCTTCAGGACTTTGTAATTGTTTGCATCCTCATGTCTAACAGTGAGGAGCTTGTCTCTCCCTTTCTCTGAAAAGGAGTACCATAAGATTGCTGCCCACTGTTCCTCAGGAACCTGCTGTACCATGCAGGCTCTCTCAAGAGCAGTCATCCACTTGTGGATGTCATCCCCTTCCTTGTAGGGGGGCACAATCTTTGTCAGGTTTCTACTATCATAGGACCTGGGTTTCTCTTTAGGAATATTGCTGCCACCAGTGGCATCTAAGCCACACAATTTCTGCTCTCTTGCCAAGGCAAGTCTAGCTTGAGCCAAGGCTACCTCCTCCCTCTCTATCTGGAGTTTGACAGCCCTCATTCTGGCCCTATGTTCTAGCTTTTGAGAAGCACCCATGCTTCTCTGTGATTCTCTGGAGGCACTAGAAATATGAGAGTCCCCTGAGGGAGATCTCACTCTTCTGTTGCCTGGGGGAATCATATGTTGGGTTCTGGGGAGGTGCTGGCCCTCTCCAGTCCCCAGTAGGTCCAAGTTGGCCTGGCTAAGCCTACCAACTGGAACCTGGCTACCCTGATCCTGTACTTCTAAGTCCTCAACTTCTGAGTCCTCATCCAAGTCATCATCATCCTCCTCTTCAGGGGGATCAACTGCAGGGGGGTTCCCTTCAGTTCCTGTATCTAGGGAAGCTGCTTTTGCCCTCTCTAAGTCATCCTGTTCTAGGAGTCCTATCAGGATTAGGCAGGTGGGGCTTCTGCCCCTTTTTAACCCTCTTGCTTTGCACAAGACAATCAAGTCTCTGCGGGTTAGTTTGTCATATCCAGAAGTTGCCTGGGTAGGGTCAACTGTCACAGGACTAGACCCTGAGGCCTTTCCTGTGTCGGACATGGTTACTAGTGAGGTGTAAGTGGTGCACTTACCTACACTAAGTGTTTTCCTACTGGACCTTGCTAGTGAGTTGTAGTCAGGGGTGTGCTACTCCCTTCAACCTACAACTACTAAGTTCAGTAGAACTTAATATGCTAAGCTTTTGATTTTATATGTACCTAGAGGTACTTGATGTGATCTTTCAATTTGATATAAAGATTGCAATGGTAAAACAACAGCAAGCTCAAATCCGCACCGCTGCTCACCAATGTGAGAAGTTGGCCTGGTAGGGGATGTTTCCAATTCTGGAACCACCTACTACCTGACCAAACAATCCCCTTATGGTGTCTGGTTGTAAGTCAACCTTATTAGACAAGCTATCCTAGGGGTAGCATGGACTAAGCAGCCTAAAGGCTTAACTTAAGAGGTCGTGTTAAGCGAGCTGTTTTACCACATACAATCCTGTAATACCAAATGAAAGGACACCACACAAGTATATATTATAAAAATATATGTGTTTATTACTAAAAACAATCCCCAGTATTCTTTATGAATAAAGGGGCACAAGCGTTAAATCAAAAGCACTGTTTAAACATACAAAGTTGCACAATTATGGATGAGGGCAGGGGGCCACTCAAACCATATACTAAACAAGTGGTATAAGAGAGGCCACTCGAACAGTGGTTAGGCCTAGGGCCTAGGGAATCGCTGGGAGCAGTCAGGACAAGCAATGCTGAAGTCGGGAATGGCCCTCGGGATTCGGGAGATGTGCGGAAAGCGCACGCATGCACCAATGTTAACCAATGGTGCGTAAAAGTCAAATAGTTAAAGTTTAAGGACACTTCCGCTGAACCTAGAGGAACAAAACTTAACACACAGACCCTAGAGGTGTGCACCAGTGTGGGAACACCGGCGGAGCAAAGTTACCTCACCCACAGGAAGTGGGTGCACAGGGTCGAAGTGGCGTCGGGTTTTGACACGCAGGCTCTTGGTGCTTGAAGCTGAAAGGGCTGCAGGCAGGGTGAAGACGAAGTGTCCGGTGGAGTCCAAGGGTGGACTCAAGTTGTAGAGTACCTGAAAGCAGAGGGGACAGAGTCTGGGTCACTCAGCAGTGACCAGGGTGGAACCAGGACGGAACCAGGCAATGTCGGGCGCAATCAGGTGGTCGTCGAGGCGCTTCTCTTCGCTGTCACGTGGGCTCTGGGGCATCTGCGACGTCCAGGAGCAGGTCACGATCTGTCCCACGCAGGCTCTCACCGTCGGTGCAGTCGGCTTCCGGTTTGGAGCAAACAAGCCTTGGTAAGAGCAATCCACGCGGGATTGGAAGATGGCGTCTCACTCGGACCAGGAAGGTCAGAGTCGGAGCTCCCTTTCAGGGGAGCTGGTGTGGATCTGGAGCAACCAGAATCACGAGTCTTCTTTTGTAGTTCGTCGGCACAGGGACCACAAGCCAGCTGGCAAGTGACCGGGCCAACGCGTTGAGCCAAATCGTGCCAAAGGGCCCCACGCAGCACTCGTCGAGTGTGGAGGGCTGAACTTCGGCTCAGGAGTAGCTCAGGGTGGGGGCTTCTCAAACCCCGGTGTACAGCTTCGAGGGTCACTCGTGGGCTGCACGGTCAGCGTCTCGTGGTCACTTCAAGATGGCGTGCCCCACGCTTCCGGTCGCCTCCACGGGTCTCAGCTTTGCAGGGACTGTGGATCGGGCTGTTAGAAGCTGGGCAGGCTTGATCTCGTCGATCTCAGTCGCTCGAGTTCCGGCGGGAACTGCAACCAAGTAGACGTCGAGGGCTGGATGGTGCCTGCTGCTGCAGGGTGGTCACTCCTTGACCACAAGGGAGATTCTTCGGGCTTCCACGTTGAGATGGAGGGCGAAGGGTCCAGAATATCGTTTCAAATGTTTCTTCCAGGAAATCTGATGTGCATTGGCACTGCTCCCACTCTTATTCGAATCTGGTGGGCGTGATTACCTGCTAGGTCCCCTCCTATGGGTGGGACCCAGGAAGTGGGTGGATACACCCCCTTCCTTTGATCCAGGCCGCCCTGGCACGAGGGCTGGAGTGCCCCAGAACCGGTTTGGCCGGATTATGCAAGGGGCAGCCTTGTGCGCCCCAGGCAGTGTCTGGTTTCTTTCAAACCTCCCTGCTACAATACACTATCTCCTGTCTGGAGGGCGGTGACACCCTCCTGTGACAGGAAACCCTTTGTCCAGGACCCCCTTGACTGGGTTTCGGTCAGCTCCAGGGGTCCAGACATTTGTCTGTGGCAGAGGCATCCATTTTGTGGATCTTAAGGCCTTTGGAGAAATCAACCGCATTAAAGTGAAGTAACATGTCTTACCCCTCTAGAGGGGTGGAATGCCATCCCCGTCGCCAGAACTGGCGAGGGGATGGTATTCCAAAGCGTATGACACCTTACACGACATGTTTTGATAAAGCCAAACCAGAGTTGCTAAATAACCGCGAGGATTATAAGGCACTTAATAGTATATGGTATGGCATTATCCTGAAACAGCTTAGGGATTTGTTCCCGACGGCTGCAGACAGGCTCAGCTCATGCTAGAGCTCCATCTCACATAAAAACCAAGCACCCAGCCTCCAGGATTGGTGAGGCCTGTCTATAGGAGTGGCTCACAGGTTTACATGTGTCCAGATATAGGTTTAGACATAGGTATACTATATCTAAGCAAGGGGTGTGTACACCACCTTACCCCAGCTGAGTGATCAGCCAGTTGTGTCAATTTAAGAACCAGCCAGGGGTGGCAAAAGATATGCTGCAGCCCCTGGTAGGCCTTAGTGGCTCCTGTGCCCTGTGCACCTATAGTGCATTCTACAGGGGCTGACAAGGAGTCCATTTCCAATTGGTATGTACCTAGGTGTAGGAGAGTAGGGTCTGCTATCCTATGGTCACCCCAAATTTTTGCTTTTTGCTTCACTGGTTTTCGACTACTGAGGCTGTGGGCCTGCTGATCAGACCCCCAGCCTGCTGTTCTCTCACTAAATTAATGACACATGTGCTATAGGCACATACCAATTGGAAATGGACTCCTTGTCAGCCCCTGTAGAATGCACTATAGGTGCACAGGGCACAGGAGCCACTAAGGCCTACCAGGGGCTGCAGCATATCTTTTGCCACCCCTGGCTGGTTCTTAAATTGACACAACTGGCTGATCACTCAGCTGGGGTAAGGTGGTGTACACACCCCTTGCTTAGATATAGTATACCTATGTCTAAACCTATATCTGGACACATGTAAACCTGTGAGCCACTCCTATAGACAGGCCTCACCAATCCTGGAGGCTGGGTGCATGGTTTTTATGTGAGATGGAGCTCTAGCATGAGCTGAGCCTGTCTGCAGCCGTCGGGAACAAATCCCTAAGCTGTTTCAGGATAATGCCATACCATATACTATTAAGTGCCTTATAATCCTCGCGGTTATTTAGCAACTCTGGTTTGGCTTTATCAAAACATGTCGTGTAAGGTGTCATACGCTTTGGAATACCATCCCCTCGCCAGTTCTGGCGACGGGGATGGCATTCCACCCCTCTAGAGGGGTAAGACATGTTACTTCACTTTAATGCGGTTGATTTCTCCAAAGGCCTTAAGATCCACAAAATGGATGCCTCTGCCACAGACAAATGTCTGGACCCCTGGAGCTGACCGAAACCCAGTCAAGGGGGTCCTGGACAAAGGGTTTCCTGTCACAGGAGGGTGTCACCGCCCTCCAGACAGGAGATAGTGTATTGTAGCAGGGAGGTTTGAAAGAAACCAGACACTGCCTGGGGCGCACAAGGCTGCCCCTTGCATAATCCGGCCAAACCGGTTCTGGGGCACTCCAGCCCTCGTGCCAGGGCGGCCTGGATCAAAGGAAGGGGGTGTATCCACCCACTTCCTGGGTCCCACCCATAGGAGGGGACCTAGCAGGTAATCACGCCCACCAGATTCGAATAAGAGTGGGAGCAGTGCCAATGCACATCAGATTTCCTGGAAGAAACATTTGAAACGATATTCTGGACCCTTCGCCCTCCATCTCAACGTGGAAGCCCGAAGAATCTCCCTTGTGGTCAAGGAGTGACCACCCTGCAGCAGCAGGCACCATCCAGCCCTCGACGTCTACTTGGTTGCAGTTCCCGCCGGAACTCGAGCGACTGAGATCGACGAGATCAAGCCTGCCCAGCTTCTAACAGCCCGATCCACAGTCCCTGCAAAGCTGAGACCCGTGGAGGCGACCGGAAGCGTGGGGCACGCCATCTTGAAGTGACCACGAGACGCTGACCGTGCAGCCCACGAGTGACCCTCGAAGCTGTACACCGGGGTTTGAGAAGCCCCCACCCTGAGCTACTCCTGAGCCGAAATTCAGCCCTCCACACTCGACGAGTGCTGCGTGGGGCCCTTTGGCACGATTTGGCTCAACGCGTTGGCCCGGTCACTTGCCAGCTGGCTTGTGGTCCCTGTGCCGACGAACTACAAAAGAAGACTCGTGATTCTGGTTGCTCCAGATCCACACCAGCTCCCCTGAAAGGGAGCCCCGACTCTGACCTTCCTGGTCCGAGTAAGACGCCATCTTCCAATCCCGCGTGGATTGCTCTTACCAAGGCTTGTTTGCTCCAAACCGGAAGCCGACTGCACCGACGGTGAGAGCCTGCGTGGGACAGATCGTGACCTGCTCCTGGACGTCGCAGATGCCCCAGAGCCCACGTGACAGCGAAGAGAAGCGCCTCGACGACCACCTGATTGCGCCCGACATTGCCTGGTTCCGTCCTGGTTCCACCCTGGTCACTGCTGAGTGACCCAGACTCTGTCCCCTCTGCTTTCAGGTACTCTACAACTTGAGTCCACCCTTGGACTCCACCGGACACTTCGTCTTCACCCTGCCTGCAGCCCTTTCAGCTTCAAGCACCAAGAGCCTGCGTGTCAAAACCCGACGCCACTTCGACCCTGTGCACCCACTTCCTGTGGGTGAGGTAACTTTGCTCCGCCGGTGTTCCCACACTGGTGCACACCTCTAGGGTCTGTGTGTTAAGTTTTGTTCCTCTAGGTTCAGCGGAAGTGTCCTTAAACTTTAACTATTTGACTTTTACGCACCATTGGTTAACATTGGTGCATGCGTGCGCTTTCCGCACATCTCCCGAATCCCGAGGGCCATTCCCGACTTCAGCATTGCTTGTCCTGACTGCTCCCAGCGATTCCCTAGGCCCTAGGCCTAACCACTGTTCGAGTGGCCTCTCTTATACCACTTGTTTAGTATATGGTTTGAGTGGCCCCCTGCCCTCATCCATAATTGTGCAACTTTGTATGTTTAAACAGTGCTTTTGATTTAACGCTTGTGCCCCTTTATTCATAAAGAATACTGGGGATTGTTTTTAGTAATAAACACATATATTTTTATAATATATACTTGTGTGGTGTCCTTTCATTTGGTATTACAGGATTGTATGTGGTAAAACAGCTCGCTTAACACGACCTCTTAAGTTAAGCCTTTAGGCTGCTTAGTCCATGCTACCACTAGGATAGCTTGTCTAATAAGGTTGACTTACAACCAGACACCATAAGGGGATTGTTTGGTCAGGTAGTAGGTGGTTCCAGAATTGGAAACATCCCCTACCAGGCCAACTTCTCACATTGGTGAGCAGCGGTGCGGATTTGAGCTTGCTGTTGTTTTACCATTGCAATCTTTATATCAAATTGAAAGATCACATCAAGTACCTCTAGGTACATATAAAATCAAAAGCTTAGCATATTAAGTTCTACTGAACTTAGTAGTTGTAGGTTGAAGGGAGTAGCACACCCCTGACTACAACTCACTAGCAAGGTCCAGTAGGAAAACACTTAGTGTAGGTAAGTGCACCACTTACACCTCACTAGTAACCATGTCCGACACAGGAAAGGCCTCAGGGTCTAGTCCTGTGACAGTTGACCCTACCCAGGCAACTTCTGGATATGACAAACTAACCCGCAGAGACTTGATTGTCTTGTGCAAAGCAAGAGGGTTAAAAAGGGGCAGAAGCCCCACCTGCCTAATCCTGATAGGACTCCTAGAACAGGATGACTTAGAGAGGGCAAAAGCAGCTTCCCTAGATACAGGAACTGGAGGGAACCCCCCTGCAGTTGATCCCCCTGAAGAGGAGGATGATGATGACTTGGATGAGGACTCAGAGGTTGAGGACTTAGAAGTACAGGATCAGGGTAGCCAGGTTCCAGTTGGTAGGCTTAGCCAGGCCAACTTGGACCTACTGGGGAATGGAGAGGGCCAGCACCTCCCCAGAACCCAACATATGATTCCCCCAGGCAACAGAAGAGTGAGATCTCCCTCAGGAGACTCTCATCTTTCTAGTGCCTCCAGGGAATCACAGAGAGGCATGAATGCTTCTCAAAAGTTAGAGCATAGGGCCAGAATGAGGGCTGTCAAACTCCAGATAGAGAGGGAGGAGGTAGCCTTGGCTCAAGCTAGACTTGCCTTGGCAAGAGAGCAGAAATTAAGTGGCTTAGATGTCACTGGTGGCAGCAATTTTCCAAGAGAAAAAGACAGGGCCTATGACAATAGAAACCTGACCAAGATTGTGCCCCCCTTCAAAGAAGGGGATGACATCCACAAATGGATGACTGCTCTTGAGAGAGCCTGCATGGTACAGCAGGTTCCTGAGAACCAGTGGGCTGCAATTTTGTGGTACTCCTTTTCTGAGAAAGGGAGAGACAGGCTCCTCACAGTTAGACCTGAGGATGCCAAAAACTACTCTGTTTTGAAGAGTGCTCTCATTGAAGGGTATGGCCTAACCACTGAGCAATACAGGTTGTTGTTCAGAGACACCCAGAAAGCACAGACTCAAGACTGGACTGATTTTGTGGAGTGTGCCACTAAGGCTTTGGAGGGTTGGTTACAGGGAAGTAAAGTTTCAGACTATACAGGATTGTACAATCTTATGATGAGAGAACAGATCCTTAATAACTGTACAAACCAGCTGTTGCATCAATACCTTATTGACTCTGATCTGACCTCTCCCCAAGAATTGGGAAAGAAGGCAGACAAATGGGTCAGAACAAGGATTAAGCAGAAACCCCAGAACCAAGGTGGTGACCAGAAGAAAACAGACCAGAAGGGTGGTAATCAGAATCAGAAAGATAAAGAAAAAGACCAGAAGTCTTCAGGCCCCCAAACTAATAGTAAGGAGGGTGGTTCCCAAAATGGTAACAAGAAGAAGAAGAACAAAGGTCCAAAGACACCTTGGTGTAATACCTGCAAATCAGTTTCACACTGGGGCAGTGAGTGCACCAAGGCAAATCCAGTTCCCACCACTACAGCTCCTAAAGCAACTGCAACCCCAAGTACAGTAAGCAGTGGTGGAACACAGTCCAAGGGTGTAGCTGGGTTGACCCTGGGTATTGAAGTAGGATCTGGCCTAGTCAGAGTCCCTACACAGGCAGTTCTCCTGTATGATGTGGACATTGAGTTGCCCACTGCAGTAAGCCCCACTAACCTGGGCAAATACAGGCAGACTCCCTTAATAAATGAGAAACTGGCTCAAGCTTACAGGGACACATGTGCTAGTGTCACCATGGTGACCCCTGGCTTTGTGGACCCTGGACAGATTGTACTAGGAGAGAGCTACCTAGTAACCAATGCAAGCAACTCCACTACCTCCCATAGTGTGGCAGTTGTGAACTTCTCCTGGGGAGGGGTTGATGGCCTAAAGAAAGTTGTGGTGAGTGCAGACCTGCCAGTAGACTGTCTGTTAGGCAATGACCTTGAAAGCTCAGCATGGTCAGAAGTGGAGTACAGGACTCATGCAGAAATGCTAGGGATTTCAGAGCATGTCCTTGCCATGACAAGGGCTCAGGCTAAGAAGTGCCTTCCTGAACCAGTGGTGGATCTTGAGACAATAGACCAGCCACAACCCAAGAGAAGGAGCAAGAGAGGAAAGGCCTCGCCTTCCACCTTGCCCCAGGTTGAGGATCAGGTTTCAGAGGAAACTGATTCTGCAGTCCAAGAGGAGACTGTCTCTGAGGAGCTTGAACCTGACCAGGTTGAGTTTCTGGGGACAGGGGGACCCTCAAGGGCAGACCTGAGGCAGGCTCAATTAGATTGCCCTTCCCTTGAACCCCTCAGACAGCAGGCTGCTGCTGAGGCTGCTGGGGATGCCCAAGGTACCCATACTGTGTATTGGGATGAGGGACTCCTTTACTCAGAGGCTAGAACCCCCAAGCCTGGCATGACCAGGAGGTTGGTGATACCTCTGCAGTTTAGGGGATTCCTCCTTACCTTGGCCCATGATATTCCCCTTGCAGGACACTTAGGCCAGAACAAGACGTGGGACAGGCTTGTTCCACACTTTCACTGGCCTCACATGTCAGAGGATGTCAAGGAGTTTTGTCGCTCCTGTGTCACTTGCCAAGCCAGTGGTAAGTCAGGTGGCACAACAAAGGCCCCCCTAATACCACTACCTGTGGTGGGGGTCCCCTTTGAGAGAGTTGGAATCGATATTGTGGGTCCAATGGACCCCCAAACAGCATCTGGGAACAGATTCATACTGGTGGTAGTGGATCATGCCACCAGGTACCCAGAGGCTATTCCCCTAAGGACCACCACAGCACCTGTGGTGGCAAAAGCCCTCATTGCAGTTTTCTCAAGAGTGGGCTTTCCTAAGGAGGTACTATCAGATAGAGGGACAAATTTTATGTCCAGCTATCTAAAAGCAATGTGGAAGGAATGTGGAGTAAACTACAAGTTTACCACCCCATATCATCCACAATGCAATGGGCTTGTGGAGAGATTTAACAAGACCCTTAAAGGCATGATAAAAGGACTACCAGAGAAGCTCAGGCGGAAATGGGACATTCTTTTACCCTGCCTGCTCTTTGCTTACAGAGAGGTCCCACAGAAGGGGGTTGGCTACAGCCCTTTTGAACTTTTGTTTGGCCACCCTGTGAGAGGTCCATTGTGTTTGGTGAAGGAAGGATGGGAGTTACCTCTCAAAAAGCCCAAACTAGACATAGTGGACTATGTACTTGGTCTCCGCTCCAGGATGGCTGAGTACATGGAAAGAGTATCCAAAAACCTGGAGGCCAGCCAAGAATTGCAGAAAGCTTGGCATGACCAAAAGGCTGTACTGGTAGAGTTCCAACCAGGACAGAAGGTATGGGTACTGGAGCCAGTGGCTCCAGCAGCACTCCAAGACAAATGGAGTGGACCCTATCCTATTATTGAGAAGAAAGGGGAAGTCACCTACTTGGTAGACTTTGGAACACCCAGGAGCCCTCACAGGGTAATCCATGTGAATCGCTGTGAGAAGTTGGCCTGGTAGGGGATGTTTCCAATTCTGGAACCACCTACTACCTGACCAAACAATCCCCTTATGGTGTCTGGTTGTAAGTCAACCTTATTAGACAAGCTATCCTAGTGGTAGCATGGACTAAGCAGCCTAAAGGCTTAACTTAAGAGGTCGTGTTAAGCGAGCTGTTTTACCACATACAATCCTGTAATACCAAATGAAAGGACACCACACAAGTATATATTATAAAAATATATGTGTTTATTACTAAAAACAATCCCCAGTATTCTTTATGAATAAAGGGGCACAAGCGTTAAATCAAAAGCACTGTTTAAACATACAAAGTTGCACAATTATGGATGAGGGCAGGGGGCCACTCAAACCATATACTAAACAAGTGGTATAAGAGAGGCCACTCGAACAGTGGTTAGGCCTAGGGCCTAGGGAATCGCTGGGAGCAGTCAGGACAAGCAATGCTGAAGTCGGGAATGGCCCTCGGGATTCGGGAGATGTGCGGAAAGCGCACGCATGCACCAATGTTAACCAATGGTGCGTAAAAGTCAAATAGTTAAAGTTTAAGGACACTTCCGCTGAACCTAGAGGAACAAAACTTAACACACAGACCCTAGAGGTGTGCACCAGTGTGGGAACACCGGCGGAGCAAAGTTACCTCACCCACAGGAAGTGGGTGCACAGGGTCGAAGTGGCGTCGGGTTTTGACACGCAGGCTCTTGGTGCTTGAAGCTGAAAGGGCTGCAGGCAGGGTGAAGACGAAGTGTCCGGTGGAGTCCAAGGGTGGACTCAAGTTGTAGAGTACCTGAAAGCAGAGGGGACAGAGTCTGGGTCACTCAGCAGTGACCAGGGTGGAACCAGGACGGAACCAGGCAATGTCGGGCGCAATCAGGTGGTCGTCGAGGCGCTTCTCTTCGCTGTCACGTGGGCTCTGGGGCATCTGCGACGTCCAGGAGCAGGTCACGATCTGTCCCACGCAGGCTCTCACCGTCGGTGCAGTCGGCTTCCGGTTTGGAGCAAACAAGCCTTGGTAAGAGCAATCCACGCGGGATTGGAAGATGGCGTCTCACTCGGACCAGGAAGGTCAGAGTCGGGGCTCCCTTTCAGGGGAGCTGGTGTGGATCTGGAGCAACCAGAATCACGAGTCTTCTTTTGTAGTTCGTCGGCACAGGGACCACAAGCCAGCTGGCAAGTGACCGGGCCAACGCGTTGAGCCAAATTGTGCCAAAGGGCCCCACGCAGCACTCGTCGAGTGTGGAGGGCTGAACTTCGGCTCAGGAGTAGCTCAGGGTGGGGGCTTCTCAAACCCCGGTGTACAGCTTCGAGGGTCACTCGTGGGCTGCACGATCAGCGTCTCGTGGTCACTTCAAGATGGCGTGCCCCACGCTTCCGGTCGCCTCCACGGGTCTCAGCTTTGCAGGGACTGTGGATCGGGCTGTTAGAAGCTGGGCAGGCTTGATCTCGTCGATCTCAGTCGCTCGAGTTCCGGCGGGAACTGCAACTAAGTAGACGTCGAGGGCTGGATGGTGCCTGCTGCTGCAGGGTGGTCACTCCTTGACCACAAGGGAGATTCTTCGGGCTTCCACGTTGAGATGGAGGGCGAAGGGTCCAGAATATCGTTTCAAATGTTTCTTCCAGGAAATCTGATGTGCATTGGCACTGCTCCCACTCTTATTCGAATCTGGTGGGCGTGATTACCTGCTAGGTCCCCTCCTATGGGTGGGACCCAGGAAGTGGGTGGATACACCCCCTTCCTTTGATCCAGGCCGCCCTGGCACGAGGGCTGGAGTGCCCCAGAACCGGTTTGGCCGGATTATGCAAGGGGCAGCCTTGTGCGCCCCAGGCAGTGTCTGGTTTCTTTCAAACCTCCCTGCTACAATACACTATCTCCTGTCTGGAGGGCGGTGACACCCTCCTGTGACAGGAAACCCTTTGTCCAGGACCCCCTTGACTGGGTTTCGGTCAGCTCCAGGGGTCCAGACATTTGTCTGTGGCAGAGGCATCCATTTTGTGGATCTTAAGGCCTTTGGAGAAATCAACCGCATTAAAGTGAAGTAACATGTCTTACCCCTCTAGAGGGGTGGAATGCCATCCCCGTCGCCAGAACTGGCGAGGGGATGGTATTCCAAAGCGTATGACACCTTACACGACATGTTTTGATAAAGCCAAACCAGAGTTGCTAAATAACCGCGAGGATTATAAGGCACTTAATAGTATATGGTATGGCATTATCCTGAAACAGCTTAGGGATTTGTTCCCGACGGCTGCAGACAGGCTCAGCTCATGCTAGAGCTCCATCTCACATAAAAACCAAGCACCCAGCCTCCAGGATTGGTGAGGCCTGTCTATAGGAGTGGCTCACAGGTTTACATGTGTCCAGATATAGGTTTAGACATAGGTATACTATATCTAAGCAAGGGGTGTGTACACCACCTTACCCCAGCTGAGTGATCAGCCAGTTGTGTCAATTTAAGAACCAGCCAGGGGTGGCAAAAGATATGCTGCAGCCCCTGGTAGGCCTTAGTGGCTCCTGTGCCCTGTGCACCTATAGTGCATTCTACAGGGGCTGACAAGGAGTCCATTTCCAATTGGTATGTACCTAGGGTACATGGAATCCATTTTACAGAGAGAGCAGATGGCCTGGGGCCCTGATTAGCAGGGAACCAGGTCAACTAAGTCAAAAAACCAGCTAAACACAGGCAAAAAATCTGGGGTAACCATAGTCAGGTAGCCACCTTCCTACATAACCCCCCCCCAAACGAAAGGAGATAAGGCTATCCTTGGCCAGGTAAGCCTATATTGCCTGAGTGGCCATATAAGGAAGTACCTGCACTAGCATGGGTACCCCCTGTCTCATGGTCCACTAAGCAGTCCCTCACCCTTTGGGTATTAGAGGGTCTCCACCATAGGGAATCACTACCTTGGGTGTGTTTATGCAAAGTTAAAGGCTGGTTTGGATATGGAGTATTGAAGTGAGGCTCTACTAATTTAGGGCTTAGCTTCCTCCAATTATCTTCCACCATGTGTGCCTTTCTTTCTTTAACTGAGTTGCACTGTGCTCTCAGGGTCAACCTCTGGCTACCTAAAGCTGGAGGCTGGGTCCCTCTGTTTGGCTTGCTGGAGGGACAGTTCAGGTTTGGGCCCTTTGGGTCCCAGGTTTGGCTGTGCCCAACAGAATCCATCTGGGGGAGGTCCCTAACTGTTTTTAAGGGGGCTCCCTCAGGAGTTTTTAAAGTTTTCACCTTACTAGGGCTACTAGTTTTGGTGCACCTAATCTTTTGATGGGGGTGCTTTATTTGACAGGGGGCCCTCTGGGTCTCACTGTCCTTCTTGTCCTCTGCAGCCCTGGGCTGGCTAAGGCAAGGGAGAGAGGGGCAGGTTACCTGCTCCAGACTGGGTCCCACCTGAGAAGGGTCCACTGACATCAGAGGTTCTGTCAGGCTAGGCCCAACCACCTCTGGGGCAGTTCCTTCATCAGGGGTAAGATCAGTTCCCTGAGGAGGCCGATCCTGTCCTAAAGTCTGGTGAGGGGGAGATTTCTCTTCCTCCTCCATGCTCTCAGTTTGTGTGGAGTTATCCATCATTTCAGGTTTCACAACACACGTGTCAGTTTGAGTTTGGGTTTCTGCTGTTATCATAACAGCTTTGCTATTCTGTTCAGGAAGAGCTTTTGCTAAAGATGGGGCAGGGAGTATCTCCGCCCTACCAACCTTTTCAGGAAGGACATCTTGAATTGGGGCTGTAGCCATTACAGCCCCACTAACCTTTCCATTGGAATTTACCATTCTAGAATGGATTTCCTGTTCAACCCCAGCCCAGGCTGAGATTTCTAAATCATTACCCAGTAGACAGTCTACAGGCAAGTTTGGGGACACTGCCACTCTCTTTGGGCCAGTGACACCTCCCCAGCTGAGACTTACTACTGCCATGGGATGATTTGTTTGGATGCCATCAATGTTTATTACCTGGTATGTGGCACCAGGTAAAAGTTGCTTAGAGGGGACTATGCCATCAGCCACCATGGTGATGCTAGCCCCTGTGTCTCTAAAAGCTTCAACTCTTAAACCATTGATGATGGGTTCTTGTCTATACTTGCTCAAAGTATTTGGGCAAGCAGAGAAGTTGGCAAACCCCATGCCAGCCTCATAAACAAGATCATTGGGGGATGGGGACCTGGATAGGCCAGGGTCCACCTGATTTCCAAAAGTAAACCCACCCAGATTCCTGGGTGTGCTTCCACTTCCTGGGGGATTACTGCTGACAGTAACAGGAGGTGTTGAAGCTGGCTTTGGAGGTATATTTTCTTTATTGTTATTCTTGGGACAACAGCTGTCTGTTTTGTAATGCCCCACCTGTTTACAGGGATAACAATAGGGTTTTTTCTCAGTTGAAGAAGTGTCTTGGGACCCACCCCCATCCTTGGAGTTTTGGGGCCCTGGGGAAGTCTTTTCTTTACTTTTATCCCCACCCTTATCTTGAGGCTTGGTAGACTCCTTCTTCTGGTTACTGTCCTGATTCTTAGGCCTAATCCTGGTTCTGACCCATTTGTCTGCCTTCTTTCCCAATTCTTGGGGAGAGGTCAGATCAGAGTCTACCAGGTGCTGGTGTAAGAGCTGGTTCTGACAATTACTTAGGATCTGCTCCCTCATAATCAAATTATACAATCCTGTAAAGTCATGTACTTTGCTGCCATGTAGCCAACCCTCCAGAGCCTTAGTAGCACAATCTACAAAATCAGTCCAGTCCTGAGTCTGTGTCTTCTGGGTGTCTCTGAACTTGAACCTGTACTGTTCAGTGGTTAAGCCAAACCCATCTATCAGAACACTCTTCAGGACTTTGTAATTGTTTGCATCCTCATGTCTGACAGTGAGGAGCTTGTCCCTCCCTTTCTCTGAAAAGGAGTACCATAAGATTGCTGCCCACTGTTCCTCAGGAACCTGCTGTACCATGCAGGCTCTCTCAAGAGCAGTCATCCATTTGTGGATGTCATCCCCTTCCTTGTAGGGGGGCACAATCTTTGTCAGGTTTCTACTATCATAGGACCTGGGTTTCTCTTTAGGAATATTGCTGCCACCAGTGGCATCTAAGCCACACAATTTTTGCTCTCTTGCCAAGGCAAGTTTAGCTTGAGCCAAGGCTACCTCCTCCCTCTCTATCTGGAGTTTGACAGCCCTCATTCTGGCCCTATGCTCTAGCTTTTGAGAAGCACTCATGCCTCTCTGTGATTCCCTGGAGGCACTAGAAAGATGAGAGTCTCCTGAGGGAGATCTCACTCTTCTGTTGCCTGGGGGAATCATATGTTGGGTTCTGGGGAGGTGCTGGCCCTCTCCATTCCCCAGTAGGTCCAAGTTGGCCTGGCTAAGCCTACCAACTGGAACCTGGCTACCCTGATCCTGTACTTCTAAGTCCTCAACTTCTGAGTCCTCATCCAAGTCATCATCATCCTCCTCTTCAGGGGGATCAACTGCAGGGGGGTTCCCTTCAGTTCCTGTATCTAGGGAAGCTGCTTTTGCCCTCTCTAAGTCATCCTGTTCTAGGAGTCCTATCAGGATTAGGCAGGTGGGGCTTCTGCCCCTTTTTAACCCTCTTGCTTTGCACAAGACAATCAAGTCTCTGCGGGTTAGTTTGTCATATCCAGAAGTTGCCTGGGTAGGGTCAACTGTCACAGGACTAGACCCTGAGGCCTTTCCTGTGTCGGACATGGTTACTAGTGAGGTGTAAGTGGTGCACTTACCTACACTAAGTGTTTTCCTACTGGACCTTGCTAGTGAGTTGTAGTCAGGGGTGTGCTACTCCCTTCAACCTACAACTACTAAGTTCAGTAGAACTTAATATGCTAAGCTTTTGATTTTATATGTACCTAGAGGTACTTGATGTGATCTTTCAATTTGATATAAAGATTGCAATGGTAAAACAACAGCAAGCTCAAATCCGCACCGCTGCTCACCAATGTGAGAAGTTGGCCTGGTAGGGGATGTTTCCAATTCTGGAACCACCTACTACCTGACCAAACAATCCCCTTATGGTGTCTGGTTGTAAGTCAACCTTATTAGACAAGCTATCCTAGTGGTAGCATGGACTAAGCAGCCTAAAGGCTTAACTTAAGAGGTCGTGTTAAGCGAGCTGTTTTACCACATACAATCCTGTAATACCAAATGAAAGGACACCACACAAGTATATATTATAAAAATATATGTGTTTATTACTAAAAACAATCCCCAGTATTCTTTATGAATAAAGGGGCACAAGCGTTAAATCAAAAGCACTGTTTAAACATACAAAGTTGCACAATTATGGATGAGGGCAGGGGGCCACTCAAACCATATACTAAACAAGTGGTATAAGAGAGGCCACTCGAACAGTGGTTAGGCCTAGGGCCTAGGGAATCGCTGGGAGCAGTCAGGACAAGCAATGCTGAAGTCGGGAATGGCCCTCGGGATTCGGGAGATGTGCGGAAAGCGCACGCATGCACCAATGTTAACCAATGGTGCGTAAAAGTCAAATAGTTAAAGTTTAAGGACACTTCCGCTGAACCTAGAGGAACAAAACTTAACACACAGACCCTAGAGGTGTGCACCAGTGTGGGAACACCGGCGGAGCAAAGTTACCTCACCCACAGGAAGTGGGTGCACAGGGTCGAAGTGGCGTCGGGTTTTGACACGCAGGCTCTTGGTGCTTGAAGCTGAAAGGGCTGCAGGCAGGGTGAAGACGAAGTGTCCGGTGGAGTCCAAGGGTGGACTCAAGTTGTAGAGTACCTGAAAGCAGAGGGGACAGAGTCTGGGTCACTCAGCAGTGACCAGGGTGGAACCAGGACGGAACCAGGCAATGTCGGGCGCAATCAGGTGGTCGTCGAGGCGCTTCTCTTCGCTGTCACGTGGGCTCTGGGGCATCTGCGACGTCCAGGAGCAGGTCACGATCTGTCCCACGCAGGCTCTCACCGTCGGTGCAGTCGGCTTCCGGTTTGGAGCAAACAAGCCTTGGTAAGAGCAATCCACGCGGGATTGGAAGATGGCGTCTCACTCGGACCAGGAAGGTCAGAGTCGGGGCTCCCTTTCAGGGGAGCTGGTGTGGATCTGGAGCAACCAGAATCACGAGTCTTCTTTTGTAGTTCGTCGGCACAGGGACCACAAGCCAGCTGGCAAGTGACCGGGCCAACGCGTTGAGCCAAATTGTGCCAAAGGGCCCCACGCAGCACTCGTCGAGTGTGGAGGGCTGAACTTCGGCTCAGGAGTAGCTCAGGGTGGGGGCTTCTCAAACCCCGGTGTACAGCTTCGAGGGTCACTCGTGGGCTGCACGATCAGCGTCTCGTGGTCACTTCAAGATGGCGTGCCCCACGCTTCCGGTCGCCTCCACGGGTCTCAGCTTTGCAGGGACTGTGGATCGGGCTGTTAGAAGCTGGGCAGGCTTGATCTCGTCGATCTCAGTCGCTCGAGTTCCGGCGGGAACTGCAACTAAGTAGACGTCGAGGGCTGGATGG
The DNA here is from genome assembly GCF_964261635.1 of Lissotriton helveticus. Taxonomy (NCBI): domain Eukaryota; kingdom Metazoa; phylum Chordata; class Amphibia; order Caudata; family Salamandridae; genus Lissotriton; species Lissotriton helveticus. Next base: position 887,058 of record NW_027611712.1, on the reverse strand, counting down.
TGCCTGCTGCTGCAGGGTGGTCACTCCTTGACCACAAGGGAGATTCTTCGGGCTTCCACGTTGAGATGGAGGGCGAAGGGTCCAGAATATCGTTTCAAATGTTTCTTCCAGGAAATCTGATGTGCATTGGCACTGCTCCCACTCTTATTCGAATCTGGTGGGCGTGATTACCTGCTAGGTCCCCTCCTATGGGTGGGACCCAGGAAGTGGGTGGATACACCCCCTTCCTTTGATCCAGGCCGCCCTGGCACGAGGGCTGGAGTGCCCCAGAACCGGTTTGGCCGGATTATGCAAGGGGCAGCCTTGTGCGCCCCAGGCAGTGTCTGGTTTCTTTCAAACCTCCCTGCTACAATACACTATCTCCTGTCTGGAGGGCGGTGACACCCTCCTGTGACAGGAAACCCTTTGTCCAGGACCCCCTTGACTGGGTTTCGGTCAGCTCCAGGGGTCCAGACATTTGTCTGTGGCAGAGGCATCCATTTTGTGGATCTTAAGGCCTTTGGAGAAATCAACCGCATTAAAGTGAAGTAACATGTCTTACCCCTCTAGAGGGGTGGAATGCCATCCCCGTCGCCAGAACTGGCGAGGGGATGGTATTCCAAAGCGTATGACACCTTACACGACATGTTTTGATAAAGCCAAACCAGAGTTGCTAAATAACCGCGAGGATTATAAGGCACTTAATAGTATATGGTATGGCATTATCCTGAAACAGCTTAGGGATTTGTTCCCGACGGCTGCAGACAGGCTCAGCTCATGCTAGAGCTCCATCTCACATAAAAACCAAGCACCCAGCCTCCAGGATTGGTGAGGCCTGTCTATAGGAGTGGCTCACAGGTTTACATGTGTCCAGATATAGGTTTAGACATAGGTATACTATATCTAAGCAAGGGGTGTGTACACCACCTTACCCCAGCTGAGTGATCAGCCAGTTGTGTCAATTTAAGAACCAGCCAGGGGTGGCAAAAGATATGCTGCAGCCCCTGGTAGGCCTTAGTGGCTCCTGTGCCCTGTGCACCTATAGTGCATTCTACAGGGGCTGACAAGGAGTCCATTTCCAATTGGTATGTACCTAGGGTACATGGAATCCATTTTACAGAGAGAGCAGATGGCCTGGGGCCCTGATTAGCAGGGAACCAGGTCAACTAAGTCAAAAAACCAGCTAAACACAGGCAAAAAATCTGGGGTAACCATAGTCAGGTAGCCACCTTCCTACAATCGCTTGAAAGCATTTGTAGACAGGGAGGACATGAGCTTGCTCATGGCCACAGATGGGGAACAGGAGGAAGAGAGTGACCCTCTCCCAGACCTGCTTTCCCAGAACCCTGATGATGGTTCAGTTGATGGAGTAGCCTTGGCAGGCAGCCTCACTGACCAGCAACAGAGGGACTGCAGACAAGTTTTGCAGGCTCACAGGCAAATGTTTTCACTCACACCCAGCCAAACTGACTGGTGTACCCATGTTGTGGACACTGGTGACAGTCTGCCTGTCAAGAATAAGATCTACAGGCAACCTGATCATGTCAGGGATTGCATCAAGGCTGAGGTGCAAAAGATGTTGGAGCTTGGAGTGATTGAGCCATCAGAGAGCCCATGGGCCAGCCCAGTAGTCCTGGTGCCAAAACCTCATACCCAAGATGGTAAGAGAGAAATGAGGTTTTGCGTGGATTACAGGGGTCTCAATGCTGTCACTAGGACAGATGCTCACCCCATTCCAAGAGCAGATGAGCTCATTGACAGATTGGCTTCTGCCAAGTTTCTGAGCACATTTGATCTGACAGCTGGCTACTGGCAAATCAGACTAGCTGAGGAGTCAAAAGCCAAAACAGCATTCTCTACCCCTAGTGGACATTATCAGTTTGTGGTAATGCCCTTTGGTTTGAAGAATGCACCTGCCACTTTTCAAAGGTTGGTGAACCAAGTCCTTACTGGGTTGGATGACTTTTGTGCAGCTTATCTGGATGATATTGCTGTCTTTAGCTCCACCTGGGAGGATCACCTGATCCACCTGAAGAAAGTTTTGGAGGCCCTGCAAAAGGCAGGCCTAACTATCAAGGCCACAAAGTGCCAGATAGGGCAGAGTAAGGTTGTATACCTGGGCCACCTAGTAGGTGGAGGCCAGGTTCAGCCACTGGAAAGCAAAATCCAGGCCATACAGGACTGGGCTCCTCCAGTTACCCAGACACAAGTCAGAGCCTTCTTGGGCCTGACTGGGTATTACAGAAAGTTTGTGAAAAACTATGGGTCTATAGTGACACCATTAAATGACTTGACATCCAAGAAGATGCCAAAAAAGGTTCAGTGGACAGTTAGCTGTCAGAAGGCATTTGAAGACCTGAAGAAGGCCATGTGCTCTGCACCTATCCTAAAGAGTCCTGACTACTCCAAACAGTTCATTGTTCAGACAGATGCTTCTGAGTTGGGGGTGGGAGCTGTACTCTCACAACTTAATCAAGATGGTCAAGACCAGCCAATTGCTTTCATTAGCAGGAGGCTAACCCCAAGAGAAAAACGTTGGTCAGCCATTGAGAGGGAGGCCTTTGCTGTGGTTTGGGCATTAAAGAAGTTGAGGTCCTACTTGTTTGGAACTCACTTCCTAGTGCAAACAGACCATAAGCCCCTCTTATGGCTTAATCAGATGAAGGGTGAAAATCCCAAACTGCTCAGGTGGTCCATTTCCCTACAGGGGATGGACTTTACAGTGGAGCACCGCCCAGGGACTGACCATGGTAATGCAGATGGTCTCTCCAGGTACTTCCACTTAGAACATGAAGACTTATCTGGTCAAGGTTAGTTTAATGTCCCTGCGTTTGGGGGGGGGTTGTGTAGGAGAGTAGGGTCTGCTATCCTATGGTCACCCCAAATTTTTGCTTTTTGCTTCACTGGTTTTCGACTACTGAGGCTGTGGGCCTGCTGATCAGACCCCCAGCCTGCTGTTCTCTCACTAAATTAATGACACATGTGCTATAGGCACATACCAATTGGAAATGGACTCCTTGTCAGCCCCTGTAGAATGCACTATAGGTGCACAGGGCACAGGAGCCACTAAGGCCTACCAGGGGCTGCAGCATATCTTTTGCCACCCCTGGCTGGTTCTTAAATTGACACAACTGGCTGATCACTCAGCTGGGGTAAGGTGGTGTACACACCCCTTGCTTAGATATAGTATACCTATGTCTAAACCTATATCTGGACACATGTAAACCTGTGAGCCACTCCTATAGACAGGCCTCACCAATCCTGGAGGCTGGGTGCATGGTTTTTATGTGAGATGGAGCTCTAGCATGAGCTGAGCCTGTCTGCAGCCGTCGGGAACAAATCCCTAAGCTGTTTCAGGATAATGCCATACCATATACTATTAAGTGCCTTATAATCCTCGCGGTTATTTAGCAACTCTGGTTTGGCTTTATCAAAACATGTCGTGTAAGGTGTCATACGCTTTGGAATACCATCCCCTCGCCAGTTCTGGCGACGGGGATGGCATTCCACCCCTCTAGAGGGGTAAGACATGTTACTTCACTTTAATGCGGTTGATTTCTCCAAAGGCCTTAAGATCCACAAAATGGATGCCTCTGCCACAGACAAATGTCTGGACCCCTGGAGCTGACCGAAACCCAGTCAAGGGGGTCCTGGACAAAGGGTTTCCTGTCACAGGAGGGTGTCACCGCCCTCCAGACAGGAGATAGTGTATTGTAGCAGGGAGGTTTGAAAGAAACCAGACACTGCCTGGGGCGCACAAGGCTGCCCCTTGCATAATCCGGCCAAACCGGTTCTGGGGCACTCCAGCCCTCGTGCCAGGGCGGCCTGGATCAAAGGAAGGGGGTGTATCCACCCACTTCCTGGGTCCCACCCATAGGAGGGGACCTAGCAGGTAATCACGCCCACCAGATTCGAATAAGAGTGGGAGCAGTGCCAATGCACATCAGATTTCCTGGAAGAAACATTTGAAACGATATTCTGGACCCTTCGCCCTCCATCTCAACGTGGAAGCCCGAAGAATCTCCCTTGTGGTCAAGGAGTGACCACCCTGCAGCAGCAGGCACCATCCAGCCCTCGACGTCTACTTGGTTGCAGTTCCCGCCGGAACTCGAGCGACTGAGATCGACGAGATCAAGCCTGCCCAGCTTCTAACAGCCCGATCCACAGTCCCTGCAAAGCTGAGACCCGTGGAGGCGACCGGAAGCGTGGGGCACGCCATCTTGAAGTGACCACGAGACGCTGACCGTGCAGCCCACGAGTGACCCTCGAAGCTGTACACCGGGGTTTGAGAAGCCCCCACCCTGAGCTACTCCTGAGCCGAAATTCAGCCCTCCACACTCGACGAGTGCTGCGTGGGGCCCTTTGGCACGATTTGGCTCAACGCGTTGGCCCGGTCACTTGCCAGCTGGCTTGTGGTCCCTGTGCCGACGAACTACAAAAGAAGACTCGTGATTCTGGTTGCTCCAGATCCACACCAGCTCCCCTGAAAGGGAGCCCCGACTCTGACCTTCCTGGTCCGAGTAAGACGCCATCTTCCAATCCCGCGTGGATTGCTCTTACCAAGGCTTGTTTGCTCCAAACCGGAAGCCGACTGCACCGACGGTGAGAGCCTGCGTGGGACAGATCGTGACCTGCTCCTGGACGTCGCAGATGCCCCAGAGCCCACGTGACAGCGAAGAGAAGCGCCTCGACGACCACCTGATTGCGCCCGACATTGCCTGGTTCCGTCCTGGTTCCACCCTGGTCACTGCTGAGTGACCCAGACTCTGTCCCCTCTGCTTTCAGGTACTCTACAACTTGAGTCCACCCTTGGACTCCACCGGACACTTCGTCTTCACCCTGCCTGCAGCCCTTTCAGCTTCAAGCACCAAGAGCCTGCGTGTCAAAACCCGACGCCACTTCGACCCTGTGCACCCACTTCCTGTGGGTGAGGTAACTTTGCTCCGCCGGTGTTCCCACACTGGTGCACACCTCTAGGGTCTGTGTGTTAAGTTTTGTTCCTCTAGGTTCAGCGGAAGTGTCCTTAAACTTTAACTATTTGACTTTTACGCACCATTGGTTAACATTGGTGCATGCGTGCGCTTTCCGCACATCTCCCGAATCCCGAGGGCCATTCCCGACTTCAGCATTGCTTGTCCTGACTGCTCCCAGCGATTCCCTAGGCCCTAGGCCTAACCACTGTTCGAGTGGCCTCTCTTATACCACTTGTTTAGTATATGGTTTGAGTGGCCCCCTGCCCTCATCCATAATTGTGCAACTTTGTATGTTTAAACAGTGCTTTTGATTTAACGCTTGTGCCCCTTTATTCATAAAGAATACTGGGGATTGTTTTTAGTAATAAACACATATATTTTTATAATATATACTTGTGTGGTGTCCTTTCATTTGGTATTACAGGATTGTATGTGGTAAAACAGCTCGCTTAACACGACCTCTTAAGTTAAGCCTTTAGGCTGCTTAGTCCATGCTACCACTAGGATAGCTTGTCTAATAAGGTTGACTTACAACCAGACACCATAAGGGGATTGTTTGGTCAGGTAGTAGGTGGTTCCAGAATTGGAAACATCCCCTACCAGGCCAACTTCTCACACTAGGGTACATGGAATCCATTTTACAGAGAGAGCAGATGGCCTGGGGCCCTGATTAGCAGGGAACCAGGTCAACTAAGTCAAAAAACCAGCTAAACACAGGCAAAAAATCTGGGGTAACCATAGTCAGGTAGCCACCTTCCTACACAACTTAATCAAGATGGTCAAGACCAGCCAATTGCTTTCATTAGCAGGAGGCTAACCCCAAGAGAAAAACGTTGGTCAGCCATTGAGAGGGAGGCCTTTGCTGTGGTTTGGGCATTAAAGAAGTTGAGGTCCTACTTGTTTGGAACTCACTTCCTGGTGCAAACAGACCATAAGCCCCTCTTATGGCTTAATCAGATGAAGGGTGAAAATCCCAAACTGCTCAGGTGGTCCATTTCCCTACAGGGGATGGACTTTACAGTGGAGCACCGCCCAGGGACTGACCATGGTAATGCAGATGGTCTCTCCAGGTACTTCCACTTAGAACATGAAGACTTATCTGGTCAAGGTTAGTTTAATGTCCCTGCGTTTGGGGGGGGGTTGTGTAGGAGAGTAGGGTCTGCTATCCTATGGTCACCCCAAATTTTTGCTTTTTGCTTCACTGGTTTTCAACTACTGAGGCTGTGGGCCTGCTGATCAGACCCCCAGCCTGCTGTTCTCTCACTAAATTAATGACACATGTGCTATAGGCACATACCAATTGGAAATGGACTCCTTGTCAGCCCCTGTAGAATGCACTATAGGTGCACAGGGCACAGGAGCCACTAAGGCCTACCAGGGGCTGCAGCATATCTTTTGCCACCCCTGGCTGGTTCTTAAATTGACACAACTGGCTGATCACTCAGCTGGGGTAAGGTGGTGTACACACCCCTTGCTTAGATATAGTATACCTATATCTAAACCTATATCTGGACACATGTAAACCTGTGAGCCACTCCTATAGACAGGCCTCACCAATCCTGGAGGCTGGGTGCTTGGTTTTTATGTGAGATGGAGCTCTAGCATGAGCTGAGCCTGTCTGCAGCCGTCGGGAACAAATCCCTAAGCTGTTTCAGGATAATGCCATACCATATACTATTAAGTGCCTTATAATCCTCGCGGTTATTTAGCAACTCTGGTTTGGCTTTATCAAAACATGTCGTGTAAGGTGTCATACGCTTTGGAATACCATCCCCTCGCCAGTTCTGGCGACGGGGATGGCATTCCACCCCTCTAGAGGGGTAAGACATGTTACTTCACTTTAATGCGGTTGATTTCTCCAAAGGCCTTAAGATCCACAAAATGGATGCCTCTGCCACAGACAAATGTCTGGACCCCTGGAGCTGACCGAAACCCAGTCAAGGGGGTCCTGGACAAAGGGTTTCCTGTCACAGGAGGGTGTCACCGCCCTCCAGACAGGAGATAGTGTATTGTAGCAGGGAGGTTTGAAAGAAACCAGACACTGCCTGGGGCGCACAAGGCTGCCCCTTGCATAATCCGGCCAAACCGGTTCTGGGGCACTCCAGCCCTCGTGCCAGGGCGGCCTGGATCAAAGGGAGGGGGTGTATCCACCCACTTCCTGGGTCCCACCCATAGGAGGGGACCTAGCAGGTAATCACGCCCACCAGATTCGAATAAGAGTGGGAGCAGTGCCAATGCACATCAGATTTCCTGGAAGAAACATTTGAAACGATATTCTGGACCCTTCGCCCTCCATCTCAACGTGGAAGCCCGAAGAATCTCCCTTGTGGTCAAGGAGTGACCACCCTGCAGCAGCAGGCACCATCCAGCCCTCGACGTCTACTTAGTTGCAGTTCCCGCCGGAACTCGAGCGACTGAGATCGACGAGATCAAGCCTGCCCAGCTTCTAACAGCCCGATCCACAGTCCCTGCAAAGCTGAGACCCGTGGAGGCGACCGGAAGCGTGGGGCACGCCATCTTGAAGTGACCACGAGACGCTGACCGTGCAGCCCACGAGTGACCCTCGAAGCTGTACACCGGGGTTTGAGAAGCCCCCACCCTGAGCTACTCCTGAGCCGAAGTTCAGCCCTCCACACTCGACGAGTGCTGCGTGGGGCCCTTTGGCACGATTTGGCTCAACGCGTTGGCCCGGTCACTTGCCAGCTGGCTTGTGGTCCCTGTGCCGACGAACTACAAAAGAAGACTCGTGATTCTGGTTGCTCCAGATCCACACCAGCTCCCCTGAAAGGGAGCCCCGACTCTGACCTTCCTGGTCCGAGTAAGACGCCATCTTCCAATCCCGCGTGGATTGCTCTTACCAAGGCTTGTTTGCTCCAAACCGGAAGCCGACTGCACCGACGGTGAGAGCCTGCGTGGGACAGATCGTGACCTGCTCCTGGACGTCGCAGATGCCCCAGAGCCCACGTGACAGCGAAGAGAAGCGCCTCGACGACCACCTGATTGCGCCCGACATTGCCTGGTTCCGTCCTGGTTCCACCCTGGTCACTGCTGAGTGACCCAGACTCTGTCCCCTCTGCTTTCAGGTACTCTACAACTTGAGTCCACCCTTGGACTCCACCGGACACTTCGTCTTCACCCTGCCTGCAGCCCTTTCAGCTTCAAGCACCAAGAGCCTGCGTGTCAAAACCCGACGCCACTTCGACCCTGTGCACCCACTTCCTGTGGGTGAGGTAACTTTGCTCCGCCGGTGTTCCCACACTGGTGCACACCTCTAGGGTCTGTGTGTTAAGTTTTGTTCCTCTAGGTTCAGCGGAAGTGTCCTTAAACTTTAACTATTTGACTTTTACGCACCATTGGTTAACATTGGTGCATGCGTGCGCTTTCCGCACATCTCCCGAATCCCGAGGGCCATTCCCGACTTCAGCATTGCTTGTCCTGACTGCTCCCAGCGATTCCCTAGGCCCTAGGCCTAACCACTGTTCGAGTGGCCTCTCTTATACCACTTGTTTAGTATATGGTTTGAGTGGCCCCCTGCCCTCATCCATAATTGTGCAACTTTGTATGTTTAAACAGTGCTTTTGATTTAACGCTTGTGCCCCTTTATTCATAAAGAATACTGGGGATTGTTTTTAGTAATAAACACATATATTTTTATAATATATACTTGTGTGGTGTCCTTTCATTTGGTATTACAGGATTGTATGTGGTAAAACAGCTCGCTTAACACGACCTCTTAAGTTAAGCCTTTAGGCTGCTTAGTCCATGCTACCACTAGGATAGCTTGTCTAATAAGGTTGACTTACAACCAGACACCATAAGGGGATTGTTTGGTCAGGTAGTAGGTGGTTCCAGAATTGGAAACATCCCCTACCAGGCCAACTTCTCACAGGATAGTATTCCAAATCGTATGACACCTTACACGACATGTTTTGATAAAGCCAAACCAAAGTTGCTATATAACCGCGAGGATTATAAGGCACTTAAGAGTATATGGTATGGCATTATCCTGAAACAGCTTAGGGAGTTGTTCCCGACAGCTGCAGACAGGCTCAGCTCATGCTAGAGCTCCATCTCACATGAAACCACGCACTCTGCCTCCAGGATTGATGAGGCCTTCCATAGGAGTGGCTCACAGGTTAATATGTGTCCAGATATAGGTTTAGATATAGGTATACTATATCTAAGCAAGGGGTGATTACACCACCTTACCCCAGCTGAGTGATCAGCCAGTTGTGTCAATTTAAGAACCAGCCAGGGGTGGCAAAAGATATGCTGCAGCCCCTGGTAGGCCTTGGTGGCCCCTATGCCCTGGGCACCTATAGTGCATTATACAGGGGCTGACAAGGGGTCCATTTCCAATTGGGGTATGTACCTAGGGTACATGGAATCCATTTTACAGAGAGAGCAGATGGCCTGGGGCCCTGATTAGCAGGGAACCAGGTCAACTAAGTCAAAAAACCAGCTAAACACAGGCGAAAAAATCCGGGGTAACCATAGTCAGGTAGCCACCTTCCTACAGGGACCAAGCACAGTCTGGGGGACCAAGCACAGCCTGGGGGACCAAGAGCAACCAGGGGGACCAAGCAGAGCCTGGGGGACCAAGCACAGCCTGGGGTACCAAGCACAGCCTGGGGGACTAAGAGCAACTAGGGGGACCAAGCACAGCCTGGGGGACCAAGCACAGCCTGGGGGACCAAGAGCAACCAGGGGGACCAAGCACAGCCAGGGGTACCAAGCACAGCCAGGGGGACCAAGAGCAACCAGGGGGACCAAGCACAGCCTGGGGACCAAGCACAGCCTGGGGGACCAAGCACAGCCTGGGGGACAAAGCACAGCCTGGGGGACCGAGAGCAACCAGGGGGACCAAGCACAGCCTGGGGGACCAAGCACAAGCCTGGGGGACCAAGAGCAACCAGGGGGACCAAGCACAGCCTGGGGGACCAAGCACAAGCCTGGGGGACCAAGAGCAACCAGGGGGACCAAGCACAGCCTGGGGGACCAAGCACAGCCTGGGGGACCAAGCACAGCCTGGGGGACCATGAGCAACCAGGGGGACCAAGCACAGCTGGGGGACCAAGCACAGCCTGGGGGACCAAGCACAGCCTGGGGGACCAGGAGCAACCATGGGGACCCAAGCACAGCCTGGGGGACCAAGAGCAACCAGGGGGACCAAGCACAGCCAGGGGTACCAAGCACAGCCTGGGGGACCAAAAGCAACCAGGGGGACCAAGCACAGCCTGGGGGACCAAGCACAGCCTGGGGGACCAAGAGCAACCAGGGGGACCAAGCACAGCCTGGGGGACCAAGCACAGCCTGGTGGACCAAGAGCAACCAGGGGGACCAAGCACAGCCAGGGGTACCATGCACAGCCAGGGGGACCAAGAGCAACCAGGAGGACCAAGCACAGCCTGGGGGACCAAGCACAGCCCGGGGGACCAAGCACAGCCTGGGGGACCAAGCACAGCCTGAGGGACCAAGAGCAACCAGGGGGACCAAGCAGAGCCTGGGGGACCAAGCAGAGCCTGGGGGACCAAGCAGAGCCTGGGGTACCAAGCACAGCCTGGGGGACCAAGAGCAACCAGGGGGACCAAGCACAGCCTGGGGGACCAAGCACAGCCTGGGGGACCAAGAGCAACCGGAGGGACCAAGCACAGCCTGGGGGACCAAGCACAGCCTGGGGGACCAAGCACAGTCTGGGGGACCAAGAACCGCCTGGGGGACCAAGCACAGCCTGGGGGACCAAGAGCAACCAGGAGGACCAAGCACAGCCTGGGGTACCAAGCACAGCCTGGGGGACCAAGCACAGCCTGGGGGACCAAGAGCAACCAGGGGGACCAAGCACAGCCTGGGGGACCAAGCACAGCCTGGGGGACCAAGCACAGCATGGGGGACCAAGCACAGCCTGGGGGACCAAGAGCAACCAGGGGGACCAAGCACAGCCTGGGGGACCAAGCACAGCCTGGGGGACCAAGCACAGCCTGGGGGACCAAGAGCAACCAGGGGGACCAAGGACAGCCTGGGGGACAAAGCACAGCCTGGGGGACCAAGAGCAACCAGGGGGACCAAGCAGAGCCTGGGGGACCAAGCACAGCCTGAAGGACCAAGAGCAACCAGGGGGACCAAGCAGAGCCTGGGGGACCAAGCAGAGCCTGGGGGACCAAGCACAGCCTGGGGGACCAAGCACAGCCTGGGGGACCAAGCACAGCCTGGGGGACCAAGCACAGCCTGGGGGACCAAGAGCAACCAGGGGGACCAAGCACAGCCAGGGGGACCAAGAGCAACCAGGGGGACCAAGCACAGCCTGGGGGACCAAGCACAGCCTGGGGGACCAAGAGCAACCAGGGGGACCAAGCACAGCCTGGGGGACCAAGCACAGCCTGGGGGACCAAGAGCAACCAGGGGGACCAAGCACAGCCAGGGGTATCACGCACAGCCAGGGGGACCAAGAGCAACCAGGGGGACCAAGCACAGCCTGGGGGACCAAGCATAGCCTGGGGGACCAAGAGCAACCAGGGGGACCAAGCACAGCCTGGGGGACCAAGTACAGTCTGGGGGACCAAGCACAGTCTGGGGGACCAAGAGCAACCAGGGGGACCAAGCAGAGCCTGGGGGACCAAGCACAGCCTGGGGTACCAAGCACAGCCTGGGGGACTAAGAGCAACTAGGGGGACCAAGCACAGCCTGGGGGACCAAGCACAGCCTTGGGGACCAAGAGCAACCAGGGGGGCCAAGCACAGCCAGGGGTACCAAGCACAGCCAGGGGGACCAAGAGCAACCAGGGGGACCAAGCACAGCCTGGGGACCAAGCACAGCCTGGGGGACCAAGCACAGCCTTGGGGACCAAGAGCAACCAGGGGGACCAAGCACAGCCTGGGGGACCAAGCACAGCCTGGGGGACCAAGAGCAACCAGGGGGACCAAGCACAGCCTGGGGGACCAAGCACAGCCTGTGGGACCAAGCACAGCCTGGGGGACCAAGAGCAACCAGGGGGACCAAGCACAGCCTGGGGGACCAAGCACAGCCTGGGGGACCAAGAGCAACCAGGGGGACCAAGCACAGCCTGGGGGACCAAGCACAGCCTGGGGGACAAAGAGCAACCAGGAGGACCAAGCACAGCCAGGGGGACCAAGCACAGCCAGGGGGACCAGGAGCAACCAGGGGGACCAAGCACAGCCTGGGGGACCAAGCACAGCCTGGGGGACCAAGCACAGCCTGGGGGGACCAAGAGCAACCAGGGGGTCCAAGCACAGCCTGGGGGACCAAGCACAGCCTGGGGGACCAAGAGCAACCAGGGGGACCAAGCACAGCCTGGGGGACCAAGAGCAACCAGGGGGGCCAAGCACAGCCTGGGGGACCAAGCACAGCCTGGGGGACCAAGAGCAACCAGGGGGAACAAGCACAGCCTGGGGGACCAAGCACAGCCTGGGGGACCAAGAGCAACCAGAGGGACCAAGCACAGCCTGGGGGACCAAGAGCAACCAGGGGGACCAAGCACAGCCAGGGGTACCAAGCACAGCCAGGAGGACCAGGAGCAACCAGGGGGACCAAGCACAGCCTGGGGGACCAAGCACAGCCTGGGGGACCAAGCACAGCCTGGAGGACCAAGAGCAACCAGGGGGTCCAAGCACAGCCTGGGGGACCAAGCACAGCCTGGGGGACCAAGAGCAACCAGGGGGACCAAGCACAGCCTGGGGGACCAAGCACAGCCTGGGGGACCAAGAGCAACCAGGGGGACCAAGCACAGCCTGGGGGACCAAGCACAGCCTGGGGGACCAAGAGCAACCAGGGGGACCAAGCACAGCCAGGGGGACCAAGAGCAACCAGGGGGACCCTGCACAGCCAGGGGGACCAAGAGCACCAGGGGGACCAAGCACAGCCTGGGGGACCAAGAGCAACCAGGGGGACCAAGCACAGCCTGGGGGACCAAGCACAGCCTGGGGACCAAGCACAGCCAGGTGTACCAAGCACAGCCAGGGGGACCAAGAGCAACCAGGGAGACCAAGCACAGCCTGGGGGACCAAGCACAGCCAGGGGGACCAAGAGGAACCAGGGAGACCAAGCATAGCCAGGGGGACCAAGAGCATCCAGGGGGACCAAGCACAGCCTGGGGGACCAAGCACAGCCTGGGGGACCAAGAGCAACCAGGGGGACCAAGCACAGCCAGGGGTACCAAGCACAGCCTGGGGGACCAAGAGCAACCAGGTGGACCAAGCACAGCCTGGGGGACCAAGCACAGCCTGGGGGACCAAGAGCAACCAGGGGGACCAAGCACAGCCTGGGGGACCAAGCACAGCCTGGGGGACCAAACACAGCCTGGGGGACCAAGAGCAACCAGGGGGAGCAAGCACAGCCTGGGGGACTGTGAGAAGTTGGCCTGGTAGGGGATGTTTCCAATTCTGGAACCACCTACTACCTGACCAAACAATCCCCTTATGGTGTCTGGTTGTAAGTCAACCTTATTAGACAAGCTATCCTAGTGGTAGCATGGACTAAGCAGCCTAAAGGCTTAACTTAAGAGGTCGTGTTAAGCGAGCTGTTTTACCACATACAATCCTGTAATACCAAATGAAAGGACACCACACAAGTATATATTATAAAAATATATGTGTTTATTACTAAAAACAATCCCCAGTATTCTTTATGAATAAAGGGGCACAAGCGTTAAATCAAAAGCACTGTTTAAACATACAAAGTTGCACAATTATGGATGAGGGCAGGGGGCCACTCAAACCATATACTAAACAAGTGGTATAAGAGAGGCCACTCGAGCAGTGGTTAGGCCTAGGGCCTAGGGAATCGCTGGGAGCAGTCAGGACAAGCAATGCTGAAGTCGGGAATGGCCCTCGGGATTCGGGAGAGGTGCGGAAAGCGCACGCATGCACCAATGTTAACCAATGGTGCGTAAAAGTCAAATAGTTAAAGTTTAAGGACACTTCCGCTGAACCTAGAGGAACAAAACTTAACACACAGACCCTAGAGGTGTGCACCAGTGTGGGAACACCGGCGGAGCAAAGTTACCTCACCCACAGGAAGTGGGTGCACAGGGTCGAAGTGGCGTCGGGTTTTGACACGCAGGCTCTTGGTGCTTGAAGCTGAAAGGGCTGCAGGCAGGGTGAAGACGAAGTGTCCGGTGGAGTCCAAGGGTGGACTCAAGTTGTAGAGTACCTGAAAGCAGAGGGGACAGAGTCTGGGTCACTCAGCAGTGACCAGGGTGGAACCAGGACGGAACCAGGCAATGTCGGGCGCAATCAGGTGGTCGTCGAGGCGCTTCTCTTCGCTGTCACGTGGGCTCTGGGGCATCTGCGACGTCCAGGAGCAGGTCACGATCTGTCCCACGCAGGCTCTCACCGTCGGTGCAGTCGGCTTCCGGTTTGGAGCAAACAAGCCTTGGTAAGAGCAATCCACGCGGGATTGGAAGATGGCGTCTCACTCGGACCAGGAAGGTCAGAGTCGGGGCTCCCTTTCAGGGGAGCTGGTGTGGATCTGGAGCAACCAGAATCACGAGTCTTCTTTTGTAGTTCGTCGGCACAGGGACCACAAGCCAGCTGGCAAGTGACCGGGCCAACGCGTTGAGCCAAATCGTGCCAAAGGGCCCCACGCAGCACTCGTCGAGTGTGGAGGGCTGAACTTCGGCTCAGGAGTAGCTCAGGGTGGGGGCTTCTCAAACCCCGGTGTACAGCTTCGAGGGTCACTCGTGGGCTGCACGATCAGCGTCTCGTGGTCACTTCAAGATGGCGTGCCCCACGCTTCCGGTCGCCTCCACGGGTCTCAGCTTTGCAGGGACTGTGGATCGGGCTGTTAGAAGCTGGGCAGGCTTGATCTCGTCGGTCTCAGTCGCTCGAGTTCCGGCGGGAACTGCAACCAAGTAGACGTCGAGGGCTGGATGGTGCCTGCTGCTGCAGGGTGGTCACTCCTTGACCACAAGGGAGATTCTTCGGGCTTCCACGTTGAGATGGAGGGCGAAGGGTCCAGAATATCGTTTCAAATGTTTCTTCCAGGAAATCTGATGTGCATTGGCACTGCTCCCACTCTTATTCGAATCTGGTGGGCGTGATTACCTGCTAGGTCCCCTCCTATGGGTGGGACCCAGGAAGTGGGTGGATACACCCCCTTCCTTTGATCCAGGCCGCCCTGGCACGAGGGCTGGAGTGCCCCAGAACCGGTTTGGCCGGATTATGCAAGGGGCAGCCTTGTGCGCCCCAGGCAGTGTCTGGTTTCTTTCAAACCTCCCTGCTACAATACACTATCTCCTGTCTGGAGGGCGGTGACACCCTCCTGTGACAGGAAACCCTTTGTCCAGGACCCCCTTGACTGGGTTTCGGTCAGCTCCAGGGGTCCAGACATTTGTCTGTGGCAGAGGCATCCATTTTGTGGATCTTAAGGCCTTTGGAGAAATCAACCGCATTAAAGTGAAGTAACATGTCTTACCCCTCTAGAGGGGTGGAATGCCATCCCCGTCGCCAGAACTGGCGAGGGGATGGTATTCCAAAGCGTATGACACCTTACACGACATGTTTTGATAAAGCCAAACCAGAGTTGCTAAATAACCGCGAGGATTATAAGGCACTTAATAGTATATTGTGAGAAGTTGGCCTGGTAGGGGATGTTTCCAATTCTGGAACCACCTACTACCTGACCAAACAATCCCCTTATGGTGTCTGGTTGTAAGTCAACCTTATTAGACAAGCTATCCTAGGGGTAGCATGGACTAAGCAGCCTAAAGGCTTAACTTAAGAGGTCGTGTTAAGCGAGCTGTTTTACCACATACAATCCTGTAATACCAAATGAAAGGACACCACACAAGTATATATTATAAAAATATATGTGTTTATTACTAAAAACAATCCCCAGTATTCTTTATGAATAAAGGGGCACAAGCGTTAAATCAAAAGCACTGTTTAAACATACAAAGTTGCACAATTATGGATGAGGGCAGGGGGCCACTCAAACCATATACTAAACAAGTGGTATAAGAGAGGCCACTCGAACAGTGGTTAGGCCTAGGGCCTAGGGAATCGCTGGGAGCAGTCAGGACAAGCAATGCTGAAGTCGGGAATGGCCCTCGGGATTCGGGAGATGTGCGGAAAGCGCACGCATGCACCAATGTTAACCAATGGTGCGTAAAAGTCAAATAGTTAAAGTTTAAGGACACTTCCGCTGAACCTAGAGGAACAAAACTTAACACACAGACCCTAGAGGTGTGCACCAGTGTGGGAACACCGGCGGAGCAAAGTTACCTCACCCACAGGAAGTGGGTGCACAGGGTCGAAGTGGCGTCGGGTTTTGACACGCAGGCTCTTGGTGCTTGAAGCTGAAAGGGCTGCAGGCAGGGTGAAGACGAAGTGTCCGGTGGAGTCCAAGGGTGGACTCAAGTTGTAGAGTACCTGAAAGCAGAGGGGACAGAGTCTGGGTCACTCAGCAGTGACCAGGGTGGAACCAGGACGGAACCAGGCAATGTCGGGCGCAATCAGGTGGTCGTCGAGGCGCTTCTCTTCGCTGTCACGTGGGCTCTGGGGCATCTGCGACG
The DNA here is from genome assembly GCF_964261635.1 of Lissotriton helveticus. NCBI lineage: Eukaryota > Metazoa > Chordata > Amphibia > Caudata > Salamandridae > Lissotriton > Lissotriton helveticus. The sequence goes on along the minus strand of NW_027611712.1, from coordinate 870,579 downwards.
TCCAGGAGCAGGTCACGATCTGTCCCACGCAGGCTCTCACCGTCGGTGCAGTCGGCTTCCGGTTTGGAGCAAACAAGCCTTGGTAAGAGCAATCCACGCGGGATTGGAAGATGGCGTCTCACTCGGACCAGGAAGGTCAGAGTCGGAGCTCCCTTTCAGGGGAGCTGGTGTGGATCTGGAGCAACCAGAATCACGAGTCTTCTTTTGTAGTTCGTCGGCACAGGGACCACAAGCCAGCTGGCAAGTGACCGGGCCAACGCGTTGAGCCAAATCGTGCCAAAGGGCCCCACGCAGCACTCGTCGAGTGTGGAGGGCTGAACTTCGGCTCAGGAGTAGCTCAGGGTGGGGGCTTCTCAAACCCCGGTGTACAGCTTCGAGGGTCACTCGTGGGCTGCACGGTCAGCGTCTCGTGGTCACTTCAAGATGGCGTGCCCCACGCTTCCGGTCGCCTCCACGGGTCTCAGCTTTGCAGGGACTGTGGATCGGGCTGTTAGAAGCTGGGCAGGCTTGATCTCGTCGATCTCAGTCGCTCGAGTTCCGGCGGGAACTGCAACCAAGTAGACGTCGAGGGCTGGATGGTGCCTGCTGCTGCAGGGTGGTCACTCCTTGACCACAAGGGAGATTCTTCGGGCTTCCACGTTGAGATGGAGGGCGAAGGGTCCAGAATATCGTTTCAAATGTTTCTTCCAGGAAATCTGATGTGCATTGGCACTGCTCCCACTCTTATTCGAATCTGGTGGGCGTGATTACCTGCTAGGTCCCCTCCTATGGGTGGGACCCAGGAAGTGGGTGGATACACCCCCTTCCTTTGATCCAGGCCGCCCTGGCACGAGGGCTGGAGTGCCCCAGAACCGGTTTGGCCGGATTATGCAAGGGGCAGCCTTGTGCGCCCCAGGCAGTGTCTGGTTTCTTTCAAACCTCCCTGCTACAATACACTATCTCCTGTCTGGAGGGCGGTGACACCCTCCTGTGACAGGAAACCCTTTGTCCAGGACCCCCTTGACTGGGTTTCGGTCAGCTCCAGGGGTCCAGACATTTGTCTGTGGCAGAGGCATCCATTTTGTGGATCTTAAGGCCTTTGGAGAAATCAACCGCATTAAAGTGAAGTAACATGTCTTACCCCTCTAGAGGGGTGGAATGCCATCCCCGTCGCCAGAACTGGCGAGGGGATGGTATTCCAAAGCGTATGACACCTTACACGACATGTTTTGATAAAGCCAAACCAGAGTTGCTAAATAACCGCGAGGATTATAAGGCACTTAATAGTATATGGTATGGCATTATCCTGAAACAGCTTAGGGATTTGTTCCCGACGGCTGCAGACAGGCTCAGCTCATGCTAGAGCTCCATCTCACATAAAAACCATGCACCCAGCCTCCAGGATTGGTGAGGCCTGTCTATAGGAGTGGCTCACAGGTTTACATGTGTCCAGATATGGGTTTAGACATAGGTATACTATATCTAAGCAAGGGGTGTGTACACCACCTTACCCCAGCTGAGGGATCAGCCAGTTGTGTCAATTTAAGAACCAGCCAGGGGTGGCAAAAGATATGCTGCAGCCCCTGGTAGGCCTTAGTGGCTCCTGTGCCCTGTGCACCTATAGTGCATTCTACAGGGGCTGACAAGGAGTCCATTTCCAATTGGTATGTACCTAGGGTACATGGAATCCATTTTACAGAGAGAGCAGATGGCCTGGGGCCCTGATTAGCAGGGAACCAGGTCAACTAAGTCAAAAAACCAGCTAAACACAGGCAAAAAATCTGGGGTAACCATAGTCAGGTAGCCACCTTCCTACATAACCCCCCCCCAAACGAAAGGAGATAAGGCTATCCTTGGCCAGGTAAGCCTATATTGCCTGAGTGGCCATATAAGGAAGTACCTGCACTAGCATGGGTACCCCCTGTCTCATGGTCCACTAAGCAGTCCCTCACCCTTTGGGTATTAGAGGGTCTCCACCTTAGGGAATCACTACCTTGGGTGTGTTTATGCAAAGTTAAAGGCTGGTTTGGATATGGAGTATTGAAGTTAGGCTCCACTAAGTTAGGGCTTGGCTTCCTCCAATTATCTTCCACCAGGTGTGCCTTTCTTTCTTTAACTGAGTTGCACTGTGCTCTCAGGGTCAACCTCTGGCTACCTAAAGCTGGAGGCTGGGTCCCTCTGTTTGGCTTGCTGGAGGGACAGTTCAGGTTTGGGCCCTTTGGGTCCCAGGTTTGGCTGTGCCCAACAGAATCCATCTGGGGGAGGTCCCTAACTGTTTTTAAGGGGGCTCCCTCAGGAGTTTTTAAAGTTTTCACCTTACTAGGGCTACTAGTTTTGGTGCACCTAATCTTTTGATGGGGGTGCTTTATTTGACAGGGGGCCCTCTGGGTCTCACTGTCCTTCTTGTCCTCTGCAGCCCTGGGCTGGCTAAGGCAAGGGAGAGAGGGGCAGGTTACCTGCTCCAGACTGGGTCCCACCTGAGAAGGGTCCACTGACATCAGAGGTTCTGTCAGGCTAGGCCCAACCACCTCTGGGGCAGTTCCTTCATCAGGGGTAAGATCAGTTCCCTGAGGAGGCTGATCCTGTCCTAAAGTCTGGTGAGGGGGAGATTTCTCTTCCTCCTCCATGCTCTCAGTTTGTGTGGAGTTATCCATCATTTCAGGTTTCACAACACACGTGTCAGTTTGAGTTTGGGCTGTGGCCATCACAGCCCCACCAACCTTTTCAGGAGGAGACTCAGTTTGGGTTTCTGCTGTTATCATAACAGCTTTGCTATTCTGTTCAGGAAGAGCTTTTGCTAAAGATGGGGCAGGGAGTATCTCCGCCCTACCAACCTTTTCAGGAAGGACATCTTGAATTGGGGCTGTAGCCATTACAGCCCCACTAACCTTTCCATTGGAATTTACCATTCTAGAATGGATTTCCTGTTCAACCCCAGCCCAGGCTGAGATTTCTAAATCATTACCCAGTAGACAGTCTACAGGCAAGTTTGGGGACACTGCCACTCTCTTTGGGCCAGTGACACCTCCCCAGCTGAGACTTACTACTGCCATGGGATGATTTGTTTGGATGCCATCAATGTTTATTACCTGGTATGTGGCACCAGGTAAAAGTTGCTTAGAGGGGACTATGCCATCAGCCACCATGGTGATGCTAGCCCCTGTGTCTCTAAAAGCTTCAACTCTTAAACCATTGATGATGGGTTCTTGTCTATACTTGCTCAAAGTATTTGGGCAAGCAGAGAAGTTGGCAAACCCCATGCCAGCCTCATAAACAAGATCATTGGGTGATGGGGACCTGGATAGGCCAGGGTCCACCTGATTTCCAAAAGTAAACCCACCCAGATTCCTGGGTGTGCTTCCACTTCCTGGGGGATTACTGCTGACAGTAACAGGAGGTGTTGAAGCTGGCTTTGGAGGTATATTTTCTTTATTGTTATTCTTGGGACAACAGTTGTCTGTTTTGTAATGCCCCACCTGTTTACAGGCATAACAATAAGGCTTTTTCTCAGTTGAAGAAGTGTCTTGGGACCCACCCCCATCCTTGGAGTTTTGGGGCCCTGGGGAAGTCTTTTCTTTACTTTTATCCCCACCCTTATCTTGAGGCTTGGTAGACTCCTTCTTCTGGTTATTGTCCTGATTCTTAGGCCTAATCCTGGTTCTGACCCATTTGTCTGCCTTCTTTCCCAATTCTTGGGGAGAGGTCAGATCAGAGTCTACCAGGTGCTGGTGTAAGAGCTGGTTCTGACAATTACTTAGGATCTGCTCCCTCATAATCAAATTATACAATCCTGTAAAGTCATGTACTTTGCTGCCATGTAGCCAACCCTCCAGAGCCTTAGTAGCACAATCTACAAAATCAGTCCAGTCCTGAGTCTGTGTCTTCTGGGTGTCTCTGAACTTGAACCTGTACTGTTCAGTGGTTAAGCCAAACCCATCTATCAGAACACTCTTCAGGACTTTGTAATTGTTTGCATCCTCATGTCTGACAGTGAGGAGCTTGTCCCTCCCTTTCTCTGAAAAGGAGTACCATAAGATTGCTGCCCACTGTTCCTCAGGAACCTGCTGTACCATGCAGGCTCTCTCAAGAGCAGTCATCCATTTGTGGATGTCATCCCCTTCTTTGAAGGGGGGCACAATCTTTGTCAGGTTTCTACTATCATAGGACCTGGGTTTCTCTTTAGGAATATTGCTGCCACCAGTGGCATCTAAGCCACACAACTTCTGCTCTCTTGCCAAGGCAAGTTTAGCTTGAGCCAAGGCTACCTCCTCCCTCTCTATCTGGAGTTTGACAGCCCTCATTCTGGCCCTATGCTCTAACTTTTGAGAAGCATTCATGCCTCTCTGTGATTCCCTGGAGGCACTAGAAAGATGAGAGTCTCCTGAGGGAGATCTCACTCTTCTGTTGCCTGGGGGAATCATATGTTGGGTTCTGGGGAGGTGCTGGCCCTCTCCATTCCCCAGTAGGTCCAAGTTGGCCTGGCTAAGCCTACCAACTGGAACCTGGCTACCCTGATCCTGTACTTCTAAGTCCTCAACCTCTGAGTCCTCATCCAAGTCATCATCATCCTCCTCTTCAGGGGGATCAACTGCAGGGGGGTTCCCTCCAGTTCCTGTATCTAGGGAAGCTGCTTTTGCCTTCTCTAAGTCATCCTGTTCTAGGAGTTCTATCAGGATTAGGCAGGTGGGGCTTCTGCCCCTTTTTAACCCTCTTGCTTTGCACAAGACAATCAAGTCTCTGCGGGTTAGTTTGTCATATCCAGAAGTTGCCTGGGTAGGGTCAACTGTCACAGGACTAGACCCTGAGGCCTTTCCTGTGTCGGACATGGTTACTAGTGAGGTGTAAGTGGTGCACTTACCTACACTAAGTGTTTTCCTACTGGACCTTGCTAGTGAGTTGTAGTCAGGGGTGTGCTACTCCCTTCAACCTACAACTACTAAGTTCAGTAGAACTTAATATGCTAAGCTTTTGATTTTATATGTACCTAGAGGTACTTGATGTGATCTTTCAATTTGATATAAAGATTGCAATGGTAAAACAACAGCAAGCTCAAATCCGCACCGCTGCTCACCAATGTGAGAAGTTGGCCTGGTAGGGGATGTTTCCAATTCTGGAACCACCTACTACCTGACCAAACAATCCCCTTATGGTGTCTGGTTGTAAGTCAACCTTATTAGACAAGCTATCCTAGGGGTAGCATGGACTAAGCAGCCTAAAGGCTTAACTTAAGAGGTCGTGTTAAGCGAGCTGTTTTACCACATACAATCCTGTAATACCAAATGAAAGGACACCACACAAGTATATATTATAAAAATATATGTGTTTATTACTAAAAACAATCCCCAGTATTCTTTATGAATAAAGGGGCACAAGCGTTAAATCAAAAGCACTGTTTAAACATACAAAGTTGCACAATTATGGATGAGGGCAGGGGGCCACTCAAACCATATACTAAACAAGTGGTATAAGAGAGGCCACTCGAACAGTGGTTAGGCCTAGGGCCTAGGGAATCGCTGGGAGCAGTCAGGACAAGCAATGCTGAAGTCGGGAATGGCCCTCGGGATTCGGGAGATGTGCGGAAAGCGCACGCATGCACCAATGTTAACCAATGGTGCGTAAAAGTCAAATAGTTAAAGTTTAAGGACACTTCCGCTGAACCTAGAGGAACAAAACTTAACACACAGACCCTAGAGGTGTGCACCAGTGTGGGAACACCGGCGGAGCAAAGTTACCTCACCCACAGGAAGTGGGTGCACAGGGTCGAAGTGGCGTCGGGTTTTGACACGCAGGCTCTTGGTGCTTGAAGCTGAAAGGGCTGCAGGCAGGGTGAAGACGAAGTGTCCGGTGGAGTCCAAGGGTGGACTCAAGTTGTAGAGTACCTGAAAGCAGAGGGGACAGAGTCTGGGTCACTCAGCAGTGACCAGGGTGGAACCAGGACGGAACCAGGCAATGTCGGGCGCAATCAGGTGGTCGTCGAGGCGCTTCTCTTCGCTGTCACGTGGGCTCTGGGGCATCTGCGACGTCCAGGAGCAGGTCACGATCTGTCCCACGCAGGCTCTCACCGTCGGTGCAGTCGGCTTCCGGTTTGGAGCAAACAAGCCTTGGTAAGAGCAATCCACGCGGGATTGGAAGATGGCGTCTCACTCGGACCAGGAAGGTCAGAGTCGGAGCTCCCTTTCAGGGGAGCTGGTGTGGATCTGGAGCAACCAGAATCACGAGTCTTCTTTTGTAGTTCGTCGGCACAGGGACCACAAGCCAGCTGGCAAGTGACCGGGCCAACGCGTTGAGCCAAATCGTGCCAAAGGGCCCCACGCAGCACTCGTCGAGTGTGGAGGGCTGAACTTCGGCTCAGGAGTAGCTCAGGGTGGGGGCTTCTCAAACCCCGGTGTACAGCTTCGAGGGTCACTCGTGGGCTGCACGGTCAGCGTCTCGTGGTCACTTCAAGATGGCGTGCCCCACGCTTCCGGTCGCCTCCACGGGTCTCAGCTTTGCAGGGACTGTGGATCGGGCTGTTAGAAGCTGGGCAGGCTTGATCTCGTCGATCTCAGTCGCTCGAGTTCCGGCGGGAACTGCAACCAAGTAGACGTCGAGGGCTGGATGGTGCCTGCTGCTGCAGGGTGGTCACTCCTTGACCACAAGGGAGATTCTTCGGGCTTCCACGTTGAGATGGAGGGCGAAGGGTCCAGAATATCGTTTCAAATGTTTCTTCCAGGAAATCTGATGTGCATTGGCACTGCTCCCACTCTTATTCGAATCTGGTGGGCGTGATTACCTGCTAGGTCCCCTCCTATGGGTGGGACCCAGGAAGTGGGTGGATACACCCCCTTCCTTTGATCCAGGCCGCCCTGGCACGAGGGCTGGAGTGCCCCAGAACCGGTTTGGCCGGATTATGCAAGGGGCAGCCTTGTGCGCCCCAGGCAGTGTCTGGTTTCTTTCAAACCTCCCTGCTACAATACACTATCTCCTGTCTGGAGGGCGGTGACACCCTCCTGTGACAGGAAACCCTTTGTCCAGGACCCCCTTGACTGGGTTTCGGTCAGCTCCAGGGGTCCAGACATTTGTCTGTGGCAGAGGCATCCATTTTGTGGATCTTAAGGCCTTTGGAGAAATCAACCGCATTAAAGTGAAGTAACATGTCTTACCCCTCTAGAGGGGTGGAATGCCATCCCCGTCGCCAGAACTGGCGAGGGGATGGTATTCCAAAGCGTATGACACCTTACACGACATGTTTTGATAAAGCCAAACCAGAGTTGCTAAATAACCGCGAGGATTATAAGGCACTTAATAGTATATGGTATGGCATTATCCTGAAACAGCTTAGGGATTTGTTCCCGACGGCTGCAGACAGGCTCAGCTCATGCTAGAGCTCCATCTCACATAAAAACCATGCACCCAGCCTCCAGGATTGGTGAGGCCTGTCTATAGGAGTGGCTCACAGGTTTACATGTGTCCAGATATGGGTTTAGACATAGGTATACTATATCTAAGCAAGGGGTGTGTACACCACCTTACCCCAGCTGAGGGATCAGCCAGTTGTGTCAATTTAAGAACCAGCCAGGGGTGGCAAAAGATATGCTGCAGCCCCTGGTAGGCCTTAGTGGCTCCTGTGCCCTGTGCACCTATAGTGCATTCTACAGGGGCTGACAAGGAGTCCATTTCCAATTGGTATGTACCTAGGGTACATGGAATCCATTTTACAGAGAGAGCAGATGGCCTGGGGCCCTGATTAGCAGGGAACCAGGTCAACTAAGTCAAAAAACCAGCTAAACACAGGCAAAAAATCTGGGGTAACCATAGTCAGGTAGCCACCTTCCTACATATATGGTATGGCATTATCCTGAAACAGCTTAGGGATTTGTTCCCGACGGCTGCAGACAGGCTCAGCTCATGCTAGAGCTCCATCTCACATAAAAACCATGCACCCAGCCTCCAGGATTGGTGAGGCCTGTCTATAGGAGTGGCTCACAGGTTTACATGTGTCCAGATATAGGTTTAGACATAGGTATACTATATCTAAGCAAGGGGTGTGTACACCACCTTACCCCAGCTGAGTGATCAGCCAGTTGTGTCAATTTAAGAACCAGCCAGGGGTGGCAAAAGATATGCTGCAGCCCCTGGTAGGCCTTAGTGGCTCCTGTGCCCTGTGCACCTATAGTGCATTCTACAGGGGCTGACAAGGAGTCCATTTCCAATTGGTATGTGCCTATAGCACATGTGTCATCAATTTAGTGAGAGAACAGCAGGCTGGGGGTCTGATCAGCAGGCCCACAGCCTCAGTAGTCGAAAACCAGTGAAGCAAAAAGCAAAAATTTGGGGTGACCATAGGATAGCAGACCCTACTCTCCTACACAACCCCCCCCCAAACGCAGGGACATTAAACTAACCTTGACCAGATAAGTCTTCATGTTCTAAGTGGAAGTACCTGGAGAGACCATCTGCATTACCATGGTCAGTCCCTGGGCGGTGCTCCACTGTAAAGTCCATCCCCTGTAGGGAAATGGACCACCTGAGCAGTTTGGGATTTTCACCCTTCATCTGATTAAGCCATAAGAGGGGCTTATGGTCTGTTTGCACCAGGAAGTGAGTTCCAAACAAGTAGGACCTCAACTTCTTTAATGCCCAAACCACAGCAAAGGCCTCCCTCTCAATGGCTGACCAACGTTTTTCTCTTGGGGTTAGCCTCCTGCTAATGAAAGCAATTGGCTGGTCTTGACCATCTTGATTAAGTTGTGAGAGTACAGCTCCCACCCCCAACTCAGAAGCATCTGTCTGAACAATGAACTGTTTGGAGTAGTCAGGACTCTTTAGGATAGGTGCAGAGCACATGGCCTTCTTCAGGTCTTCAAATGCCTTCTGACAGCTAACTGTCCACTGAACCTTTTTTGGCATCTTCTTGGATGTCAAGTCATTTAATGGTGTCACTATAGACCCATAGTTTTTCACAAACTTTCTGTAATACCCAGTCAGGCCCAAGAAGGCTCTGACTTGTGTCTGGGTAACTGGAGGAGCCCAGTCCTGTATGGCCTGGATTTTGCTTTCCAGTGGCTGAACCTGGCCTCCACCTACTAGGTGGCCCAGGTATACAACCTTACTCTGCCCTATCTGGCACTTTGTGGCCTTGATAGTTAGGCCTGCCTTTTGCAGGGCCTCCAAAACTTTCTTCAGGTGGATCAGGTGATCCTCCCAGGTGGAGCTAAAGACAGCAATATCATCCAGATAAGCTGCACAAAAGTCATCTGTGAGAAGTTGGCCTGGTAGGGGATGTTTCCAATTCTGGAACCACCTACTACCTGACCAAACAATCCCCTTATGGTGTCTGGTTGTAAGTCAACCTTATTAGACAAGCTATCCTAGTGGTAGCATGGACTAAGCAGCCTAAAGGCTTAACTTAAGAGGTCGTGTTAAGCGAGCTGTTTTACCACATACAATCCTGTAATACCAAATGAAAGGACACCACACAAGTATATATTATAAAAATATATGTGTTTATTACTAAAAACAATCCCCAGTATTCTTTATGAATAAAGGGGCACAAGCGTTAAATCAAAAGCACTGTTTAAACATACATAGTTGCACAATTATGGATGAGGACAGGGGGCCACTCAAACCATATACTAAACAAGTGGTATAAGAGAGGCCACTCGAACAGTGGTTAGGCCTAGGGCCTAGGGAATCGCTGGGAGCAGTCAGGACAAGCAATGCTGAAGTCGGGAATGGCCCTCGGGATTCGGGAGATGTGCGGAAAGCGCACGCATGCACCAATGTTAACCAATGGTGCGTAAAAGTCAAATAGTTAAAGTTTAAGGACACTTCCGCTGAACCTAGAGGAACAAAACTTAACACACAGACCCTAGAGGTGTGCACCAGTGTGGGAACACCGGCGGAGCAAAGTTACCTCACCCACAGGAAGTGGGTGCACAGGGTCGAAGTGGCGTCGGGTTTTGACACGCAGGCTCTTGGTGCTTGAAGCTGAAAGGGCTGCAGGCAGGGTGAAGACGAAGTGTCCGGTGGAGTCCAAGGGTGGACTCAAGTTGTAGAGTACCTGAAAGCAGAGGGGACAGAGTCTGGGTCACTCAGCAGTGACCAGGGTGGAACCAGGACGGAACCAGGCAATGTCGGGCGCAATCAGGTGGTCGTCGAGGCGCTTCTCTTCGCTGTCACGTGGGCTCTGGGGCATCTGCGACGTCCAGGAGCAGGTCACGATCTGTCCCACGCAGGCTCTCACCGTCGGTGCAGTCGGCTTCCGGTTTGGAGCAAACAAGCCTTGGTAAGAGCAATCCACGCGGGATTGGAAGATGGCGTCTTACTCGGACCAGGAAGGTCAGAGTCGGGGCTCCCTTTCAGGGGAGCTGGTGTGGATCTGGAGCAACCAGAATCACGAGTCTTCTTTTGTAGTTCGTCGGCACAGGGACCACAAGCCAGCTGGCAAGTGACCGGGCCAACGCGTTGAGCCAAATCGTGCCAAAGGGCCCCACGCAGCACTCGTCGAGTGTGGAGGGCTGAACTTCGGCTCAGGAGTAGCTCAGGGTGGGGGCTTCTCAAACCCCGGTGTACAGCTTCGAGGGTCACTCGTGGGCTGCACGGTCAGCGTCTCGTGGTCACTTCAAGATGGCGTGCCCCACGCTTCCGGTCGCCTCCACGGGTCTCAGCTTTGCAGGGACTGTGGATCGGGCTGTTAGAAGCTGGGCAGGCTTGATCTCGTCGATCTCAGTCGCTCGAGTTCCGGCGGGAACTGCAACTAAGTAGACGTCGAGGGCTGGATGGTGCCTGCTGCTGCAGGGTGGTCACTCCTTGACCACAAGGGAGATTCTTCGGGCTTCCACGTTGAGATGGAGGGCGAAGGGTCCAGAATATCGTTTCAAATGTTTCTTCCAGGAAATCTGATGTGCATTGGCACTGCTCCCACTCTTATTCGAATCTGGTGGGCGTGATTACCTGCTAGGTCCCCTCCTATGGGTGGGACCCAGGAAGTGGGTGGATACACCCCCTTCCTTTGATCCAGGCCGCCCTGGCACGAGGGCTGGAGTGCCCCAGAACCGGTTTGGCCGGATTATGCAAGGGGCAGCCTTGTGCGCCCCAGGCAGTGTCTGGTTTCTTTCAAACCTCCCTGCTACAATACACTATCTCCTGTCTGGAGGGCGGTGACACCCTCCTGTGACAGGAAACCCTTTGTCCAGGACCCCCTTGACTGGGTTTCGGTCAGCTCCAGGGGTCCAGACATTTGTCTGTGGCAGAGGCATCCATTTTGTGGATCTTAAGGCCTTTGGAGAAATCAACCGCATTAAAGTGAAGTAACATGTCTTACCCCTCTAGAGGGGTGGAATGCCATCCCCGTCGCCAGAACTGGCGAGGGGATGGTATTCCAAAGCGTATGACACCTTACACGACATGTTTTGATAAAGCCAAACCAGAGTTGCTAAATAACCGCGAGGATTATAAGGCACTTAATAGTATATGGTATGGCATTATCCTGAAACAGCTTAGGGATTTGTTCCCGATGGCTGCAGACAGGCTCAGCTCATGCTAGAGCTCCATCTCACATAAAAACCAAGCACCCAGCCTCCAGGATTGGTGAGGCCTGTCTATAGGAGTGGCTCACAGGTTTACATGTGTCCAGATATAGGTTTAGACATAGGTATACTATATCTAAGCAAGGGGTGTGTACACCACCTTACCCCAGCTGAGTGATCAGCCAGTTGTGTCAATTTAAGAACCAGCCAGGGGTGGCAAAAGATATGCTGCAGCCCCTGGTAGGCCTTAGTGGCTCCTGTGCCCTGTGCACCTATAGTGCATTCTACAGGGGCTGACAAGGAGTCCATTTCCAATTGGTATGTGCCTATAGCACATGTGTCATTAATTTAGTGAGAGAACAGCAGGCTGGGGGTCTGATCAGCAGGCCCACAGCCTCAGTAGTCGAAAACCAGTGAAGCAAAAAGCAAAAATTTGGGGTGACCATAGGATAGCAGACCCTACTCTCCTACACAACCCCCCCCCAAACGCAGGGACATTAAACTAACCTTGACCAGATAAGTCTTCATGTTCTAAGTGGAAGTACCTGGAGAGACCATCTGCATTACCATGGTCAGTCCCTGGGCGGTGCTCCACTGTAAAGTCCATCCCCTGTAGGGAAATGGACCACCTGAGCAGTTTGGGATTTTCACCCTTCATCTGATTAAGCCATAAGAGGGGCTTATGGTCTGTTTGCACCAGGAAGTGAGTTCCAAACAAGTAGGACCTCAACTTCTTTAATGCCCAAACCACAGCAAAGGCCTCCCTCTCAATGGCTGACCAACGTTTTTCTCTTGGGGTTAGCCTCCTGCTAATGAAAGCAATTGGCTGGTCTTGACCATCTTGATTAAGTTGTGAGAGTACAGCTCCCACCCCCAACTCAGAAGCATCTGTCTGAACAATGAACTGTTTGGAGTAGTCAGGACTCTTTAGGATAGGTGCAGAGCACATGGCCTTCTTCAGGTCTTCAAATGCCTTCTGACAGCTAACTGTCCACTGAACCTTTTTTGGCATCTTCTTGGATGTCAAGTCATTTAATGGTGTCACTATAGACCCATAGTTTTTCACAAACTTTCTGTAATACCCAGTCAGGCCCAAGAAGGCTCTGACTTGTGTCTGGGTAACTGGAGGAGCCCAGTCCTGTATGGCCTGGATTTTGCTTTCCAGTGGCTGAACCTGGCCTCCACCTACTAGGTGGCCCAGGTATACAACCTTACTCTGCCCTATCTGGCACTTTGTGGCCTTGATAGTTAGGCCTGCCTTTTGCAGGGCCTCCAAAACTTTCTTCAGGTGGATCAGGTGATCCTCCCAGGTGGAGCTAAAGACAGCAATATCATCCAGATAAGCTGCACAAAAGTCATCCAACCCAGTAAGGACTTGGTTCACCAACCTTTGAAAAGTGGCAGGTGCATTCTTCAAACCAAAGGGCATTACCACAAACTGATAATGTCCACTAGGGGTAGAGAATGCTGTTTTGGCTTTTGACTCCTCAGCTAGTCTGATTTGCCAGTAGCCAGCTGTCAGATCAAATGTGCTCAGAAACTTGGCAGAAGCCAATCTGTCAATGAGCTCATCTGCTCTTGGAATGGGGTGAGCATCTGTCCTAGTGACAGCATTGAGACCCCTGTAATCCACGCAAAACCTCATTTCTCTCTTACCATCTTGGGTATGAGGTTTTGGCACCAGGACCACTGGGCTGGCCCATGGGCTCTCTGATGGCTCAATCACTCCAAGCTCCAACATCTTTTGCACCTCAGCCTTGATGCAATCCCTGACATGATCAGGTTGCCTGTAGATCTTATTCTTGACAGGCAGACTGTCACCAGTGTCCACAACATGGGTACACCAGTCAGTTTGGCTGGGTGTGAGTGAAAACATTTGCCTGTGAGCCTGCAAAACTTGTCTGCAGTCCCTCTGTTGCTGGTCAGTGAGGCTGCCTGCCAAGGCTACTCCATCAACTGAACCATCATCAGGGTTCTGGGAAAGCAGGTCTGGGAGAGGGTCACTCTCTTCCTCCTGTTCCCCATCTGTGGCCATGAGCAAGCTCATGTCCTCCCTGTCTACAAATGCTTTCAAGCGATTCACATGGATTACCCTGTGAGGGCTCCTGGGTGTTCCAAAGTCTACCAAGTAGGTGACTTCCCCTTTCTTCTCAATAATAGGATAGGGTCCACTCCATTTGTCTTGGAGTGCTGCTGGAGCCACTGGCTCCAGTACCCATACCTTCTGTCCTGGTTGGAACTCTACCAGTACAGCCTTTTGGTCATGCCAAGCTTTCTGCAATTCTTGGCTGGCCTCCAGGTTTTTGGATGCTCTTTCCATGTACTCAGCCATCCTGGAGCGGAGACCAAGTACATAGTCCACTATGTCTAGTTTGGGCTTTTTGAGAGGTAACTCCCATCCTTCCTTCACCAAACACAATGGACCTCTCACAGGGTGGCCAAACAAAAGTTCAAAAGGGCTGTAGCCAACCCCCTTCTGTGGGACCTCTCTGTAAGCAAAGAGCAGGCAGGGTAAAAGAATGTCCCATTTCCGCCTGAGCTTCTCTGGTAATCCTTTTATCATGCCTTTAAGGGTCTTGTTAAATCTCTCCACAAGCCCATTGCATTGTGGATGATATGGGGTTGTAAACTTATAGTTTACTCCACATTCCTTCCACATTGCTTTTAGATAGCTGGACATAAAATTTGTCCCTCTATCTGATAGTACCTCCTTAGGAAAGCCCACTCTTGAGAAAACTGCAATGAGGGCTTTTGCCACCACAGGTGCTGTGGTGGTCCTTAGGGGAATAGCCTCTGGGTACCTGGTGGCATGATCCACTACCACCAGTATGAATCTGTTCCCAGATGCTGTTTGGGGGTCCATTGGACCCACAATATCAATTCCAACTCTCTCAAAGGGGACCCCCACCACAGGTAGTGGTATTAGGGGGGCCTTTGTTGTGCCACCTGACTTACCACTGGCTTGGCAAGTGACACAGGAGCGACAAAACTCCTTGACATCCTCTGACATGTGAGGCCAGTGAAAGTGTGGAACAAGCCTGTCCCACGTCTTGTTCTGGCCTAAGTGTCCTGCAAGGGGAATATCATGGGCCAAGGTAAGGAGGAATCCCCTAAACTGCAGAGGTATCACCAACCTCCTGGTCATGCCAGGCTTGGGGGCTCTAGCCTCTGAGTAAAGGAGTCCCTCATCCCAATACACAGTATGGGTACCTTGGTGTAGGAAGGTGGCTACCTGACTATGGTTACCCCAGATTTTTTGCCTGTGTTTAGCTGGTTTTTTGACTTAGTTGACCTGGTTCCCTGCTAATCAGGGCCCCAGGCCATCTGCTCTCTCTGTAAAATGGATTCCATGTACCCTAGGTACATACCAATTGGAAATGGACTCCTTGTCAGCCCCTGTAGAATGCACTATAGGTGCACAGGGCACAGGAGCCACTAAGGCCTACCAGGGGCTGCAGCATATCTTTTGCCACCCCTGGCTGGTTCTTAAATTGACACAACTGGCTGATCACTCAGCTGGGGTAAGGTGGTGTACACACCCCTTGCTTAGATATAGTATACCTATGTCTAAACCTATATCTGGACACATGTAAACCTGTGAGCCACTCCTATAGGCAGGCCTCCCCAATCCTGGAGGCTGGGTGCATGGTTTTTATGTGAGATGGAGCTCTAGCATGAGCTGAGCCTGTCTGCAGCCGTCGGGAACAAATCCCTAAGCTGTTTCAGGATAATGCCATACCATATACTATTAAGTGCCTTATAATCCTCGCGGTTATTTAGCAACTTTGGTTTGGCTTTATCAAAACATGTCGTGTAAGGTGTCATACGCTTTGGAATACCATCCCCTCGCCAGTTCTGGCGACGGGGATGGCATTCCACCCCTCTAGAGGGGTAAGACATGTTACTTCACTTTAATGCGGTTGATTTCTCCAAAGGCCTTAAGATCCACAAAATGGATGCCTCTGCCACAGACAAATGTCTGGACCCCTGGAGCTGACCGAAACCCAGTCAAGGGGGTCCTGGACAAAGGGTTTCCTGTCACAGGAGGGTGTCACCGCCCTCCAGACAGGAGATAGTGTATTGTAGCAGGGAGGTTTGAAAGAAACCAGACACTGCCTGGGGCGCACAAGGCTGCCCCTTGCATAATCCGGCCAAACCGGTTCTGGGGCACTCCAGCCCTCGTGCCAGGGCGGCCTGGATCAAAGGAAGGGGGTGTATCCACCCACTTCCTGGGTCCCACCCATAGGAGGGGACCTAGCAGGTAATCACGCCCACCAGATTCGAATAAGAGTGGGAGCAGTGCCAATGCACATCAGATTTCCTGGAAGAAACATTTGAAACGATATTCTGGACCCTTCGCCCTCCATCTCAACGTGGAAGCCCGAAGAATCTCCCTTGTGGTCAAGGAGTGACCACCCTGCAGCAGCAGGCACCATCCAGCCCTCGACGTCTACTTGGTTGCAGTTCCCGCCGGAACTCGAGCGACTGAGATCGACGAGATCAAGCCTGCCCAGCTTCTAACAGCCCGATCCACAGTCCCTGCAAAGCTGAGACCCGTGGAGGCGACCGGAAGCGTGGGGCACGCCATCTTGAAGTGACCACGAGACGCTGACCGTGCAGCCCACGAGTGACCCTCGAAGCTGTACACCGGGGTTTGAGAAGCCCCCACCCTGAGCTACTCCTGAGCCGAAGTTCAGCCCTCCACACTCGACGAGTGCTGCGTGGGGCCCTTTGGCACGATTTGGCTCAACGCGTTGGCCCGGTCACTTGTCAGCTGGCTTGTGGTCCCTGTGCCGACGAACTACAAAAGAAGACTCGTGATTCTGGTTGCTCCAGATCCACACCAGCTCCCCTGAAAGGGAGCCCCGACTCTGACCTTCCTGGTCCGAGTGAGACGCCATCTTCCAATCCCGCGTGGATTGCTCTTACCAAGGCTTGTTTGCTCCAAACCGGAAGCCGACTGCACCGACGGTGAGAGCCTGCGTGGGACAGATCGTGACCTGCTCCTGGACGTCGCAGATGCCCCAGAGCCCACGTGACAGCGAAGAGAAGCGCCTCGACGACCACCTGATTGCGCCCGACATTGCCTGGTTCCGTCCTGGTTCCACCCTGGTCACTGCTGAGTGACCCAGACTCTGTCCCCTCTGCTTTCAGGTACTCTACAACTTGAGTCCACCCTTGGACTCCACCGGACACTTCGTCTTCACCCTGCCTGCAGCCCTTTCAGCTTCAAGCACCAAGAGCCTGCGTGTCAAAACCCGACGCCACTTCGACCCTGTGCACCCACTTCCTGTGGGTGAGGTAACTTTGCTCCGCCGGTGTTCCCACACTGGTGCACACCTCTAGGGTCTGTGTGTTAAGTTTTGTTCCTCTAGGTTCAGCGGAAGTGTCCTTAAACTTTAACTATTTGACTTTTACGCACCATTGGTTAACATTGGTGCATGCGTGCGCTTTCCGCACATCTCCCGAATCCCGAGGGCCATTCCCGACTTCAGCATTGCTTGTCCTGACTGCTCCCAGCGATTCCCTAGGCCCTAGGCCTAACCACTGTTCGAGTGGCCTCTCTTATACCACTTGTTTAGTATATGGTTTGAGTGGCCCCCTGCCCTCATCCATAATTGTGCAACTTTGTATGTTTAAACAGTGCTTTTGATTTAACGCTTGTGCCCCTTTATTCATAAAGAATACTGGGGATTGTTTTTAGTAATAAACACATATATTTTTATAATATATACTTGTGTGGTGTCCTTTCATTTGGTATTACAGGATTGTATGTGGTAAAACAGCTCGCTTAACACGACCTCTTAAGTTAAGCCTTTAGGCTGCTTAGTCCATGCTACCACTAGGATAGCTTGTCTAATAAGGTTGACTTACAACCAGACACCATAAGGGGATTGTTTGGTCAGGTAGTAGGTGGTTCCAGAATTGGAAACATCCCCTACCAGGCCAACTTCTCACATTGGTGAGCAGCGGTGCGGATTTGAGCTTGCTGTTGTTTTACCATTGCAATCTTTATATCAAATTGAAAGATCACATCAAGTACCTCTAGGTACATATAAAATCAAAAGCTTAGCATATTAAGTTCTACTGAACTTAGTAGTTGTAGGTTGAAGGGAGTAGCACACCCCTGACTACAACTCACTAGCAAGGTCCAGTAGGAAAACACTTAGTGTAGGTAAGTGCACCACTTACACCTCACTAGTAACCATGTCCGACACAGGAAAGGCCTCAGGGTCTAGTCCTGTGACAGTTGACCCTACCCAGGCAACTTCTGGATATGACAAACTAACCCGCAGAGACTTGATTGTCTTGTGCAAAGCAAGAGGGTTAAAAAGGGGCAGAAGCCCCACTTGCCTAATCCTGGTAGAACTCCTAGAACAGGATGACTTAGAGAAGGCAAAAGCAGCTTCCCTAGATACAGGAACTGGAGGGAACCCCCCTGCAGTTGATCCCCCTGAAGAGGAGGATGATGATGACTTGGATGAGGACTCAGAAGTTGAGGACTTAGAAGTACAGGATCAGGGTAGCCAGGTTCCAGTTGGTAGGCTTAGCCAGGCCAACTTGGACCTACTGGGGAATGGAGAGGGCCAGCACCTCCCCAGAACCCAACATGTGATTCTCCCAGGCAACAGAAGAGTGAGATCTCCCTCAGGGGACTCTCATCTTTCTAGTGCCTCCAGAGAATCAGAGAGAGGCATGAGTGCTTCTCAAAAAGCTGAGCATAGGGCTAGAATGAGGGCTGTCAGACTCCAGATAGAGAGAGAGGAGGTAGCCCTGAGTCAAGCTAAGCTTACCTTAGCCCAAGCTAAACTTGCCTTGGCAAGAGAGCAAAAATTGTGTGGCTTAGATGCCACTGGTGGCAGCAATATTCCTAAAGAGAAACCCAGGTCCTATGATAGTAGAAACCTGACAAAGATTGTGCCCCCCTACAAGGAAGGGGATGATATCCACAAATGGATAACTGCTCTTGAGAGAGCCTGCATGGTACAGCAGGTTCCTGAGGAACAGTGGGCAGCAATCTTATGGTACTCCTTTTCAGAGAAAGGGAGAGATAAGCTCCTCACTGTTAGACATGAGGATGCAAACAATTACAAAGTCCTGAAGAGTGTTCTGATAGATGGGTTTGGCTTAACCACTGAACAGTACAGGTTGAAGTTCAGAGACACCCAGAAGACACAGACTCAGGACTGGACTGATTTTGTTGATTGTGCAACTAAGGCTCTGGAGGGTTGGCTACATGGCAGCAAAGTACATGACTTTACAGGATTGTATAATTTGATTATGAGGGAGCAGATCCTAAGTAATTGTCAGAACCAGCTCTTACACCAGCACCTGGTAGACTCTGATCTGACCTCTCCCCAAGAATTGGGAAAGAAGGCAGACAAATGGGTCAGAACCAGGATTAGGCCTAAGAATCAGGACAGTAACCAGAAGAAGGAGTCTACCAAGCCTCAAGATAAGGGTGGGGATAAAAGTAAAGAAAAGACTTCCCCAGGGCCCCAAAACTCCAAGGATGGGGGTGGGTCCCAAGACACTTCTTCAACTGAGAAAAAACCCTATTGTTATCCCTGTAAACAGGTGGGGCATTACAAAACAGACAGCTGTTGTCCCAAGAATAACAATAAAGAAAATATACCTCCAAAGCCAGCTTCAACACCTCCTGTTACTGTCAGCAGTAATCCCCCAGGAAGTGGAAGCACACCCAGGAATCTGGGTGGGTTTACTTTTGGAAATCAGGTGGACCCTGGCCTATCCAGGTCCCCCTCACCCAATGATCTTGTTTATGAGGCTGGCATGGGGTTTGCCAACTTCTCTGCTTGCCCAAATACTTTGAGCAAGTATAGACAAGAACCCATCATCAATGGTTTAAGAGTTGAAGCTTTTAGAGACACAGGGGCTAGCATCACCATGGTGGCTGATGGCATAGTCCCCTCTAAGCAACTTTTACCTGGTGCCACATACCAGGTAATAAACATTGATGGCATCCAAACAAATCATCCCATGGCAGTAGTAAGTCTCAGCTGGGGAGGTGTCACTGGCCCAAAGAGAGTGGCAGTGTCCCCAAACTTGCCTGTGGACTGTCTACTGGGTAATGATTTAGAAATCTCAGCCTGGGCTGAGGTTGAACAGGAAACCCATTCTAGAATGGTGAATTCCCATGGAAAGGTTAGTGAGGCTGTACTGGCTACAGCCCCAATCCAAGATGTCCTTCCTGAAAAGGTTGGTAGGGCTGAGAAACTCTCTGCCCCATCTTTAGTAAAAGCTCTTCCTGAACAGAATAGCAAAGCTGTTATGATAACAGCAGAAACCCAAACTGAGTCTCCTCCTGAAAAGGTTGGTGGGGCTGTGATGGCCACAGCCCAAACTCAAACTGACATGTGTGTTGTGAAACCTGAAATGATGGATAACTCCACACAAACTGAGAGCATGGAGGAGGAAGAGAAATCTCCCCCTCACCAGACTTTAGGACAGGATCAGCCTCCTCAGGGAACTGATCTTACCCCTGATGAAGGAGCTGCCCCAGAGGTGGTTGGGCCTAGCCTGACAGAACCTCTGATGTCAGTGGACCCTTCTCAGGTGGGACCCAGTCTGGAGCAGGTAACCTGCCCCTCTCTACCTTGCCTTAGCCAGCCCAGGGCTGCAGAGGACAAGAAGGACAGTGAGACCCAGAGGGCCCCCTGTCAAATAAAGCACCCCCATCAAAAGATTAGGTGCACCAAAACTAGTAGCCCTAGTAAGGTGAAAACTTTAAAAACTCCTGAGGGAGCCCCCTTAAAAACAGTTAGGGACCTCCCACAGATGGATTCTGTTGGGCACAGCCAAACCTGGGACCCAAGGGGCCCAAACCTGAACTGTCCCTCCAGCGAGCCAAACAGAGGGACCCAGCCTCCAGCTTTAGGTAGCCAGAGGTTGACCCTGAGAGCACAGTGCAACTCAGTTAAAGAGAGAAAGGCACACATGGTGGAAGATAATTGGAGGAAGCTAAGCCCTAAATCAGTAGAGCCTCGCTTCAATACTCCATATCCAAACCAGCCTTTAACTTTGCATAAACACACCCAAGGTAGTGATTCCCTATGGTGGAGACCCTCTAATACCCAAAGGGTGAGGGACTGCTTAGTGGACCATGAGACAGGGGGTACCCATGCTAGTGCAGGTACTTCCTTATATGGCCACTCAGGCAATATAGGCTTACCTGGCCAAGGATAGCCTTATCTCCTTTCGTTTGGGGGGGGGTTATGTAGGAAGGTGGCTACCTGACTATGGTTACCCCAGATTTTTTGCCTGTGTTTAGCTGGTTTTTTGACTTAGTTGACCTGGTTCCCTGCTAATCAGGGCCCCAGGCCATCTGCTCTCTCTGTAAAATGGATTCCATGTACCCTAGGTACATACCAATTGGAAATGGACTCCTTGTCAGCCCCTGTAGAATGCACTATAGGTGCACAGGGCACAGGAGCCACTAAGGCCTACCAGGGGCTGCAGCATATCTTTTGCCACCCCTGGCTGGTTCTTAAATTGACACAACTGGCTGATCACTCAGCTGGGGTAAGGTGGTGTACACACCCCTTGCTTAGATATAGTATACCTATGTCTAAACCTATATCTGGACACATGTAAACCTGTGAGCCACTCCTATAGGCAGGCCTCCCCAATCCTGGAGGCTGGGTGCATGGTTTTTATGTGAGATGGAGCTCTAGCATGAGCTGAGCCTGTCTGCAGCCGTCGGGAACAAATCCCTAAGCTGTTTCAGGATAATGCCATACCATATACTATTAAGTGCCTTATAATCCTCGCGGTTATTTAGCAACTTTGGTTTGGCTTTATCAAAACATGTCGTGTAAGGTGTCATACGCTTTGGAATACCATCCCCTCGCCAGTTCTGGCGACGGGGATGGCATTCCACCCCTCTAGAGGGGTAAGACATGTTACTTCACTTTAATGCGGTTGATTTCTCCAAAGGCCTTAAGATCCACAAAATGGATGCCTCTGCCACAGACAAATGTCTGGACCCCTGGAGCTGACCGAAACCCAGTCAAGGGGGTCCTGGACAAAGGGTTTCCTGTCACAGGAGGGTGTCACCGCCCTCCAGACAGGAGATAGTGTATTGTAGCAGGGAGGTTTGAAAGAAACCAGACACTGCCTGGGGCGCACAAGGCTGCCCCTTGCATAATCCGGCCAAACCGGTTCTGGGGCACTCCAGCCCTCGTGCCAGGGCGGCCTGGATCAAAGGAAGGGGGTGTATCCACCCACTTCCTGGGTCCCACCCATAGGAGGGGACCTAGCAGGTAATCACGCCCACCAGATTCGAATAAGAGTGGGAGCAGTGCCAATGCACATCAGATTTCCTGGAAGAAACATTTGAAACGATATTCTGGACCCTTCGCCCTCCATCTCAACGTGGAAGCCCGAAGAATCTCCCTTGTGGTCAAGGAGTGACCACCCTGCAGCAGCAGGCACCATCCAGCCCTCGACGTCTACTTGGTTGCAGTTCCCGCCGGAACTCGAGCGACTGAGATCGACGAGATCAAGCCTGCCCAGCTTCTAACAGCCCGATCCACAGTCCCTGCAAAGCTGAGACCCGTGGAGGCGACCGGAAGCGTGGGGCACGCCATCTTGAAGTGACCACGAGACGCTGACCGTGCAGCCCACGAGTGACCCTCGAAGCTGTACACCGGGGTTTGAGAAGCCCCCACCCTGAGCTACTCCTGAGCCGAAGTTCAGCCCTCCACACTCGACGAGTGCTGCGTGGGGCCCTTTGGCACGATTTGGCTCAACGCGTTGGCCCGGTCACTTGTCAGCTGGCTTGTGGTCCCTGTGCCGACGAACTACAAAAGAAGACTCGTGATTCTGGTTGCTCCAGATCCACACCAGCTCCCCTGAAAGGGAGCCCCGACTCTGACCTTCCTGGTCCGAGTGAGACGCCATCTTCCAATCCCGCGTGGATTGCTCTTACCAAGGCTTGTTTGCTCCAAACCGGAAGCCGACTGCACCGACGGTGAGAGCCTGCGTGGGACAGATCGTGACCTGCTCCTGGACGTCGCAGATGCCCCAGAGCCCACGTGACAGCGAAGAGAAGCGCCTCGACGACCACCTGATTGCGCCCGACATTGCCTGGTTCCGTCCTGGTTCCACCCTGGTCACTGCTGAGTGACCCAGACTCTGTCCCCTCTGCTTTCAGGTACTCTACAACTTGAGTCCACCCTTGGACTCCACCGGACACTTCGTCTTCACCCTGCCTGCAGCCCTTTCAGCTTCAAGCACCAAGAGCCTGCGTGTCAAAACCCGACGCCACTTCGACCCTGTGCACCCACTTCCTGTGGGTGAGGTAACTTTGCTCCGCCGGTGTTCCCACACTGGTGCACACCTCTAGGGTCTGTGTGTTAAGTTTTGTTCCTCTAGGTTCAGCGGAAGTGTCCTTAAACTTTAACTATTTGACTTTTACGCACCATTGGTTAACATTGGTGCATGCGTGCGCTTTCCGCACATCTCCCGAATCCCGAGGGCCATTCCCGACTTCAGCATTGCTTGTCCTGACTGCTCCCAGCGATTCCCTAGGCCCTAGGCCTAACCACTGTTCGAGTGGCCTCTCTTATACCACTTGTTTAGTATATGGTTTGAGTGGCCCCCTGCCCTCATCCATAATTGTGCAACTTTGTATGTTTAAACAGTGCTTTTGATTTAACGCTTGTGCCCCTTTATTCATAAAGAATACTGGGGATTGTTTTTAGTAATAAACACATATATTTTTATAATATATACTTGTGTGGTGTCCTTTCATTTGGTATTACAGGATTGTATGTGGTAAAACAGCTCGCTTAACACGACCTCTTAAGTTAAGCCTTTAGGCTGCTTAGTCCATGCTACCACTAGGATAGCTTGTCTAATAAGGTTGACTTACAACCAGACACCATAAGGGGATTGTTTGGTCAGGTAGTAGGTGGTTCCAGAATTGGAAACATCCCCTACCAGGCCAACTTCTCACATTTGGGCATCCCCAGCAGCCTCAGCAGCAGCCTGCTGTCTGAGGGGTTCAAGGGAAGGGCAATCTAATTGAGCCTGCCTCAGGTCTGCCCTTGAGGGTCCCCCTGTCCCCAGAAACTCAACCTGGTCAGGTTCAAGCTCCTCAGAGACAGTCTCCTCTTGGACTGCAGAATCAGTTTCCTCTGAAACCTGATCCTCAACCTGGGGCAAGGTGGAAGGCGAGGCCTTTCCTCTCTTGCTCCTTCTCTTGGGTTGTGGCTGGTCTATTGTCTCAAGATCCACCACTGGTTCAGGAAGGCACTTCTTAGCCTGAGCCCTTGTCATGGCAAGGACATGCTCTGAAATCCCTAGCATTTCTGCATGAGTCCTGTACTCCACTTCTGACCATGCTGAGCTTTCAAGGTCATTGCCTAACAGACAGTCCACTGGTAGGTCTGCACTCACCACAACTTTCTTTAGGCCATCAACCCCTCCCCAGGAGAAGTTCACAACTGCCACACTATGGGAGGTAGTGGAGTTGCTTGCATTGGTTACTAGGTAGCTCTCTCCTAGTACAATCTGTCCAGGGTCCACAAAGCCAGGGGTCACCATGGTGACACTAGCACATGTGTCCCTGTAAGCTTGAGCCAGTTTCTCATTTATTAAGGGAGTCTGCCTGTATTTGCCCAGGTTAGTGGGGCTTACTGCAGTGGGCAACTCAATGTCCACATCATACAGGAGAACTGCCTGTGTAGGGACTCTGACTAGGCCAGATCCTACTTCAATACCCAGGGTCAACCCAGCTACACCCTTGGACTGTGTTCCACCACTGCTTACTGTACTTGGGGTTGCAGTTGCTTTAGGAGCTGTAGTGGTGGGAACTGGATTTGCCTTGGTGCACTCACTGCCCCAGTGTGAAACTGATTTGCAGGTATTACACCAAGGTGTCTTTGGACCTTTGTTCTTCTTCTTCTTGTTACCATTTTGGGAACCACCCTCCTTACTATTAGTTTGGGGGCCTGAAGACTTCTGGTCTTTTTCTTTATCTTTCTGATTCTGGTTACCACCCTTCTGGTCTGTTTTCTTCTGGTCACCACCTTGGTTCTGGGGTTTCTGCTTAATCCTTGTTCTGACCCATTTGTCTGCCTTCTTTCCCAATTCTTGGGGAGAGGTCAGATCAGAGTCAATAAGGTATTGATGCAACAGCTGGTTTGTACAGTTATTAAGGATCTGTTCTCTCATCATAAGATTGTACAATCCTGTATAGTCTGAAACTTTACTTCCCTGTAACCAACCCTCCAAAGCCTTAGTGGCACACTCCACAAAATCAGTCCAGTCTTGAGTCTGTGCTTTCTGGGTGTCTCTGAACAACAACCTGTATTGCTCAGTGGTTAGGCCATACCCTTCAATGAGAGCACTCTTCAAAACAGAGTAGTTTTTGGCATCCTCAGGTCTAACTGTGAGGAGCCTGTCCCTCCCTTTCTCAGAAAAGGAGTACCACAAAATTGCAGCCCACTGATTCTCAGGAACCTGCTGTACCATGCAGGCTCTCTCAAGAGCAGTCATCCATTTGTGGATGTCATCCCCTTCTTTAAAGGGGGGCACAATTTTGGTCAGGTTTCTATTATCATAGGCCCTGTCTTTTTCTCTTGGAAAATTGCTGCCACCAGTGACATCTAAGCCACTTAATTTCTGCTCTCTTGCCAAGGCAAGTTTAGCTTGAGCTAAGGTAAGCTTAGCTTGACTCAGGGCTACCTCCTCTCTCTCTATCTGGAGTCTGACAGCCCTCATTCTAGCCCTATGCTCAGCTTTCTGAGAAGCACTCATGCCTCTCTCTGATTCTCTGGAGGCACTAGAAAGATGAGAGTCCCCTGAGGGAGATCTCACTCTTCTGTTGCCTGGGAGAATCACATGTTGGGTTCTGGGGAGGTGCTGGCCCTCTCCATTCCCCAGTAGGTCCAAGTTGGCCTGGCTAAGCCTACCAACTGGAACCTGGCTACCCTGATCCTGTACTTCTAAGTCCTCAACCTCTGAGTCCTCATCCAAGTCATCATCATCCTCCTCTTCAGGGGGATCAACTGCAGGGGGGTTCCCTCCAGTTCCTGTATCTAGGGAAGCTGCTTTTGCCCTCTCTAAGTCATCCTGTTCTAGGAGTTCTATCAGGATTAGGCAGGTGGGGCTTCTGCCCCTTTTTAACCCTCTTGCTTTGCACAAGACAATCAAGTCTCTGCGGGTTAGTTTGTCATATCCAGAAGTTGCCTGGGTAGGGTCAACTGTCACAGGACTAGACCCTGAGGCCTTTCCTGTGTCGGACATGGTTACTAGTGAGGTGTAAGTGGTGCACTTACCTACACTAAGTGTTTTCCTACTGGACCTTGCTAGTGAGTTGTAGTCAGGGGTGTGCTACTCCCTTCAACCTACAACTACTAAGTTCAGTAGAACTTAATATGCTAAGCTTTTGATTTTATATGTACCTAGAGGTACTTGATGTGATCTTTCAATTTGATATAAAGATTGCAATGGTAAAACAACAGCAAGCTCAAATCCGCACCGCTGCTCACCAATGTGAGAAGTTGGCCTGGTAGGGGATGTTTCCAATTCTGGAACCACCTACTACCTGACCAAACAATCCCCTTATGGTGTCTGGTTGTAAGTCAACCTTATTAGACAAGCTATCCTAGTGGTAGCATGGACTAAGCAGCCTAAAGGCTTAACTTAAGAGGTCGTGTTAAGCGAGCTGTTTTACCACATACAATCCTGTAATACCAAATGAAAGGACACCACACAAGTATATATTATAAAAATATATGTGTTTATTACTAAAAACAATCCCCAGTATTCTTTATGAATAAAGGGGCACAAGCGTTAAATCAAAAGCACTGTTTAAACATACATAGTTGCACAATTATGGATGAGGACAGGGGGCCACTCAAACCATATACTAAACAAGTGGTATAAGAGAGGCCACTCGAACAGTGGTTAGGCCTAGGGCCTAGGGAATCGCTGGGAGCAGTCAGGACAAGCAATGCTGAAGTCGGGAATGGCCCTCGGGATTCGGGAGATGTGCGGAAAGCGCACGCATGCACCAATGTTAACCAATGGTGCGTAAAAGTCAAATAGTTAAAGTTTAAGGACACTTCCGCTGAACCTAGAGGAACAAAACTTAACACACAGACCCTAGAGGTGTGCACCAGTGTGGGAACACCGGCGGAGCAAAGTTACCTCACCCACAGGAAGTGGGTGCACAGGGTCGAAGTGGCGTCGGGTTTTGACACGCAGGCTCTTGGTGCTTGAAGCTGAAAGGGCTGCAGGCAGGGTGAAGACGAAGTGTCCGGTGGAGTCCAAGGGTGGACTCAAGTTGTAGAGTACCTGAAAGCAGAGGGGACAGAGTCTGGGTCACTCAGCAGTGACCAGGGTGGAACCAGGACGGAACCAGGCAATGTCGGGCGCAATCAGGTGGTCGTCGAGGCGCTTCTCTTCGCTGTCACGTGGGCTCTGGGGCATCTGCGACGTCCAGGAGCAGGTCACGATCTGTCCCACGCAGGCTCTCACCGTCGGTGCAGTCGGCTTCCGGTTTGGAGCAAACAAGCCTTGGTAAGAGCAATCCACGCGGGATTGGAAGATGGCGTCTTACTCGGACCAGGAAGGTCAGAGTCGGGGCTCCCTTTCAGGGGAGCTGGTGTGGATCTGGAGCAACCAGAATCACGAGTCTTCTTTTGTAGTTCGTCGGCACAGGGACCACAAGCCAGCTGGCAAGTGACCGGGCCAACGCGTTGAGCCAAATCGTGCCAAAGGGCCCCACGCAGCACTCGTCGAGTGTGGAGGGCTGAACTTCGGCTCAGGAGTAGCTCAGGGTGGGGGCTTCTCAAACCCCGGTGTACAGCTTCGAGGGTCACTCGTGGGCTGCACGGTCAGCGTCTCGTGGTCACTTCAAGATGGCGTGCCCCACGCTTCCGGTCGCCTCCACGGGTCTCAGCTTTGCAGGGACTGTGGATCGGGCTGTTAGAAGCTGGGCAGGCTTGATCTCGTCGATCTCAGTCGCTCGAGTTCCGGCGGGAACTGCAACTAAGTAGATGTCGAGGGCTGGATGGTGCCTGCTGCTGCAGGGTGGTCACTCCTTGACCACAAGGGAGATTCTTCGGGCTTCCACGTTGAGATGGAGGGCGAAGGGTCCAGAATATCGTTTCAAATGTTTCTTCCAGGAAATCTGATGTGCATTGGCACTGCTCCCACTCTTATTCGAATCTGGTGGGCGTGATTACCTGCTAGGTCCCCTCCTATGGGTGGGACCCAGGAAGTGGGTGGATACACCCCCTTCCTTTGATCCAGGCCGCCCTGGCACGAGGGCTGGAGTGCCCCAGAACCGGTTTGGCCGGATTATGCAAGGGGCAGCCTTGTGCGCCCCAGGCAGTGTCTGGTTTCTTTCAAACCTCCCTGCTACAATACACTATCTCCTGTCTGGAGGGCGGTGACACCCTCCTGTGACAGGAAACCCTTTGTCCAGGACCCCCTTGACTGGGTTTCGGTCAGCTCCAGGGGTCCAGACATTTGTCTGTGGCAGAGGCATCCATTTTGTGGATCTTAAGGCCTTTGGAGAAATCAACCGCATTAAAGTGAAGTAACATGTCTTACCCCTCTAGAGGGGTGGAATGCCATCCCCGTCGCCAGAACTGGCGAGGGGATGGTATTCCAAAGCGTATGACACCTTACACGACATGTTTTGATAAAGCCAAACCAGAGTTGCTAAATAACCGCGAGGATTATAAGGCACTTAATAGTATATGGTATGGCATTATCCTGAAACAGCTTAGGGATTTGTTCCCGATGGCTGCAGACAGGCTCAGCTCATGCTAGAGCTCCATCTCACATAAAAACCAAGCACCCAGCCTCCAGGATTGGTGAGGCCTGTCTATAGGAGTGGCTCACAGGTTTACATGTGTCCAGATATAGGTTTAGACATAGGTATACTATATCTAAGCAAGGGGTGTGTACACCACCTTACCCCAGCTGAGTGATCAGCCAGTTGTGTCAATTTAAGAACCAGCCAGGGGTGGCAAAAGATATGCTGCAGCCCCTGGTAGGCCTTAGTGGCTCCTGTGCCCTGTGCACCTATAGTGCATTCTACAGGGGCTGACAAGGAGTCCATTTCCAATTGGTATGTGCCTATAGCACATGTGTCATTAATTTAGTGAGAGAACAGCAGGCTGGGGGTCTGATCAGCAGGCCCACAGCCTCAGTAGTCGAAAACCAGTGAAGCAAAAAGCAAAAATTTGGGGTGACCATAGGATAGCAGACCCTACTCTCCTACATCATCCAACCCAGTAAGGACTTGGTTCACCAACCTTTGAAAAGTGGCAGGTGCATTCTTCAAACCAAAGGGCATTACCACAAACTGATAATGTCCACTAGGGGTAGAGAATGCTGTTTTGGCTTTTGACTCCTCAGCTAGTCTGATTTGCCAGTAGCCAGCTGTCAGATCAAATGTGCTCAGAAACTTGGCAGAAGCCAATCTGTCAATGAGCTCATCTGCTCTTGGAATGGGGTGAGCATCTGTCCTAGTGACAGCATTGAGACCCCTGTAATCCACGCAAAACCTCATTTCTCTCTTACCATCTTGGGTATGAGGTTTTGGCACCAGGACTACTGGGCTGGCCCATGGGCTCTCTGATGGCTCAATCACTCCAAGCTCCAACATCTTTTGCACCTCAGCCTTGATGCAATCCCTGACATGATCAGGTTGCCTGTAGATCTTATTCTTGACAGGCAGACTGTCACCAGTGTCCACAACATGGGTACACCAGTCAGTTTGGCTGGGTGTGAGTGAAAACATTTGCCTGTGAGCCTGCAAAACCTGTCTGCAGTCCCTCTGTTGCTGGTCAGTGAGGCTGCCTGCCAAGGCTACTCCATCAACTGAACCATCATCAGGGTTCTGAGAAAGCAGGTCTGGGAGAGGGTCACTCTCTTCCTCCTGTTCCCCATCTGTGGCCATGAGCAAGCTCATGTCCTCCCTGTCCACAAATGCTTTCAAGCGGTTCACATGGATTACCCTGTGAGGGCTCCTGGGTGTTCCAAAGTCTACCAAGTAGGTGACTTCCCCTTTCTTCTCAATAATAGGATAGGGTCCACTCCATTTGTCTTGGAGTGCTGCTGGAGCCACTGGCTCCAGTACCCATACCTTCTGTCCTGGTTGGAACTCTACCAGCACAGCCTTTTGGTCATGCCAAGCTTTCTGCAATTCTTGGCTGGCCTCCAGGTTTTTGGATGCTCTTTCCATGTACTCAGCCATCCTGGAGCGGAGACCAAGTACATAGTCCACTATGTCTAGTTTGGGCTTTTTGAGAGGTAACTCCCATCCTTCCTTCACCAAACACAATGGACCTCTCACAGGGTGGCCAAACAAAAGTTCAAAAGGGCTGTAGCCAACCCCCTTCTGTGGGACCTCTCTGTAAGCAAAGAGCAGGCAGGGTAAAAGAATGTCCCATTTCCGCCTGAGCTTCTCTGGTAATCCCTTTATCATGCCTTTAAGGGTCTTGTTAAATCTCTCCACAAGCCCATTGCATTGTGGATGGTATGGGGTGGTAAACTTATAGTTTACTCCACATTCCTTCCACATTGCTTTTAGATAGCTGGACATAAAATTTGTCCCTCTATCTGATAGTACCTCCTTAGGAAAGCCCACTCTTGAGAAAACTGCAATGAGGGCTTTTGCCACCACAGGGGCTGTGGTGGTCCTTAGGGGAATAGCCTCTGGGTACCTGGTGGCATGATCCACTACCACCAGTATGAATCTGTTCCCAGATGCTGTTTGGGGGTCCATTGGACCCACAATATCAATTCCAACTCTCTCAAAGGGGACCCCCACCACAGGTAGTGGTATTAGGGGGGCCTTTGTTGTGCCACCTGACTTACCACTGGCTTGGCAAGTGACACAGGAGCGACAAAACTCCTTGACATCCTCTGACATGTGAGGCCAGTGAAAGTGTGGAACAAGCCTGTCCCACGTCTTGTTCTGGCCTAAGTGTCCTGCAAGGGGAATATCATGGGCCAAGGTAAGGAGGAATCCCCTAAACTGCAGAGGTATCACCAACCTCCTGGTCATGCCAGGCTTGGGGGCTCTAGCCTCTGAGTAAAGGAGTCCCTCATCCCAATACACAGTATGGGTACCTTGGGCATCCCCAGCAGCCTCAGCAGCAGCCTGCTGTCTGAGGGGTTCAAGGGAAGGGCAATCTAATTGAGCCTGCCTCAGGTCTGCCCTTGAGGGTCCCCCTGTCCCCAGAAACTCAACCTGGTCAGGTTCAAGCTCCTCAGAGACAGTCTCCTCTTGGGCTGCAGAATCAGTTTCCTCTGAAACCTGATCCTCAACCTGGGGCAAGGTGGAAGGCGAGGCCTTTCCTCTCTTGCTCCTTCTCTTGGGTTGTGGCTGGTCTATTGTCTCAAGATCCACCACTGGTTCAGGAAGGCACTTCTTAGCCTGAGCCCTTGTCATGGCAAGGACATGCTCTGAAATCCCTAGCATTTCTGCATGAGTCCTGTACTCCACTTCTGACCATGCTGAGCTTTCAAGGTCATTGCCTAACAGACAGTCTACTGGTAGGTCTGCACTCACCACAACTTTCTTTAGGCCATCAACCCCTCCCCAGGAGAAGTTCACAACTGCCACACTATGGGAGGTAGTGGAGTTGCTTGCATTGGTTACTAGGTAGCTCTCTCCTAGTACAATCTGTCCAGGGTCCACAAAGCCAGGGGTCACCATGGTGACACTAGCACATGTGTCCCTGTAAGCTTGAGCCAGTTTCTCATTTATTAAGGGAGTCTGCCTGTATTTGCCCAGGTTAGTGGGGCTTACTGCAGTGGGCAACTCAATGTCCACATCATACAGGAGAACTGCCTGTGTAGGGACTCTGACTAGGCCAGATCCTACTTCAATACCCAGGGTCAACCCAGCTACACCCTTGGACTGTGTTCCACCACTGCTTACTGTACTTGGGGTTGCAGTTGCTTTAGGAGCTGTAGTGGTGGGAACTGGATTTGCCTTGGTGCACTCACTGCCCCAGTGTGAAACTGATTTGCAGGTATTACACCAAGGTGTCTTTGGACCTTTGTTCTTCTTCTTCTTGTTACCATTTTGGGAACCACCCTCCTTACTATTAGTTTGGGGGCCTGAAGACTTCTGGTCTTTTTCTTTATCTTTCTGATTCTGATTACCACCCTTCTGGTCTGTTTTCTTCTGGTCACCACCTTGG
This sequence comes from Lissotriton helveticus, assembly GCF_964261635.1. NCBI lineage: Eukaryota > Metazoa > Chordata > Amphibia > Caudata > Salamandridae > Lissotriton > Lissotriton helveticus. The sequence continues at coordinate 838,889 of NW_027611712.1, read as the reverse complement.
TTCTGGGGTTTCTGCTTAATCCTTGTTCTGACCCATTTGTCTGCCTTCTTTCCCAATTCTTGGGGAGAGGTCAGATCAGAGTCAATAAGGTATTGATGCAACAGCTGGTTTGTACAGTTATTAAGGATCTGTTCTCTCATCATAAGATTGTACAATCCTGTATAGTCTGAAACTTTACTTCCCTGTAACCAACCCTCCAAAGCCTTAGTGGCACACTCCACAAAATCAGTCCAGTCTTGAGTCTGTGCTTTCTGGGTGTCTCTGAACAACAACCTGTATTGCTCAGTGGTTAGGCCATACCCTTCAATGAGAGCACTCTTCAAAACAGAGTAGTTTTTGGCATCCTCAGGTCTAACTGTGAGGAGCCTGTCCCTCCCTTTCTCAGAAAAGGAGTACCACAAAATTGCAGCCCACTGATTCTCAGGAACCTGCTGTACCATGCAGGCTCTCTCAAGAGCAGTCATCCATTTGTGGATGTCATCCCCTTCTTTAAAGGGGGGCACAATTTTGGTCAGGTTTCTATTATCATAGGCCCTGTCTTTTTCTCTTGGAAAATTGCTGCCACCAGTGACATCTAAGCCACTTAATTTCTGCTCTCTTGCCAAGGCAAGTTTAGCTTGAGCTAAGGTAAGCTTAGCTTGACTCAGGGCTACCTCCTCTCTCTCTATCTGGAGTCTGACAGCCCTCATTCTAGCCCTATGCTCAGCTTTCTGAGAAGCACTCATGCCTCTCTCTGATTCTCTGGAGGCACTAGAAAGATGAGAGTCCCCTGAGGGAGATCTCACTCTTCTGTTGCCTGGGAGAATCACATGTTGGGTTCTGGGGAGGTGCTGGCCCTCTCCATTCCCCAGTAGGTCCAAGTTGGCCTGGCTAAGCCTACCAACTGGAACCTGGCTACCCTGATCCTGTACTTGTGAGTCCCCACCATCTGAGTCCTCATCCAAGTCATCATCATCCTCCTCCTCTTCAGGGGGATCAACTACAGGGGGTTCCCTCCAGTTCCTGTATCTAGGGAAGCTGCTTTTGCCTTCTCTAAGTCATCCTGTTCTAGGATTTCTACCAGGATTAGGCAGGTGGGGCTTCTGCCCCTTTTTAACCCTCTTGCTTTGCACAAGGCAATCAAGTCTCTGCGGGTTAGTTTGTCATATCCAAAAGTTGCCTGGGTAGGGTCAACTGTCACAGGACTAGACCCTGAGGCCTTTCCTGTGTCAGACATGGTTACTAGTGAGGTGTAAGTGGTGCACTTACCTACACTAAGTGTTTTCCTACTGGACCTTGCTAGTGAGTTGTAGTCAGGGGTGTGCTACTCCCTTCAACCTACAACTACTAAGTTCAGTAGAACTTAATATGCTAAGCTTTTGATTTTATATGTACCTAGAGGTACTTGATGTGATCTTTCAATTTGATATAAAGATTGCAATGGTAAAACAACAGCAAGCTCAAATCCGCACCGCTGCTCACCAATGTGAGAAGTTGGCCTGGTAGGGGATGTTTCCAATTCTGGAACCACCTACTACCTGACCAAACAATCCCCTTATGGTGTCTGGTTGTAAGTCAACCTTATTAGACAAGCTATCCTAGTGGTAGCATGGACTAAGCAGCCTAAAGGCTTAACTTAAGAGGTCGTGTTAAGCGAGCTGTTTTACCACATACAATCCTGTAATACCAAATGAAAGGACACCACACAAGTATATATTATAAAAATATATGTGTTTATTACTAAAAACAATCCCCAGTATTCTTTATGAATAAAGGGGCACAAGCGTTAAATCAAAAGCACTGTTTAAACATACAAAGTTGCACAATTATGGATGAGGGCAGGGGGCCACTCAAACCATATACTAAACAAGTGGTATAAGAGAGGCCACTCGAGCAGTGGTTAGGCCTAGGGCCTAGGGAATCGCTGGGAGCAGTCAGGACAAGCAATGCTGAAGTCGGGAATGGCCCTCGGGATTCGGGAGAGGTGCGGAAAGCGCACGCATGCACCAATGTTAACCAATGGTGCGTAAAAGTCAAATAGTTAAAGTTTAAGGACACTTCCGCTGAACCTAGAGGAACAAAACTTAACACACAGACCCTAGAGGTGTGCACCAGTGTGGGAACACCGGCGGAGCAAAGTTACCTCACCCACAGGAAGTGAATGCACAGGGTCGAAGTGGCGTCGGGTTTTGACACGCAGGCTCTTGGTGCTTGAAGCTGAAAGGGCTGCAGGCAGGGTGAAGACGAAGTGTCCGGTGGAGTCCAAGGGTGGACTCAAGTTGTAGAGTACCTGAAAGCAGAGGGGACAGAGTCTGGGTCACTCAGCAGTGACCAGGGTGGAACCAGGACGGAACCAGGCAATGTCGGGCGCAATCAGGTGGTCGTCGAGGCGCTTCTCTTCGCTGTCACGTGGGCTCTGGGGCATCTGCGACGTCCAGGAGCAGGTCACGATCTGTCCCACGCAGGCTCTCACCGTCGGTGCAGTCGGCTTCCGGTTTGGAGCAAACAAGCCTTGGTAAGAGCAATCCACGCGGGATTGGAAGATGGCGTCTCACTCGGACCAGGAAGGTCAGAGTCGGGGCTCCCTTTCAGGGGAGCTGGTGTGGATCTGGAGCAACCAGAATCACGAGTCTTCTTTTGTAGTTCGTCGGCACAGGGACCACAAGCCAGCTGGCAAGTGACCGGGCCAACGCGTTGAGCCAAATCGTGCCAAAGGGCCCCACGCAGCACTCGTCGAGTGTGGAGGGCTGAACTTCGGCTCAGGAGTAGCTCAGGGTGGGGGCTTCTCAAACCCCGGTGTACAGCTTCGAGGGTCACTCGTGGGCTGCACGGTCAGCGTCTCGTGGTCACTTCAAGATGGCGTGCCCCACGCTTCTGGTCGCCTCCACGGGTCTCAGCTTTGCAGGGACTGTGGATCGGGCTGTTAGAAGCTGGGCAGGCTTGATCTCGTCGGTCTCAGTCGCTCGAGTTCCGGCGGGAACTGCAACCAAGTAGACGTCGAGGGCTGGATGGTGCCTGCTGCTGCAGGGTGGTCACTCCTTGACCACAAGGGAGATTCTTCGGGCTTCCACGTTGAGATGGAGGGCGAAGGGTCCAGAATATCGTTTCAAATGTTTCTTCCAGGAAATCTGATGTGCATTGGCACTGCTCCCACTCTTATTCGAATCTGGTGGGCGTGATTACCTGCTAGGTCCCCTCCTATGGGTGGGACCCAGGAAGTGGGTGGATACACCCCCTTCCTTTGATCCAGGCCGCCCTGGCACGAGGGCTGGAGTGCCCCAGAACCGGTTTGGCCGGATTATGCAAGGGGCAGCCTTGTGCGCCCCAGGCAGTGTCTGGTTTCTTTCAAACCTCCCTGCTACAATACACTATCTCCTGTCTGGAGGGCGGTGACACCCTCCTGTGACAGGAAACCCTTTGTCCAGGACCCCCTTGACTGGGTTTCGGTCAGCTCCAGGGGTCCAGACATTTGTCTGTGGCAGAGGCATCCATTTTGTGGATCTTAAGGCCTTTGGAGAAATCAACCGCATTAAAGTGAAGTAACATGTCTTACCCCTCTAGAGGGGTGGAATGCCATCCCCGTCGCCAGAACTGGCGAGGGGATGGTATTCCAAAGCGTATGACACCTTACACGACATGTTTTGATAAAGCCAAACCAGAGTTGCTAAATAACCGCGAGGATTATAAGGCACTTAATAGTATATGGTATGGCATTATCCTGAAACAGCTTAGGGATTTGTTCCCGACGGCTGCAGACAGGCTCAGCTCATGCTAGAGCTCCATCTCACATAAAAACCATGCACCCAGCCTCCAGGATTGGTGAGGCCTGTCTATAGGAGTGGCTCACAGGTTTACATGTGTCCAGATATAGGTTTAGACATAGGTATACTATATCTAAGCAAGGGGTGTGTACACCACCTTACCCCAGCTGAGTGATCAGCCAGTTGTGTCAATTTAAGAACCAGCCAGGGGTGGCAAAAGATATGCTGCAGCCCCTGGTAGGCCTTAGTGGCTCCTGTGCCCTGTGCACCTATAGTGCATTCTACAGGGGCTGACAAGGAGTCCATTTCCAATTGGTATGTGCCTATAGCACATGTGTCATCAATTTAGTGAGAGAACAGCAGGCTGGGGGTCTGATCAGCAGGCCCACAGCCTCAGTAGTCGAAAACCAGTGAAGCAAAAAGCAAAAATTTGGGGTGACCATAGGATAGCAGACCCTACTCTCCTACAGGGACCAAGCACAGCTTGGGGACCAAGAGCAACCAGGGGGACCAAGCACAGCCTGGGGGACCAAGCAGCCTGGGGGACCAAGCACAGCCAGGGGTACCAAGCACAGCCAGGGGGACCAAGAGCAACCAGGGGGACCAAGCACAGCCTGGGGGACCAAGCACAGCCTGGGGGACCAAGAGCAACCAGGGGGACCAAGCACAGCCTGGGGGACCAAGCACAGCCTGGGGGACTGTAGGAAGGTGGCTACCTGACTATGGTTACCCCAGATTTTTTGCCTGTGTTTAGCTGGTTTTTTTACTTAGTTGACCTGGTTCCCTGCTAATCAGGGCCCCAGGCCATCTGCTCTCTCTGTAAAATGGATTCCATGTACCCTAGGTACATACCACAATTGGAAATGGACTCCTTGTCAGCCCCTGTATAATGCACTATAGGTGCCAAGGGCATAGGAGCCACCAAGGCCTACCAGGGGCTGCAGCATATCTTTTGCCACCCCTGGCTGGTTCTTAAATTGACACAACTGGCTGATCACTCAGCTGGGGTAAGGTGGTGTAACCACCCCTTACTTAGATATAGTATACCTATATCTAAACCTATATCTGGACACATATCAACCTGTGAGCCACTCCTATGGAAGGCCTAATGTGAGAAGTTGGCCTGATAGGTGATGTTTCCAATTCTGGAACCACCTATTATCAGACCAAACAATCCCTTATGGTGTCTGGTTGTAAGTCAACCTTATTAGACAAGCTATCCTAGGGGTAGCATGGACTAAGCAGCCTAAAGGCTTAACTTAAGAGGTCGTGTTAAGCGAGCTGTTTTACCACATACAATCCTGTAATATCAAATGAAAGGACACCACACAAGTATGTATTATAAAAATATATGTGTTTATTACTAAAGACAATCCCCAGTATTCTTTATGAATAAAGGGGCACAAGCGTTAAATCAAAAGCACTGTTTAAACATACAAGTTGCACAATTATGGATGAGGGCGGGTGGCCACTCAAACCATATACTAAACAAGTGGTATAAGAGATGCCACTCGAGCAGTGGTTAGGCCTAGGGCCTAGGGAATCGCTGGGAGCAGTCAGGACAAGCAATGCTGAAGTCGGGAATGGCCCTCGGGCTTCGGCTGCACCAGTGCTGCTTCGGCTGCACTGGTGCAGCTTCTCAGACTTGAGGCGTTGCACCAGTGCAGCATAGAAAAGAAACTTTTTAATAAAAGGATTTAAAACTAATTCAAGATATACATTATCTAAGGAATGTTATAAAAACTCAGATATGGAGAATATTTTTCATTTTCGTCCATTTTTGACCGTTTTGGAGCACTTTGAAGCACTGATGCAGCTTTGGGATTTTTATGGTTATTTTGATCAGAGATGCTCCTAATGTGTTTAAAATTCATGTGGGATGTATCCAAGACACTGCCATCACACCTATATAGTTTTTAAATGATTTTGATGTATTAAAATTTTGACCTCCATAAGGGGGGAAAGGTTGAACTTTTACCCCGCTCGGAGTTCCATGACTTTCGTGACCTTGTCCCCCTGAAATTTAAAATTGCATTTTCAAAGTAATGTGTACAACTATTCATTCTGTGTCATTCATTGTGTGTTTAGCATGCTATTGGGCCACTGTAGCACTTGTTTTTTTTCGTTTTTATGCATTTTTGACCGTTTTTGAACACTTTGATGCTCCAAATGGTCTTTGGACTTTTTGCTTCATGGAGATTTCAAAAGTGTTAGAAATTCATTTTGGAGGCACACAGAACAGTGCAAATGCAGTTACATAGCATTCAGGAGACTGCAATTACACCTATATAGTTTTTAAAAGATTTTGATGTAATAACATTTTTGACCTCCATGGGGAGGGCCCTTAAGCTGAACTTTTACCCAGCTCGGAGTTCCATGACCTTGTCCCCCTGAAATTGAAAATCGAATTTTCAAAGTGTTTAGTAAAACTGTTCATTCTGTGTCATTCATTATGTCTTTAGCCTGCTATTGGACCACTGCAGCACTATGTTTTGTTAATTTTAACCCAATGTTGACCTTTTTTGACCACTTTGATGCACCAGTGAAGTTTTTGGACTTAGTCATTTTTCACTTTATGGTGACTTCAAAAGTGTTAGAAATTCATTTTGTAAATACCTAGAACGGTGCAAATGCAGCCATATAGCATTCAGGGCACAACAATTACACCTATATAGTTTTTAAATGATTTTGATGCAATAACATTTTTGACCTCCATGGGGAGGGCACTCAAGCTAAACTTTTACCTAGCTCCGAGTTCCACGACCTCGGGTGGAAAAAGTGACTTTGCCCCCTTAAACCCAAAAACTTCAAAAAGTCACCCCTGGAGGCCAGAAATGGGTCTTAGACACTCTTGGTATGTCATCTGAGGTATACTATGGTGTTCTTGGGTCCAGAACTAGAAATGTGATGTGACTCTGATATTTAGGGTGTAGGAGAGTAGGGTCTGCTATCCTATGGTCACCCCAAATTTTTGCTTTTTGCTTCACTGGTTTTCGACTACTGAGGCTGTGGGCCTGCTGATCAGACCCCCAGCCTGCTGTTCTCTCACTAAATTAATGACACATGTGCTATAGGCACATGTAGGAGAGTAGGGTCTGCTATCCTATGGTCACCCCAAATTTTTGCTTTTTGCTTCACTGGTTTTCGACTACTGAGGCTGTGGGCCTGCTGATCAGACCCCCAGCCTGCTGTTCTCTCACTAAATTAATGACACATGTGCTATAGGCACATACCAATTGGAAATGGACTCCTTGTCAGCCCCTGTAGAATGCACTATAGGTGCACAGGGCACAGGAGCCACTAAGGCCTACCAGGGGCTGCAGCATATCTTTTGCCACCCCTGGCTGGTTCTTAAATTGACACAACTGGCTGATCACTCAGCTGGGGTAAGGTGGTGTACACACCCCTTGCTTAGATATAGTATACCTATGTCTAAACCTATATCTGGACACATGTAAACCTGTGAGCCACTCCTATAGACAGGCCTCACCAATCCTGGAGGCTGGGTGCTTGGTTTTTATGTGAGATGGAGCTCTAGCATGAGCTGAGCCTGTCTGCAGCCGTCGGGAACAAATCCCTAAGCTGTTTCAGGATAATGCCATACCATATACTATTAAGTGCCTTATAATCCTCGCGGTTATTTAGCAACTCTGGTTTGGCTTTATCAAAACATGTCGTGTAAGGTGTCATACGCTTTGGAATACCATCCCCTCGCCAGTTCTGGCGACGGGGATGGCATTCCACCCCTCTAGAGGGGTAAGACATGTTACTTCACTTTAATGCGGTTGATTTCTCCAAAGGCCTTAAGATCCACAAAATGGATGCCTCTGCCACAGACAAATGTCTGGACCCCTGGAGCTGACCGAAACCCAGTCAAGGGGGTCCTGGACAAAGGGTTTCCTGTCACAGGAGGGTGTCACCGCCCTCCAGACAGGAGATAGTGTATTGTAGCAGGGAGGTTTGAAAGAAACCAGACACTGCCTGGGGCGCACAAGGCTGCCCCTTGCATAATCCGGCCAAACCGGTTCTGGGGCACTCCAGCCCTCGTGCCAGGGCGGCCTGGATCAAAGGAAGGGGGTGTATCCACCCACTTCCTGGGTCCCACCCATAGGAGGGGACCTAGCAGGTAATCACGCCCACCAGATTCGAATAAGAGTGGGAGCAGTGCCAATGCACATCAGATTTCCTGGATGTAGGAAGGTGGCTACCTGACTATGGTTACCCCAGATTTTTTTGCCTGTGTTTAGCTGGTTTTTTTTGACTTAGTTGACCTGGTTCCCTGCTAATCAGGGCCCCAGGCCATCTGCTCTCTCTGTAAAATGGACACATGTGCTATAGGCACATACCAATTGGAAATGGACTCCTTGTCAGCCCCTGTAGAATGCACTATAGGTGCACAGGGCACAGGAGCCACTAAGGCCTACCAGGGGCTGCAGCATATTGTGAGAAGTTGGCCTGGTAGGGGATGTTTCCAATTCTGGAACCACCTACTACCTGACCAAACAATCCCCTTATGGTGTCTGGTTGTAAGTCAACCTTATTAGACAAGCTATCCTAGTGGTAGCATGGACTAAGCAGCCTAAAGGCTTAACTTAAGAGGTCGTGTTAAGCGAGCTGTTTTACCACATACAATCCTGTAATACCAAATGAAAGGACACCACACAAGTATATATTATAAAAATATATGTGTTTATTACTAAAAACAATCCCCAGTATTCTTTATGAATAAAGGGGCACAAGCGTTAAACCAAAAGCACTGTTTAAACATACAAAGTTGCACAATTATGGATGAGGGCAGGGGGCCACTCAAACCATATACTAAACAAGTGGTATAAGAGAGGCCACTCGAACAGTGGTTAGGCCTAGGGCCTAGGGAATCGCTGGGAGCAGTCAGGACAAGCAATGCTGAAGTCGGGAATGGCCCTCGGGATTCGGGAGATGTGCGGAAAGCGCACGCATGCACCAATGTTAACCAATGGTGCGTAAAAGTCAAATAGTTAAAGTTTAAGGACACTTCCGCTGAACCTAGAGGAACAAAACTTAACACACAGACCCTAGAGGTGTGCACCAGTGTGGGAACACCGGCGGAGCAAAGTTACCTCACCCACAGGAAGTGGGTGCACAGGGTCGAGGTGGCGTCGGGTTTTGACACGCAGGCTCTTGGTGCTTGAAGCTGAAAGGGCTGCAGGCAGGGTGAAGACGAAGTGTCCGGTGGAGTCCAAGAGTGGACTCAAGTTGTAGAGTACCTGAAAGCAGAGGGGACAGAGTCTGGGTCACTCAGCAGTGACCAGGGTGGAACCAGGACGGAACCAGGCAATGTCGGGCGCAATCAGGTGGTCGTCGAGGCGCTTCTCTTCGCTGTCACGTGGGCTCTGGGGCATCTGCGACGTCCAGGAGCAGGTCACGATCTGTCCCACGCAGGCTCTCACCGTCGGTGCAGTCGGCTTCCGGTTTGGAGCAAACAAGCCTTGGTAAGAGCAATCCACGCGGGATTGGAAGATGGCGTCTAACTCGGACCAGGAAGGTCAGAGTCGGGGCTCCCTTTCAGGGGAGCTGGTGTGGATCTGGAGCAACCAGAATCACGAGTCTTCTTTTGTAGTTCGTCGGCACAGGGACCACAAGCCAGCTGGCAAGTGACCGGGCCAACGCGTTGAGCCAAATCGTGCCAAAGGGCCCCACGCAGCACTCGTCGAGTGTGGAGGGCTGAACTTCGGCTCAGGAGTAGCTCAGGGTGGGGGCTTCTCAAACCCCGGTGTACAGCTTCGAGGGTCACTCGTGGGCTGCACGGTCAGCGTCTCGTGGTCACTTCAAGATGGCGTGCCCCACGCTTCCGGTCGCCTCCACGGGTCTCAGCTTTGCAGGGACTGTGGATCGGGCTGTTAGAAGCTGGGCAGGCTTGATCTCGTCGATCTCAGTCGCTCGAGTTCCGGCGGGAACTGCAACCAAGTAGACGTCGAGGGCTGGATGGTGCCTGCTGCTGCAGGGTGGTCACTCCTTGACCACAAGGGAGATTCTTCGGGCTTCCACGTTGAGATGGAGGGCGAAGGGTCCAGAATATCGTTTCAAATGTTTCTTCCAGGAAATCTGATGTGCATTGGCACTGCTCCCACTCTTATTCGAATCTGGTGGGCGTGATTACCTGCTAGGTCCCCTCCTATGGGTGGGACCCAGGAAGTGGGTGGATACACCCCCTTCCTTTGATCCAGGCCGCCCTGGCACGAGGGCTGGAGTGCCCCAGAACCGGTTTGGCCGGATTATGCAAGGGGCAGCCTTGTGCGCCCCAGGCAGTGTCTGGTTTCTTTCAAACCTCCCTGCTACAATACACTATCTCCTGTCTGGAGGGCGGTGACACCCTCCTGTGACAGGAAACCCTTTGTCCAGGACCCCCTTGACTGGGTTTCGGTCAGCTCCAGGGGTCCAGACATTTGTCTGTGGCAGAGGCATCCATTTTGTGGATCTTAAGGTCTTTGGAGAAATCAACCGCATTAAAGCAAAGTAACATGTCTTACCCCTCTAGAGGGGTGGAATGCCATCCCCGTCGCCAGAACTGGCGAGGGGATGGTATTCCAAAGCGTATGACACCTTACACGACATGTTTTGATAAAGCCAAACCAGAGTTGCTAAATAACCGCGAGGATTATAAGGCACTTAATAGTATATGGTATGGCATTATCCTGAAACAGCTTAGGGATTTGTTCCCGACGGCTGCAGACAGGCTCAGCTCATGCTAGAGCTCCATCTCACATAAAAACCATGCACCCAGCCTCCAGGATTGGTGAGGCCTGTCTATAGGAGTGGCTCACAGGTTTACATGTGTCCAGATATAGGTTTAGACATAGGTATACTATATCTAAGCAAGGGGTGTGTACACCACCTTACCCCAGCTGAGTGATCAGCCAGTTGTGTCAATTTAAGAACCAGCCAGGGGTGGCAAAAGATATGCTGCAGCCCCTGGTAGGCCTTAGTGGCTCCTGTGCCCTGTGCACCTATAGTGCATTCTACAGGGGCTGACAAGGAGTCCATTTCCAATTGGTATGTACCTAGGGTACATGGAATCTATTTTACAGAGAGAGCAGATGGCCTGGGGCCCTGATTAGCAGGGAACCAGGTCAACTAAGTCAAAAAACCAGCTAAACACAGGCAAAAAATCTGGGGTAACCATAGTCAGGTAGCCACCTTCCTACATAACCCCCCCCCAAACGAAAGGAGATAAGGCTATCCTTGGCCAGGTAAGCCTATATTGCCTGAGTGGCCATATAAGGAAGTACCTGCACTAGCATGGGTACCCCCTGTCTCATGGTCCACTAAGCAGTCCCTCACCCTTTGGGTATTAGAGGGTCTCCACCATAGGGAATCACTACCTTGGGTGTGTTTATGCAAAGTTAAAGGCTGGTTTGGATATGGAGTATTGAAGTGAGGCTCTACTAATTTAGGGCTTAGCTTCCTCCAATTATCTTCCACCATGTGTGCCTTTCTTTCTTTAACTGAGTTGCACTGTGCTCTCAGGGTCAACCTCTGGCTACCTAAAGCTGGAGGCTGGGTCCCTCTGTTTGGCTTGCTGGAGGGACAGTTCAGGTTTGGGCCCTTTGGGTCCCAGGTTTGGCTGTGCCCAACAGAATCCATCTGGGGGAGGTCCCTAACTGTTTTTAAGGGGGCTCCCTCAGGAGTTTTTAAAGTTTTCACCTTACTAGGGCTACTAGTTTTGGTGCACCTAATCTTTTGATGGGGGTGCTTTATTTGACAGGGGGCCCTCTGGGTCTCACTGTCCTTCTTGTCCTCTGCAGCCCTGGGCTGGCTAAGGCAAGGGAGAGAGGGGCAGGTTACCTGCTCCAGACTGGGTCCCACCTGAGAAGGGTCCACTGACATCAGAGGTTCTGTCAGGCTAGGCCCAACCACCTCTGGGGCAGTTCCTTCATCAGGGGTGTAGGAAGGTGGCTACCTGACTATGGTTACCCCAGATTTTTTGCCTGTGTTTAGCTGGTTTTTTGACTTAGTTGACCTGGTTCCCTGCTAATCAGGGCCCCAGGCCATCTGCTCTCTCTGTAAAATAGATTCCATGTACCCTAGGTACATACCAATTGGAAATGGACTCCTTGTCAGCCCCTGTAGAATGCACTATAGGTGCACAGGGCACAGGAGCCACTAAGGCCTACCAGGGGCTGCAGCATATCTTTTGCCACCCCTGGCTGGTTCTTAAATTGACACAACTGGCTGATCACTCAGCTGGGGTAAGGTGGTGTACACACCCCTTGCTTAGATATAGTATACCTATGTCTAAACCTATATCTGGACACATGTAAACCTGTGAGCCACTCCTATAGACAGGCCTCACCAATCCTGGAGGCTGGGTGCATGGTTTTTATGTGAGATGGAGCTCTAGCATGAGCTGAGCCTGTCTGCAGCCGTCGGGAACAAATCCCTAAGCTGTTTCAGGATAATGCCATACCATATACTATTAAGTGCCTTATAATCCTCGCGGTTATTTAGCAACTCTGGTTTGGCTTTATCAAAACATGTCGTGTAAGGTGTCATACGCTTTGGAATACCATCCCCTCGCCAGTTCTGGCGACGGGGATGGCATTCCACCCCTCTAGAGGGGTAAGACATGTTACTTTGCTTTAATGCGGTTGATTTCTCCAAAGACCTTAAGATCCACAAAATGGATGCCTCTGCCACAGACAAATGTCTGGACCCCTGGAGCTGACCGAAACCCAGTCAAGGGGGTCCTGGACAAAGGGTTTCCTGTCACAGGAGGGTGTCACCGCCCTCCAGACAGGAGATAGTGTATTGTAGCAGGGAGGTTTGAAAGAAACCAGACACTGCCTGGGGCGCACAAGGCTGCCCCTTGCATAATCCGGCCAAACCGGTTCTGGGGCACTCCAGCCCTCGTGCCAGGGCGGCCTGGATCAAAGGAAGGGGGTGTATCCACCCACTTCCTGGGTCCCACCCATAGGAGGGGACCTAGCAGGTAATCACGCCCACCAGATTCGAATAAGAGTGGGAGCAGTGCCAATGCACATCAGATTTCCTGGAAGAAACATTTGAAACGATATTCTGGACCCTTCGCCCTCCATCTCAACGTGGAAGCCCGAAGAATCTCCCTTGTGGTCAAGGAGTGACCACCCTGCAGCAGCAGGCACCATCCAGCCCTCGACGTCTACTTAGTTGCAGTTCCCGCCGGAACTCGAGCGACTGAGATCGACGAGATCAAGCCTGCCCAGCTTCTAACAGCCCGATCCACAGTCCATGCAAAGCTGAGACCCGTGGAGGCGACCGGAAGCGTGGGGCACGCCATCTTGAAGTGACCACGAGACGCTGACCGTGCAGCCCACGAGTGACCCTCGAAGCTGTACACCGGGGTTTAAGAAGCCCCCACCCTGAGCTACTCCTGAGCCGAAGTTCAGCCCTCCACACTCGACGAGTGCTGCGTGGGGCCCTTTGGCACGATTTGGCTCAACGCGTTGGCCCGGTCACTTGCCAGCTGGCTTGTGGTCCCTGTGCCGACGAACTACCAAAGAAGACTCGTGAATCTGGTTGCTCCAGATCCACACCAGCTCCCCTGAAAAGGAGCCCCGACTCTGACCTTCCTGGTCCGAGTGAGAAGCAATCTTCCGATCCGGCGTGGATTGCTCTTACCAAGGCTTGTTTGCTCCAAACCTGAAGCCGACTGCACCGACGGTGAGAGCCTGCGTGGGACAGATCGTGACCTGCTCCTGGACGTCGCAGATGCCCCAGAGCCCACGTGACAGCGGAGAGAAGCTCCTCGACGACCACCTGATTGCGCCCGACATTGCCTGGTTCCGTCCTGGTTCCACCCTGGTCACTGCTGAGTGACCCAGACTCTGTCCCCTCTGCTTTCAGGTACTCTACAACTTGAGTCCACCCTTGGACTCCACCGGACACTTCGTCTTCACCCTGCCTGCAGCCCTTTCAGCTTCAAGCACCAAGAGCCTGCGTGTCAAAACCCGACGCCACTTCGACCCTGTGCACCCACTTCCTGTGGGTGAGGTAACTTTGCTCCGCCGGTGTTCCCACACTGGTGCACACCTCTAGGGTCTGTGTGTTAAGTTTTGTTCCTCTAGGTTCAGCGGAAGTGTCCTTAAACTTTAACTCTTTGACTTTTACGCACCATTGGTTAACATTGGTGCATGCGTGCGCTTTCCGCACATCTCCCGAATCCCGAGGGCCATTCCCGACTTCAGCATTGCTTGTCCTGACTGCTCCCAGCGATTCCCTAGGCCCTAGGCCTAACCACTGTTCGAGTGGCCTCTCTTATACCACTTGTTTAGTATATGGTTTGAGTGGCCCCCCGCCCTCATCCATAATTGTGCAACTTGTATGTTTAAACAGTGCTTTTTGATTTAACGCTTGTGCCCCTTTATTCATAAAGAATACTGGGGATTGTTTTTAGTAATAAACACATATATTTTTATAATATATACTTGTGTGGTGTCCTTTCATTTGGTATTACAGGATTGTATGTGGTAAAACAGCTCGCTTAACACGACCTCTTAAGTTAAGCCTTTAGGCTGCTTAGTCCATGCTACCCCTAGGATAGCTTGTCTAATAAGGTTGACTTACAACCAGACACCATAAGGGATTGTTTGGTCAGGTAGTAGGTGGTTCCAGAATTGGAAACATCCCCTACCAGGCCAACTTCTCACAAGGGGTAAGATCAGTTCCCTGAGGAGGCTGATCCTGTCCTAAAGTCTGGTGAGGGGGAGATTTCTCTTCCTCCTCCATGCTCTCAGTTTGTGTGGAGTTATCCATCATTTCAGGTTTCACAACACACGTGTCAGTTTGAGTTTGGGCTGTGGCCATCACAGCCCCACCAACCTTTTCAGGAGGAGACTCAGTTTGGGTTTCTGCTGTTATCATAACAGCTTTGCTATTCTGTTCAGGAAGAGCTTTTGCTAAAGATGGGGCAGGGAGTATCTCCGCCCTACCAACCTTTTCAGGGAGGACATCTTGAATTGGGGCTGTAGCCATTACAGCCCCACTAACCTTTCCATTGGAATTTACCATCCTAGAATGGATTTCCTGTTCAACCCCAGCCCAGGCTGAGATTTCTAAATCATTACCCAGTAGACAGTCTACAGGCAAGTTTGGGGACACTGCCACTCTCTTTGGGCCAGTGACACCTCCCCAGCTGAGACTTACTACTGCCATGGGATGATTTGTTTGGATGCCATCAATGTTTATTACCTGGTATGTGGCACCAGGTAAAAGTTGCTTAGAGGGGACTATGCCATCAGCCACCATGGTGATGCTAGCCCCTGTGTCTCTAAAAGCTTCAACTCTTAAACCATTGATGATGGGTTCTTGTCTATACTTGCTCAAAGTATTTGGGCAAGCAGAGAAGTTGGCAAACCCCATGCCAGCCTCATAAACAAGATCATTGGGTGATGGGGACCTGGATAGGCCAGGGTCCACCTGATTTCCAAAAGTAAACCCACCCAGATTCCTGGGTGTGCTTCCACTTCCTGGGGGATTACTGCTGACAGTAACAGGAGGTGTTGAAGCTGGCTTTGGAGGTATATTTTCTTTATTGTTATTCTTGGGACAACAGCTGTCTGTTTTGTAATGCCCCACCTGTTTACAGGGATAACAATAGGGTTTTTTCTCAGTTGAAGAAGTGTCTTGGGACCCACCCCCATCCTTGGAGTTTTGGGGCCCTGGGGAAGTCTTTTCTTTATTTTTATCCCCACCCTTATCTTGAGGCTTGGTAGACTCCTTCTTCTGGTTACTGTCCTGATTCTTAGGCCTAATCCTGGTTCTGACCCATTTGTCTGCCTTCTTTCCCAATTCTTGGGGAGAGGTCAGATCAGAGTCCACCAGGTGCTGGTGTAAGAGCTGGTTCTGACAATTACTTAGGATCTGCTCCCTCATAATCAAATTATACAATCCTGTAAAGTCATGTACTTTGCTGCCATGTAGCCAACCCTCCAGAGCCTTAGTTGCACAATCAACAAAATCAGTCCAGTCCTGAGTCTGTGTCTTCTGGGTGTCTCTGAACTTGAACCTGTACTGTTCAGTGGTTAAGCCAAACCCATCTATCAGAACACTCTTCAGGACTTTGTAATTGTTTGCATCCTCATGTCTGACAGTGAGGAGCTTGTCCCTCCCTTTCTCTGAAAAGGAGTACCATAAGATTGCTGCCCACTGTTCCTCAGGAACCTGCTGTACCATGCAGGCTCTCTCAAGAGCAGTCATCCACTTGTGGATGTCATCCCCTTCCTTGTAGGGGGGCACAATCTTTGTCAGGTTTCTACTATCATAGGACCTGGGTTTCTCTTTAGGAATATTGCTGCCACCAGTGGCATCTAAGCCACACAATTTCTGCTCTCTTGCCAAGGCAAGTTTAGCTTGAGCTAAGGTAAGCTTAGCTTGACTCAGGGCTACCTCCTCTCTCTCTATCTGGAGTCTGACAGCCCTCATTCTAGCCCTATGCTCAGCTTTCTGAGAAGCACTCATGCCTCTCTCTGATTCTCTGGAGGCACTAGAAAGATGAGAGTCCCCTGAGGGAGATCTCACTCTTCTGTTGCCTGGGAGAATCACATGTTGGGTTCTGGGGAGGTGCTGGCCCTCTCCATTCCCCAGTAGGTCCAAGTTGGCCTGGCTAAGCCTACCAACTGGAACCTGGCTACCCTGATCCTGAACTTCTAAGTCCTCAACATCTGAGTCCTCATCTAAGTCATCATCATCCTCCTCCTCCTGAGGGGGATCAGTTTCAGGGGGGTTCCCTCCACTTCCTGTGTCTAGGGAAGCTGCCTTTGCCTTTTCTAAGTCATCCTGTTCTAGGATTTCTACCAGGATTAGGCAGGTGGGGCTTCTGCCCCTTTTTAACCCTCTTGCTTTGCACAAGGCAATCAAGTCTCTGCGGGTTAGTTTGTCATATCCAAAAGTTGCCTGGGTAAGGTCAACTGTCACAGGAGTAGACCCTGAGGCTTTTCCTGTGTCAGACATGGTTACTAGTGAGGTGTAAGTGGTGCACTTACCTACACTAAGTGTTTTCCTACTGTACCTTGCTAGTGAGTTGTAGTCAGGGTGTGCTAATCCCTTCAACCTACAACTACTAAGTTCAGTAGAACTTAATATGCTAAGCTTTTGATTTATATGTACCTAGAGGTACTTGATGTGATCTTTCAATTTGATATAAAGATTGCAATGGTAAAACAACAGCAAGCTCAAATCCGCACCGCTGCTCACCAATGTGAGAAGTTGGCCTGGTAGGGGATGTTTCCAATTCTGGAACCACCTACTACCTGACCAAACAATCCCCTTATGGTGTCTGGTTGTAAGTCAACCTTATTAGACAAGCTATCCTAGTGGTAGCATGGACTAAGCAGCCTAAAGGCTTAACTTAAGAGGTCGTGTTAAGCGAGCTGTTTTACCACATACAATCCTGTAATACCAAATGAAAGGACACCACACAAGTATATATTATAAAAATATATGTGTTTATTACTAAAAACAATCCCCAGTATTCTTTATGAATAAAGGGGCACAAGCGTTAAACCAAAAGCACTGTTTAAACATACAAAGTTGCACAATTATGGATGAGGGCAGGGGGCCACTCAAACCATATACTAAACAAGTGGTATAAGAGAGGCCACTCGAACAGTGGTTAGGCCTAGGGCCTAGGGAATCGCTGGGAGCAGTCAGGACAAGCAATGCTGAAGTCGGGAATGGCCCTCGGGATTCGGGAGATGTGCGGAAAGCGCACGCATGCACCAATGTTAACCAATGGTGCGTAAAAGTCAAATAGTTAAAGTTTAAGGACACTTCCGCTGAACCTAGAGGAACAAAACTTAACACACAGACCCTAGAGGTGTGCACCAGTGTGGGAACACCGGCGGAGCAAAGTTACCTCACCCACAGGAAGTGGGTGCACAGGGTCGAGGTGGCGTCGGGTTTTGACACGCAGGCTCTTGGTGCTTGAAGCTGAAAGGGCTGCAGGCAGGGTGAAGACGAAGTGTCCGGTGGAGTCCAAGAGTGGACTCAAGTTGTAGAGTACCTGAAAGCAGAGGGGACAGAGTCTGGGTCACTCAGCAGTGACCAGGGTGGAACCAGGACGGAACCAGGCAATGTCGGGCGCAATCAGGTGGTCGTCGAGGCGCTTCTCTTCGCTGTCACGTGGGCTCTGGGGCATCTGCGACGTCCAGGAGCAGGTCACGATCTGTCCCACGCAGGCTCTCACCGTCGGTGCAGTCGGCTTCCGGTTTGGAGCAAACAAGCCTTGGTAAGAGCAATCCACGCGGGATTGGAAGATGGCGTCTCACTCGGACCAGGAAGGTCAGAGTCGGGGCTCCCTTTCAGGGGAGCTGGTGTGGATCTGGAGCAACCAGAATCACGAGTCTTCTTTTGTAGTTCGTCGGCACAGGGACCACAAGCCAGCTGGCAAGTGACCGGGCCAACGCGTTGAGCCAAATCGTGCCAAAGGGCCCCACGCAGCACTCGTCGAGTGTGGAGGGCTGAACTTCGGCTCAGGAGTAGCTCAGGGTGGGGGCTTCTCAAACCCCGGTGTACAGCTTCGAGGGTCACTCGTGGGCTGCACGGTCAGCGTCTCGTGGTCACTTCAAGATGGCGTGCCCCACGCTTCCGGTCGCCTCCACGGGTCTCAGCTTTGCAGGGACTGTGGATCGGGCTGTTAGAAGCTGGGCAGGCTTGATCTCGTCGATCTCAGTCGCTCGAGTTCCGGCGGGAACTGCAACCAAGTAGACGTCGAGGGCTGGATGGTGCCTGCTGCTGCAGGGTGGTCACTCCTTGACCACAAGGGAGATTCTTCGGGCTTCCACGTTGAGATGGAGGGCGAAGGGTCCAGAATATCGTTTCAAATGTTTCTTCCAGGAAATCTGATGTGCATTGGCACTGCTCCCACTCTTATTCGAATCTGGTGGGCGTGATTACCTGCTAGGTCCCCTCCTATGGGTGGGACCCAGGAAGTGGGTGGATACACCCCCTTCCTTTGATCCAGGCCGCCCTGGCACGAGGGCTGGAGTGCCCCAGAACCGGTTTGGCCGGATTATGCAAGGGGCAGCCTTGTGCGCCCCAGGCAGTGTCTGGTTTCTTTCAAACCTCCCTGCTACAATACACTATCTCCTGTCTGGAGGGCGGTGACACCCTCCTGTGACAGGAAACCCTTTGTCCAGGACCCCCTTGACTGGGTTTCGGTCAGCTCCAGGGGTCCAGACATTTGTCTGTGGCAGAGGCATCCATTTTGTGGATCTTAAGGTCTTTGGAGAAATCAACCGCATTAAAGCAAAGTAACATGTCTTACCCCTCTAGAGGGGTGGAATGCCATCCCCGTCGCCAGAACTGGCGAGGGGATGGTATTCCAAAGCGTATGACACCTTACACGACATGTTTTGATAAAGCCAAACCAGAGTTGCTAAATAACCGCGAGGATTATAAGGCACTTAATAGTATATGGTATGGCATTATCCTGAAACAGCTTAGGGATTTGTTCCCGACGGCTGCAGACAGGCTCAGCTCATGCTAGAGCTCCATCTCACATAAAAACCATGCACCCAGCCTCCAGGATTGGTGAGGCCTGTCTATAGGAGTGGCTCACAGGTTTACATGTGTCCAGATACAGGTTTAGACATAGGTATACTATATCTAAGCAAGGGGTGTGTACACCACCTTACCCCAGCTGAGTGATCAGCCAGTTGTGTCAATTTAAGAACCAGCCAGGGGTGGCAAAAGATATGCTGCAGCCCCTGGTAGGCCTTAGTGGCTCCTGTGCCCTGTGCACCTATAGTGCATTCTACAGGGGCTGACAAGGAGTCCATTTCCAATTGGTATGTACCTAGGGTACATGGAATCTATTTTACAGAGAGAGCAGATGGCCTGGGGCCCTGATTAGCAGGGAACCAGGTCAACTAAGTCAAAAAACCAGCTAAACACAGGCAAAAAATCTGGGGTAACCATAGTCAGGTAGCCACCTTCCTACACATATCTTTTGCCACCCCTGGCTGGTTCTTAAATTGACACAACTGGCTGATCACTCAGCTGGGGTAAGGTGGTGTACACACCCCTTGCTTAGATATAGTATACCTATGTCTAAACCTATATCTGGACACATGTAAACCTGTGAGCCACTCCTATAGACAGGCCTCACCAATCCTGGAGGCTGGGTGCTTGGTTTTTATGTGAGATGGAGCTCTAGCATGAGCTGAGCCTGTCTGCAGCCGTCGGGAACAAATCCCTAAGCTGTTTCAGGATAATGCCATACCATATACTATTAAGTGCCTTATAATCCTCGCGGTTATTTAGCAACTCTGGTTTGGCTTTATCAAAACATGTCGTGTAAGGTGTCATACGCTTTGGAATACCATCCCCTCGCCAGTTCTGGCGACGGGGATGGCATTCCACCCCTCTAGAGGGGTAAGACATGTTACTTCACTTTAATGCGGTTGATTTCTCCAAAGGCCTTAAGATCCACAAAATGGATGCCTCTGCCACAGACAAATGTCTGGACCCCTGGAGCTGACCGAAACCCAGTCAAGGGGGTCCTGGACAAAGGGTTTCCTGTCACAGGAGGGTGTCACCGCCCTCCAGACAGGAGATAGTGTATTGTAGCAGGGAGGTTTGAAAGAAACCAGACACTGCCTGGGGCGCACAAGGCTGCCCCTTGCATAATCCGGCCAAACCGGTTCTGGGGCACTCCAGCCCTCGTGCCAGGGCGGCCTGGATCAAAGGAAGGGGGTGTATCCACCCACTTCCTGGGTCCCACCCATAGGAGGGGACCTAGCAGGTAATCACGCCCACCAGATTCGAATAAGAGTGGGAGCAGTGCCAATGCACATCAGATTTCCTGGAAGAAACATTTGAAACGATATTCTGGACCCTTCGCCCTCCATCTCAACGTGGAAGCCCGAAGAATCTCCCTTGTGGTCAAGGAGTGACCACCCTGCAGCAGCAGGCACCATCCAGCCCTCGACGTCTACTTGGTTGCAGTTCCCGCCGGAACTCGAGCGACTGAGATCGACGAGATCAAGCCTGCCCAGCTTCTAACAGCCCGATCCACAGTCCCTGCAAAGCTGAGACCCGTGGAGGCGACCGGAAGCGTGGGGCACGCCATCTTGAAGTGACCACGAGACGCTGACCGTGCAGCCCACGAGTGACCCTCGAAGCTGTACACCGGGGTTTGAGAAGCCCCCACCCTGAGCTACTCCTGAGCCGAAGTTCAGCCCTCCACACTCGACGAGTGCTGCGTGGGGCCCTTTGGCACGATTTGGCTCAACGCGTTGGCCCGGTCACTTGCCAGCTGGCTTGTGGTCCCTGTGCCGACGAACTACAAAAGAAGACTCGTGATTCTGGTTGCTCCAGATCCACACCAGCTCCCCTGAAAGGGAGCCCCGACTCTGACCTTCCTGGTCCGAGTGAGACGCCATCTTCCAATCCCGCGTGGATTGCTCTTACCAAGGCTTGTTTGCTCCAAACCGGAAGCCGACTGCACCGACGGTGAGAGCCTGCGTGGGACAGATCGTGACCTGCTCCTGGACGTCGCAGATGCCCCAGAGCCCACGTGACAGCGAAGAGAAGCGCCTCGACGACCACCTGATTGCGCCCGACATGGCCTGGTTCCGTCCTGGTTCCACCCTGGTCACTGCTGAGTGACCCAGACTCTGTCCCCTCTGCTTTCAGGTACTCTACAACTTGAGTCCACTCTTGGACTCCACCGGACACTTCGTCTTCACCCTGCCTGCAGCCCTTTCAGCTTCAAGCACCAAGAGCCTGCGTGTCAAAACCCGACGCCACCTCGACCCTGTGCACCCACTTCCTGTGGGTGAGGTAACTTTGCTCCGCCGGTGTTCCCACACTGGTGCACACCTCTAGGGTCTGTGTGTTAAGTTTTGTTCCTCTAGGTTCAGCGGAAGTGTCCTTAAACTTTAACTATTTGACTTTTACGCACCATTGGTTAACATTGGTGCATGCGTGCGCTTTCCGCACATCTCCCGAATCCCGAGGGCCATTCCCGACTTCAGCATTGCTTGTCCTGACTGCTCCCAGCGATTCCCTAGGCCCTAGGCCTAACCACTGTTCGAGTGGCCTCTCTTATACCACTTGTTTAGTATATGGTTTGAGTGGCCCCCTGCCCTCATCCATAATTGTGCAACTTTGTATGTTTAAACAGTGCTTTTGATTTAACGCTTGTGCCCCTTTATTCATAAAGAATACTGGGGATTGTTTTTAGTAATAAACACATATATTTTTATAATATATACTTGTGTGGTGTCCTTTCATTTGGTATTACAGGATTGTATGTGGTAAAACAGCTCGCTTAACACGACCTCTTAAGTTAAGCCTTTAGGCTGCTTAGTCCATGCTACCACTAGGATAGCTTGTCTAATAAGGTTGACTTACAACCAGACACCATAAGGGGATTGTTTGGTCAGGTAGTAGGTGGTTCCAGAATTGGAAACATCCCCTACCAGGCCAACTTCTCACATTGGTGAGCAGCGGTGCGGATCTGAGCTTGCTGTTGTTTTACCATTGCAATCTTTATATCAAATTGAAAGATCACATCAAGTACCTCTAGGTACATATAAAATCAAAAGCTTAGCATATTAAGTTCTACTGAACTTAGTAGTTGTAGGTTGAAGGGAGTAGCACACCCCTGACTACAACTCACTAGCAAGGTCCAGTAGGAAAACACTTAGTGTAGGTAAGTGCACCACTTACACCTCACTAGTAACCATGTCTGACACAGGAAAGGCCTCAGGGTCTAGTCCTGTGACAGTTGACCCTACCCAGGCAACTTTTGGATATGACAAACTAACCCGCAGAGACTTGATTGCCTTGTGCAAAGCAAGAGGGTTAAAAAGGGGCAGAAGCCCCACCTGCCTAATCCTGGTAGAAATCCTAGAACAGGATGACTTAGAGAAGGCAAAAGCAGCTTCCCTAGATACAGGAACTGGAGGGAACCCCCCTGCAGTTGATCCCCTTGAAGAGGAGGATGATGATGACTTGGATGAGGACTCAGATGTTGAGGACTTAGGAGTACAGGATCAGGGTAGCCAGGTTCCAGTTGGTAGGCTTAGCCAGGCCAACTTGGACCTACTGGGGAATGGAGAGGGCCAGCACCTCCCCAGAACCCAACATGTGATTCTCCCAGGCAACAGAAGAGTGAGATCTCCCTCAGGGGACTCTCATCTTTCTAGTGCCTCCAGAGAATCAGAGAGAGGCATGAGTGCTTCTCAGAAAGCTGAGCATAGGGCCAGAATGAGGGCTGTCCAACTCCAAATAGAGAGGGAGGAGGTAGCCTTGGCTCAAGCTAAACTTAGCATGGCCCAAGCTAAACTTGCCTTGGCAAGAGAGAAAAAATTGTGTGGCTTAGATGCCACTGGTGGCAGCAATATTCCTAAAGAGAAACCCAGGTCCTATGATAGTAGAAACCTGACAAAGATTGTGCCCCCCTTCAAAGAAGGGGATGACATCCACAAATGGATGACTGCTCTTGAGAGAGCCTGCATGGTACAGCAGGTTCCTGAGGAACAGTGGGCAGCAATCTTATGGTACTCCTTTTCAGAGAAAGGGAGGGACAAGCTCCTCACTGTCAGACATGAGGATGCAAACAATTACAAAGTCCTGAAGAGTGTTCTGATAGATGGGTTTGGCTTAACCACTGAACAGTACAGGTTCAAGTTCAGAGACACCCAGAAGACACAGACTCAGGACTGGACTGATTTTGTAGATTGTGCTACTAAGGCTCTGGAGGGTTGGCTACATGGCAGCAAAGTACATGACTTTACAGGATTGTATAATTTGATTATGAGGGAGCAGATCCTAAGTAATTGTCAGAACCAGCTCTTACACCAGCACCTGGTAGACTCTGATCTGACCTCTCCCCAAGAATTGGGAAAGAAGGCAGACAAATGGGTCAGAACCAGGATTAGGCCTAAGAATCAGGACAGTAACCAGAAGAAGGAGTCTACCAAGCCTCAAGATAAGGGTGGGGATAAAAGTAAAGAAAAGACTTCCCCAGGGCCCCAAAACTCCAAGGATGGGGGTGGGTCCCAAGACACTTCTTCAACTGAGAAAAAACCCTATTGTTATCCCTGTAAACAGGTGGGGCATTACAAAACAGACAGCTGTTGTCCCAAGAATAACAATAAAGAAAATATACCTCCAAAGCCAGCTTCAACACCTCCTGTTACTGTCAGCAGTAATCCCCCAGGAAGTGGGAGCACACCCAGGAATCTGGGTGGGTTTACTTTTGGAAATCAGGTGGACCCTGGCCTATCCAGGTCCCCATCACCCAATGATCTTGTTTATGAGGCTGGCATGGGGTTTGCCAACTTCTCTGCTTGCCCAAATACTTTGAGCAAGTATAGACAAGAACCCATCATCAATGGTTTAAGAGTTGAAGCTTTTAGAGACACAGGGGCTAGCATCACCATGGTGGCTGATGGCATAGTCCCCTCTAAGCAACTTTTACCTGGTGCCACATACCAGGTAATAAACATTGATGGCATCCAAACAAATCATCCCATGGCAGTAGTAAGTCTCAGCTGGGGAGGTGTCACTGGCCCAAAGAGAGTGGCAGTGTCACCAAACTTGCCTGTGGACTGTCTACTGGGTAATGATTTAGAAATCTCAGCCTGGGCTGAGGTTGAACAGGAAACCCATTCTAGAATGGTGAATTCCCATGGAAAGGTTAGTGAGGCTGTACTGGCTACAGCCCCAATCCAAGATGTCCTTCCTGAAAAGGTTGGTAGGGCTGAGAAACTCTCTGCCCCATCTTTAGTAAAAGCTCTTCCTGAACAGAATAGCAAAGCTGTTATGATAACAGCAGAAACCCAAACTGAGTCTCCTCCTGAAAAGGTTGGTGGGGCTGTGATGGCCACAGCCCAAACTCAAACTAACATGTGTGTTGTGAACCCTGAAATGATGGATAACTCCACACAAACTGAGAGCATGGAGGAGGAAGAGAAATCTCCCCCTCACCAGACTTTAGGACAGGATCAGCCTCCTCAGGGAACTGATCTTACCCCTGATGAAGGAGCTGCCCCAGAGGTGGTTGGGCCTAGCCTGACAGAACCTCTGATGTCAGTGGACCCTTCTCAGGTGGGACCCAGTCTGGAGCAGGTAACCTGCCCCTCTCTACCTTGCCTTAGCCAGCCCAGGGCTGCAGAGGACAAGAAGGACAGTGAGACCCAGAGGGCCCCCTGTCAAATAAAGCACCCCCATCAAAAGATTAGGTGCACCAAAACTAGTAGCCCTAGTAAGGTGAAAACTTTAAAAACTCCTGAGGGAGCCCCCTTAAAAACAGTTAGGGACCTCCCACAGATGGATTCTGTTGGGCACAGCCAAACCTGGGACCCAAGAGGCCCAAACCTGAACTGTCCCTCCAGCAAGCCAAACAGAGGGACCCAGCCTCCAGCTTTAGGTAGCCAGAGGTTGACCCTGAGAGCACAGTGCAACTCAGTTAAAGAGAGAAAGGCACACATGGTGGAAGATAATTGGAGGAAGCTAAGCCCTAAATTAGTAGAGCCTCGCTTCAATACTCCACATCCAAACCAGCCTTTAACTTTGCATAAACACACCCAAGGTAGTGATTCCCTATGGTGGAGACCCTCTAATACCCAAAGGGTGAGGGACTGCTTAGTGGACCATGAGACAGGGGGTACCCATGCTAGTGCAGGTACTTCCTTATATGGCCACTCAGGCAATATAGGCTTACCTGGCCAAGGATAGCCTTATCTCCTTTCGTTTGGGGGGGGGTTATGTAGGAAGGTGGCTACCTGACTATGGTTACCCCAGATTTTTTTGCCTGTGTTTAGCTGGTTTTTTTGACTTAGTTGACCTGGTTCCCTGCTAATCAGGGCCCCAGGCCATCTGCTCTCTCTGTAAAATGGACACATGTGCTATAGGCACATACCAATTGGAAATGGACTCCTTGTCAGCCCCTGTAGAATGCACTATAGGTGCACAGGGCACAGGAGCCACTAAGGCCTACCAGGGGCTGCAGCATATCTTTTGCCACCCCTGGCTGGTTCTTAAATTGACACAACTGGCTGATCACTCAGCTGGGGTAAGGTGGTGTACACACCCCTTGCTTAGATATAGTATACCTATGTCTAAACCTATATCTGGACACATGTAAACCTGTGAGCCACTCCTATAGACAGGCCTCACCAATCCTGGAGGCTGGGTGCTTGGTTTTTATGTGAGATGGAGCTCTAGCATGAGCTGAGCCTGTCTGCAGCCGTCGGGAACAAATCCCTAAGCTGTTTCAGGATAATGCCATACCATATACTATTAAGTGCCTTATAATCCTCGCGGTTATTTAGCAACTCTGGTTTGGCTTTATCAAAACATGTCGTGTAAGGTGTCATACGCTTTGGAATACCATCCCCTCGCCAGTTCTGGCGACGGGGATGGCATTCCACCCCTCTAGAGGGGTAAGACATGTTACTTCACTTTAATGCGGTTGATTTCTCCAAAGGCCTTAAGATCCACAAAATGGATGCCTCTGCCACAGACAAATGTCTGGACCCCTGGAGCTGACCGAAACCCAGTCAAGGGGGTCCTGGACAAAGGGTTTCCTGTCACAGGAGGGTGTCACCGCCCTCCAGACAGGAGATAGTGTATTGTAGCAGGGAGGTTTGAAAGAAACCAGACACTGCCTGGGGCGCACAAGGCTGCCCCTTGCATAATCCGGCCAAACCGGTTCTGGGGCACTCCAGCCCTCGTGCCAGGGCGGCCTGGATCAAAGGAAGGGGGTGTATCCACCCACTTCCTGGGTCCCACCCATAGGAGGGGACCTAGCAGGTAATCACGCCCACCAGATTCGAATAAGAGTGGGAGCAGTGCCAATGCACATCAGATTTCCTGGAAGAAACATTTGAAACGATATTCTGGACCCTTCGCCCTCCATCTCAACGTGGAAGCCCGAAGAATCTCCCTTGTGGTCAAGGAGTGACCACCCTGCAGCAGCAGGCACCATCCAGCCCTCGACGTCTACTTGGTTGCAGTTTCCGCCGGAACTCGAGCGACTGAGATCGACGAGATCAAGCCTGCCCAGCTTCTAACAGCCCGATCCACAGTCCCTGCAAAGCTGAGACCCGTGGAGGCGACCGGAAGCGTGGGGCACACCATCTTGAAGTGACCACGAGACGCTGACCGTGCAGCCCACGAGTGACCCTCGAAGCTGTACACCGGGGTTTGAGAAGCCCCCACCCTGAGCTACTCCTGAGCCGAAGTTCAGCCCTCCACACTCGACGAGTGCTGCGTGGGGCCCTTTGGCACGATTTGGCTCAACGCGTTGGCCCGGTCACTTGCCAGCTGGCTTGTGGTCCCTGTGCCGACGAACTACAAAAGAAGACTCATGATTCTGGTTGCTCCAGATCCACACCAGCTCCCCTGAAAGGGAGCCCCGACTCTGACCTTCCTGGTCCGAGTGAGACGCCATCTTCCAATCCCGCATGGATTGCTCTTACCAAGGCTTGTTTGCTCCAAACCGGAAGCCGACTGCACCGACGGTGAGAGCCTGCGTGGGACAGATCGTGACCTGCTCCTGGACGTCGCAGATGCCCCAGAGCCCACGTGACAGCGAAGAGAAGCGCCTCGACGACCACCTGATTGCGCCCGACATGGCCTGGTTCCGTCCTGGTTCCACCCTGGTCACTGCTGAGTGACCCAGACTCTGTCCCCTCTGCTTTCAGGTACTCTACAACTTGAGTCCACTCTTGGACTCCACCGGACACTTCGTCTTCACCCTGCCTGCAGCCCTTTCAGCTTCAAGCACCAAGAGCCTGCGTGTCAAAACCCGACGCCACCTCGACCCTGTGCACCCACTTCCTGTGGGTGAGGTAACTTTGCTCCGCCGGTGTTCCCACACTGGTGCACACCTCTAGGGTCTGTGTGTTAAGTTTTGTTCCTCTAGGTTCAGCGGAAGTGTCCTTAAACTTTAACTATTTGACTTTTACGCACCATTGGTTAACATTGGTGCATGCGTGCGCTTTCCGCACATCTCCCGAATCCCGAGGGCCATTCCCGACTTCAGCATTGCTTGTCCTGACTGCTCCCAGCGATTCCCTAGGCCCTAGGCCTAACCACTGTTCGAGTGGCCTCTCTTATACCACTTGTTTAGTATATGGTTTGAGTGGCCCCCTGCCCTCATCCATAATTGTGCAACTCTGTATGTTTAAACAGTGCTTTTGATTTAACGCTTGTGCCCCTTTATTCATAAAGAATACTGGGGATTGTTTTTAGTAATAAACACATATATTTTTATAATATATACTTGTGTGGTGTCCTTTCATTTGGTATTACAGGATTGTATGTGGTAAAACAGCTCGCTTAACACGACCTCTTAAGTTAAGCCTTTAGGCTGCTTAGTCCATGCTACCACTAGGATAGCTTGTCTAATAAGGTTGACTTACAACCAGACACCATAAGGGGATTGTTTGGTCAGGTAGTAGGTGGTTCCAGAATTGGAAACATCCCCTACCAGGCCAACTTCTCACACTGGAAGAAACATTTGAAACGATATTCTGGACCCTTCGCCCTCCATCTCAACGTGGAAGCCCGAAGAATCTCCCTTGTGGTCAAGGAGTGACCACCCTGCAGCAGCAGGCACCATCCAGCCCTCGACGTCTACTTAGTTGCAGTTCCCGCCGGAACTCGAGCGACTGAGATCGACGAGATCAAGCCTGCCCAGCTTCTAACAGCCCGATCCACAGTCCATGCAAAGCTGAGACCCGTGGAGGCGACCGGAAGCGTGGGGCACGCCATCTTGAAGTGACCACGAGACGCTGACCGTGCAGCCCACGAGTGACCCTCGAAGCTGTACACCGGGGTTTGAGAAGCCCCCACCCTGAGCTACTCCTGAGCCGAAGTTCAGCCCTCCACACTCGACGAGTGCTGCGTGGGGCCCTTTGGCACGATTTGGCTCAACGCGTTGGCCCGGTCACTTGCCAGCTGGCTTGTGGTCCCTGTGCCGACGAACTACAAAAGAAGACTCGTGATTCTGGTTGCTCCAGATCCACACCAGCTCCCCTGAAAGGGAGCCCTGACTCTGACCTTCCTGGTCCGAGTGAGACGCCATCTTCCAATCCCGCGTGGATTGCTCTTACCAAGGCTTGTTTGCTCCAAACCGGAAGCCGACTGCACCGACGGTGAGAGCCTGCGTGGGACAGATCGTGACCTGCTCCTGGACGTCGCAGATGCCCCAGAGCCCACGTGACAGCGAAGAGAAGCGCCTCGACGACCACCTGATTGCGCCCGACATTGCCTGGTTCCGTCCTGGTTCCACCCTGGTCACTGCTGAGTGACCCAGACTCTGTCCCCTCTGCTTTCAGGTACTCTACAACTTGAGTCCACCCTTGGACTCCACCGGACACTTCGTCTTCACCCTGCCTGCAGCCCTTTCAGCTCCAAGCACCAAGAGCCTGCGTGTCAAAACCCGACGCCACTTCGACCCTGTGCACCCACTTCCTGTGGGTGAGGTAACTTTGCTCCGCCGGTGTTCCCACACTGGTGCACACCTCTAGGGTCTGTGTGTTAAGTTTTGTTCCTCTAGGTTCAGCGGAAGTGTCCTTAAACTTTAACTATTTGACTTTTACGCACCATTGGTTAACATTGGTGCATGCGTGCGCTTTCCGCACATCTCCCGAATCCCGAGGGCCATTCCCGACTTCAGCATTGCTTGTCCTGACTGCTCCCAGCGATTCCCTAGGCCCTAGGCCTAACCACTGTTCGAGTGGCCTCTCTTATACCACTTGTTTAGTATATGGTTTGAGTGGCCCCCTGCCCTCATCCATAATTGTGCAACTTTGTATGTTTAAACAGTGCTTTTGATTTAACGCTTGTGCCCCTTTATTCATAAAGAATACTGGGGATTGTTTTTAGTAATAAACACATATATTTTAATAATATATACTTGTGTGGTGTCCTTTCATTTGGTATTACAGGATTGTATGTGGTAAAACAGCTCGCTTAACACGACCTCTTAAGTTAAGCCTTTAGGCTGCTTAGTCCATGCTACCCCTAGGATAGCTTGTCTAATAAGGTTGACTTACAACCAGACACCATAAGGGGATTGTTTGGTCAGGTAGTAGGTGGTTCCAGAATTGGAAACATCCCCTACCAGGCCAACTTCTCACATTGGTGAGCAGCGGTGCGGATTTGAGCTTGCTGTTGTTTTACCATTGCAATCTTTATATCAAATTGAAAGATCACATCAAGTACCTCTAGGTACATATAAAATCAAAAGCTTAGCATATTAAGTTCTACTGAACTTAGTAGTTGTAGGTTGAAGGGATTAGCACACCCTGACTACAACTAACTAGCAAGGTACAGTAGGAAAACACTTAGTGTAGGTAAGTGCACCACTTACACCTCACTAGTAACCATGTCTGACACAGGAAAAGCCTCAGGGTCTGCTCCTGTGACAGTTGACCCTACCCAGGCAACTTTTGGATATGACAAACTAACCCGCAGAGACTTGATTGCCTTGTGCAAAGCAAGAGGGTTAAAAAGGGGCAGAAGCCCCACCTGCCTAATCCTGGTAGAAATCCTAGAACAGGATGACTTAGAGAAGGCAAAAGCAGCTTCCCTAGATACAGGAACTGGAGGGAACCCCCCTGTAGTTGATCCCCCTGAAGAGGAGGATGATGATGACTTGGATGAGGACTCAGATGGTGGGGACTCACAAGTACAGGATCAGGGTAGCCAGGTTCCAGTTGGTAGGCTTAGCCAGGCCAACTTGGACCTACTGGGGAATGGAGAGGGCCAGCACCTCCCCAGAACCCAACATGTGATTCTCCCAGGCAACAGAAGAGTGAGATCTCCCTCAGGGGACTCTCATCTTTCTAGTGCCTCCAGAGAATCAGAGAGAGGCATGAGTGCTTCTCAGAAAGCTGAGCATAGGGCTAGAATGAGGGCTGTCAGACTCCAGATAGAGAGAGAGGAGGTAGCCCTGAGTCAAGCTAAGCTTACCTTAGCTCAAGCTAAACTTGCCTTGGCAAGAGAGCAGAAATTAAGTGGCTTAGATGTCACTGGTGGCAGCAATTTTCCAAGAGAAAAAGACAGGGCCTATGACAATAGAAACCTGACCAAGATTGTGCCCCCCTTTAAAGAAGGGGATGACATCCACAAATGGATGACTGCTCTTGAGAGAGCCTGCATGGTACAGCAGGTTCCTGAGAATCAGTGGGCTGCAATTTTGTGGTACTCCTTTTCTGAGAAAGGGAGGGACAGGCTCCTCACAGTTAGACCTGAGGATGCCAAAAACTACTCTGTTTTGAAGAGTGCTCTCATTGAAGGGTATGGCCTAACCACTGAGCAATACAGGTTGTTGTTCAGAGACACCCAGAAAGCACAGACTCAAGACTGGACTGATTTTGTGGAGTGTGCCACTAAGGCTTTGGAGGGTTGGTTACAGGGAAGTAAAGTTTCAGACTATACAGGATTGTACAATCTTATGATGAGAGAACAGATCCTTAATAACTGTACAAACCAGCTGTTGCATCAATACCTTATTGACTCTGATCTGACCTCTCCCCAAGAATTGGGAAAGAAGGCAGACAAATGGGTCAGAACAAGGATTAAGCAGAAACCCCAGAACCAAGGTGGTGACCAGAAGAAAACAGACCAGAAGGGTGGTAATCAGAATCAGAAAGATAAAGAAAAAGACCAGAAGTCTTCAGGCCCCCAAACTAATAGTAAGGAGGGTGGTTCCCAAAATGGTAACAAGAAGAAGAAGAACAAAGGTCCAAAGACACCTTGGTGTAATACCTGCAAATCAGTTTCACACTGGGGCAGTGAGTGCACCAAGGCAAATCCAGTTCCCACCACTACAGCTCCTAAAGCAACTGCAACCCCAAGTACAGTAAGCAGTGGTGGAACACAGTCCAAGGGTGTAGCTGGGTTGACCCTGGGTATTGAAGTAGGATCTGGCCTAGTCAGAGTCCCTACACAGGCAGTTCTCCTGTATGATGTGGACATTGAGTTGCCCACTGCAGTAAGCCCCACTAACCTGGGCAAATACAGGCAGACTCCCTTAATAAATGAGAAACTGGCTCAAGCTTACAGGGACACATGTGCTAGTGTCACCATGGTGACCCCTGGCTTTGTGGACCCTGGACAGATTGTACTAGGAGAGAGCTACCTAGTAACCAATGCAAGCAACTCCACTACCTCCCATAGTGTGGCAGTTGTGAACTTCTCCTGGGGAGGGGTTGATGGCCTAAAGAAAGTTGTGGTGAGTGCAGACCTACCAGTAGACTGTCTGTTAGGCAATGACCTTGAAAGCTCAGCATGGTCAGAAGTGGAGT
Organism: Lissotriton helveticus; assembly: GCF_964261635.1. Taxonomy (NCBI): domain Eukaryota; kingdom Metazoa; phylum Chordata; class Amphibia; order Caudata; family Salamandridae; genus Lissotriton; species Lissotriton helveticus. Next base: position 806,860 of record NW_027611712.1, on the reverse strand, counting down.
ACAGGACTCATGCAGAAATGCTAGGGATTTCAGAGCATGTCCTTGCCATGACAAGGGCTCAGGCTAAGAAGTGCCTTCCTGAACCAGTGGTGGATCTTGAGACAATAGACCAGCCACAACCCAAGAGAAGGAGCAAGAGAGGAAAGGCCTCGCCTTCCACCTTGCCCCAGGTTGAGGATCAGGTTTCAGAGGAAACTGATTCTGCAGTCCAAGAGGAGACTGTCTCTGAGGAGCTTGAACCTGACCAGGTTGAGTTTCTGGGGACAGGGGGACCCTCAAGGGCAGACCTGAGGCAGGCTCAATTAGATTGCCCTTCCCTTGAACCCCTCAGACAGCAGGCTGCTGCTGAGGCTGCTGGGGATGCCCAAGGTACCCATACTGTGTATTGGGATGAGGGACTCCTTTACTCAGAGGCTAGAGCCCCCAAGCCTGGCATGACCAGGAGGTTGGTGATACCTCTGCAGTTTAGGGGATTCCTCCTTACCTTGGCCCATGATATTCCCCTTGCAGGACACTTAGGCCAGAACAAGACGTGGGACAGGCTTGTTCCACACTTTCACTGGCCTCACATGTCAGAGGATGTCAAGGAGTTTTGTCGCTCCTGTGTCACTTGCCAAGCCAGTGGTAAGTCAGGTGGCACAACAAAGGCCCCCCTAATACCACTACCTGTGGTGGGGGTCCCCTTTGAGAGAGTTGGAATTGATATTGTGGGTCCAATGGACCCCCAAACAGCATCTGGGAACAGATTCATACTGGTGGTAGTGGATCATGCCACCAGGTACCCAGAGGCTATTCCCCTAAGGACCACCACAGCACCTGTGGTGGCAAAAGCCCTCATTGCAGTTTTCTCAAGAGTGGGCTTTCCTAAGGAGGTACTATCAGATAGAGGGACAAATTTTATGTCCAGCTATCTAAAAGCAATGTGGAAGGAATGTGGAGTAAACTATAAGTTTACCACCCCATATCATCCACAATGCAATGGGCTTGTGGAGAGATTTAACAAGACCCTTAAGGGCATGATAAAAGGATTACCAGAGAAGCTCAGGCGGAAATGGGACATTCTTTTACCCTGCCTGCTCTTTGCTTACAGAGAGGTCCCACAGAAGGGGGTTGGCTACAGCCCTTTTGAACTTTTGTTTGGCCACCCTGTGAGAGGTCCATTGTGTTTGGTGAAGGAAGGATGGGAGTTACCTCTCAAAAAGCCCAAACTAGACATAGTGGACTATGTACTTGGTCTCCGCTCCAGGATGGCTGAGTACATGGAAAGAGCATCCAAAAACCTGGAGGCCAGCCAAGAATTGCAGAAAGCTTGGCATGACCAAAAGGCTGTACTGGTAGAGTTCCAACCAGGACAGAAGGTATGGGTACTGGAGCCAGTGGCTCCAGCAGCACTCCAAGACAAATGGAGTGGACCCTATCCTATTATTGAGAAGAAAGGGGAAGTCACCTACTTGGTAGACTTTGGAACACCCAGGAGCCCTCACAGGGTAATCCATGTGAATCGCTTGAAAGCATTTGTAGACAGGGAGGACATGAGCTTGCTCATGGCCACAGATGGGGAACAGGAGGAAGAGAGTGACCCTCTCCCAGACCTGCTTTCCCAGAACCCTGATGATGGTTCAGTTGATGGAGTAGCCTTGGCAGGCAGCCTCACTGACCAGCAACAGAGGGACTGCAGACAAGTTTTGCAGGCTCACAGGCAAATGTTTTCACTCACACCCAGCCAAACTGACTGGTGTACCCATGTTGTGGACACTGGTGACAGTCTGCCTGTCAAGAATAAGATCTACAGGCAACCTGATCATGTCAGGGATTGCATCAAGGCTGAGGTGCAAAAGATGTTGGAGCTTGGAGTGATTGAGCCATCAGAGAGCCCATGGGCCAGCCCAGTAGTCCTGGTGCCAAAACCTCATACCCAAGATGGTAAGAGAGAAATGAGGTTTTGCGTGGATTACAGGGGTCTCAATGCTGTCACTAGGACAGATGCTCACCCCATTCCAAGAGCAGATGAGCTCATTGACAGATTGGCTTCTGCCAAGTTTCTGAGCACATTTGATCTGACAGCTGGCTACTGGCAAATCAGACTAGCTGAGGAGTCAAAAGCCAAAACAGCATTCTCTACCCCTAGTGGACATTATCAGTTTGTGGTAATGCCCTTTGGTTTGAAGAATGCACCTGCCACTTTCCAAAGGTTGGTGAACCAAGTCCTTACTGGGTTGGATGACTTTTGTGCAGCTTATCTGGATGATATTGCTGTCTTTAGCTCCACCTGGGAGGATCACCTGATCCACCTGAAGAAAGTTTTGGAGGCCCTGCAAAAGGCAGGCCTAACTATCAAGGCCACAAAGTGCCAGATAGGGCAGAGTAAGGTTGTATACCTGGGCCACCTAGTAGGTGGAGGCCAGGTTCAGCCACTGGAAAGCAAAATCCAGGCCATACAGGACTGGGCTCCTCCAGTTACCCAGACACAAGTCAGAGCCTTCTTGGGCCTGACTGGGTATTACAGAAAGTTTGTGAAAAACTATGGGTCTATAGTGACACCATTAAATGACTTGACATCCAAGAAGATGCCAAAAAAGGTTCAGTGGACAGTTAGCTGTCAGAAGGCATTTGAAGACCTGAAGAAGGCCATGTGCTCTGCACCTATCCTAAAGAGTCCTGACTACTCCAAACAGTTCATTGTTCAGACAGATGCTTCTGAGTTGGGGGTGGGAGCTGTACTCTCACAACTTAATCAAGATGGTCAAGACCAGCCAATTGCTTTCATTAGCAGGAGGCTAACCCCAAGAGAAAAACGTTGGTCAGCCATTGAGAGGGAGGCCTTTGCTGTGGTTTGGGCATTAAAGAAGTTGAGGTCCTACTTGTTTGGAACTCACTTCCTGGTGCAAACAGACCATAAGCCCCTCTTATGGCTTAATCAGATGAAGGGTGAAAATCCCAAACTGCTCAGGTGGTCCATTTCCCTACAGGGGATGGACTTTACAGTGGAGCACCGCCCAGGGACTGACCATGGTAATGCAGATGGTCTCTACAGGTACTTCCACTTAGAACATGAAGACTTATCTGGTCAAGGTTAGTTTAATGTCCCTGCGTTTGGGGGGGGGGTTGTGTAGGAGAGTAGGGTCTGCTATCCTATGGTCACCCCAAATTTTTGCTTTTTGCTTCACTGGTTTTCGACTACTGAGGCTGTGGGCCTGCTGATCAGACCCCCAGCCTGCTGTTCTCTCACTAAATTAATGACACATGTGCTATAGGCACATACCAATTGGAAATGGACTCCTTGTCAGCCCCTGTAGAATGCACTATAGGTGCACAGGGCACAGGAGCCACTAAGGCCTACCAGGGGCTGCAGCATATCTTTTGCCACCCCTGGCTGGTTCTTAAATTGACACAACTGGCTGATCACTCAGCTGGGGTAAGGTGGTGTACACACCCCTTGCTTAGATATAGTATACCTATGTCTAAACCTATATCTGGACACATGTAAACCTGTGAGCCACTCCTATAGACAGGCCTCACCAATCCTGGAGGCTGGGTGCTTGGTTTTTATGTGAGATGGAGCTCTAGCATGAGCTGAGCCTGTCTGCAGCCGTCGGGAACAAATCCCTAAGCTGTTTCAGGATAATGCCATACCATATACTATTAAGTGCCTTATAATCCTCGCGGTTATTTAGCAACTCTGGTTTGGCTTTATCAAAACATGTCGTGTAAGGTGTCATACGCTTTGGAATACCATCCCCTCGCCAGTTCTGGCGACGGGGATGGCATTCCACCCCTCTAGAGGGGTAAGACATGTTACTTCACTTTAATGCGGTTGATTTCTCCAAAGGCCTTAAGATCCACAAAATGGATGCCTCTGCCACAGACAAATGTCTGGACCCCTGGAGCTGACCGAAACCCAGTCAAGGGGGTCCTGGACAAAGGGTTTCCTGTCACAGGAGGGTGTCACCGCCCTCCAGACAGGAGATAGTGTATTGTAGCAGGGAGGTTTGAAAGAAACCAGACACTGCCTGGGGCGCACAAGGCTGCCCCTTGCATAATCCGGCCAAACCGGTTCTGGGGCACTCCAGCCCTCGTGCCAGGGCGGCCTGGATCAAAGGAAGGGGGTGTATCCACCCACTTCCTGGGTCCCACCCATAGGAGGGGACCTAGCAGGTAATCACGCCCACCAGATTCGAATAAGAGTGGGAGCAGTGCCAATGCACATCAGATTTCCTGGAAGAAACATTTGAAACGATATTCTGGACCCTTCGCCCTCCATCTCAACGTGGAAGCCCGAAGAATCTCCCTTGTGGTCAAGGAGTGACCACCCTGCAGCAGCAGGCACCATCCAGCCCTCGACGTCTACTTAGTTGCAGTTCCCGCCGGAACTCGAGCGACTGAGATCGACGAGATCAAGCCTGCCCAGCTTCTAACAGCCCGATCCACAGTCCATGCAAAGCTGAGATCCGTGGAGGCGACCGGAAGCGTGGGGCACGCCATCTTGAAGTGACCACGAGACGCTGACCGTGCAGCCCACGAGTGACCCTCGAAGCTGTACACCGGGGTTTGAGAAGCCCCCACCCTGAGCTACTCCTGAGCCGAAGTTCAGCCCTCCACACTCGACGAGTGCTGCGTGGGGCCCTTTGGCACGATTTGGCTCAATGCGTTGGCCCGGTCACTTGCCAGCTGGCTTGTGGTCCCTGTGCCGACGAACTACAAAAGAAGACTCGTGATTCTGGTTGCTCCAGATCCACACCAGCTCCCCTGAAAGGGAGCCCCGACTCTGACCTTCCTGGTCCGAGTGAGACGCCATCTTCCAATCCCGCGTGGATTGCTCTTACCAAGGCTTGTTTGCTCCAAACCGGAAGCCGACTGCACCGACGGTGAGAGACTGCGTGGGACAGATCGTGACCTGCTCCTGGACGTCGCAGATGCCCCAGAGCCCACGTGACAGCGAAGAGAAGCGCCTCGACGACCACCTGATTGCGCCCGACATTGCCTGGTTCCGTCCTGGTTCCACCCTGGTCACTGCTGAGTGACCCAGACTCTGTCCCCTCTGCTTTCAGGTACTCTACAACTTGAGTCCACCCTTGGACTCCACCGGACACTTCGTCTTCACCCTGCCTGCAGCCCTTTCAGCTCCAAGCACCAAGAGCCTGCGTGTCAAAACCCGACGCCACTTCGACCCTGTGCACCCACTTCCTGTGGGTGAGGTAACTTTGCTCCGCCGGTGTTCCCACACTGGTGCACACCTCTAGGGTCTGTGTGTTAAGTTTTGTTCCTCTAGGTTCAGCGGAAGTGTCCTTAAACTTTAACTATTTGACTTTTACGCACCATTGGTTAACATTGGTGCATGCGTGCGCTTTCCGCACATCTCCCGAATCCCGAGGGCCATTCCCGACTTCAGCATTGCTTGTCCTGACTGCTCCCAGCGATTCCCTAGGCCCTAGGCCTAACCACTGTTCGAGTGGCCTCTCTTATACCACTTGTTTAGTATATGGTTTGAGTGGCCCCCTGCCCTCATCCATAATTGTGCAACTTTGTATGTTTAAACAGTGCTTTTGATTTAACGCTTGTGCCCCTTTATTCATAAAGAATACTGGGGATTGTTTTTAGTAATAAACACATATATTTTAATAATATATACTTGTGTGGTGTCCTTTCATTTGGTATTACAGGATTGTATGTGGTAAAACAGCTCGCTTAACACGACCTCTTAAGTTAAGCCTTTAGGCTGCTTAGTCCATGCTACCCCTAGGATAGCTTGTCTAATAAGGTTGACTTACAACCAGACACCATAAGGGGATTGTTTGGTCAGGTAGTAGGTGGTTCCAGAATTGGAAACATCCCCTACCAGGCCAACTTCTCACAGCACATACCAATTGGAAATGGACTCCTTGTCAGCCCCTGTAGAATGCACTATAGGTGCACAGGGCACAGGAGCCACTAAGGCCTACCAGGGGCTGCAGCATATCTTTTGCCACCCCTGGCTGGTTCTTAAATTGACACAACTCGCTGATCACTCAGCTGGGGTAAGGTGGTGTACACACCCCTTGCTTAGATATAGTATACCTATGTCTAAACCTATATCTGGACACATGTAAACCTGTGAGCCACTCCTATAGACAGGCCTCACCAATCCTGGAGGCTGGGTGCATGGTTTTTATGTGAGATGGAGCTCTAGCATGAGCTGAGCCTGTCTGCAGCCGTCGGGAACAAATCCCTAAGCTGTTTCAGGATAATGCCATACCATATACTATTAAGTGCCTTATAATCCTCGCGGTTATTTAGCAACTCTGGTTTGGCTTTATCAAAACATGTCGTGTAAGGTGTCATACGCTTTGGAATACCATCCCCTCGCCAGTTCTGGCGACGGGGATGGCATTCCACGCCTCTAGAGGGGTAAGACATGTTACTTCACTTTAATGCGGTTGATTTCTCCAAAGGCCTTAAGATCCACAAAATGGATGCCTCTGCCACAGACAAATGTCTGGACCCCTGGAGCTGACCGAAACCCAGTCAAGGGGGTCCTGGACAAAGGGTTTCCTGTCACAGGAGGGTGTCACCGCCCTCCAGACAGGAGATAGTGTATTGTAGCAGGGAGGTTTGAAAGAAACCAGACACTGCCTGGGGCGCACAAGGCTGCCCCTTGCATAATCCGGCCAAACCGGTTCTGGGGCCCTCCAGCCCTCGTGCCAGGGCGGCCTGGATCAAAGGAAGGGGGTGTATCCACCCACTTCCTGGGTCCCACCCATAGGAGGGGACCTAGCAGGTAATCACGCCCACCAGATTCGAATAAGAGTGGGAGCAGTGCCAATGCACATCAGATTTCCTGGAAGAAACATTTGAAATGATATTCTGGACCCTTCGCCCTCCATCTCAACGTGGAAGCCCGAAGAATCTCCCTTGTGGTCAAGGAGTGACCACCCTGCAGCAGCAGGCACCATCCAGCCCTCGACGTCTACTTAGTTGCAGTTCTCGCCGGAACTCGAGCGACTGAGATCGACGAGATCAAGCCTGCCCAGCTTCTAACAGCCCGATCCACAGTCCCTGCAAAGCTGAGACCCGTGGAGGCGACCGGAAGTGTGGGGCACGCCATCTTGAAGTGACCACGAGACGCTGACCGTGCAGCCCACGAGTGACCCTCGAAGCTGTACACCAAGGTTTGAGAAGCCCCCACCCTGAGCTACTCCTGAGCCGAAGTTCAGCCCTCCACACTCGACGAGTGCTGCGTGGGGCCCTTTGGCACGATTTGGCTCAACGCGTTGGCCCGGTCACTTGCCAGCTGGCTTGTGGTCCCTGTGCCGACGAACTACCTAAAAAGACTTGTGATTCTGGTTGCTCCAGATCCACACCAGCTCCCCTGAAAAGGAGCCCCGACTCTGACCTTCCTGGTCCGAGTGAGAAGCAATCTTCCGATCCTGCGTGGATTGCTCTTACCAAGGCTTGTTTGCTCCAAACTTGAAGCCGACTGCACCGACGGTGAGAGCCTGCGTGGGACAGATCGTGACCTGCTCCTGGACGTCGCAGATGCCCCAGAGCCCACGTGACAGCGGAGAGAAGCTCCTCGACGACCACCTGATTGCGCCCGACATTGCCTGGTTCCGTCCTGGTTCCACCCTGGTCACTGCTGAGTGACCCAGACTCTGTCCCCTCTGCTTTCAGGTACCCTACAACTTGAGTCCACCCTTGGACTCCACCGGACACTTCGTCTTCACCCTGCCTGCAGCCCTTTCAGCTTCAAGCACCAAGAGCCTGCGTGTCAAAACCCGACGCCACTTCGACCCTGTGCACCCACTTCCTGTGGGTGAGGTAACTTTGCTCCGCCGGTGTTCCCACACTGGTGCACACCTCTAGGGTCTGTGTGTTAAGTTTTGTTCCTCTAGGTTCAGCGGAAGTGTCCTTAAACTTTAACTCTTTGACTTTTACGCACCATTGGTTAACATTGGTGCATGCGTGCGCTTTCCGCACATCTCCCGAATCCCGAGGGCCATTCCCGACTTCAGCATTGCTTGTCCTGACTGCTCCCAGCGATTCCCTAGGCCCTAGGCCTAACCACTGCTCGAGTGGCCTTTCTTATACCACTTGTTTAGTATATGGTTTGAGTGGCCACCCGCCCTCATCCATAATTGTGCAACTTGTATGTTTAAACAGTGCTTTTGATTTAACGCTTGTGCCCCTTTATTCATAAAGAATACTGGGGATTGTTTTTAGTAATAAACACATATATTTTTATAATATATACTTGTGTGGTGTCCTTTCATTTGGTATTACAGGATTGTATGTGGTAAAACAGCTCACTTAACACGACCTCTTAAGTTAAGCCTTTAGGCTGCTTAGTCCATGCTACCCCTAGGATAGCTTGTCTAATAAGGTTGACTTACAACCAGACACCATAAGGGGATTGTTTGGTCAGGTAGTAGGTGGTTCCAGAATTGGAAACATCCCCTACCAGGCCAACTTCTCACATTGGTGAGCAGCGGTGCGGATTTGAGCTTGCTGTTGTTTTACCATTGCAATCTTTATATCAAATTGAAAGATCACATCAAGTACCTCTAGGTACATATAAAATCAAAAGCTTAGCATATTAAGTTCTACTGAACTTAGTAGTTGTAGGTTGAAGGGAGTAGCACACCCCTGACTACAACTCACTAGCAAGGTCCAGTAGGAAAACACTTAGTGTAGGTAAGTGCACCACTTACACCTCACTAGTAACCATGTCTGACACAGGAAAGGCCTCAGGGTCTAGTCCTGTGACAGTTGACCCTACCCAGGCAACTTTTGGATATGACAAACTAACCCGCAGAGACTTGATTGCCTTGTGCAAAGCAAGAGGGTTAAAAAGGGGCAGAAGCCCCACCTGCCTAATCCTGGTAGAAATCCTAGAACAGGATGACTTAGAGAAGGCAAAAGCAGCTTCCCTAGATACAGGAACTGGAGGGAACCCCCCTGCAGTTGATCCCCTTGAAGAGGAGGATGATGATGACTTGGATGAGGACTCAGATGTTGAGGACTTAGGAGTACAGGATCAGGGTAGCCAGGTTCCAGTTGGTAGGCTTAGCCAGGCCAACTTGGACCTACTGGGGAATGGAGAGGGCCAGCACCTCCCCAGAACCCAACATATGATTCCCCCAGGCAACAGAAGAGTGAGATCTCCCTCAGGGGACTCTCATCTTTCTAGTGCCTCCAGAGAATCACAGAGAGGCATGAATGCTTCTCAAAAGTTAGAGCATAGGGCCAGAATGAGGGCTGTCAAACTCCAGATAGAGAGGGAGGAGGTAGCCTTGGCTCAAGCTAGACTTGCCTTGGCAAGAGAGCAGAAATTAAGTGGCTTAGTGTGAGAAGTTGGCCTGGTAGGGGATGTTTCCAATTCTGGAACCACCTACTACCTGACCAAACAATCCCCTTATGGTGTCTGGTTGTAAGTCAACCTTATTAGACAAGCTATCCTAGGGGTAGCATGGACTAAGCAGCCTAAAGGCTTAACTTAAGAGGTCGTGTTAAGCGAGCTGTTTTACCACATACAATCCTGTAATACCAAATGAAAGGACACCACACAAGTATATATTATAAAAATATATGTGTTTATTACTAAAAACAATCCCCAGTATTCTTTATGAATAAAGGGGCACAAGCGTTAAATCAAAAGCACTGTTTAAACATACAAGTTGCACAATTATGGATGAGGGCGGGGGGCCACTCAAACCATATACTAAACAAGTGGTATAAGAGAGGCCACTCGAACAGTGGTTAGGCCTAGGGCCTAGGGAATCGCTGGGAGCAGTCAGGACAAGCAATGCTGAAGTCGGGAATGGCCCTCGGGATTCGGGAGATGTGCGGAAAGCGCACGCATGCACCAATGTTAACCAATGGTGCGTAAAAGTCAAATAGTTAAAGTTTAAGGACACTTCCGCTGAACCTAGAGGAACAAAACTTAACACACAGACCCTAGAGGTGTGCACCAGTGTGGGAACACCGGCGGAGCAAAGTTACCTCACCCACAGGAAGTGGGTGCACAGGGTCGAAGTGGCGTCGGGTTTTGACACGCAGGCTCTTGGTGCTTGAAGCTGAAAGGGCTGCAGGCAGGGTGAAGACGAAGTGTCCGGTGGAGTCCAAGGGTGGACTCAAGTTGTAGAGTACCTGAAAGCAGAGGGGACAGAGTCTGGGTCACTCAGCAGTGACCAGGGTGGAACCAGGACGGAACCAGGCAATGTCGGGCGCAATCAGGTGGTCGTCGAGGCGCTTCTCTTCGCTGTCACGTGGGCTCTGGGGCATCTGCGACGTCCAGGAGCAGGTCACGATCTGTCCCACGCAGGCTCTCACCGTCGGTGCAGTCGGCTTCCGGTTTGGAGCAAACAAGCCTTGGTAAGAGCAATCCACGCGGGATTGGAAGATGGCGTCTCACTCGGACCAGGAAGGTCAGAGTCGGGGCTCCCTTTCAGGGGAGCTGGTGTGGATCTGGAGCAACCAGAATCACGATTCTTCTTTTGTAGTTCGTCGGCACAGGGACCACCAGCCAGCTGGCAAGTGACCGGGCCAACGCGTTGAGCCAAATCGTGCCAAAGGGCCCCACGCAGCACTCGTCGAGTGTGGAGGGCTGAACTTCGGCTCAGGAGTAGCTCAGGGTGGGGGCTTCTCAAACCCCGGTGTACAGCTTCGAGGGTCACTCGTGGGCTGCACGGTCAGCGTCTCGTGGTCACTTCAAGATGGCGTGCCCCACGCTTCCGGTCGCCTCCACGGGTCTCAGCTTTGCATGGACTGTGGATCGGGCTGTTAGAAGCTGGGCAGGCTTGATCTCGTTGATCTCAGTCGCTCGAGTTCCGGCGGGAACTGCAACTAAGTAGACGTCGAGGGCTGGATGGTGCCTGCTGCTGCAGGGTGGTCACTCCTTGACCACAAGGGAGATTCTTCGGGCTTCCACGTTGAGATGGAGGGCGAAGGGTCCAGAATATCGTTTCAAATGTTTCTTCCAGGAAATCTGATGTGCATTGGCACTGCTCCCACTCTTATTCGAATCTGGTGGGCGTGATTACCTGCTAGGTCCCCTCCTATGGGTGGGACCCAGGAAGTGGGTGGATACACCCCCTTCCTTTGATCCAGGCCGCCCTGGCACGAGGGCTGGAGTGCCCCAGAACCGGTTTGGCCGGATTATGCAAGGGGCAGCCTTGTGCGCCCCAGGCAGTGTCTGGTTTCTTTCAAACCTCCCTGCTACAATACACTATCTCCTGTCTGGAGGGCGGTGACACCCTCCTGTGACAGGAAACCCTTTGTCCAGGACCCCCTTGACTGGGTTTCGGTCAGCTCCAGGGGTCCAGACATTTGTCTGTGGCAGAGGCATCCATTTTGTGGATCTTAAGGCCTTTGGAGAAATCAACCGCATTAAAGTGAAGTAACATGTCTTACCCCTCTAGAGGGGTGGAATGCCATCCCCGTCGCCAGAACTGGCGAGGGGATGGTATTCCAAAGCGTATGACACCTTACACGACATGTTTTGATAAAGCCAAACCAGAGTTGCTAAATAACCGCGAGGATTATAAGGCACTTAATAGTATATGGTATGGCATTATCCTGAAACAGCTTAGGGATTTGTTCCCGACGGCTGCAGACAGGCTCAGCTCATGCTAGAGCTCAATCTCACATAAAAACCATGCACCCAGCCTCCAGGATTGGTGAGGCCTGTCTATAGGAGTGGCTCACAGGTTTACATGTGTCCAGATATAGGTTTAGACATAGGTATACTATATCTAAGCAAGGGGTGTGTACACCACCTTACCCCAGCTGAGTGATCAGCCAGTTGTGTCAATTTAAGAACCAGCCAGGGGTGGCAAAAGATATGCTGCAGCCCCTGGTAGGCCTTAGTGGCTCCTGTGCCCTGTGCACCTATAGTGCATTCTACAGGGGCTGACAAGGAGTCCATTTCCAATTGGTATGTGCCTATAGCACATGTGTCATTAATTTAGTGAGAGAACAGCAGGCTGGGGGTCTGATCAGCAGGCCCACAGCCTCAGTAGTCGAAAACCAGTGAAGCAAAAAGCAAAAATTTGGGGTGACCATAGGATAGCAGACCCTACTCTCCTACACAACCCCCCCCCAAACGCAGGGACATTAAACTAACCTTGACCAGATAAGTCTTCATGTTCTAAGTGGAAGTACCTGGAGAGACCATCTGCATTACCATGGTCAGTCCCTGGGCGGTGCTCCACTGTAAAGTCCATCCCCTGTAGGGAAATGGACCACCTGAGCAGTTTGGGATTTTCACCCTTCATCTGATTAAGCCATAAGAGGGGCTTATGGTCTGTTTGCACCAGGAAGTGAGTTCCAAACAAGTAGGACCTCAACTTCTTTAATGCCCAAACCACAGCAAAGGCCTCCCTCTCAATGGCTGACCAACGTTTTTCTCTTGGGGTTAGCCTCCTGCTAATGAAAGCAATTGGCTGGTCTTGACCATCTTGATTAAGTTGTGAGAGTACAGCTCCCACCCCCAACTCAGAAGCATCTGTCTGAACAATGAACTGTTTGGAGTAGTCAGGACTCTTTAGGATAGGTGCAGAGCACATGGCCTTCTTCAGGTCTTCAAATGCCTTCTGACAGCTAACTGTCCACTGAACCTTTTTTGGCATCTTCTTGGATGTCAAGTCATTTAATGGTGTCACTATAGACCCATAGTTTTTCACAAACTTTCTGTAATACCCAGTCAGGCCCAAGAAGGCTCTGACTTGTGTCTGGGTAACTGGAGGAGCCCAGTCCTGTATGGCCTGGATTTTGCTTTCCAGTGGCTGAACCTGGCCTCCACCTACTAGGTGGCCCAGGTATACAACCTTACTCTGCCCTATCTGGCACTTTGTGGCCTTGATAGTTAGGCCTGCCTTTTGCAGGGCCTCCAAAACTTTCTTCAGGTGGATCAGGTGATCCTCCCAGGTGGAGCTAAAGACAGCAATATCATCCAGATAAGCTGCACAAAAGTCATCCAACCCAGTAAGGACTTGGTTCACCAACCTTTGGAAAGTGGCAGGTGCATTCTTCAAACCAAAGGGCATTACCACAAACTGATAATGTCCACTAGGGGTAGAGAATGCTGTTTTGGCCTTTGACTCCTCAGCTAGTCTGATTTGCCAGTAGCCAGCTGTCAGATCAAATGTGCTCAGAAACTTGGCAGAAGCCAATCTGTCAATGAGCTCATCTGCTCTTGGAATGGGGTGAGCATCTGTCCTAGTGACAGCATTGAGACCCCTGTAATCCACGCAAAACCTCATTTCTCTCTTACCATCTTGGGTATGAGGTTTTGGCACCAGGACTACTGGGCTGGCCCATGGGCTCTCTGATGGCTCAATCACTCCAAGCTCCAACATCTTTTGCACCTCAGCCTTGATGCAATCCCTGACATGATCAGGTTGCCTGTAGATCTTATTCTTGACAGGCAGACTGTCACCAGTGTCCACAACATGGGTACACCAGTCAGTTTGGCTGGGTGTGAGTGAAAACATTTGCCTGTGAGCCTGCAAAACTTGTCTGCAGTCCCTCTGTTGCTGGTCAGTGAGGCTGCCTGCCAAGGCTACTCCATCAACTGAACCATCATCAGGGTTCTGGGAAAGCAGGTCTGGGAGAGGGTCACTCTCTTCCTCCTGTTCCCCATCTGTGGCCATGAGCAAGCTCATGTCCTCCCTGTCTACAAATGCTTTCAAGCGATTCACATGGATTACCCTGTGAGGGCTCCTGGGTGTTCCAAAGTCTACCAAGTAGGTGACTTCCCCTTTCTTCTCAATAATAGGATAGGGTCCACTCCATTTGTCTTGGAGTGCTGCTGGAGCCACTGGCTCCAGTACCCATACCTTCTGTCCTGGTTGGAACTCTACCAGTACAGCCTTTTGGTCATGCCAAGCTTTCTGCAATTCTTGGCTGGCCTCCAGGTTTTTGGATGCTCTTTCCATGTACTCAGCCATCCTGGAGCGGAGACCAAGTACATAGTCCACTATGTCTAGTTTGGGCTTTTTGAGAGGTAACTCCCATCCTTCCTTCACCAAACACAATGGACCTCTCACAGGGTGGCCAAACAAAAGTTCAAAAGGGCTGTAGCCAACCCCCTTCTGTGGGACCTCTCTGTAAGCAAAGAGCAGGCAGGGTAAAAGAATGTCCCATTTCCGCCTGAGCTTCTCTGGTAATCCTTTTATCATGCCTTTAAGGGTCTTGTTAAATCTCTCCACAAGCCCATTGCATTGTGGATGATATGGGGTGGTAAACTTATAGTTTACTCCACATTCCTTCCACATTGCTTTTAGATAGCTGGACATAAAATTTGTCCCTCTATCTGATAGTACCTCCTTAGGAAAGCCCACTCTTGAGAAAACTGCAATGAGGGCTTTTGCCACCACAGGTGCTGTGGTGGTCCTTAGGGGAATAGCCTCTGGGTACCTGGTGGCATGATCCACTACCACCAGTATGAATCTGTTCCCAGATGCTGTTTGGGGGTCCATTGGACCCACAATATCAATTCCAACTCTCTCAAAGGGGACCCCCACCACAGGTAGTGGTATTAGGGGGGCCTTTGTTGTGCCACCTGACTTACCACTGGCTTGGCAAGTGACACAGGAGCGACAAAACTCCTTGACATCCTCTGACATGTGAGGCCAGTGAAAGTGTGGAACAAGCCTGTCCCACGTCTTGTTCTGGCCTAAGTGTCCTGCAAGGGGAATATCATGGGCCAAGGTAAGGAGGAATCCCCTAAACTGCAGAGGTATCACCAACCTCCTGGTCATGCCAGGCTTGGGGGCTCTAGCCTCTGAGTAAAGGAGTCCCTCATCCCAATACACAGTATGGGTACCTTGGGCATCCCCAGCAGCCTCAGCAGCAGCCTGCTGTCTGAGGGGTTCAAGGGAAGGGCAATCTAATTGAGCCTGCCTCAGGTCTGCCCTTGAGGGTCCCCCTGTCCCCAGAAACTCAACCTGGTCAGGTTCAAGCTCCTCAGAGACAGTCTCCTCTTGGACTGCAGAATCAGTTTCCTCTGAAACCTGATCCTCAACCTGGGGCAAGGTGGAAGGCGAGGCCTTTCCTCTCTTGCTC
This sequence comes from Lissotriton helveticus, assembly GCF_964261635.1. Taxonomy (NCBI): domain Eukaryota; kingdom Metazoa; phylum Chordata; class Amphibia; order Caudata; family Salamandridae; genus Lissotriton; species Lissotriton helveticus. Next base: position 791,821 of record NW_027611712.1, on the reverse strand, counting down.
CTTCTCTTGGGTTGTGGCTGGTCTATTGTCTCAAGATCCACCACTGGTTCAGGAAGGCACTTCTTAGCCTGAGCCCTTGTCATGGCAAGGACATGCTCTGAAATCCCTAGCATTTCTGCATGAGTCCTGTACTCCACTTCTGACCATGCTGAGCTTTCAAGGTCATTGCCTAACAGACAGTCTACTGGTAGGTCTGCACTCACCACAACTTTCTTTAGGCCTTCAACCCCTCCCCAGGAGAAGTTCACAACTGCCACACTATGGGAGGTAGTGGAGTTGCTTGCATTGGTTACTAGGTAGCTCTCTCCTAGTACAATCTGTCCAGGGTCCACAAAGCCAGGGGTCACCATGGTGACACTAGCACATGTGTCCCTGTAAGCTTGAGCCAGTTTCTCATTTATTAAGGGAGTCTGCCTGTATTTGCCCAGGTTAGTGGGGCTTACTGCAGTGGGCAACTCAATGTCCACATCATACAGGAGAACTGCCTGTGTAGGGACTCTGACTAGGCCAGATCCTACTTCAATACCCAGGGTCAACCCAGCTACACCCTTGGACTGTGTTCCACCACTGCTTACTGTACTTGGGGTTGCAGTTGCTTTAGGAGCTGTAGTGGTGGGAACTGGATTTGCCTTGGTGCACTCACTGCCCCAGTGTGAAACTGATTTGCAGGTATTACACCAAGGTGTCTTTGGACCTTTGTTCTTCTTCTTCTTGTTACCATTTTGGGAACCACCCTCCTTACTATTAGTTTGGGGGCCTGAAGACTTCTGGTCTTTTTCTTTATCTTTCTGATTCTGATTACCACCCTTCTGGTCTGTTTTCTTCTGGTCACCACCTTGGTTCTGGGGTTTCTGCTTAATCCTTGTTCTGACCCATTTGTCTGCCTTCTTTCCCAATTCTTGGGGAGAGGTCAGATCAGAGTCAATAAGGTATTGATGCAACAGCTGGTTTGTACAGTTATTAAGGATCTGTTCTCTCATCATAAGATTGTACAATCCTGTATAGTCTGAAACTTTACTTCCCTGTAACCAACCCTCCAAAGCCTTAGTGGCACACTCCACAAAATCAGTCCAGTCTTGAGTCTGTGCTTTCTGGGTGTCTCTGAACAACAACCTGTATTGCTCAGTGGTTAGGCCATACCCTTCAATGAGAGCACTCTTCAAAACAGAGTAGTTTTTGGCATCCTCAGGTCTAACTGTGAGGAGCCTGTCCCTCCCTTTCTCAGAAAAGGAGTACCACAAAATTGCAGCCCACTGATTCTCAGGAACCTGCTGTACCATGCAGGCTCTCTCAAGAGCAGTCATCCATTTGTGGATGTCATCCCCTTCTTTAAAGGGGGGCACAATCTTGGTCAGGTTTCTATTGTCATAGGCCCTGTCTTTTTCTCTTGGAAAATTGCTGCCACCAGTGACATCTAAGCCACTTAATTTCTGCTCTCTTGCCTATGCAAGTTTAGCTTGAGCTAAGGTAAGCTTAGCTTGACTCAGGGCTACCTCCTCTCTCTCTATCTGGAGTCTGACAGCCCTCATTCTAGCCCTATGCTCAGCTTTCTGAGAAGCACTCATGCCTCTCTCTGATTCTCTGGAGGCACTAGAAAGATGAGAGTCCCCTGAGGGAGATCTCACTCTTCTGTTGCCTGGGAGAATCACATGTTGGGTTCTGGGGAGGTGCTGGCCCTCTCCATTCCCCAGTAGGTCCAAGTTGGCCTGGCTAAGCCTACCAACTGGAACCTGGCTACCCTGATCCTGTACTTCTAAGTCCCCAGCATCGGAGTCCTCATCCAAGTCATCATCATCCTCCTCTTCAGGGGGATCAACTACAGGGGGGTTCTCTCCATTTCCTGTGTCTAGGGAAGCTGCTTTAGCCTTCTCTAAGTCATCCTGTTCTAGGATTTCTACCAGGGTTAGGCAGGTGGGGCTTCTGCCCCTTTTTAACCCTCTTGCTTTGCACAAGGCAATCAAGTCTCTGCGGGTTAGTTTGTCATATCCAAAAGTTGCCTGGGTAGGGTCAACTGTCACAGGACTAGACCCTGAGGCCTTTCCTGTGTCAGACATGGTTACTAGTGAGGTGTAAGTGGTGCACTTACCTACACTAAGTGTTTTCCTACTGTACCTTGCTAGTTAGTTGTAGTCAGGGTGTGCTACTCCCTTCAACCTACAACTACTAAGTTCAGTAGAACTTAATATGCTAAGCTTTTGATTTTATATGTACCTAGAGGTACTTGATGTGATCTTTCAATTTGATATAAAGATTGCAATGGTAAAACAACAGCAAGCTCAAATCCGCACCGCTGCTCACCAATGTGAGAAGTTGGCCTGGTAGGGGATGTTTCCAATTCTGGAACCACCTACTACCTGACCAAACAATCCCCTTATGGTGTCTGGTTGTAAGTCAACCTTATTAGACAAGCTATCCTAGGGGTAGCATGGACTAAGCAGCCTAAAGGCTTAACTTAAGAGGTCGTGTTAAGCGAGCTGTTTTACCACATACAATCCTGTAATACCAAATGAAAGGACACCACACAAGTATATATTATAAAAATATATGTGTTTATTACTAAAAACAATCCCCAGTATTCTTTATGAATAAAGGGGCACAAGCGTTAAATCAAAAGCACTGTTTAAACATACAAGTTGCACAATTATGGATGAGGGCGGGGGGCCACTCAAACCATATACTAAACAAGTGGTATAAGAGAGGCCACTCGAACAGTGGTTAGGCCTAGGGCCTAGGGAATCGCTGGGAGCAGTCAGGACAAGCAATGCTGAAGTCGGGAATGGCCCTCGGGATTCGGGAGATGTGCGGAAAGCGCACGCATGCACCAATGTTAACCAATGGTGCGTAAAAGTCAAATAGTTAAAGTTTAAGGACACTTCCGCTGAACCTAGAGGAACAAAACTTAACACACAGACCCTAGAGGTGTGCACCAGTGTGGGAACACCGGCGGAGCAAAGTTACCTCACCCACAGGAAGTGGGTGCACAGGGTCGAAGTGGCGTCGGGTTTTGACACGCAGGCTCTTGGTGCTTGAAGCTGAAAGGGCTGCAGGCAGGGTGAAGACGAAGTGTCCGGTGGAGTCCAAGGGTGGACTCAAGTTGTAGAGTACCTGAAAGCAGAGGGGACAGAGTCTGGGTCACTCAGCAGTGACCAGGGTGGAACCAGGACGGAACCAGGCAATGTCGGGCGCAATCAGGTGGTCGTCGAGGCGCTTCTCTTCGCTGTCACGTGGGCTCTGGGGCATCTGCGACATCCAGGAGCAGGTCACGATCTGTCCCACGCAGGCTCTCACCGTCGGTGCAGTCGGCTTCCGGTTTGGAGCAAACAAGCCTTGGTAAGAGCAATCCACGCGGGATTGGAAGATGGCGTCTCACTCGGACCAGGAAGGTCAGAGTCGGGGCTCCCTTTCAGGGGAGCTGGTGTGGATCTGGAGCAACCAGAATCACGAGTCTTCTTTTGTAGTTCGTCGGCACAGGGACCACCAGCCAGCTGGCAAGTGACCGGGCCAACGCGTTGAGCCAAATCGTGCCAAAGGGCCCCACGCAGCACTCGTCGAGTGTGGAGGGCTGAACTTCGGCTCAGGAGTAGCTCAGGGTGGGGGCTTCTCAAACCCCGGTGTACAGCTTCGAGGGTCACTCGTGGGCTGCACGGTCAGCGTCTCGTGGTCACTTCAAGATGGCGTGCCCCACGCTTCCGGTCGCCTCCACGGGTCTCAGCTTTGCATGGACTGTGGATCGGGCTGTTAGAAGCTGGGCAGGCTTGATCTCGTCGATCTCAGTCGCTCGAGTTCCGGCGGGAACTGCAACTAAGTAGACGTCGAGGGCTGGATGGTGCCTGCTGCTGCAGGGTGGTCACTCCTTGACCACAAGGGAGATTCTTCGGGCTTCCACGTTGAGATGGAGGGCGAAGGGTCCAGAATATCGTTTCAAATGTTTCTTCCAGGAAATCTGATGTGCATTGGCACTGCTCCCACTCTTATTCGAATCTGGTGGGCGTGATTACCTGCTAGGTCCCCTCCTATGGGTGGGACCCAGGAAGTGGGTGGATACACCCCCTTCCTTTGATCCAGGCCGCCCTGGCACGAGGGCTGGAGTGCCCCAGAACCGGTTTGGCCGGATTATGCAAGGGGCAGCCTTGTGCGCCCCAGGCAGTGTCTGGTTTCTTTCAAACCTCCCTGCTACAATACACTATCTCCTGTCTGGAGGGCGGTGACACCCTCCTGTGACAGGAAACCCTTTGTCCAGGACCCCCTTGACTGGGTTTCGGTCAGCTCCAGGGGTCCAGACATTTGTCTGTGGCAGAGGCATCCATTTTGTGGATCTTAAGGCCTTTGGAGAAATCAACCGCATTAAAGTGAAGTAACATGTCTTACCCCTCTAGAGGGGTGGAATGCCATCCCCGTCGCCAGAACTGGCGAGGGGATGGTATTCCAAAGCGTATGACACCTTACACGACATGTTTTGATAAAGCCAAACCAGAGTTGCTAAATAACCGCGAGGATTATAAGGCACTTAATAGTATATGGTATGGCATTATCCTGAAACAGCTTAGGGATTTGTTCCCGATGGCTGCAGACAGGCTCAGCTCATGCTAGAGCTCCATCTCACATAAAAACCATGCACCCAGCCTCCAGGATTGGTGAGGCCTGTCTATAGGAGTGGCTCACAGGTTTACATGTGTCCAGATATAGGTTTAGACATAGGTATACTATATCTAAGCAAGGGGTGTGTACACCACCTTACCCCAGCTGAGTGATCAGCCAGTTGTGTCAATTTAAGAACCAGCCAGGGGTGGCAAAAGATATGCTGCAGCCCCTGGTAGGCCTTAGTGGCTCCTGTGCCCTGTGCACCTATAGTGCATTCTACAGGGGCTGACAAGGAGTCCATTTCCAATTGGTATGTGCCTATAGCACATGTGTCATTAATTTAGTGAGAGAACAGCAGGCTGGGGGTCTGATCAGCAGGCCCACAGCCTCAGTAGTCGAAAACCAGTGAAGCAAAAAGCAAAAATTTGGGGTGACCATAGGATAGCAGACCCTACTCTCCTACACATAGATGTCACTGGTGGCAGCAATTTTCCAAGAGAAAAAGACAGGGCCTATGATAATAGAAACCTGACCAAAATTGTGCCCCCCTTTAAAGAAGGGGATGACATCCACAAATGGATGACTGCTCTTGAGAGAGCCTGCATGGTACAGCAGGTTCCTGAGAATCAGTGGGCTGCAATTTTGTGGTACTCCTTTTCTGAGAAAGGGAGGGACAGGCTCCTCACAGTTAGACCTGAGGATGCCAAAAACTACTCTGTTTTGAAGAGTGCTCTCATTGAAGGGTATGGCCTAACCACTGAGCAATACAGGTTGTTGTTCAGAGACACCCAGAAAGCACAGACTCAAGACTGGACTGATTTTGTGGAGTGTGCCACTAAGGCTTTGGAGGGTTGGTTGCAGGGAAGTAAAGTTTCAGACTATACAGGATTATACAATCTTATGATGAGAGAACAGATCCTTAATAACTGTACAAACCAGCTGTTGCATCAATACCTTATTGACTCTGATCTGACCTCTCCCCAAGAATTGGGAAAGAAGGCAGACAAATGGGTCAGAACAAGGATTAAGCAGAAACCCCAGAACCAAGGTGGTGACCAGAAGAAAACAGACCAGAAGGGTGGTAATCAGAATCAGAAAGATAAAGAAAAAGACCAGAAGTCTTCAGGCCCCCAAACTAATAGTAAGGAGGGTGGTTCCCAAACTGGTAACAAGAAGAAGAAGAACAAAGGTCCAAAGACACCTTGGTGTAATACCTGCAAATCAGTTTCACACTGGGGCAGTGAGTGCACCAAGGCAAATCCAGTTCCCACCACTACAGCTCCTAAAGCAACTGCAACCCCAAGTACAGTAAGCAGTGGTGGAACACAGTCCAAGGGTGTAGCTGGGTTGACCCTGGGTATTGAAGTAGGATCTGGCCTAGTCAGAGTCCCTACACAGGCAGTTCTCCTGTATGATGTGGACATTGAGTTGCCCACTGCAGTAAGCCCCACTAACCTGGGCAAATACAGGCAGACTCCCTTAATAAATGAGAAACTGGCTCAAGCTTACAGGGACACATGTGCTAGTGTCACCATGGTGACCCCTGGCTTTGTGGACCCTGGACAGATTGTACTAGGAGAGAGCTACCTAGTAACCAATGCAAGCAACTCCACTACCTCCCATAGTGTGGCAGTTGTGAACTTCTCCTGGGGAGGGGTTGATGGCCTAAAGAAAGTTGTGGTGAGTGCAGACCTACCAGTAGACTGTCTGTTAGGCAATGACCTTGAAAGCTCAGCATGGTCAGAAGTGGAGTACAGGACTCATGCAGAAATGCTAGGGATTTCAGAGCATGTCCTTGCCATGACAAGGGCTCAGGCTAAGAAGTGCCTTCCTGAACCAGTGGTGGATCTTGAGACAATAGACCAGCCACAGCCCAAGAGAAGGAGCAAGAGAGGAAAGGCCTCGCCTTCCACCTTGCCCCAGGTTGAGGATCAGGTTTCAGAGGAAACTGATTCTGCAGTCCAAGAGGAGACTGTCTCTGAGGAGCTTGAACCTGACCAGGTTGAGTTTCTGGGGACAGGGGGACCCTCAAGGGCAGACCTGAGGCAGGCTCAATTAGATTGCCCTTCCCTTGAACCCCTCAGACAGCAGGCTGCTGCTGAGGCTGCTGGGGATGCCCAAGGTACCCATACTGTGTATTGGGATGAGGGACTCCTTTACTCAGAGGCTAGAGCCCCCAAGCCTGGCATGACCAGGAGGTTGGTGATACCTCTGCAGTTTAGGGGATTCCTCCTTACCTTGGCCCATGATATTCCCCTTGCAGGACACTTAGGCCAGAACAAGACGTGGGACAGGCTTGTTCCACACTTTCACTGGCCTCACATGTCAGAGGATGTCAAGGAGTTTTGTCGCTCCTGTGTCACTTGCCAAGCCAGTGGTAAGTCAGGTGGCACAACAAAGGCCCCCCTAATACCACTACCTGTGGTGGGGGTCCCCTTTGAGAGAGTTGGAATTGATATTGTGGGTCCAATGGACCCCCAAACAGCATCTGGGAACAGATTCATACTGGTGGTAGTGGATCATGCCACCAGGTACCCAGAGGCTATTCCCCTAAGGACCACCACAGCACCTGTGGTGGCAAAAGCCCTCATTGCAGTTTTCTCAAGAGTGGGCTTTCCTAAGGAGGTACTATCAGATAGAGGGACAAATTTTATGTCCAGCTATCTAAAAGCAATGTGGAAGGAATGTGGAGTAAACTATAAGTTTACCACCCCATATCATCCACAATGCAATGGGCTTGTGGAGAGATTTAACAAGACCCTTAAAGGCATGATAAAAGGATTACCAGAGAAGCTCAGGCGGAAATGGGACATTCTTTTACCCTGCCTGCTCTTTGCTTACAGAGAGGTCCCACAGAAGGGGGTTGGCTACAGCCCTTTTGAACTTTTGTTTGGCCACCCTGTGAGAGGTCCATTGTGTTTGGTGAAGGAAGGATGGGAGTTACCTCTCAAAAAGCCCAAACTAGACATAGTGGACTATGTACTTGGTCTCCGCTCCAGGATGGCTGAGTACATGGAAAGAGCATCCAAAAACCTGGAGGCCAGCCAAGAATTGCAGAAAGCTTGGCATGACCAAAAGGCTGTGCTGGTAGAGTTCCAACCAGGACAGAAGGTATGGGTACTGGAGCCAGTGGCTCCAGCAGCACTCCAAGACAAATGGAGTGGACCCTATCCTATTATTGAGAAGAAAGGGGAAGTCACCTACTTGGTAGACTTTGGAACACCCAGGAGCCCTCACAGGGTAATCCATGTGAATCGCTTGAAAGCATTTGTAGACAGGGAGGACATGAGCTTGCTCATGGCCACAGATGGGGAACAGGAGGAAGAGAGTGACCCTCTCCCAGACCTGCTTTCTCAGAACCCTGATGATGGTTCAGTTGATGGAGTAGCCTTGGCAGGCAGCCTCACTGACCAGCAACAGAGGGACTGCAGACAAGTTTTGCAGGCTCACAGGCAAATGTTTTCACTCACACCCAGCCAAACTGACTGGTGTACCCATGTTGTGGACACTGGTGACAGTCTGCCTGTCAAGAATAAGATCTACAGGCAACCTGATCATGTCAGGGATTGCATCAGGGCTGAGGTGCAAAAGATGTTGGAGCTTGGAGTGATTGAGCCATCAGAGAGCCCATGGGCCAGCCCAGTAGTCCTGGTGCCAAAACCTCATACCCAAGATGGTAAGAGAGAAATGAGGTTTTGCGTGGATTACAGGGGTCTCAATGCTGTCACTAGGACAGATGCTCACCCCATTCCATGAGCAGATGAGCTCATTGACAGATTGGCTTCTGCCAAGTTTCTGAGCACATTTGATCTGACAGCTGGCTACTGGCAAATCAGACTAGCTGAGGAGTCAAAAGCCAAAACAGCATTCTCTACCCCTAGTGGACATTATCAGTTTGTGGTAATGCCCTTTGGTTTGAAGAATGCACCTGCCACTTTCCAAAGGTTGGTGAACCAAGTCCTTACTGGGTTGGATGACTTTTGTGCAGCTTATCTGGATGATATTGCTGTCTTTAGCTCCACCTGGGAGGATCACCTGATCCACCTGAAGAAAGTTTTAGAGGCCCTGCAAAAGGCAGGCCTAACTATCAAGGCCACAAAGTGCCAGATAGGGCAGAGTAAGGTTGTATACCTGGGCCACCTAGTAGGTGGAGGCCAGGTTCAGCCACTGGAAAGCAAAATCCAGGCCATACAGGACTGGGCTCCTCCAGTTACCCAGACACAAGTCAGAGCCTTCTTGGGCCTGACTGGGTATTACAGAAAGTTTGTGAAAAACTATGGGTCTATAGTGACACCATTAAATGACTTGACATCCAAGAAGATGCCAAAAAAGGTTCAGTGGACAGTTAGCTGTCAGAAGGCATTTGAAGACCTGAAGAAGGCCATGTGCTCTGCACCTATCCTAAAGAGTCCTGACTACTCCAAACAGTTCATTGTTCAGACAGATGCTTCTGAGTTGGGGGTGGGAGCTGTACTCTCACAACTTAATCAAGATGGTCAAGACCAGCCAATTGCTTTCATTAGCAGGAGGCTAACCCCAAGAGAAAAACGTTGGTCAGCCATAGAGAGGGAGGCCTTTGCTGTGGTTTGGGCATTAAAGAAGTTGAGGTCCTACTTGTTTGGAACTCACTTCCTGGTGCAAACAGACCATAAGCCCCTCTTATGGCTTAATCAGATGAAGGGTGAAAATCCCAAACTGCTCAGGTGGTCCATTTCACTACAGGGGATGGACTTTACAGTGGAGCACCGCCCAGGGACTGACCATGGTAATGCAGATGGTCTCTCCAGGTACTTCCACTTAGAACATGAAGACTTATCTGGTCAAGGTTAGTTTAATGGACCTGCGTTTGGGGGGGGGTTGTGTAGGAGAGTAGGGTCTGCTATCCTATGGTCACCCCAAATTTTTGCTTTTTGCTTCACTGGTTTTCGACTACTGAGGCTGTGGGCCTGCTGATCAGACCCCCAGCCTGCTGTTCTCTCACTAAATTAATGACACATGTGCTATAGGCACATACCAATTGGAAATGGACTCCTTGTCAGCCCCTGTAGAATGCACTATAGGTGCACAGGGCACAGGAGCCACTAAGGCCTACCAGGGGCTGCAGCATATCTTTTGCCACCCCTGGCTGGTTCTTAAATTGACACAACTGGCTGATCACTCAGCTGGGGTAAGGTGGTGTACACACCCCTTGCTTAGATATAGTATACCTATGTCTAAACCTATATCTGGACACATGTAAACCTGTGAGCCACTCCTATAGACAGGCCTCACCAATCCTGGAGGCTGGGTGCATGGTTTTTATGTGAGATGGAGCTCTAGCATGAGCTGAGCCTGTCTGCAGCCGTCGGGAACAAATCCCTAAGCTGTTTCAGGATAATGCCATACCATATACTATTAAGTGCCTTATAATCCTCGCGGTTATTTAGCAACTCTGGTTTGGCTTTATCAAAACATGTCGTGTAAGGTGTCATACGCTTTGGAATACCATCCCCTCGCCAGTTCTGGCGACGGGGATGGCATTCCACCCCTCTAGAGGGGTAAGACATGTTACTTCACTTTAATGCGGTTGATTTCTCCAAAGGCCTTAAGATCCACAAAATGGATGCCTCTGCCACAGACAAATGTCTGGACCCCTGGAGCTGACCGAAACCCAGTCAAGGGGGTCCTGGACAAAGGGTTTCCTGTCACAGGAGGGTGTCACCGCCCTCCAGACAGGAGATAGTGTATTGTAGCAGGGAGGTTTGAAAGAAACCAGACACTGCCTGGGGCGCACAAGGCTGCCCCTTGCATAATCCGGCCAAACCGGTTCTGGGGCCCTCCAGCCCTCGTGCCAGGGCGGCCTGGATCAAAGGAAGGGGGTGTATCCACCCACTTCCTGGGTCCCACCCATAGGAGGGGACCTAGCAGGTAATCACGCCCACCAGATTCGAATAAGAGTGGGAGCAGTGCCAATGCACATCAGATTTCCTGGAAGAAACATTTGAAATGATATTCTGGACCCTTCGCCCTCCATCTCAACGTGGAAGCCCGAAGAATCTCCCTTGTGGTCAAGGAGTGACCACCCTGCAGCAGCAGGCACCATCCAGCCCTCGACGTCTACTTAGTTGCAGTTCCCGCCGGAACTCGAGCGACTGAGATCGACGAGATCAAGCCTGCCCAGCTTCTAACAGCCCGATCCACAGTCCCTGCAAAGCTGAGACCCGTGGAGGCGACCGGAAGCGTGGGGCACGCCATCTTGAAGTGACCACGAGACGCTGACCGTGCAGCCCACGAGTGACCCTCGAAGCTGTACACCGGGGTTTGAGAAGCCCCCACCCTGAGCTACTCCTGAGCCGAAGTTCAGCCCTCCACACTCGAAGAGTGCTGCGTGGGGCCCTTTGGCACGATTTGGCTCAACGCGTTGGCCCGGTCACTTGCCAGCTGGCTTGTGGTCCCTGTGCCGACGAACTACCTAAAAAGACTTGTGATTCTGGTTTCTCCAGATCCACACCAGCTCCCCTGAAAAGGAGCCCCGACTCTGACCTTCCTGGTCCGAGTGAGAAGCAATCTTCCGATCCTGCGTGGATTGCTCTTACCAAGGCTTGTTTGCTCCAAACTTGAAGCCGACTGCACCGACGGTGAGAGCCTGCGTGGGACAGATCGTGACCTGCTCCTGGACGTCGCAGATGCCCCAGAGCCCACGTGACAGCGGAGAGAAGCTCCTCGACGACCACCTGATTGCGCCCAACATTGCCTGGTTCCGTCCTGGTTCCACCCTGGTCACTGCTGAGTGACCCAGACTCTGTCCCCTCTGCTTTCAGGTACCCTACAACTTGAGTCCACCCTTGGACTCCACCGGACACTTCGTCTTCACCCTGCCTGCAGCCCTTTCAGCTTCAAGCACCAAGAGCCTGCGTGTCAAAACCCGACGCCACTTCGACCCTGTGCACCCACTTCCTGTGGGTGAGGTAACTTTGCTCCGCCGGTGTTCCCACACTGGTGCACACCTCTAGGGTCTGTGTGTTAAGTTTTGTTCCTCTAGGTTCAGCGGAAGTGTCCTTAAACTTTAACTCTTTGACTTTTACGCACCATTGGTTAACATTGGTGCATGCGTGCGCTTTCCGCACATCTCCCGAATCCCGAGGGCCATTCCCGACTTCAGCATTGCTTGTCCTGACTGCTCCCAGCGATTCCCTAGGCCCTAGGCCTAACCACTGCTCGAGTGGCCTTTCTTATACCACTTGTTTAGTATATGGTTTGAGTGGCCACCCGCCCTCATCCATAATTGTGCAACTTGTATGTTTAAACAGTGCTTTTGATTTAACGCTTGTGCCCCTTTATTCATAAAGAATACTGGGGATTGTTTTTAGTAATAAACACATATATTTTTATAATATATACTTGTGTGGTGTCCTTTCATTTGGTATTACAGGATTGTATGTGGTAAAACAGCTCGCTTAACACGACCTCTTAAGTTAAGCCTTTAGGCTGCTTAGTCCATGCTACCCCTAGGATAGCTTGTCTAATAAGGTTGACTTACAACCAGACACCATAAGGGGATTGTTTGGTCAGGTAGTAGGTGGTTCCAGAATTGGAAACATCCCCTACCAGGCCAACTTCTCACATAGGGCCTATAATGGAAAAAATGAATTTGACACCAAACACCTCAAAATGTCTGAAATAGGACTCAGACATGTACCTGGAGGCTGGAAATGAGCCCTAGACACTCTTGCTATATCACCTGAGATATAATATAGGGTCCTGGTGGCCACAGGGACCCAAAAACAGTCAGGTGGGTTGATACTGAAAATTAGCAAAAATCGTCCCAAAAATTTTTTTGACAAGATTTGCTAATTTTCCAAATAGCTCAGAATGGATATCAGAGACACTGTCTGAGTGCGCAAGATATGAATACACTTGTCAGAAAGGTCAGCTCTGATGCTTTCATGTGATATATATAACTTTGATATTATATAAAGTTTTTTTTCCGCTACCAACCAAGGGAAACACCTGATATCGTACCCGATTTTGAGAACATTGGGCTGGGTGGAAAAAGTCACTTTGCCCCCTTAAACCCAAAAACTTCAAAAGGTCACCCCTGGAGGCCAGAAATGGGTCTTAGACACTCTTGGTATGTCATCTGAGGTATACTATGGTCTTCTTGGGTCCAGAACTAGAAATCTGATGTGACTCTGATATCTAGGAGCTATAATGGAAAAAAATGAATTTGACACCAAACACCTCAAAATGTCACAAATAGGAGTCAGACATGTACCTGGAGGCTGGAAATGAGCCCTAGCCACTCTTGTTATATAATCTGAGATATATTATGGGGTCCTGGTGGCTACAGGGACCTGAAAACAGTCATGAGGGTTGATACCGAAAATTAGCAAAAATCGTCCCAAAAAGTTTTTTTGACAAGATTTGCTAATTTTCCAAATAGCTCAGAATGGATATCACAGTCACTTTGTGAGTACCCAGGACCTAAATATACTTGTTAGAAAGCTCAGATCTGATGCTTTCATTTGATCTATCTACCTTTGCTATTATCTGAAGTTTTTTTTTCAGCTTCCAGCCATGGGAAAAACCTGACATTGTACCCGATTTTGAGCACCTTAGGCTGGATGGAAGAAGTGACTTTGCCCCCTTAAACCCCAAAACTTCAAAAAGTCATCCCTGGAGGCCAGAAATGGGTCTTAGACACTCCTGGTATGTCATCTGAGGTATACTAAGGGGTCCTTAGGTCCAGAACTAGAAATTTGATGTGACTCTGAGCTCAATGTGATGTGACTCTGAGCTATATGGCCTATAATGGAAAAAATGAGTTTGACCCCAAACACCTCGAAATGTCACAAATAGGAGTCAGACATGTAAATGGAGGCTGGAAATGAGCCCTAGCCACTCTTGTTATATCATCTGAGATATATTATGGGGTCCTGGTGGCTACAGGGACCCGAAAACAGTCATGAGGGTTGATACCGAAAATTAGCAAAAATCGTCAAAAAAAGTTTTTTTGACAAGATTTGCTAATTTTCCAAATAGCTCAGAATGGATATCACAGTCACTTTGTGAGTACCCATGACCTAAATATACTTGTTAGAAAGCTCAGATCTGATGCTTTCATTTGATCTATCTACCTTTGCTATTATCTGAAGGTTTTTTTTCAGCTTCCAGCCAAGGGAAGAACCTGACATCGTACCCGATTTTGAGCAACGTAGCCTGGATGGAAGAAGTGACTATGCCCCCTTAAACCCCAAAACTTCAAAAAGTCATCCCTGGAGGCCAGAAATGGGTCTTAGACACTCCTGGTATGTCATCTGAGGTATACTAAGGGGTCCTTAGGTCCAGAACTAGAAATTTGATGTGACTCTGAGCTCAATGTGATGTGACTCTGAGCTCTATGGCCTATATTGGGAAAAATGAGTTTGATCCCAAACACCTCGAAATGTCACAAATAGGAGTCAGACATGTACCTGGAGGCTGGAAATGAGCCCTAGCCACTCTTGTTATATCATCTGAGATATATTATGGGGTCCTGGTGGCTACAGGGACCTGAAAACAGTCATACAAAGCAATTTGAATCCATACGAGGCAATTTTTAATTTGCGGCCATCTGGTCACCCTTTGAAATGGATAGGATATACTACAGAGGATGTAGTGCACTCTATTTCTTGAAGCATATGATGTACTGACTTAATTTCAATTGCAGTATGTAGCTAAGACATTTACAATTCATAGTGGTAACTCTCATGGTTGTGGCTTATAGGGACAAGGTACAAATCAAGTGTAACCTTCAGGTAAGTTTTTATTTTTCACTTTCATGTGTGTTGTAGAACACTTTATACTTTTGGCTATAATTCATAGTCTGTACATTATAGAGACATAATTTAAACAGCACTTTGTTCCTAGTGATGTGCATCTTACCCATGTGAATTATTATGTGTGTGGCGTATTGTAAAGTTGTCAAAATTTGAGGTTGAATGTATGACGTTTTTCAATACCGTCGCATGTACGAAAAAGTATGCCTTACATTTTGTCCCATACTTCTAAAACCATACAATCTGGATCCATAATTGGAAGTGCAGCATTAAGCTAACATGATGCCACTGTCCTGTGTTCATTTTCATGCATGTGGAAAGCTTCAAAGTGGTGTGAATCTTTCAGCGATTAAACACATATTTTTTAAAAAATTCCTCCAGCTTTTGCAAAATGTGTCACGTATGTTATGTCATCAGTCAAGATCCATATTAGATAGAGCTTGATTTCCAACTGCAACACGTTCTATAACATAGCCTACTACAGTGTGCCATTTTATATGCATGTGGCTCACACACAAGGTGCATACAAAGCAATTTGAATCCATACGAGGCGATTTTTAATTTGCGGCCATCTGGTCACCCATTGAAATGGATAGGATATATTACATAGTATGTGGTGCACTATAAATCTTGAACCATATGAGGTACTGACCTAATTTCAATCACAGTATGTAGCTAAGACATCTACACTTTATAGTGGTAACTCTCATATTTGTGGCTTATAGGGACAAGGTACAAATCAAGTGTAATCTTCAGGAAAAGTTTTTATTTTTCACTTTCATGTGTGTTGAAGAACACTTTATGCTTTTGGCTACAAAATGTGAAGTTGAATGTATGATGTTTTTCAATAACGTCACATGTGTGAAAAAATATGCCTTACGTTGTGGCCCATAATTCTAAAACCATACAATCTGGATCCATAATTCTGAGTGCAGCATACAGTTACCATCATGCCACTGCCCTGTGGTCATTGTCATGCCTGTGCCATGCTTAGAAGTGGTGAGAATCATTCAGTGATTAAACGCATGTTTTATAAAATTTGCCTCCATTTTTTGCAAAATGAGTCACGTATATTGTGTCATCAGTCATGATCCATACTAGATAGAGCTTGATTTCCAACTGCAACACATTCTATAGCATACCCTACTACATTGTGTCATTTTAAATGCATGTGGCTTACACGTAAGGTACATACAACGCAATATGAATCCATACGACGCGATTTTCAATTTGCGGCCATCTGGTCGTCCCATTGAAATGGATAGGATATTATACATAGCAGAATGTGCCCTATAATTCTTGAAGCATATAAGTTAAAGACTTAATTTCAATTGCAGATTCTAGCTAAGATTCGTATGCATTATTGTACCAATTCTTATGCATGTGGCCCACATAGAAAGTGCACGAAATGGAAGTTGAATCCATACGAGGCGATTTTCGATTTCCGGCCATCTGGTCACCCAAATCTCAAAGATTATTGTTAATAATTCAGTGTGTTTTTATGCTATTTAGCTAATAATGCATGAACCTGTTTATTAACATGTGCATAATGAGATACCAAAGAGAAAATAATGAAAATGTATTGGTAAACCGTATTTTGGTAGACTTTAAAAAACCCCATTGAAAAACACATGCATCACCAATGCTGCTTTTTGCTTGTGCCTAAAACGAAAATGTGTTATTAAAAAGTGAATATAACACATAGAGATGTTTTTTCTTTTGTTTATGAAGCCTAATGTGAAGGCAGGTCACACCTATGTTTTACTTTGAAAAAATCTCTTTTCTAAAATTTACGGCGTTACCTTGTTTTTTAATACAGCTAAAAAAACCATTGTTAAAGTCGCTTATAAAAAAGTGATCGTAAATGCTATTTTGTTTTTTTTTTCAGCTTGAGGTTCAGTTTAATATGAGTCTTAATTTGATGTATCACTTGCCCTAGTAAACAATCCCCAAAGTCTATTTTTTTTCAATTTTCCCAAGCTCAATGTTAAACACATGCATCACCAATGATGCAAAAAGTGAAGTCAGAAATTTCAAACAGCAATAAAAAAGTGAGAAAAACAGATATTTGAAAAATTCCTTTTGTTTATGCGGCCTTATGTCCAAAGCCATCCAACAAGAGCATTTTTTTTTTATTCGGTCGATTTAAAAAAAATCTGCGAACTATTTTATTTCTCTCAAAAAAGTGCCAAAAAGTGACTTTTTGTGCAAAAAAGTGCCCGTACAATATTTTTTCATCTAATAAACTTTTTATGACTCAGAATACACTTAGGCTTCAGGTCAATGTGTTTTCGTTTGGGGGAGGGGCCCAGGGAAAAAAACACCTTTTTTTCTCGGATTGGTCAAAGGTCTGCTTCGGCTGCACCAGTGCTGCTTCGGCTGCACTGGTGCAGCTTCTCAGACTTGAGGCGTTGCACCAGTGCAGCATAGAAAAGAAACTTTTTAATAAAAGGATTTAAAACTAATTCAAGATATACATTATCTAAGGAATGTTATAAAAACTCAGATATGGAGAATATTTTTCATTTTCGTCCATTTTTGACCGTTTTGGAGCACTTTGAAGCACTGATGCAGCTTTGGGATTTTTATGGTTATTTTGATCAGAGATGCTCCTAATGTGTTTAAAATTCATGTGGGATGTATCCAAGACACTGCCATCACACCTATATAGTTTTTAAATGATTTTGATGTATTAAAATTTTGACCTCCATAAGGGGGGAAAGGTTGAACTTTTACCCTGCTCGGAGTTCCATGACTTTCGTGACCTTGTCCCCCTGAAATTTAAAATTGCATTTTCAAAGTAATGTGTACAACTATTCATTCTGTGTCATTCATTGTGTGTTTAGCATGCTATTGGGCCACTGTAGCACTTGTTTTTTTTTTCGTTTTTATGCATTTTTGACCGTTTTTGAACACTTTGATGCTCCAAATGGTCTTTGGACTTAGTCACTTTTTGCTTCATGGAGATTTCAAAAGTGTTAAAAAGTCACTTTGGAGGCACACAGGACAGTGCAAATGCACCTATATAGCAATCAGGACACTCCAATCACACCTATATGGTTTTTAAATGATTTTGATGAATTAAACATTTTGACCTCCATGAGGGGTGGAAAGTTTGAACTTTTACCCCGCTCGGAGTTCCATGACTTATGTGACCTCGTCCCCCTGAAATTTAAAATAGCATTTTCCAAGTAATTTGTAAATATATTCATTCTGGGTCATTCATTGTGTGTTTAGCTTGCTATTGGGCCAGTGTAGCACTTTGTTTTTTTCATTTTTATGCATTTGTGACCGTTTTTAAACACTTTCATGCACCAATGATGTCTTTGTACTTCGTCATTTTTCACTTCATGGGGACTTCAAAAGTGTTAGAAATTCATTTTGGAGGCACACAGAACAGTGCAAATGCAGTTACATAGCATTCAGGAGACTGCAATTACACCTATATAGTTTTTAAAAGATTTTGATGTAATAACATTTTTGACCTCCATGGGGAGGGCCCTTAAGCTGAACTTTTACCCAGCTCGGAGTTCCATGACCTTGTCCCCCTGAAATTGAAAATCGAATTTTCAAAGTGTTTAGTAAAACTGTTCATTCTGTGTCATTCATTATGTCTTTAGCCTGCTATTGGACCACTGCAGCACTATGTTTTGTTAATTTTAACCCAATGTTGACCTTTTTTGACCACTTTGATGCACCAGTGAAGTTTTTGGACTTAGTCATTTTTCACTTCATGGAGACTTCAAAAGTGTTAGAAATTCATTTTGTAAATACCTAGAACGGTGCAAATGCAGCCATATAGCATTCAGGGCACTACAATTACACCTATATAGTTTTTAAATGATTTTGATGCAATAACATTTTTGACCTCCATGGGGAGGGCACTCAAGCTAAACTTTTACCCAGCTCCGAGTTCCACGACCTCGGGTGGAAAAAGTGACTTTGCCCCCTTAAACCCAAAAACTTCAAAAAGTCACCCCTGGAGGCCAGAAACGGGTCTTAGACACTCTTGGTATGTCATCTGAGGTATACTATGGTGTTCTTGGGTCCAGAACTAGAAATGTGATGTGACTCTGATATCTAGGGCCTATAATGGAAAAAATGAATTTGACACCAAACACCTCAAAATGTCTGAAATAGGACTCAGACATGTACCTGGAGGCTGGAAATGAGCCCTAGACACTCTTGCTATATCACCTGAGATATAATATAGGGTCCTGGTGTGGAGTTCTGGACTTTTTGGTTCCGTCCAGAGGTGTCAGGGATAACACCCGAAGACCCCGGAGTTCCACCTGTCTCGGTGCACAAACAAACAGAAACACGGGCTTCTCGATGGTGGCGTCAAAGACCAAAAGTTTATTACTGCAGGGACACAGAAGTCACAGAAACTACACATGGGCAGTATCTAGGAGCCTGTTCGATTTGTACAAAGAGGGTTGCTCCTTATATACTAAATATTGGGCTTCAGGCAAATTCTTTACATGTTACCACAGTTCTAAACATTCGTGTCTTAAACAATAAATATTTGGCGTTGCACGGGGATCGTCAACAGTATCTGATGTCAAAACATTACAAATGAGGGGTTCCCACTAGTCCATCATAATCCCATGTCAATTCTTCATTCAAGACCCGGACCGCCTCATCGTAAATTTCGTTACCTCCCCCTAATAAAGGCCCAGAAGGAAAGGAGCAGAGCCAGGTGCAGAAGATAGAAAGACAGGATAAGAAATGTTTGTGGGTCGTAAATGGGTACGGTTACCAGCTTCGGCCGCCTAATCATGATCAGGCCAACGAACACAAGAACCAGTATAGCAGGACTGGCCTCAGGCTGGGGAGGCAGTTCTTGCCGAGTCATGCTGCTACAGCGTTGCTGGCCTAAGGTGCACGTGTCACTAGCAAGGTGAATCGCCGGTTAAAGCCTACGTGTCCTTTAATGAAAAAGAGGTCATTGCGTGTCCATTGACTATGTGAGGGCAAGGAATACAAAATGGCTTCCGTGTTCTAAGATGGATGCCACGGGTAGAACAGAAATGTGTTTGTAACTGGAGTGCTCTTGCTCGTAGCATAGCGAAAAACACCAGGATATACTAAATGGATCATTTGCGGTTCACTGATACCAAAATTATGTATTTACGACAATGTTACAAACACGAGTAAAATCGTCACGGAACCTCAGACCCTCCTTTTGCCCTTACATAGGCAATTACTTAGTCTATATCAGAGTCAGAGTCTAATTCTATGCCCATTAGGTCAGTGACATGTTGTTGTATCATCATCCTGTCTCGTGCCTTTTCTCCTAATGCAGGTGGTTTTCTGAAACAGGTTGCAGCACAGAGACTACACAGAGCGGGACCACATTGGATAATAAGACAGCACGAGAACAGAAATACTAGGATGACACCAATGACCATCAGAACCTTCCATCCCCACGCTGATATCAGAGTCCAAAACCACTCCATGAAGGACCAGTTTCCCTTATCTACGTGTATAGAGTCGGAAATCTTGTGTAGCTTAGAGATTGCTTCATAGACTGTTGGAGCATTATTTGGAATAAAGACACAGCAGCTCGATTGGATCATTCTGCATACCCCACCTCGATCTGCAAGTATTACGTCTAGAACCATACGGTTCTGTAACGTCATGAGACGATCCGCCTGAAGCTCAGCTGTTCAGTTACTAAGGGCACCAGCAGTTTCTGTAATTGTAGATTCAACTACCCGTGTTAGTTGACGAAGGTTTCTACTATTGGCCATAGGCCCCCAAAACGGAAGAAAACCTTTGAAGAAGTCTCCAGCTTCTTGACCAGCGGTATCTTCCTTGCTGAAGACACCTCTTGCTACTCTGGTTTTGTGATAATCTGAAGAAGCAGTGTATGTCGGGGGTAACAATCGAGCAATATAACATGAACCTGAAAAGTCAGCAGGCAGCCATGTATATGCTCTGTCCTGACAAATGAAGTAGGTACCCCTAGCAGTCAGAAAGGCAGGGGAGGAGTTAGACGGAAATACGTAAGTCTCAACGCACTCACTCCTCCCTAGCTGAGCTCTCGGATTTCTCCCATTTCCTTGCAAACAGACCTGACCTCGGTGAGGCACGACCCAAACTGAAGTGGAGATTTTACGCTTGCTTTCTCCCAAACTAAGGCGATACTCTGTAGAGTTCCAACTCAAATACACCAGTAATTCATCTCTAGGATAAGATGGAGTATTATTGACGTCTTTAATCATATCAATAATTCCCTGGACTAAAGCTTTGTTGGCTGAGTTGTATTTAGTGGACCGTGGTGGACGCGAAGGATAGGTCTCAAGGGCATATGAAAAAATGGTCTGAAAGGCCTGAAATGATCCATTATAGCTGAACGGCAAGACTAGATAGGGAATGCCTTTATCCATAGTGTGAGGTATCAAGCCACACACCCAGCAGTCTGTAGTATTAACTATCAGTTGGTGTTGATGCAAGAGCTGTACAAATGTATTGTTAATAAATTCTGAGCGTCGAGCTTGTTCGTGTTCAGGAAATGAGTGAAAAGAATGCATAGAAGAAACCGTAGAAGTAGTAGGGTCAAGGGGAGGTACTGTAGTTACTGGCATAAAAATCAAATGTACACCAAAGACGATTCCACCCACCAACGTTATCAAAACAATTAAAAATGTAACTGCACATTGCATTAGAAAGCATTTGTTGTGTAGTATTCTGTACAGTCTATTTCTGCGAACATAAATTACATTTTCTCGTTGTAGCTCAGGAAGCTCCATCTTCTACGACCGTTCGCGACCACTGATGATGTGTACGTAGATGAAAATGCCTCTATCAGCCCTGGGAGTTCCCAGAACTAACAGAAAGATCGACCTTGTGTCTGACCCCCGCAGATTCAACTAGGCACACAGCCACGACCCTACGGCTACCCAGACGGCAAGGCAATTTTAAAACAAAAAGAAACAATACAAAGTATTAGCAAACTTCCCGGCTGGAGGCAATGTATAGCAAATTCAAATCTGAAAATAGGCAGTTTCCTGCTTTATTTGTCCATATTGCGAGAACGTAAGTTGTATCTCAGTTTTGCAGGAGCTGTCTGATCTGGAAACAATGTATTTTCAGCTAACGTTGCAATGTTCACGTTCGCAGATGGCAAATGTTCTTTTGGTGCAGATGGCAAATGTTCATTGGGTGTGGAAGACAAATGTTCAGGGTTCAAAAGAGCAGTTTCAGGAGGAGAGTCAGAATTTGGTGAATCCGTGATCAGTTCTGCATCGCTGAAAGGTATGAACCTGGGGACTTGTTCCGTTTCAGAGGCACCGATTCCTTTCTTTACCCAGTTGTCGTAAGGAAGCGGCAGAGGCACACGTTTAGCATGTGTCGTATGGATCCAATTTTTCCTTCCGGCCACACGAATAGCAGTTCTCGTTGCTAGCAGGACTTGGAATGGGCCAATGAATCTGGGCTGAAGATTTTTTGTTCTTGCAAAATTTCTGATGACCACCTGATCACCCGGTTTCAGCTGATGGCCTGGACTCTCCGGTGGCTTTGGCAATGCATCGAAAACCTGTTGGTGAATAAGACTCATTTTAGCAGTCAAGTCGAAAAGGTAATCAATTAACATTGGGTATTCCAGCTGCTTAAATTCTTTCGGTCTAGGTACCCCCCAAACATTTGCAGGACGGCCAAAAACTATTTCGTAAGGACTAAACCCTACTCTAGAATGTACAGTTGCTCTTGTTGATAGCAAAGCCAGAGGCAATGCGTCTGGCCAGGACAAACCCGTGGATGCTTGTATCTTAGCGAGTTTCAGTTTAAGGGTGCCATTGTAACCCTCGACTAAACCCGCGGACTGGGGATGATTCGCACTATGAAATTTCTGTCTAATCCCTAGGCCGGCACACACACTCTGCATAACTTTCCCTACGAACTCACTTCCGTTGTCTGACCATACAATCCGTGGCATTCCGTATCTGGGGAAGTATTCTTTAAGAAGAATTTTGGCAGTGGATAAGGCAGTATTGTCCTTCAGTGGGTATGCTTCGATCCATCTGGAGAAAGCACAAACTACCACTAGGACGTATTTCAGATTATTGCAACGATCCATGTGAATGAAGTCTAGCTGGATCACTTCAAAGGGGCAGGAAGGAGGAGCGAAGTGACCTGCAGGTGTGGGGATTCCCTTGCCAGGATTATGCATCAAGCATACCATACAATTTCTCACCACTCTCTCTGCACACTTACTAATCCCGTCATTCTTCCAGACCGGAGCCAACATCTTACAAATCCCTTTTGAACTGATGTGCGCTGTTCCATGTGCCATCGTTACTACTGCAAGCACATACGCATCAGGCAACATCCAACGCTGTTGTTCCGACAAGTCAATCCAACACCCACTCGAGTCCAATTTACCCGTGCTCTCTCTCCATGCAAGTTTTTCCTCCTCAGTCGCCTCTTTCTGAATTTCCTTCACGCTTTCCACTGTGTTCTCACACATTCCAGACTCAGAAATCCATCTTGCAGACGTTGCAACATACATTCTACTCATCATATTTCTAGCTGTCTGTTTTGCGATCTCATCAGCAAAAGCATTCCCACGACCAACATCATCCGTGATTGCTTTATGAGCACTGCATTTCACAATCGCAACTTCAGTCGGCAAGGTTAGAGATTCCAACAAGTCATTAACTAGCTGACCATGTTGAATCTTAGTCCCATGGGACGTAATGAAACCTCTTTCTTTCCACAAACGGCCAAAACTATGGGCCACGCCGAACGCGTACTGACTATCTGTGAACACATTCACTCTCTTTCCCTTAGCTAAAACGCACGCTCTTGTTAGCGCGATCAATTCTGCAGCCTGGGCAGAATTCTGACTCACTCTTGCAGTCTCCACAATCGTACTCAAGGTTGTTACTGCATAAGCAGCAGTCACATCACCATTCTCCAATTTGAAGCAAGACCCGTCAACATACAACGTGCCATCTGGTTCTGACAACGGAGTGTCTTTTAGATCGATTCGTCCTTTTGTTTCTTCCTCAGTTTTGAAACAACAGTCGTGTGGTTCGGAATCACTCGACTCTTCGCTAGTCGGCAACAATGTTGCTGGATTCAATACATTGCATCTTTTGATCTGAATATGACTAGCTAACAGTGTCAGTTCATAACCTGATAATCTAGCACTGGTAAGGTGTTGCGTCTTGGTTCGGTTCATGAGTGTATCCACAGCATGAGGAACCATAACTACTAGCATGTTGTTCATTACTAAACCAGCAGATTGTCGGATGGAAGCTGCAGCTGCGGCTGTAGCTCTCAAGCAACTAGGCAATGCTCTGGCTACTGGATCTAATGTTGATGAAAAATACGCACAAGGGCGTTGTTTATCACCAAATTTCTGCGTCAAAACACTCAATGCACAACCTTCTCTCTCGTGGACATAGAGCGTGAATGGCTTACTGTAGTCGGGTGTACCGAATACAGGTGCTGAACACAGTGCATTTCGTAACTCAGAAAAACTCTGCTGACATTCAGCAGACCATGGTACCGGACTCGGAACACCTTTCCTAGTCAAGGCTACCAATGGTTTTGCTAGAAGAGAAAAATTTGGGATCCATTGCCTACAATATGAGGTAATACCCAAAAAGGCACGTACTTCTCTCTGCGTGCTAGGAACGTTCATCTGTGTAATTGCTTTTATTCTCTCTGGGGTCAACTTCCTTCCCTCCTTTGACAAGAGATGACCTAGGTAGGTCACTTCTTGGCAGCAGTATTGCATTTTTGAAGGTGACACCTTGTGATTCAAATCTGACAAGTGATGCAATAAAGAAATCGTAGCTGTTTTGCAAGTTTCCTTGTCATCGGCAGCCACTAGAAGATCATCGACATACTGTACTAAAGCAGAACCACTAGGAAGTACGAAGGAATCTAACTGGCTTTTTAATGCTTGACTGTAAATGGATGGGCTTTCACAATAACCTTGTGGAGCGCGTTTAAATCTAAAACTTCGTCCTCCTAGAGAGAAACCGAAGATATCTCTGCTTTCCTCGGCTATCGGAATGCTGAAAAAGGCATTTTTCAAGTCGACAACCGAAAACCATGCTGCTGTAGCAGGAATCAACGTTAACAATGCAGTAATGTCTGGAACCACAGGAAACTGTGGGATCACAATTTTATTAACCTCTCTGAGATCAATTACGAACCTATATACTGGAGGCTTTGTAGGGTCAGTTCGTTTCAAAATAGGCAGTACAGGACTATTACAGACATTACCTCTAGTCTCTTCTATAACGTCTTTCTTGATTAGGTCTTGTACTATCAGTAGGAGCGCACGCTCACCTTCACTAGAGATTCTGTATTGTGGAATTCGTGGAAGTTTGACATTTGCTTTCAAAGTTACTACATAGGGTGGAATTTCCAATAGACCTACATCATTAGGACCAGTCGCCCAAAGAGTATCAGGGAGGGAACGCAGCTCTGGTGGGAGTGCATCCATCGACAAGTACATCGGAGAGATTATTCTTTTACCCAACGTAAGTTGTACTCCTGCTGGAGAACAGTACAATGTCGCGTACAGGCGTTTTAACAAGTCTAAACCAAGCAGATTTTCGTTACAACCTGTCGTCAAAATCAGGGGTGCTTTCAATTGACGGGGTCCAACAGAAATAGACAAAGGACCAGAAACAGGGTTGTGAACAGGGGCGCCCGAAAAACCTACTGAAACGTTTGTTGAGCCGGACAAAGGTGCGCCAGGGAGTTTCGCATGTATGATAGAACTTTTTGCTGCACCAGTATCCAACAGAAACTGTTCGACTATACCTGATGTTGCTACTGCGACATAAGGCCCACTCTGATCTACTGGAACTGATACTACTCCCTCTCTTTGTCCATGGCTGTCCTAGTACTCACTTTGCTGAACTTCCTCACTAGCTTCATAATAGTCTTCGACATGATACTGTGGAGACCTATTCTGTTGGGCAGATTGTCCATTTCGCTGATCGAAATAATTAGAGGGGCGATCACTCGTCTGCGGAGGCATAGCACCTCGTCCTCGACCTCTAGAGTTTTGCATAGAACTACCACGACCTCTCTGAGCTGCCGCAGCATTATTTTGCGTTCGAACTGGACACTCACTTTTGTAATGACCTTCCCTTTTGCAATAAGCACATTGATTCCATTGGTATTGTGGCCTTTGAAAATTATAATCCGTTCTTTGATATGACCCTTGCTGCATATTCGTCTGATTCATGCGAGGCGGATAAGCTTGCTGTAAAAGTACTTTAGTTTTTAAATCTTTCGTCTTTTTATCTGATTTTTCCTTCTCTTCTTTATCCCTATTTTCATAGTACTGAGCAGTCGCAAGTATTTGCGCAGTCGTAGAGACAGCCCACGCACTTTCAGAATTCTTTAATTTACCACTAAGTTCTGGCAACAGATTGTGCACAAATTTATCAACAAATAATCTTTGGCCTCCTTCTGTGCTCATATCCTGAC
Source organism: Lissotriton helveticus (assembly GCF_964261635.1). Taxonomy (NCBI): domain Eukaryota; kingdom Metazoa; phylum Chordata; class Amphibia; order Caudata; family Salamandridae; genus Lissotriton; species Lissotriton helveticus. The sequence continues at coordinate 765,977 of NW_027611712.1, read as the reverse complement.
CACTATGATCCACGAAAGTCTCTTCGAATCTTGTGAAAAAGTCGGAGACGCTTTCGTCTTTCTTTTGTTTGCACGCGGACAATTTGTCCCAGTTAACGCGCAATGCTGGCATCACGGTTTTCATTAAATCGATTATTCTACCAGGCAAATTAGCAATTAGGGGTTCTGGTTTGGAACCACCTATTTGTTGACCATCCGCTGCAATTATAGCTGCCCAGTCACCACCTAGGGCAACTGGATGATTCTCTTTACGAATTTTAGCCCAAATTGGTTGCGGTACTACATTACCAAATAGCAAATCTATGTCAGCAAGATTCAATACACAAGCGTCAACTGTTTGAGCCAACTCTTTGTAGTACCCTGCAGGATTTTTACGCGGATCTGGCAAGGCCTGTTTCACTGCTAATACTTCAGCTCGCTTCCATGGAATATGTATCCAGACTCTCTGGAATTGGGCCGGAGCGGCTGCAATACCAAGGTTTGCATTAGCTTGCACAGCTTCACGCCAAATTGGTGGAACCTCTCTCATTGGATACTGACGATTTCGTTTCGTACTACGTTTCTCTAATTCTCTCGGTGAACGAAGGGATGAGTCATTCCTATAACTTAAAATCAGTTCCATCGCTTCTTTTATATTTTGTCCAACTATCATACCTGCAGCAAACTCTTTCTGAACATTAATTAATTCTCCTAGATTTGATTCAGGGTCATCCTCTTCCAATTCCTCACGTAGAAGGAAACACATTTCATCGAACACATATCGTTGTGTCGGTTCGTTCCATTGCATAAATGTATCTAATACATTTTGTACATTATATCTTCCAACTTTCGAAACCCATCTAAGAGCAGTGGAATCTAGTATTCCTCTTTCTTCAGTACTGGGAAGCTGACTACGTCTCTGCACAGAGTCAGAGGTAGGAGTCTTAATCAGAGTTTTATAGAAGGGAGATAGAATATTAGAGACAGAATCAGTGATTCTTCGACGAACAGAAAGCGGAGTCATAATATTAGCAGAGGCAGTAAATAGAGTAGCAGTTGGAACAAATAGATCAGGAACAGTAGGAGTAGCAGGAAAAATAGCTTGTGAAGTAGCAGGTGTGAGCGACACAGGCATAGGTAAAGAAGCCGGCAACCCTAGACGAGGGGTTGTCGAAGGAACATTAATATTGACCACAGGAGGTACAGGAACTTGATTCAGGGGAGCGGGAACAGGGACACCAGGTTGTCCAGCAACCGGTAATTGAACATTCGGTATAGGTGGAGCCGTAGCACCCTGTGCATACGGTGGGGGTGATCGTAACAAGTAAGACAACAGGGGATCCTTTTCAGGGTCCTCTACTATCTTAGCCGTACTCGATGGCAAAGCAGGATAGCACTTGTCTATCGCTAAATTACGCTCTCTATCGGCCACCTCCATCGCTTTCTCAGACTCGTTGAGTTGCAGCTGTCTAGCAGACTGTTCTAAAGTCAACTCTTGCTCTTTCTGTTCTTTCTTCAACTTTTTAATTTCTCTCTGTTTAGATTCTTTTCGCCAATAACGGAAAGAATCAAACATTGCCGGCCGGGCTTTCTTCTTAAACAACCTTCTTTCTAGATTATCGAGAACTTCAGGTTCAAAACTACCATGTAGTGGCCAACTAAGGACACCATCTTTCTCTGTGTAGCGGATCCATACCTCATTATAAGAGATAGGGCCCACACCAAATTTGCAATATAGATCATAAAGGGGAGTTCCAATCGGAGGAACCAAACACGAGTCCTCCAACTGGGAATCACTGTTGCAACTAAAACAAGACAACATACAATTTTTCCGACTTACCATTTTATAATCCGGAACACAAAACAAACAAGACACAAACAGAAAAGATGCGCACTCGAACCAAGAACTTAGGCCTACCAGAACTGACAAATGTATCGATACCTGAACTGAACAGAATGATTATCGTAACCAGAATAACCAGTGATAACCTTACAGAACTGAACTGAACTGAGAACTAAAAGGATTATCCAAATAGGAGCAACCCTTACGAAATAACCAACTAGCAACCACTGAATACTTAACTGAGGCACTGAAGACGTCACCAAGGAGAAACCCGTCACGTTTCGCCGTACTGAGGACTGCACCTCGGGTCCAAGACAGGGCGACGGTCAAGGCAACGGACCACTGCAGCCGTCTGAACGGGAACCCTCGTGGAAGAGAACGTCGGGGCCACTTTTGCGATATGCCGGGATCGATGAAGTGGGGCGCCTCCCTCTGAAATCTTCACACGAAGCTCCTCGAACTCTTCAGGCTTTTGGACCGGTACCGAATGACGTCGCCCCACATTGGGCGCCAATTGGAGTTCTGGACTTTTTGGTTCCGTCCAGAGGTGTCAGGGATAACACCCGAAGACCCCGGAGTTCCACCTGTCTCGGTGCACAAACAAACAGAAACACGGGCTTCTCGATGGTGGCGTCAAAGACCAAAAGTTTATTACTGCAGGGACACAGAAGTCACAGAAACTACACATGGGCAGTATCTAGGAGCCTGTTCGATTTGTACAAAGAGGGTTGCTCCTTATATACTAAATATTGGGCTTCAGGCAAATTCTTTACATGTTACCACAGTTCTAAACATTCGTGTCTTAAACAATAAATATTTGGCGTTGCACGGGGATCGTCAACAGTATCTGATGTCAAAACATTACAAATGAGGGGTTCCCACTAGTCCATCATAATCCCATGTCAATTCTTCATTCAAGACCCGGACCGCCTCATCGTAAATTTCGTTACCTCCCCCTAATAAAGGCCCAGAAGGAAAGGAGCAGAGCCAGGTGCAGAAGATAGAAAGACAGGATAAGAAATGTTTGTGGGTCGTAAATGGGTACGGTTACCAGCTTCGGCCGCCTAATCATGATCAGGCCAACGAACACAAGAACCAGTATAGCAGGACTGGCCTCAGGCTGGGGAGGCAGTTCTTGCCGAGTCATGCTGCTACAGCGTTGCTGGCCTAAGGTGCACGTGTCACTAGCAAGGTGAATCGCCGGTTAAAGCCTACGTGTCCTTTAATGAAAAAGAGGTCATTGCGTGTCCATTGACTATGTGAGGGCAAGGAATACAAAATGGCTTCCGTGTTCTAAGATGGATGCCACGGGTAGAACAGAAATGTGTTTGTAACTGGAGTGCTCTTGCTCGTAGCATAGCGAAAAACACCAGGATATACTAAATGGATCATTTGCGGTTCACTGATACCAAAATTATGTATTTACGACAATGTTACAAACACGAGTAAAATCGTCACGGAACCTCAGGTGGCCACAGGGACCCAAAAACAGTCAGGTGGGTTGATACTGAAAATTAGCAAAAATCGTCCCAAAAATTTTTTTGACAAGATTTGCTAATTTTCCAAATAGCTCAGAATGGATATCAGAGACACTGTTTGAGTGCGCAAGATATGAATACACTTGTTAGAAAGGTCAGCTCTGATGCTTTCATGTGATATATATAACTTTGATATTATATAAAGTTTTTTTTCCGCTACCAACCAAGGGAAACACCTGATATCGTACCCGATTTTGAGAACATTGGGCTGGGTGGAAAAAGTCACTTTGCCCCCTTAAACCCAAAAACTTCAAAAAGTCACCCCTGGAGGCCAGAAATGGGTCTTAGACACTCTTGGTATGTCATCTGAGGTATACTATGGTCTTCTTGGGTCCAGAACTAGAAATCTGATGTGACTCTGATATCTAGGAGCTATAATGGAAAAAAATGAATTTGACACCAAACACCTCAAAATGTCACAAATAGGAGTCAGACATGTACCTGGAGGCTGGAAATGAGCCCTAGCCACTCTTGTTATATAATCTGAGATATATTATGGGGTCCTGGTGGCTACAGGGACCTGAAAACAGTCATGAGGGTTGATACCGAAAATTAGCAAAAATCGTCAAAAAAAGTTTTTTTGACAAGATTTGCTAATTTTCCAAATAGCTCAGAATGGATATCACAGTCACTTTGTGAGTACCCAGGACCTAAATATACTTGTTAGAAAGCTCAGATCTGATGCTTTCATTTGATCTATCTACCTTTGCTATTATCTGAAGTTTTTTTTTCAGCTTCCAGCCATGGGAAAAACCTGACATTGTACCCGATTTTGAGCACCTTAGGCTGGATGGAAGAAGTGACTTTGCCCCCTTAAACCCCAAAACTTCAAAAAGTCATCCCTGGAGGCCAGAAATGGGTCTTAGACACTCCTGGTATGTCATCTGAGGTATACTAAGGGGTCCTTAGGTCCAGAACTAGAAATTTGATGTGACTCTGAGCTCAATGTGATGTGACTCTGAGCTATATGGCCTATAATGGAAAAAATGAGTTTGACCCCAAACACCTCGAAATGTCACAAATAGGAGTCAGACATGTACCTGGAGGCTGGAAATGAGCCCTAGCCACTCTTGTTATATCATCTGAGATATATTATGGGGTCCTGGTGGCTACAGGGACCCGAAAACAGTCATGAGGGTTGATACCGAAAATTAGCAAAAATCGTCAAAAAAAGTTTTTTTGACAAGATTTGCTAATTTAACAAATAGCTCAGAATGGATATCACAGTCACTTCGTGAGTACCCATGACCTAAATATACTTGTTAGAAAGCTCAGATCTGATGCTTTCATTTGATCTATCTACCTTTGCTATTATCTGAAGTTGTTTTTTCAGCTTCCAGCCAAGGGAAGAACCTGACATCGTACCCGATTTTGAGCAACGTAGCCTGGATGGAAGAAGTGACTATGCCCCCTTAAACCCCAAAACTTCAAAAAGTCATCCCAGGAGGCCAGAAGTCATCCCTGGACTGCGGCCTTATGTCCAAAGCCATCCAACAAGAGCATTTTTTTTTTAATTCGGTCGATTTAAAAAAAATCTGCGAACTATTTTATTTCTCTCAAAAAAGTGCCAAAAAGTGACTTTTTGTGCAAAAAAGTGCCCGTACAATATTTTTTCATCTAATAAACTTTTTATGACTCAGAATACACTTAGGCTTCAGGTCAATGTGTTTTCGTTTGGGGGAGGGGCCCAGGGAAAAAAACACCTTTTTTTTCCCGGATTGGTCAAACCTCGTTTTTACTACCTTTAAAAAATATCAAAACCATAAACCAGGAGCCCTAATTATATTCTTGATACTGAGCGGCAGGCAGGCAACTAGAGCTACATTTCAGGGGGGGGGCTAATTCTTCCAACCATAGACAGAGTGACTGAAAGAAGGGGCGAAAACACAACAAAAGCCTCATTTACAAGTAAATGGTCTTTTAAAGACCTGTTAAGTCCTCGGGTGCGGCTGCAACGAGATGGTCACCAGCCCCCGAAGCTGTCTCTGCCCGGGCTGACAGACACGACGGGGGGGGCTGAAGCCCCGTGAGCCCAATGGATGTTGCATAGACCCTAAACCTTATCTGCAGATGAACAGTACCACTCAGTGAGGGGTCCCGTTCATCTGCAGATAAGGTTTAGGGTCTATGAAATACTGCTGTTGTCTTGCGTACATTCTGAGTTCCATTGCAGGGGCCTCATTTATGAGAAATGACGCAACGCTGCGTGAAAGCAGCGATGCGTCACTTTTCAGTGCGCACTCCTTGCGACATTCCTGATGCGTCATATTTAATGTATGATGCATCATGTCGCAAGGAGTTACAGATACGTCAGTATTTCTGACGTATCTGTAAGCGCAAAAGTGAAGCATTGCTAGAGTGTGTCACAAAAGTGACGCAACTCCAGCAATGCGTCCTTTCACATGGGGCAAACCCCATGTGAAAGGGCCTGCGTCAGTCTTACGCCTGCTGTGAGGCAGGCTCAAGAATTTGACGCAACGGTGTCCTAAAAGTGACGCAGTGAAATCTCATAATTTCACTGCGTCACTTTTACGACCCTTCCTTGCGTCAATACACCACCCTTGCATACATATACCTGGCGCAGGTATAATGTGGCGCAGGGGTTTACAAAGAGACGATTCTACCTAGATGCGTCTCTTTGTAAATATGACTCAACAAGGCGCATTTTTTATGCCACTGGTGCGTCACAAAAAGTGACGCATCGGTGGCGTAAAAGTGAGGCATAGCCTTATAAATGAGACCCCAAGTACTTGCCTTCTCGTGGAGTCAAGTGAGCTGAAACCTTTGGCCAGACCAATTTTAAGATCTTCGAGAACAGTACTTGCCAGGAGCATCTTTGAATAATAAAACAACTTCTTTGAAGTCAGCCTTCTCATCCAGATTACCACATACCCTTTTGAGCGAGGATCGCTAAGACTAAAACACAACACGACTGTGTGAAACATTACGCGTTCCTTATTATTTTGTATTAATATGTCTATATCACAAAAGACGGGGACTGCGTAGCTGTGCCCTCAGCTGATAAAGTGACAAACTTGAACACTGTTTTTTTCTAAGACTTCAACCACAGACATTCAAAAGCAAATTATACATACACAGTGCAAGTTTATAAAATATTACAATTGATTGCTGTAGGAGAGTAGGGTCTGCTATCCTATGGTCACCCCAAATTTTTGCTTTTTGCTTCACTGGTTTTCGACTACTGAGGCTGTGGGCCTGCTGATCAGACCCCCAGCCTGCTGTTCTCTCACTAAATTAATGACACATGTGCTATAGGCACATACCAATTGGAAATGGACTCCTTGTCAGCCCCTGTAGAATGCACTATAGGTGCACAGGGCACAGGAGCCACTAAGGCCTACCAGGGGCTGCAGCATATCTTTTGCCACCCCTGGCTGGTTCTTAAATTGACACAACTGGCTGATCACTCAGCTGGGGTAAGGTGGTGTACACACCCCTTGCTTAGATATAGTATACCTATGTCTAAACCTATATCTGGACACATGTAAACCTGTGAGCCACTCCTATAGACAGGCCTCACCAATCCTGGAGGCTGGGTGCATGGTTTTTATGTGAGATGGAGCTCTAGCATGAGCTGAGCCTGTCTGCAGCCGTCGGGAACAAATCCCTAAGCTGTTTCAGGATAATGCCATACCATATACTATTAAGTGCCTTATAATCCTCGCGGTTATTTAGCAACTCTGGTTTGGCTTTGTAGGAAGGTGGCTACCTGACTATGGTTACCCCGGATTTTTTCGCCTGTGTTTAGCTGGTTTTTTGACTTAGTTGACCTGGTTCCCTGCTAATCAGGGCCCCAGGCCATCTGCTCTCTCTGTAAAATGGATTCCATGTACCCTAGGTACATACCCCAATTGGAAATGGACCCCTTGTCAGCCCCTGTATAATGCACTATAGGTGCCCAGGGCATAGGGGCCACCAAGGCCTACCAGGGGCTGCAGCATATCTTTTGCCACCCCTGGCTGGTTCTTAAATTGACACAACTGGCTGATCACTCAGCTGGGGTAAGGTGGTGTAATCACCCCTTGCTTAGATATAGTATACCTATATCTAAACCTATATCTGGACACATATTAACCTGTGAGCCACTCCTATGGAAGGCCTCATCAATCCTGGAGGCAGAGTGCGTGGTTTCATGTGAGATGGAGCTCTAGCATGAGCTGAGCCTGTCTGCAGCTGTCGGGAACAACTCCCTAAGCTGTTTCAGGATAATGCCATACCATATACTCTTAAGTGCCTTATAATCCTCGCGGTTATATAGCAACTTTGGTTTGGCTTTATCAAAACATGTCGTGTAAGGTGTCATACGATTTGGAATACTATCCCCTCGCCAGTTCTGGCGACGGGGATAGCATTCCACCCCTCTAGAGGGGTAAGACATGTTACTTTGCTTTAATGCGTTTGATTTCTCCAAAGACCTTAGATCCACAAAATGGATGCCTCTGCCACAGACAAATGTCTGGACCCCTGCAGCTGACCGAAACTCAGCCAAAGGGGTCCTGGACAAAGGGTTTCCTGTCACAGGAGGGTGTCACCGCCCTCCAGACAGGAGATAGTGGATTGTAGCAGGGAGGTTTGAAAGAAACCAGACACTGCCTGGGGCGCACAAGGCTGCCCCTTGCATAATCCGGCCAAACCGGTTCTGGGGCACTCCAGCCCTCATGCCAGGGCGGCCTGGATCAAAGGAAAGGGGTGTATCCACCCCCTTCCTGGGTCCCACCCATAGGGAGGGACCTAGCAGGTAATCACGCCCCCCAGATTGGAATAAGAGTGGGAGCAGTGCCAATGCACATCAGATCATCCTGAAATCACCTTTAAACTAAGAAGACGACTGGACTTCGACATTCTGATGAAAAGAAGACTGAAGAGCATCTCCCTTGTGGCCTAGGAGGGGCCACCCTGTGAACACAGGCACCACCCAGCACCTCGACGTCTGCTTTGCCGCCGCCTCCCGCCGGAGCCCGAGTGCAGAGCCTGACAAGACTCAGCTTCCCAGACTTCTCCCAGCCCGATCCACAGTCCCTGCAAAGAAGGGACCCGTGGAGGCACCAAGAGACGTGGGAGCGGACATCTTGAAAGACCCCCGAGACGCTGACTGCGCAGCACCCGAGGCACCCTCGACTCTGTGCTTTCGGGTTTGAGAAGCCCCACAATCGAGCAGCATTTGCACCAAAGATCAGCCCTCCAGCATCTCCACGATCTGCGTGGGGCCCTTTTGCTTTGTGCCACTCAACTCGCCATCCCGGCCGCTTGTCACGTGGTCAGCGGCCATCTTGGCGACGAAACCTACGATTTACACTGTGGGTCTGGTTGCTCCAGATCTGCCCTCGCTCCTGTAGAAAGGAGTACCCGCTCTGACCTTGCTGGTCCGAGTAATAAGCCTTTTTCACTTTCCCCGTGGCTTGCATTAGCCAAGGCTTGTTTGCTTCAATCGAGTTGCCGACACCGCCATCAGCTAGAGCCTTCGAGGGACAGCTCGTGATCGACTCCTGGACGTCCTTGACCTCTTCGTGTCCACGTGGCTGCAGAGAGAAGCAACCCCTCATCACCTGTTTGCACCCGACTTTGCCTGGTTCCAATCTGGTTCCACGGTGGTCACTGGCCAGTGACTTTGAACACTGTCCCCTCTGCTTTCAGGTCTTCACCACTTCATATCCACCCTTGGATCCACCGGACACTTCTCCTTCACATCGCCTGCAGCGTCTTCAGCTTCAAGCGCCAAGAACCTGCGTGTCAAAACCCGACGCCACTTCGACCCTGTGCACCCGCTTCCTGTGGGTGAGGTAACTTTGCTCCGCCGGTGTTCCCACACTGGTACACATCTCTAGGGTCTGTGTGTTAAGTTTTGTTCCTCTAGGTTCAGCGGAAGTGTCCTTTAACTTTAACTTTACAACTTTTACGCACCATTGGTTAACATTGGTGCGTGCGTGCGCTTTCCGCACATCTCCCGAATCCCGAGGGCCATTCCCGACTTCAGCATTGCTTGTCCTGACTGCCCCCAGCGATTCCCTAGGCCCTAGGCCTAACCACTGCTCGAGTGGCATCTCTTATACCACTTGTTTAGTATATGGTTTGAGTGGCCCCCTGCCCTCATCCATAATTGTGCAACTTTGTATGTTTAAACAGTGCTTTTGATTTAACGCTTGTGCCCCTTTATTCATAAAGAATACTGGGGATTGTTTTTAGTAATAAACACATATATTTTTATAATATATACTTGTGTGGTGTCCTTTCATTTGGTATTACAGGATTGTATGTGGTAAAACAGCTCGCTTAACACGACCTCTTAAGTTAAGCCTTTAGGCTGCTTAGTCCATGCTACCCCTAGGATAGCTTGTCTAATAAGGTTGACTTACAACCAGACACCATAAGGGATTGTTTGGTCAGGTAGTAGGTGGTTCCAGAATTGGAAACATCCCCTACCAGGCCAACTTCTCACATTGGTGAGCAGCGGTGCGGATTTGAGCTTGCTGTTGTTTTACCATTGCAATCTTTATATCAAATTGAAAGATCACATCAAGTACCTCTAGGTACATATAAATCAAAAGCTTAGCATATTAAGTTCTACTGAACTTAGTAGTTGTAGGTTGAAGGGATTAGCACACCCTGACTACAACTAACTAGCAAGGTACAGTAGGAAAACACTTAGTGTAGGTAAGTGCACCACTTACACCTCACTAGTAACCATGTCTGACACAGGAAAAGCCTCAGGGTCTGCTCCTGTGACAGTTGACCCTACCCAGGCAACTTTTGGATATGACAAACTAACCCGCAGAGACTTGATTGCCTTGTGCAAAGCAAGAGGGTTAAAAAGGGGCAGAAGCCCCACCTGCCTAATCCTGGTAGAAATCCTAGAACAGGATGACTTAGAGAAGGCTAAAGCAGCTTCCCTAGACACAGGAAATGGAGGGAACCCCCCTGTAGTTGATCCCCCTGAAGAGGAAGATGATGATGACTTGGATGAGGACTCAGATGTTGAGGACTTAGAAGTACAGGATCAGGGTAGCCAGGTTCCAGTTGGTAGGCTTAGCCAGGCCAACTTGCACCTACTGGGGAATGGAGAGGGCCAGCACCTCCCCAGAACCCAACATGTTATTCTCCCAGGCAACAGAAGAGTGAGATCTCCCTCAGGGGACTCTCATGTTTCTAGTGCCTCCAGAGAATCACAGAGAGGCATGAGTGCTTCTCAAAAGCTAGAGCATAGGGCCAGAATGAGGGCTGTCAAACTCCAGATAGAGAGGGAGGAGGTAGCCTTGGCTCAAGCTAAACTTGCCTTGGCAAGAGAGCAAAAATTGTGTGGCTTAGATGCCACTGGTGGCAGCAATATTCCTAAAGAGAAACCCAGGTCCTATGATAGTAGAAACCTGACAAAGATTGTGCCCCCCTACAAGGAAGGGGATGACATCCACAAGTGGATAACTGCTCTTGAGAGAGCCTGCATGGTACAGCAGGTTCCTGAGGAACAGTGGGCAGCAATCTTATGGTACTCCTTTTCAGAGAAAGGGAGAGATAAGCTCCTCACTGTTAGACATGAGGATGCAAACAATTACAAAGTCCTGAAGAGTGTTCTGATAGATGGGTTTGGCTTAACCACTGACCAGTACAGGTTGAAGTTCAGAGATACCCAGAAGACACAGACTCAGGACTGGACTGATTTTGTAGATTGTGCAACTAAGGCTCTGGAGGGTTGGCTACATGGCAGCAAAGTACATGACTTTACAGGATTGTATAATTTGATTATGAGGGAGCAGATCCTAAGTAATTGTCAGAACCAGCTCTTACACCAGCACCTGGTGGACTCTGATCTGACCTCTCCCCAAGAATTGGGAAAGAAGGCAGACAAATGGGTCAGAACCAGGATTAGGCCTAAGAATCAGGACAGTAACCAGAAGAAGGAGTCTACCAAGCCTCAAGATAAGGGTGGGGATAAAAATAAAGAAAAGACTTCCCCAGGGCCCCAAAACTCCAAGGATGGGGGTGGGTCCCAAGACACTTCTTCAACTGAGAAAAAGCCTTATTGTTATGCCTGTAAACAGGTGGGGCATTACAAAACAGACAACTGTTGTCCCAAGAATAACAATAAAGAAAATATACCTCCAAAGCCAGCTTCAACACCTCCTGTTACTGTCAGCAGTAATCCCCCAGGAAGTGGAAGCACACCCAGGAATCTGGGTGGGTTTACTGTTGGAGCTCAGGTGGACCCTGGCCTATCCAGGTCCCCATCACCCAATGATCTTGTTTATGAGACTGGCATGGGGTTTGCCAACTTCTCTGCTTGCCCAAATACTTTGAGCAAGTATAGACAAGAACCCATCATCAATGGTTTGAAAGTTGAAGCTTTTAGAGACACAGGGGCTAGCATCACCATGGTGGCTGATGGCATAGTCCCCTCTAAGCAACTTTTACCTGGTGCCACATACCAGGTTACAAACATTGATGGAATCCAAACAAATCATCCCATGGCAGTAGTAAGTCTCAGCTGGGGAGGTGTCATTGGCCCAAAGAGAGTGGCAGTGTCACCAAACTTGCCTGTAGACTGCCTACTTGGTAATGATTTGGAAATCTCAGCCTGGGCTGAGGTTGAACAGGAAACCCATTCTAGAATGGTGAATTCCAATGGAAAGGTTAGTGGGGCTGTAATGGCTACAGCCCCAATTCAAGATGTCCTTCCTGAAAAGGTTGGTAGGGCTGAGAAACTCTCTGCCCCATCTTTAGCAAAAGCTCTTCCTGAACAGAATAGCAAAGCTGTTATGATAACAGCAGAAACCCAAACTGAGTCTCCTCCTGAAAAGGTTGGTGGGGCTGTGATGGCCACAGCCCAAACTCAAACTGATATGTGTGTTGTGAAGCCTGAAATGATGGATAACTCCACACAAACTGAGAGCATGGAGGAGGAAGAGAAATCTCCCCCTCACCAGACTTTAGGACAGGATCAGCCTCCTCAGGGAACTGATCTTACCCCTGATGAAGGAACTGCCCCAGAGGTTGTTAGGCCTGGCCTGACAGAGCCTCTGATGGCGGTGGACCCTTCTCAGGTGGGACCCAGTCTGGAGCAGGTAACCTGCCCCTCTCTACCTTGCCTTAGCCAGCCCAGGGCTGCAGAGGACAAGAAGGACAGTGAGACCCAGAGGGCCCCCTGTCAAATAAAGCACCCCCATCAAAAGATTAGGTGCACCAAAACTAGTAGCCCTAGTAAGGTGCAAACTTTAAAAACTCCTGAGGGAGCCCCCTTAAAAACAGTTAGGGACCTCCCACAGATGGATTCTGTTGGGCACAGCCAAACCTGGGACCCAAGGGGCCCAAACCTGAACTGTCCCTCCAGCAAGCCAAACAGAGGGACCCAGCCTCCAGCTTTAGGTAGCCAGAGGTTGACCCTGAGAGCACAGTGCAACTCAGTTAAAGAGAGAAAGGCACACATGGTGGAAGATAATTGGAGGAAGCCAAGCCCTAACTTAGTAGAGCCTCACTTCAATACTCCATATCCAAACCAGCCTTTAACTTTGCATCAACACACCCAAGGTAGTAATTCCCTATGGTGGAGACCCTCTAATACCCAAAGGGTGAGGGACTGCTTAGTGGACCATGAGACAGGGGGTACCCATGCTAGTGCAGGTACTTCCTTATATGGCCACTCAGGCAATATAGGCTTACCTGGCCAAGGATAGCCTTATCTCCTTTCGTTTGGGGGGGGGTTATGTAGGAAGGTGGCTACCTGACTATGGTTACCCCGGATTTTTTCGCCTGTGTTTAGCTGGTTTTTTGACTTAGTTGACCTGGTTCCCTGCTAATCAGGGCCCCAGGCCATCTGCTCTCTCTGTAAAATGGATTCCATGTACCCTAGGTACATACCCCAATTGGAAATGGACCCCTTGTCAGCCCCTGTATAATGCACTATAGGTGCCCAGGGCATAGGGGCCACCAAGGCCTACCAGGGGCTGCAGCATATCTTTTGCCACCCCTGGCTGGTTCTTATATTGACACAACTGGCTGATCACTCAGCTGGGGTAAGGTGGTGTAATCACCCCTTGCTTAGATATAGTATACCTATATCTAAACCTATATCTGGACACATATTAACCTGTGAGCCACTCCTATGGAAGGCCTCATCAATCCTGGAGGCAGAGTGCGTGGTTTCATGTGAGATGGAGCTCTAGCATGAGCTGAGCCTGTCTGCAGCTGTCGGGAACAACTCCCTAAGCTGTTTCAGGATAATGCCATACCATATACTCTTAAGTGCCTTATAATCCTCGCGGTTATATAGCAACTTTGGTTTGGCTTTATCAAAACATGTCGTGTAAGGTGTCATACGATTTGGAATACTATCCCCTCGCCAGTTCTGGCGACGGGGATAGCATTCCACCCCTCTAGAGGGGTAAGACATGTTACTTTGCTTTAATGCGTTTGATTTCTCCAAAGACCTTAGATCCACAAAATGGATGCCTCTGCCACAGACAAATGTCTGGACCCCTGCAGCTGACCGAAACTCAGCCAAAGGGGTCCTGGACAAAGGGTTTCCTGTCACAGGAGGGTGTCACCGCCCTCCAGACAGGAGATAGTGGATTGTAGCAGGGAGGTTTGAAAGAAACCAGACACTGCCTGGGGCGCACAAGGCTGCCCCTTGCATAATCCGGCCAAACCGGTTCTGGGGCACTCCAGCCCTCATGCCAGGGCGGCCTGGATCAAAGGAAAGGGGTGTATCCACCCACTTCCTGGGTCCCACCCATAGGAGGGGACCTAGCAGGTAATCACGCCCACCAGATTCGAATAAGAGTGGGAGCAGTGCCAATGCACATCAGATTTCCTGGAAGAAACATTTGAAACGATATTCTGGACCCTTCGCCCTCCATCTCAACGTGGAAGCCCGAAGAATCTCCCTTGTGGTCAAGGAGTGACCACCCTGCAGCAGCAGGCACCATCCAGCCCTCGACGTCTACTTAGTTGCAGTTCCCGCCGGAACTCGAGCAACTGAGATCGACGAGATCAAGCCTGCCCAGCTTCTAACAGCCCGATCCACAGTCCCTGCAAAGCTGAGACCCGTGGAGGCGACCGGAAGCGTGGGGCACGCCATCTTGAAGTGACCACGAGACGCTGACCGTGCAGCCCACGAGTGACCCTCGAAGCTGTACACCGGGGTTTGAGAAGCCCCCACCCTGAGCTACTCCTGAGCCGAAGTTCAGCCCTCCACACTCGACGAGTGCTGCGTGGGGCCCTTTGGCACGATTTGGCTCAACGCGTTGGCCCGGTCACTTGCCAGCTGGCTTGTGGTCCCTGTGCTGACGAACTACCTAAGAAGACTCGTGAATCTGGTTGCTCCAGATCCACACCAGCTCCCCTGAAAAGGAGCCCCGACTCTGACCTTCCTGGTCCGAGTGAGAAGCAATCTTCCGATCCTGCGTGGATTGCTCTTACCAAGGCTTGTTTGCTCCAAACTTGAAGCCGACTGCACCGACGGTGAGAGCGTGCGTGGGACAGATCGTGACCTGCTCTTGGACGTCGCAGATGCCCCAGAGCCCACGTGACAGCGGAGAGAAGCTCCTCGACGACCACCTGATTGCGCCCGACATTGCCTGGTTCCGTCCTGGTTCCACCCTGGTCACTGCTGAGTGACCCAGACTCTGTCCCCTCTGCTTTCAGGTACTCTACAACTTGAGTCCACCCTTGGACTCCACCGGACACTTCGTCTTCACCCTGCCTGCAGCCCTTTCAGCTCCAAGCACCAAGAGCCTGCGTGTCAAAACCCGACGCCACTTCGACCCTGTGCACCCACTTCCTGTGGGTGAGGTAACTTTGCTCCGCCGGTGTTCCCACACTGGTGCACACCTCTAGGGTCTGTGTGTTAAGTTTTGTTCCTCTAGGTTCAGCGGAAGTGTCCTTAAACTTTAACTCTTTGACTTTTACGCACCATTGGTTAACATTGGTGCATGCGTGCGCTTTCCGCACATCTCCCGAATCCCGAGGGCCATTCCCGACTTCAGCATTGCTTGTCCTGACTGCTCCCAGCAATTCCCTAGGCCCTAGGCCTAACCACTGCTCGAGTGGCCTTTCTTATACCACTTGTTTAGTATATGGTTTGAGTGGCCACCCGCCCTCATCCATAATTGTGCAACTTGTATGTTTAAACAGTGCTTTTTGATTTAACGCTTGTGCCCCTTTATTCATAAAGAATACTGGGGATTGTTTTTAGTAATAAACACATATATTTTTATAATATATACTTGTGTGGTGTCCTTTCATTTGGTATTACAGGATTGTATGTGGTAAAACAGCTCGCTTAACACGACCTCTTAAGTTAAGCCTTTAGGCTGCTTAGTCCATGCTACCCCTAGGATAGTTTGTCTAATAAGGTTGACTTACAACCAGACACCATAAGGGGATTGTTTGGTCAGGTAGTAGGTGGTTCCAGAATTGGAAACATCCCCTACCAGGCCAACTTCTCACATTGGTGAGCAGCGGTGCGGATTTGAGCTTGCTGTTGTTTTACCATTGCAATCTTTATATCAAATTGAAAGATCACATCAAGTACCTCTAGGTACATATAAAATCAAAAGCTTAGCATATTAAGTTCTACTGAACTTAGTAGTTGTAGGTTGAAGAGAGTAGCACACCCCTGACTACAACTCACTAGCAAGGTCCAGTAGGAAAACACTTAGTGTAGGTAAGTGCACCACTTACACCTCACTAGTAACCATGTCTGACACAGGAAAGGCCTCAGGGTCTAGTCCTGTGACAGTTGACCCTACCCAGGCAACTTTTGGATATGACAAACTAACCCGCAGAGACTTGATTGCCTTGTGCAAAGCAAGAGGGTTAAAAAGGGGCAGAAGCCCCACCTGCCTAATCCTGGTAGAAATCCTAGAACAGGATGACTTAGAGAAGGCAAAAGCAGCTTCCCTAGATACAGGAACTGGAGGGAACCCCCCTGCAGTTGATCCCCTTGAAGAGGAGGATGATGATGACTTGGATGAGGACTCAGATGTTGAGGACTTAGGAGTACAGGATCAGGGTAGCCAGGTTCCAGTTGGTAGGCTTAGCCAGGCCAACTTGGACCTACTGGGGAATGGAGAGGGCCAGCACCTCCCCAGAACCCAACATATGATTCCCCCAGGCAACAGAAGAGTGAGATCTCCCTCAGGGGACTCTCATCTTTCTAGTGCCTCCAGAGAATCACAGAGAGGCATGAATGCTTCTCAAAAGTTAGAGCATAGGGCCAGAATGAGGGCTGTCAAACTCCAGATAGAGAGGGAGGAGGTAGCCTTGGCTCAAGCTAGACTTGCCTTGGCAAGAGAGCAGAAATTAAGTGGCTTAGATGTCACTGGTGGCAGCAATTTTCCAAGAGAAAAAGACAGGGCCTATGATAATAGAAACCTGACCAAAATTGTGCCCCCCTTTAAAGAAGGGGATGACATCCACAAATGGATGACTGCTCTTGAGAGAGCCTGCATGGTACAGCAGGTTCCTGAGAATCAGTGGGCTGCAATTTTGTGGTACTCCTTTTCTGAGAAAGGGAGGGACAGGCTCCTCACAGTTAGACCTGAGGATGCCAAAAACTACTCTGTTTTGAAGAGTGCTCTCATTGAAGGGTATGGCCTAACCACTGAGCAATACAGGTTGTTGTTCAGAGACACCCAGAAAGCACAGACTCAAGACTGGACTGATTTTGTGGAGTGTGCCACTAAGGCTTTGGAGGGTTGGTTGCAGGGAAGTAAAGTTTCAGACTATACAGGATTGTACAATCTTATGATGAGAGAACAGATCCTTAATAACTGTACAAACCAGCTGTTGCATCAATACCTTATTGACTCTGATCTGACCTCTCCCCAAGAATTGGGAAAGAAGGCAGACAAATGGGTCAGAACAAGGATTAAGCAGAAACCCCAGAACCAAGGTGGTGACCAGAAGAAAACAGACCAGAAGGGTGGTAATCAGAATCAGAAAGATAAAGAAAAAGACCAGAAGTCTTCAGGCCCCCAAACTAATAGTAAGGAGGGTGGTTCCCAAACTGGTAACAAGAAGAAGAAGAACAAAGGTCCAAAGACACCATGGTGCAATACCTGCAAATCAGTTTCACACTGGGGCAGTGAGTGCACCAAGGCACATCCAGTTCCCACCACTACAGCTCCTAAAGCAACTGCAACCCCAAGTACAGTAAGCAGTGGTGGAACACAGTCCAAGGGTGTAGCTGGGTTGACCCTGGGTATTGAAGTAGGATCTGGCCTAGTCAGAGTCCCTACACAGGCAGTTCTCCTGTATGATGTGGACATTGAGTTGCCCACTGCAGTAAGCCCCACTAACCTGGGCAAATACAGGCAGACTCCCTTAATAAATGAGAAACTGGCTCAAGCTTACAGGGACACATGTGCTAGTGTCACCATGGTGACCCCTGGCTTTGTGGACCCTGGACAGATTGTACTAGGAGAGAGCTACCTAGTAACCAATGCAAGCAACTCCACTACCTCCCATAGTGTGGCAGTTGTGAACTTCTCCTGGGGAGGGGTTGATGGCCTAAAGAAAGTTGTGGTGAGTGCAGACCTACCAGTAGACTGTCTGTTAGGCAATGACCTTGAAAGCTCAGCATGGTCAGAAGTGGAGTACAGGACTCATGCAGAAATGCTAGGGATTTCAGAGCATGTCCTTGCCATGACAAGGGCTCAGGCTAAGAAGTGCCTTCCTGAACCAGTGGTGGATCTTGAGACAATAGACCAGCCACAGCCCAAGAGAAGGAGCAAGAGAGGAAAGGCCTCGCCTTCCACCTTGCCCCAGGTTGAGGATCAGGTTTCAGAGGAAACTGATTCTGCAGTCCAAGAGGAGACTGTCTCTGAGGAGCTTGAACCTGACCAGGTTGAGTTTCTGGGGACAGGGGGACCCTCAAGGGCAGACCTGAGGCAGGCTCAATTAGATTGCCCTTCCCTTGAACCCCTCAGACAGCAGGCGGCTGCTGAGGCTGCTGGGGATGCCCAAGGTACCCATACTGTGTATTGGGATGAGGGACTCCTTTACTCAGAGGCTAGAGCCCCCAAGCCTGGCATGACCAGGAGGTTGGTGATACCTCTGCAGTTTAGGGGATTCCTCCTTACCTTGGCCCATGATATTCCCCTTGCAGGACACTTAGGCCAGAACAAGACGTGGGACAGGCTTGTTCCACACTTTCACTGGCCTCACATGTCAGAGGATGTCAAGGAGTTTTGTCGCTCCTGTGTCACTTGCCAAGCCAGTGGTAAGTCAGGTGGCACAACAAAGGCCCCCCTAATACCACTACCTGTGGTGGGGGTCCCCTTTGAGAGAGTTGGAATTGATATTGTGGGTCCAATGGACCCCCAAACAGCATCTGGGAACAGATTCATACTGGTGGTAGTGGATCATGCCACCAGGTACCCAGAGGCTATTCCCCTAAGGACCACCACAGCACCTGTGGTGGCAAAAGCCCTCATTGCAGTTTTCTCAAGAGTGGGCTTTCCTAAGGAGGTACTATCAGATAGAGGGACACATTTTATGTCCAGCTATCTAAAAGCAATGTGGAAGGAATGTGGAGTAAACTATAAGTTTACCACCCCATATCATCCACAATGCAATGGGCTTGTGGAGAGATTTAACAAGACCCTTAAAGGCATGATAAAAGGATTACCAGAGAAGCTCAGGCGGAAATGGGACATTCTTTTACCCTGCCTGCTCTTTGCTTACAGAGAGGTCCCACAGAAGGGGGTTGGCTACAGCCCTTTTGAACTTTTGTTTGGCCACCCTGTGAGAGGTCCATTGTGTTTGGTGAAGGAAGGATGGGAGTTACCTCTCAAAAAGCCCAAACTAGACATAGTGGACTATGTACTTGGTCTCCGCTCCAGGATGGCTGAGTACATGGAAAGAGCATCCAAAAACCTGGAGGCCAGCCAAGAATTGCAGAAAGCTTGGCATGACCAAAAGGCTGTGCTGGTAGAGTTCCAACCAGGACAGAAGGTATGGGTACTGGAGCCAGTGGCTCCAGCAGCACTCCAAGACAAGTGGAGTGGACCCTATCCTATTATTGAGAAGAAAGGGGAAGTCACCTACTTGGTAGACTTTGGAACACCCAGGAGCCCTCACAGGGTAATCCATGTGAATCGCTTGAAAGCATTTGTAGACAGGGAGGACATGAGCTTGCTCATGGCCACAGATGGGGAACAGGAGGAAGAGAGTGACCCTCTC
Organism: Lissotriton helveticus; assembly: GCF_964261635.1. Lineage (NCBI taxonomy): Eukaryota > Metazoa > Chordata > Amphibia > Caudata > Salamandridae > Lissotriton > Lissotriton helveticus. Next base: position 746,423 of record NW_027611712.1, on the reverse strand, counting down.
CCAGACCTGCTTTCTCAGAACCCTGATGATGGTTCAGTTGATGGAGTAGCCTTGGCAGGCAGCCTCACTGACCAGCAACAGAGGGACTGCAGACAAGTTTTGCAGGCTCACAGGCAAATGTTTTCACTCACACCCAGCCAAACTGACTGGTGTACCCATGTTGTGGACACTGGTGACAGTCTGCCTGTCAAGAATAAGATCTACAGGCAACCTGATCATGTCAGGGATTGCATCAAGGCTGAGGTGCAAAAGATGTTGGAGCTTGGAGTGATTGAGCCATCAGAGAGCCCATGGGCCAGCCCAGTAGTCCTGGTGCCAAAACCTCATACCCAAGATGGTAAGAGAGAAATGAGGTTTTGCGTGAATTACAGGGGTCTCAATGCTGTCACTAGGACAGATGCTCACCCCATTCCAAGAGCAGATGAGCTCATTGACAGATTGGCTTCTGCCAAGTTTCTGAGCACATTTGATCTGACAGCTGGCTACTGGCAAATCAGACTAGCTGAGGAGTCAAAGGCCAAGACAGCATTCTCTACCCCTAGTGGGCATTATCAGTTTGTGGTAATGCCCTTTGGTTTGAAGAATGCACCTGCCACTTTCCAAAGGTTGGTGAACCAAGTCCTTACTGGGTTGGATGACTTTTGTGCAGCTTATCTGGATGATATTGCTGTCTTTAGCGCCACCTGGGAGGATCACCTGATCCACCTGAAGAAAGTTTTGGAGGCCCTGCAAAAGGCAGGCCTAACTATCAAGGCCACAAAGTGCCAGATAGGGCAGAGTAAGGTTGTATACCTGGGCCACCTAGTAGGTGGAGGCCAGGTTCAGCCACTGGAAAGCAAAATCCAGGCCATACAGGACTGGGCTCCTCCAGTTACCCAGACACAAGTCAGAGCCTTCTTGGGCCTGACTGGGTATTACAGAAAGTTTGTGAAAAACTATGGGTCTATAGTGACACCATTAAATGACTTGACATCCAAGAAGATGCCAAAAAAGGTTCAGTGGACAGTTAGCTGTCAGAAGGCATTTGAAGACCTGAAGAAGGCCATTGTGGCGCTTACCCTGGGTGTAAGGTTCAGGAAGGGTCGAGTAGCGGAGGTTAGAAGAGGCGGATCCCGCATGTCGCCACTGGAGGGAGCCAGACGACTGCGGGACTACATTCCCCAGAAACCCAGCGGACACGGAAACGGAAGGTTCGAGTTGACAAAAGCCTTCCGAGGTAACGGCTCGGGGCTTGTCAATCAGGACTTTTCGTTTGTTCAGGACGGAGCCTTCCCTGTGTAGCCAGAGCGGAGTATAAGGTACTGTTTCAGTTTTAGCAGAACGGATTCTGCTTCTCAGCATACCCCGAACCTTTGGTGCTACTCTTTACTGTCAGCGAGTACCCGCATCTATAAGACGGGTGGTCTCGCTTTAGATAAGTGGCGTTTGTGAGACCCGCGCAGGAGCGCGTTGTCGTCTCCGCCACTGTGCTTTTTCTGTGGAGTTTTCTTTGGAGCTACCTGGCGTACCGGTACCGGTGCGCGCCACACTAGGAAGACCCTTGCTGATTTTGTTTCTTCTTTTTGTTTATACATTGCCTTGCTGATTTTGTCGACCCTTGGAGCCTTGCAGCTTGTGAGCAGGCTGTTTTGAAAGACTTGGATATTGCGCTGTTTCCTGTATTAGTTACCTGTGGGCTTTTCAAGCGCTTCGGTCCACTCCAACAGTCAGTACCTATATTCTTGTGTAGATGTGTTACCTTGACTTCTGTGCAGTGCTGGGTTTCTCATTATTGGTCCTTGTTTCCTCCTTATCTGCAGCAAACACCGGGGAGTCATAGAAGCTGGCAAGAGAGTGGGTGGACGGCCTCCATACAGTTCTCAGAAGCCCTTTGGAACATCCTTTATTGTTTTCTCCCTTTCCCCTTTTTCCCTGGGAGGCATTCATACATAGTAGTGTTACCCTCACACTGTGTAGTGTGCGTTCCGGAGAGGAGGGGGACTAGTCATCCATCCATCGTTCCTGCTGACATCTTTCAGAGGTTAGTGGTACGCCATTGACGTCGTGACAGATTGACAAGCCCACGAAATTCGTCAGCCTGAGCGATGGATACCAATACCGTGTTGGCATCCTTATTGGAGAGTATAACTTCTCTCCAACAGGAGGTACATGCCACAAGACAGGAGAATGTTGACCTTCGAACCGAAGTGAGTTCGCTAAGGAGGGAGGTGGCCGGCATATCACGAAAGGGAAGGAGTTATATTAGAGAAGGAACGCTTCCCCCCCCTACTCAAACCCCGGATGGGGCATCTATGGGGGGTGGGTTCTTTGCTTCACAACCCTCTACTCCCTCCCCTTTAGGTCCTGGGCCCACAGTCCATGTCATTCAAAATCCAGGTATACCATTAGCACCTCCTGAGCGATTCTATGGTGACACCAAGAAATTTGAGACCTTTTTAAACCAGTGTAGACTCCATTTCCTCTGCAAACCAACCGTTTTCGTGGATGATGCATCAAAAACGTCATTCATGATGTCCTACATGGGGGGAAATGCCGCCAGCTGGACTATTCCACTGATGGAAAGGAATGACCCAGTGCTACACAATTTCCAGGATTTCTGCAGCGAAATGAGAAAACTGTTCGATCGGAAAACACACATGCTGTCTCTGGATCGGGAATTGATGACCCTCCGTCAAGGATCACAAGATCTGTTGACCTACATCACCACCTTTAATCGACTAATTGTGGAAACAGAATGGCCCCCTGAGAAACGCACCTCTTTGTTTTACCAAGGATTACGGGGGGAGTTGAAAGACGTGCTCTCCCAAGTTGTACAACTACCGAAGACATGCGACGAAATGATTGACCTTGCAGTTCAGCTTGATCACAGAGTGCAAGATAGAAAAGGGGACAAGAACAGAGGAGAAGTACGTTCGTATTTTCCGAAGCCACGCCCTCCTCCAGAGGATTACAACAAGACCGGGACGGGAGTAGAGCCCATGCAGATTGGAGGGGTGAGGGGTCCTTTAACTCCTGAGGAAAGAGAGAAAAGACGCCTGCAAAAGCTGTGTCACTATTGTGGGAAAAGTGGCCATTTCATCAGAGAATGCAGAGCGAGAGGAAAAACGTCCAATCCTAGTCCGGGTCCCCGGAAACAAGTAGCAGTAACCCAGGAGTCGGAAAACTAAAGAGCCCAAGTACGGACGGGGTCTCCGTCTTGGGTCTGGAAGAGGAAGAAAGGATCCCGTTATATCTTGCAAATACCATGCAGTCTGCAGTGGCTCATATGAATATTACAGTTTCTTTGTTACTTGCCGAGGGCGTATCGCTTACAGTGTCTGCCCTCTTGGATTCGGGGGCTACAGGGAATTTTATCGATCAACAGTACGCCCGGAGAATGGGCATTCCCTATGAGAAGAAAAAGATCCCTGAAATGGTGAAAGCCGTGGATGGAAAGGCCCTGACCTCTGGCCCTGTTCGTTATCACACAGTACCCCTTACAATGCACATAGGGGAGAACCACCAGGAGATCATACATTTCGACATCATAGACGCTCCCCAGTTCCGCCTCATTCTTGGAATGCCTTGGTTGACATTACATGATCCAGTGGTGAAATGGGCTGCACGCTCGGTGTCTCTGACTTCCCAGTACTGTCGTGAACATTGTTGCCCTCCAGAGGTATCCGAAGAAACGCAGGCTACTCTTCTAGCCCAAGGATGCGTGGACGAAAAGTATTGCTGTGCTACCCTACTTCCCGGTGAATATTCGTCTTACCAGGACGTCTTCGACAAAAGGAAAGCAACAAGGCTACCACCACACAGACCTTACGATTGTCGTATCGACCTCGTTCCTGGAGCAGATATTCCCTGCAGTCGAGTCTATGCCCTCACCGAGCCTGAGACACGTTATTTGAAGACATACTTGGAGGAACACCTTGCTTCGGGGTTTATTCGCCATTCAACCTCACCTGCTTCCTCTCCTCTTTTTTTTATATCGAAAAAAGACTGCGATGAACTCCGAACGTGCATAGACTACAGGGCTATCAACAAAGTGACCGTAAAAAATAGATATCCGTTGCCCCTCATACCCGTTCTTTTGGACCAGCTTCGAGGGGCCCAGGTATTCACCAAATTGGATCTGCGTGGTGCCTATCACCTGGTACGCGTGAAGCCCGGTGATGAATGGAAAACCGCCTTCCGCACGAAGTTCGGTTTATTCGAATATCAAGTGATGCCTTTCGGGCTATGCAACGCCCCTGCGGCCTTTCAGTACTTCATGGATGAGGTATTGAGAGGGCTATTGGAAACCATTTGCATCGTGTATATTGACGATATACTGGTCTATTCTCGGAACATCTCAGAACACATCGGCCACGTGAAGACAGTCCTTGATCGCCTTCGTGTCCATTCCCTGTTCGCCAAACTGGACAAATGCCTTTTTCATGTCGACGAGGTGGCCTTTTTGGGGTATGTCATCAACGCCCAGGGGTTCCAAATGGATATGAGTAAAGTAGAAGCAATCACCCAGTGGGCAGCTCCTTCACATATTAAGGCTGTACAGAGTTTCCTTGGGTTTGCTAATTACTACAGGCGCTTTATCAAGGATTTCTCTCGCATCATCACTCCCATATCCAGACTACTGAGAAAGAATGTACCCTTTGAATGGACTCCAGAAGCGAATCAAGCCTTTGAAAAATTGAAAAGACGATTCACTCAAGCTCCTATTCTGCGGCATCCGGATCCCAATCTGCCGTTTGTGGTTGAGACGGACGCCTCACAGTATGCAGTGGGTGGGGTGTTGTCCCAGCGACATCCTGATACGGGACAATTACATCCAGTGGCCTTTTATTCCAGCAAACTCACACCCTGTGAGGTGAATTATTCTATCACAGACAAAGAACTGCTGGCCATCAAACGGGCATGTGAAGAATGGAGGCATTATCTGTTAGGGGCTCTTCATACAGTCGAAATGTATACAGATCACAGGAATCTGCTGTTTCTGAAAACGGCAAGAGCGCTGACTCCCCGGCAGCTACGGTGGTCGCTCTTTTTCTCGGACTATGATTTTATTATAAAGTACAGACCCGGGCCCCAAAACGGCAAGGCCGACGCTCTATCCCGTAGGGAGGACCTCATAGGACCCCTTCAGAAGACCGATACAGAGCCACCTACCATCCTTTCTCCCTTGGCTTTTCCGGCATCGACACTGGCCTTTGTGATATCACAGGATTTTTTAGAAGATGTCAAAGTAGCGGTGTCAGGATTGGATGGCGCAGCATGGATACAGGAAGAACCGTAGAAGCTCCAAGGATGATCTACTGTACCATTATCATGCTTTATTTGTACCCTTGAGCAACCTACAGGAGCAGATTATGCTTTGGTGTCACGACTCTACTTTGGGAGGTCATCTGGGTGAATACAAGACCATCGCTAATATTGAACGTTCCTTTTGGTGGCCCTCACTGCGAAAAGATACTAAAGACTACGTACAGAAATGTGCTGTTTGTGCTCAGAGTAAATCCAGCCATTCCAAACCTGTGGGATTACTACGCCCCATTCCAATTCCTCCTTCACCCTGGCATACAGTGTCGATGGACTTTATTGTTGAACTGCCCCCTTGCGAGAACTATACCACGATTCTGGTCTTAGTAGACCATCTGACTAAAATGGGTCATTTCATTCCTCTGAAAAAACTGCCTACCTCTTCCGAGTTAGCCTTGGTGTTTCTCCAGCATGTCGTGAGAGCTCATGGTATACCTAGAGTCCTAATCACCGACAGGGGATCTCAGTTTACCTCTCGTTTTTGGAAAGCTCTCTGTCAAGTATTAAATATGGAAGCTCGGTTATCGACCAGTTTCCATCCCCAGACAGATGGCAAAACCGAGAGGCTTAACCAGTCCCTGGAACAATACTTGCGGTGCTTCACCCTGCAGAACGCGAGTGACTGGTTTCCTCTGGTATGGATGGCGGAATTCGCCTACAATAACGCTGAACACTCAACATTAGGGTGCTCGCCCTTCTTTTGTTCCTATGGGTACCATCCCGATATGCTCCCTTTTGAGTGGCCTGTCACCTCCACGCACCCTTCCATTCAGGAGCATCACGCTCACCTCAGGGCGGTATTGATAGACGCTAGGAACCAGTTGGCCCTGTCCCAGGCCACCCAAAAACGATGTGCTGATCGGAAGCGGGTCCCTGAACCCGATTACAAGGTGGGGGATAAGGTCTGGTTATCCACCAAGAACCTGCGTCTGAAAGGGAGGGGTAAGCTGGCTCCCAAGTTCATAGGGCCCTATGGGATTGAGGGGATCATCAACCCTGTGGCTGTCCGTTTGTCCCTCCCTCCTTCTTGGCGGCTCCACCCCGTGTTCCATGTGTCCCTGCTTCGTCCCTGTCGGGTGGGTATGCGTCTCCCCTCTCGCCCTGGCCCCGTTGATCTGGATGGGGATGAGGAGTACGAGGTGGAGGAGATCCTGGATTCCCGTTTGTCCCGTGGGAGGGTGCAGTACCTGGTGTCATGGAAGGGGTATGGTGTTGAGGACAGGACATGGGAACCTGTGGCCAATTTGCATTGCCCTCTCTTGGTGGACCGGTTTCACGCAGCTCATCCTGGCAAGCCTGGTGGACCGCCGGGACGTCGGTCCTTGGGAGGGGGCTCTGTGGCGCTTACCCTGGGTGTAAGGTTCAGGAAGGGTCGAGTAGCGGAGGTTAGAAGAGGCGGATCCCGCATGTCGCCACTGGAGGGAGCCAGACGACTGCGGGACTACATTCCCCAGAAACCCAGCGGACACGGAAACGGAAGGTTCGAGTTGACAAAAGCCTTCCGAGGTAACGGCTCGGGGCTTGTCAATCAGGACTTTTCGTTTGTTCAGGACGGAGCCTTCCCTGTGTAGCCAGAGCGGAGTATAAGGTACTGTTTCAGTTTTAGCAGAACGGATTCTGCTTCTCAGCATACCCCGAACCTTTGGTGCTACTCTTTACTGTCAGCGAGTACCCGCATCTATAAGACGGGTGGTCTCGCTTTAGATAAGTGGCGTTTGTGAGACCCGCGCAGGAGCGCGTTGTCGTCTCCGCCACTGTGCTTTTTCTGTGGAGTTTTCTTTGGAGCTACCTGGCGTACCGGTACCGGTGCGCGCCACACTAGGAAGACCCTTGCTGATTTTGTTTCTTCTTTTTGTTTATACATTGCCTTGCTGATTTTGTCGACCCTTGGAGCCTTGCAGCTTGTGAGCAGGCTGTTTTGAAAGACTTGGATATTGCGCTGTTTCCTGTATTAGTTACCTGTGGGCTTTTCAAGCGCTTCGGTCCACTCCAACAGTCAGTACCTATATTCTTGTGTAGATGTGTTACCTTGACTTCTGTGCAGTGCTGGGTTTCTCATTATTGGTCCTTGTTTCCTCCTTATCTGCAGCAAACACCGGGGAGTCATAGAAGCTGGCAAGAGAGTGGGTGGACGGCCTCCATACAGTTCTCAGAAGCCCTTTGGAACATCCTTTATTGTTTTCTCCCTTTCCCCTTTTTCCCTGGGAGGCATTCATACATAGTAGTGTTACCCTCACACTGTGTAGTGTGCGTTCCGGAGAGGAGGGGGACTAGTCATCCATCCATCGTTCCTGCTGACATCTTTCAGAGGTTAGTGGTACGCCATTGACGTCGTGACAGCCATGTGCTCTGCACCTATCCTAAAGAGTCCTGACTACTCCAAACAGTTCATTGTTCAGACAGATGCTTCTGAGTTGGGGGTGGGAGCTGTACTCTCACAACTTAATCAAGATGGTCAAGACCAGCCAATTGCTTTCATTAGCAGGAGGCTAACCCCAAGAGAAAAACGTTGGTCAGCCATTGAGAGGGAGGCCTTTGCTGTGGTTTGGGCATTAAAGAAGTTGAGGTCCTACTTGTTTGGAACTCACTTCCTGGTGCAAACAGACCATAAGCCCCTCTTATGGCTTAATCAGATGAAGGGTGAAAATCCCAAACTGCTCAGGTGGTCCATTTCCCTACAGGGGATGGACTTTACAGTGGAGCACCGCCCAGGGACTGACCATGGTAATGCAGATGGTCTCTCCAGGTACTTCCACTTAGAACATGAAGACTTATCTGGTCAAGGTTAGTTTAATGTCCCTGCGTTTGGGGGGGGGTTGTGTAGGAGAGTAGGGTCTGCTATCCTATGGTCACCCCAAATTTTTGCTTTTTGCTTCACTGGTTTTCGACTACTGAGGCTGTGGGCCTGCTGATCAGACCCCCAGCCTGCTGTTCTCTCACTAAATTAATGACACATGTGCTATAGGCACATACCAATTGGAAATGGACTCCTTGTCAGCCCCTGTAGAATGCACTATAGGTGCACAGGGCACAGGAGCCACTAAGGCCTACCAGGGGCTGCAGCATATCTTTTGCCACCCCTGGCTGGTTCTTAAATTGACACAACTGGCTGATCACTCAGCTGGGGTAAGGTGGTGTACACACCCCTTGCTTAGATATAGTATACCTATGTCTAAACCTATATCTGGACACATGTAAACCTGTGAGCCACTCCTATAGACAGGCCTCACCAATCCTGGAGGCTGGGTGCATGGTTTTTATGTGAGATGGAGCTCTAGCATGAGCTGAGCCTGTCTGCAGCCGTCGGGAACAAATCCCTAAGCTGTTTCAGGATAATGCCATACCATATACTATTAAGTGCCTTATAATCCTCGCGGTTATTTAGCAACTCTGGTTTGGCTTTATCAAAACATGTCGTGTAAGGTGTCATACGCTTTGGAATACCATCCCCTCGCCAGTTCTGGCGACGGGGATGGCATTCCACCCCTCTAGAGGGGTAAGACATGTTACTTCACTTTAATGCGGTTGATTTCTCCAAAGGCCTTAAGATCCACAAAATGGATGCCTCTGCCACAGACAAATGTCTGGACCCCTGGAGCTGACCGAAACCCAGTCAAGGGGGTCCTGGACAAAGGGTTTCCTGTCACAGGAGGGTGTCACCGCCCTCCAGACAGGAGATAGTGTATTGTAGCAGGGAGGTTTGAAAGAAACCAGACACTGCCTGGGGCGCACAAGGCTGCCCCTTGCATAATCCGGCCAAACCAGTTCTGGGGCACTCCAGCCCTCGTGCCAGGGCGGCCTGGATCAAAGGAAGGGGGTGTATCCACCCACTTCCTGGGTCCCACCCATAGGAGGGGACCTAGCAGGTAATCACGCCCACCAGATTCGAATAAGAGTGGGAGCAGTGCCAATGCACATCAGATTTCCTGGAAGAAACATTTGAAACGATATTCTGGACCCTTCGCCCTCCATCTCAACGTGGAAGCCCGAAGAATCTCCCTTGTGGTCAAGGAGTGACCACCCTGCAGCAGCAGGCACCATCCAGCCCTCGACGTCTACTTAGTTGCAGTTCCCGCCGGAACTCGAGCGACTGAGATCGACGAGATCAAGCCTGCCCAGCTTCTAACAGCCCGATCCACAGTCCCTGCAAAGCTGAGACCCGTGGAGGCGACCGGAAGCGTGGGGCACGCCATCTTGAAGTGACCACGAGACGCTGACCGTGCAGCCCACGAGTGACCCTCGAAGCTGTACACCGGGGTTTGAGAAGCCCCCACTCTGAGCTACTCCTGAGCCGAAGTTCAGCCCTCCACACTCGACGAGTGCTGCGTGGGGCCCTTTGGCACGATTTGGCTCAACGCGTTGGCCCGGTCAATTGCCAGCTGGCTTGTGGTCCCTGTGCCGACGAACTACCTAAGAAGACTCATGAATCTGGTTGCTCCAGATCCACTCCAGCTCCCCTGAAAAGGAGCCCCGACTCTGACCTTCCTGGTCCGAGTGAGAAGCAATCTTCCGATCCTGCGTGGATTGCTCTTACCAAGGCTTGTTTGCTCCAAACTTGAAGCCGACTGCACCGACGGTGAGAGCCTGCGTGGGACAGATCGTGACCTGCTCCTGGACGTCGCAGATGCCCCAGAGCCCACGTGACAGCGGAGAGAAGCTCCTCGACGACCACCTGATTGCGCCTGACATTGCCTGGTTCCGTCCTGGTTCCACCCTGGTCACTGCTGAGTGACCCAGACTCTGTCCCCTCTGCTTTCAGGTACTCTACAACTTGAGTCCACCCTTGGACTCCACCGGACACTTCGTCTTCACCCTGCCTGCAGCCCTTTCAGCTCCAAGCACCAAGAGCCTGCGTGTCAAAACCCGACGCCACTTCGACCCTGTGCACCCACTTCCTGTGGGTGAGGTAACTTTGCTCCGCCGGTGTTCCCACACTGGTGCACACCTCTAGGGTCTGTGTGTTAAGTTTTGTTCCTCTAGGTTCAGCGGAAGTGTCCTTAAACTTTAACTCTTTGACTTTTACGCACCATTGGTTAACATTGGTGCATGCGTGCGCTTTCCGCACATCTCCCGAATCCCGAGGGCCATTCCCGACTTCAGCATTGCTTGTCCTGACTGCTCCCAGCGATTCCCTAGGCCCTAGGCCTAACCACTGCTCGAGTGGCCTTTCTTATACCACTTGTTTAGTATATGGTTTGAGTGGCCACCCGCCCTCATCCATAATTGTGCAACTTGTATGTTTAAACAGTGCTTTTTGATTTAACGCTTGTGCCCCTTTATTCATAAAGAATACTGGGGATTGTTTTTAGTAATAAACACATATATTTTTATAATATATACTTGTGTGGTGTCCTTTCATTTGGTATTACAGGATTGTATGTGGTAAAACAGCTCGCTTAACACGACCTCTTAAGTTAAGCCTTTAGGCTGCTTAGTCCATGCTACCCCTAGGATAGCTTGTCTAATAAGGTTGACTTACAACCAGACACCATAAGGGGATTGTTTGGTCAGGTAGTAGGTGGTTCCAGAATTGGAAACATCCCCTACCAGGCCAACTTCTCACAATTGCGTTAATTGACTCGTTCACAAATAATGTCTTATTCAATCAGGTGAGGAGTTCTGATGGAGGGAGTATCATGCAACCCTTTCCCTACCCCTTATCCGAAATCCCACGTGTGCAGTACTGTCCCTGTGTTTCACAGTCTCTCTGCCTGAAGAGGAAGCTTCCATCTTTCCTTATGTCATTAAAGCTTGCAGGTTTAATGACGTTAGACTTCGCAAAGTATAAACTTGTATGTTTGCTTTTGAGGAAGACTTAGACCATGCAACACAGGAACATATTTTACAAAAGTTTGGATTGAATTCCATTATATCCGTTGGCAAGATGTCTAAAATCCCAAAAAATATATTAATATATTTTTACATCCTTGACTTCCGGTGATCAGTTACATCTGCTGACCAGTTTAATCACCAATGCCCCCAAATAAAATCTTAGATATTCTCTCTGCTTTAGTCGCTTCTGGACAGGTTCATTGAACATATTATTTTGTCAAACATTCTAGCCTCTAACATGTGTTTGGCAAGACTGCTTTGCATATGTGTGGTCTCTGTCTGGAATGGCATAGTGTGTGAAAAACAATGACCTGGAATGCAGTCTAAGCAAAGGCAAGAAACTGGAATTAATAATATCATTCCCTTCATCGTATTGTCCCTTTGAAGGTTTGACCTGTGCGTGTTTTGTAAAGAAGTCTTCCCTTTAAAAACTTAGGCCCCCATTTCTGAAAGTCTGTGGTGTGCAGAACACTTCGTGCTGGAACAGTTACTGCTGGTGGTAGCAAACTCCACTTGGCTTGTGAAATACATTAGCATCGTTTTGCTTTTTGTGTAATAATGAAATGGAGCAAACATATTTTTTTGTTTCAGTCCATGCTACAGCAAGATTGTTGCACAATTGCAAAAATGAACAAGCTGGCTCCGTGGAGCCGACAGGGGGAGGGAACAGGAGATGTGCATGCAAACAGAGTGCACATCTCCTGTCCGTACACGTGCACATCTCCTGTCCGCGGAATTCAAGCTTTATTTCAGCAAGTAGGAAGAATCTTGCACAGGCCACCAGCCCCATGATTGTGGCCAGTCAGAGTGCGTCACAATGTGAAACTAATCTCATAAATATTAATGAGGTAGGCAGGATTGGGACCTACTCCAAATTAGCATTTTGTGAACTAACCTATTAGTATGTAAACAAGATGATATAAATCAACACTGGTATCAAACTGCAAGCAGTTTTTACTGCCAGTGTTACTGCATCGCTGGCCCGTAGTCACATACTCTGTAGCACCTCTTTTTCGGATGAGTCCCCCCACTTCTTTTTTTAGGACTTGAGCCCTGGTGAAGGGTCTCAAAATCCAGCAATAAAGGGAATGTGTGAAGCTAATTTAATAGTGACAAAAAGTAATCCTGCTGAAATAAACAAAACAAGCATTGGCATAGCCAATAGGTCTTGCCTTTGGGAACTAATAAGTGTTAAGGCAGAGATATTGAGTTTGTGTTTGTTTTTAAGCTGTGTTGTGCAGAAGTCTGCAGTATGCTGAAATGTTATAATAAAGAAGTGTGAGAAGCATTTTTGTTACTTAGGATGTATAATGTACAACAAAATGACGATGATAAAAAACTATTAATTAGAAGTAATGATTTGTGTTTTTTTATGTTTGAATGCTGGCACCTTGTATCTGCCTGTTCTAATCGTTGCCTTTTTATGGTGTTTATTGTTAAAGGTGTGGTAAATAAATAATTAATTACCGGTTCTATTTTTCGGGATACTCATATGTGAGAAGTTGGCCTGGTAGGGGATGTTTCCAATTCTGGAACCACCTACTACCTGACCAAACAATCCCCTTATGGTGTCTGGTTGTAAGTCAACCTTATTAGACAAGCTATCCTAGTGGTAGCATGGACTAAGCAGCCTAAAGGCTCAACTTAAGAGGTCGTGTTAAGCGAGCTGTTTTACCACATACAATCCTGTAATACCAAATGAAAGGACACCACACAAGTATATATTATAAAAATATATGTGTTTATTACTAAAAACAATCCCCAGTATTCTTTATGAATAAAGGGGCACAAGCGTTAAATCAAAAGCACTGTTTAAACATACAAGGTTGCACAATTATGGATGAGGGCAGGGGGCCACTCGAACCATATACTAAACAAGTGGTATAAGAGAGGCCACTCGAACAGTGGTTAGGCCTAGGGCCTAGGGAATCGCTGGGAGCAGTCAGGACAAGCAATGCTGAAGTCGGGAATGGCCCTCGGGATTCAGGAGATGTGCGGAAAGCGCACGCATGCACCAATGTTAACCAATGGTGCGTAAAAGTCAAATAGTTAGAGTTTAAGGACACTTCCGCTGAACCTAGAGGAACAAAACTTAACACACAGACCCTAGAGGTGTGCACCAGTGTGGGAACACCGGCGGAGCAAAGTTACCTCACCCACAGGAAGTGGGTGCACAGGGTCGAAGTGGCGTCGGGTTTTGACACGCAGGCTCTTGGTGCTTGAAGCTGAAAGGGCTGCAGGCAGGGTGAAGACGAAGTGTCCGGTGGAGTCCAAGGGTGGACTCAAGTTGTAGAGTACCTGAAAGCAGAGGGGACAGAGTCTGGGTCACTCAGCAGTGACCAGGGTGGAACCAGGACGGAACCAGGCAATGTCGGGCGCAATCAGGTGGTCGTCGAGGCGCTTCTCTTCGCTGTCACGTGGGCTCTGGGGCATCTGCGACGTCCAGGAGCAGGTCACGATCTGTCCCACGCAGGCTCTCACCGTCGGTGCAGTCGGCTTCCGGTTTGGAGCAAACAAGCCTTGGTAAGAGCAATCCACGCGGGATTGGAAGATGGCGTCTTACTCGGACCAGGAAGGTCAGAGTCGGGGCTCCCTTTCAGGGGAGCTGGTGTGGATCTGGAGCAACCAGAATCACGAGTCTTCTTTTGTAGTTCGTCGGCACAGGGACCACAAGCCAGCTGGCAAGTGACCGGGCCAACGCGTTGAGCCAAATCGTGCCAAAGGGCCCCACGCAGCACTCGTCGAGTGTGGAGGGCTGAACTTCGGCTCAGGAGTAGCTCAGGGTGGGGGCTTCTCAAACCCCGGTGTACAGCTTCGAGGGTCACTCGTGGGCTGCACGGTCAGCGTCTCGTGGTCACTTCAAGATGGCGTGCCCCACGCTTCCGGTCGCCTCCACGGGTCTCAGCTTTGCAGGGACTGTGGATCGGGCTGTTAGAAGCTGGGCAGGCTTGATCTCGTCGATCTCAGTCGCTCGAGTTCCGGCGGGAACTGCAACTAAGTAGACGTCGAGGGCTGGATGGTGCCTGCTGCTGCAGGGTGGTCACTCCTTGACCACAAGGGAGATTCTTCGGGCTTCCACGTTGAGATGGAGGGCGAAGGGTCCAGAATATCGTTTCAAATGTTTCTTCCAGGAAATCTGATGTGCATTGGCACTGCTCCCACTCTTATTCGAATCTGGTGGGCGTGATTACCTGCTAGGTCCCCTCCTATGGGTGGGACCCAGGAAGTGGGTGGATACACCCCCTTCCTTTGATCCAGGCCGCCCTGGCACGAGGGCTGGAGTGCCCCAGAACCGGTTTGGCCGGATTATGCAAGGGGCAGCCTTGTGCGCCCCAGGCAGTGTCTGGTTTCTTTCAAACCTCCCTGCTACAATACACTATCTCCTGTCTGGAGGGCGGTGACACCCTCCTGTGACAGGAAACCCTTTGTCCAGGACCCCCTTGACTGGGTTTCGGTCAGCTCCAGGGGTCCAGACATTTGTCTGTGGCAGAGGCATCCATTTTGTGGATCTTAAGGCCTTTGGAGAAATCAACCGCATTAAAGTGAAGTAACATGTCTTACCCCTCTAGAGGGGTGGAATGCCATCCCCGTCGCCAGAACTGGCGAGGGGATGGTATTCCAAAGCGTATGACACCTTACACGACATGTTTTGATAAAGCCAAACCAGAGTTGCTAAATAACCGCGAGGATTATAAGGCACTTAATAGTATATGGTATGGCATTATCCTGAAACAGCTTAGGGATTTGTGCCCGACGGCTGCAGACAGGCTCAGCTCATGCTAGAGCTCCATCTCACATAAAAACCATGCACCCAGCCTCCAGGATTGGTGAGGCCTGTCTATAGGAGTGGCTCACAGGTTTACATGTGTCCAGATATAGGTTTAGACATAGGTATACTATATCTAAGCAAGGGGTGTGTACACCACCTTACCCCAGCTGAGTGATCAGCCAGTTGTGTCAATTTAAGAACCAGCCAGGGGTGGCAAAATATATGCTGCAGCCCCTGGTAGGCCTTAGTGGCTCCTATGCCCTGTGCACCTATAGTGCATTCTACAGGGGCTGACAAGGAGTCCATTTCCAATTGTGGTATGTACCTAGGGTACATGGAATCCATTTTACAGAGAGAGCAGATGGCCTGGGGCCCTGATTAGCAGGGAACCAGGTCAACTAAGTAAAAAAACCAGCTAAACACAGGCAAAAAATCTGGGGTAACCATAGTCAGGTAGCCACCTTCCTACATAACCCCCCCCCAAACGAAAGGAGATAAGGCTATCCTTGGCCAGGTAAGCCTATATTGCCTGAGTGGCCATATAAGGAAGTACCTGCACTAGCATGGGTACCCCCTGTCTCATGGTCCACTAAGCAGTCCCTCACCCTTTGGGTATTAGAGGGTCTCCACCATAGGGAATCACTACCTTGGGTGTGTTTATGCAAAGTTAAAGGCTGGTTTGGATATGGAGTATTGAAGCGAGGCTCTACTAATTTAGGGCTTAGCTTCCTCCAATTATCTTCCACCATGTGTGCCTTTCTCTCTTTAACTGAGTTGCACTGTGCTCTCAGGGTCAACCTCTGGCTACCTAAAGCTGGAGGCTGGGTCCCTCTGTTTGGCTTGCTGGAGGGACAGTTCAGGTTTGGGCCCCTTGGGTCCCAGGTTTGGCTGTGCCCAACAGAATCCATCTGTGGGAGGTCCCTAACTGTTTTTAAGGGGGCTCCCTCAGGAGTTTTTAAAGTTTTCACCTTACTAGGGCTACTAGTTTTGGTGCACCTAATCTTTTGATGGGGGTGCTTTATTTGACAGGGGGCCCTCTGGGTCTCACTGTCCTTCTTGTCCTCTGCAGCCCTGGGCTGGCTAAGGCAAGGTAGAGAGGGGCAGGTTACCTGCTCCAGACTGGGTCCCACCTGAGAAGGTTCCACTGACATCAGAGGTTCTGTCAGGCTAGGCCCAACCACCTCTGGGGCAGTTCCTTCATCAGGGGTAAGATCAGTTCCCTGAGGAGGCTGATCCTGTCCTAAAGTCTGGTGAGGGGGAGATTTCTCTTCCTCCTCCATGCTCTCAGTTTGTGTGGAGTTATCCATCATTTCAGGTTTCACAACACACGTGTCAGTTTGAGTTTGGGCTGTGGCCATCACAGCCCCACCAACCTTTTCAGGAGGAGACTCAGTTTGGGTTTCTGCTGTTACCATAACAGCTTTGCTATTCTGTTCAGGAAGAGCTTTTGCTAAAGATGGGGCAGAGAGTTTCTCAGCCCTACCAACCTTTTCAGGAAGGACATCTTGAATTGGGGCTGTAGCCATTACAGCCCCACTAACCTTTCCATTGGAATTCACCATTCTAGAATGGGTTTCCTGTTCAACCTCAGCCCAGGCTGAGATCTCCAAATCATTACCAAGTAGGCAGTCTACAGGCAAGTTTGGTGACACTGCCACTCTCTTTGGGCCAATGACACCTCCCCAGCTGAGACTTACTACTGCCATGGGATGATTTGTTTGGATTCCATCAATGTTTGTAACCTGGTATGTGGCACCAGGTAAAAGTTGCTTAGAGGGGACTAGGCCATCAGCCACCATGGTGATGCTAGCCCCTGTGTCTCTAAAAGCCTCAACTTTCAAACCATTGATGATGGGTTCTTGTCTATACTTGCTCAAAGTATTTGGGCAAGCAGAGAAGTTGGCAAACCCCATGCCAACCTCATAAACAAGATCATTGGGTGATGGGGACCTGGATAGGCCAGGGTCCACCTGATTTCCAAAAGTAAACCCACCCAGATTCCTGGGTGTGCTTCCACTTCCTGGGGGATTACTGCTGACAGTAACAGGAGGTGTTGAAGCTGGCTTTGGAGGTATATTTTCTTTATTGTTATTCTTGGGACAACAGTTGTCTGTTTTGTAATGCCCCACCTGTTTACAGGCATAACAATAAGGCTTTTTCTCAGTTGAAGAAGTGTCTTGGGACCCACCCCCATCCTTGGAGTTTTGGGGCCCTGGGGAAGTCTTTTCTTTATTTTTATCCCCACCCTTATCTTGAGGCTTGGTAGACTCCTTCTTCTGGTTACTGTCCTGATTCTTAGGCCTAATCCTGGTTCTGACCCATTTGTCTGCCTTCTTTCCCAATTCTTGGGGAGAGGTCAGATCAGAGTCTACCAGGTGCTGGTGTAAGAGCTGGTTCTGACAATTACTTAGGATCTGCTCCCTCATAATCAAATTATACAATCCTGTAAAGTCATGTACTTTGCTGCCATGTAGCCAACCCTCCAGAGCCTTAGTAGCACAATCTACAAAATCAGTCCAGTCCCGAGTCTGTGTCTTCTGGGTGTCTCTGAACTTGAACCTGTACTGTTCAGTGGTTAAGCCAAACCCATCTATCAGAACACTCTTCAGGACTTTGTAATTGTTTGCATCCTCATGTCTGACAGTGAGGAGCTTGTCTCTCCCTTTCTCTGAAAAGGAGTACCATAAGATTGCTGCCCACTGTTCCTCAGGAACCTGCTGTACCATGCAGGCTCTCTCAAGAGCAGTCATCCATTTGTGGATGTCATCCCCTTCTTTGAAGGGGGGCACAATCTTTGTCAGGTTTCTACTATCATAGGACCTGGGTTTCTCTTTAGGAATATTGCTGCCACCAGTGGCATCTAAGCCACCCAATTTCTGCTCTCTTGCCAAGGCAAGTTTAGCTTGAGCTAAGGTAAGCTTAGCTTGACTCAGGGCTACCTCCTCTCTCTCTATCTGGAGTCTGACAGCCCTCATTCTAGCCCTATGCTCAGCTTTCTGAGAAGCACTCATGCCTCTCTCTGATTCTCTGGAGGCACTAGAAAGATGAGAGTCCCCTGAGGGAGATCTCACTCTTCTGTTGCCTGGGAGAATCACATGTTGGGTTCTGGGGAGGTGCTGGCCCTCTCCATTCCCCAGTAGGTCCAAGTTGGCCTGGCTAAGCCTACCAACTGGAACCTGGCTACCCTGATCCTGTACTTCTAAGTCCTCAACCTCTGAGTCCTCATCCAAGTCATCATCATCCTCCTCTTCAGGGGGATCAACTGCAGGGGGGTTCCCTCCAGTTCCTGTATCTAGGGAAGCTGCTTTTGCCTTCTCTAAGTCATCCTGTTCTAGGAGTTCTACCAGGATTAGGCAGGTGGGGCTTCTGCCCCTTTTTAACCCTCTTGCTTTGCACAAGACAATCAAGTCTCTGCGGGTTAGTTTGTCATATCCAGAAGTTGCCTGGGTAGGGTCAACTGTCACAGGACTAGACCCTGAGGCCTTTCCTGTGTCGGACATGGTTACTAGTGAGGTGTAAGTGGTGCACTTACCTACACTAAGTGTTTTCCTACTGGACCTTGCTAGTGAGTTGTAGTCAGGGGTGTGCTACTCCCTTCAACCTACAACTACTAAGTTCAGTAGAACTTAATATGCTAAGCTTTTGATTTTATATGTACCTAGAGGTACTTGATGTGATCTTTCAATTTGATATAAAGATTGCAATGGTAAAACAACAGCAAGCTCAAATCCGCACCGCTGCTCACCAATGTGAGAAGTTGGCCTGGTAGGGGATGTTTCCAATTCTGGAACCACCTACTACCTGACCAAACAATCCCCTTATGGTGTCTGGTTGTAAGTCAACCTTATTAGACAAGCTATCCTAGTGGTAGCATGGACTAAGCAGCCTAAAGGCTCAACTTAAGAGGTCGTGTTAAGCGAGCTGTTTTACCACATACAATCCTGTAATACCAAATGAAAGGACACCACACAAGTATATATTATAAAAATATATGTGTTTATTACTAAAAACAATCCCCAGTATTCTTTATGAATAAAGGGGCACAAGCGTTAAATCAAAAGCACTGTTTAAACATACAAGGTTGCACAATTATGGATGAGGGCAGGGGGCCACTCGAACCATATACTAAACAAGTGGTATAAGAGAGGCCACTCGAACAGTGGTTAGGCCTAGGGCCTAGGGAATCGCTGGGAGCAGTCAGGACAAGCAATGCTGAAGTCGGGAATGGCCCTCGGGATTCGGGAGATGTGCGGAAAGCGCACGCATGCACCAATGTTAACCAATGGTGCGTAAAAGTCAAATAGTTAGAGTTTAAGGACACTTCCGCTGAACCTAGAGGAACAAAACTTAACACACAGACCCTAGAGGTGTGCACCAGTGTGGGAACACCGGCGGAGCAAAGTTACCTCACCCACAGGAAGTGGGTGCACAGGGTCGAAGTGGCGTCGGGTTTTGACACGCAGGCTCTTGGTGCTTGAAGCTGAAAGGGCTGCAGGCAGGGTGAAGACGAAGTGTCCGGTGGAGTCCAAGGGTGGACTCAAGTTGTAGAGTACCTGAAAGCAGAGGGGACAGAGTCTGGGTCACTCAGCAGTGACCAGGGTGGAACCAGGACGGAACCAGGCAATGTCGGGCGCAATCAGGTGGTCGTCGAGGCGCTTCTCTTCGCTGTCACGTGGGCTCTGGGGCATCTGCGACGTCCAGGAGCAGGTCACGATCTGTCCCACGCAGGCTCTCACCGTCGGTGCAGTCGGCTTCCGGTTTGGAGCAAACAAGCCTTGGTAAGAGCAATCCACGCGGGATTGGAAGATGGCGTCTTACTCGGACCAGGAAGGTCAGAGTCGGGGCTCCCTTTCAGGGGAGCTGGTGTGGATCTGGAGCAACCAGAATCACGAGTCTTCTTTTGTAGTTCGTCGGCACAGGGACCACAAGCCAGCTGGCAAGTGACCGGGCCAACGCGTTGAGCCAAATCGTGCCAAAGGGCCCCACGCAGCACTCGTCGAGTGTGGAGGGCTGAACTTCGGCTCAGGAGTAGCTCAGGGTGGGGGCTTCTCAAACCCCGGTGTACAGCTTCGAGGGTCACTCGTGGGCTGCACGGTCAGCGTCTCGTGGTCACTTCAAGATGGTGTGCCCCACGCTTCCGGTCGCCTCCACGGGTCTCAGCTTTGCAGGGACTGTGGATCGGGCTGTTAGAAGCTGGGCAGGCTTGATCTCGTCGATCTCAGTCGCTCGAGTTCCGGCGGGAACTGCAACTAAGTAGACGTCGAGGGCTGGATGGTGCCTGCTGCTGCAGGGTGGTCACTCCTTGACCACAAGGGAGATTCTTCGGGCTTCCACGTTGAGATGGAGGGCGAAGGGTCCAGAATATCGTTTCAAATGTTTCTTCCAGGAAATCTGATGTGCATTGGCACTGCTCCCACTCTTATTCGAATCTGGTGGGCGTGATTACCTGCTAGGTCCCCTCCTATGGGTGGGACCCAGGAAGTGGGTGGATACACCCCCTTCCTTTGATCCAGGCCGCCCTGGCACGAGGGCTGGAGTGCCCCAGAACCGGTTTGGCCGGATTATGCAAGGGGCAGCCTTGTGCGCCCCAGGCAGTGTCTGGTTTCTTTCAAACCTCCCTGCTACAATACACTATCTCCTGTCTGGAGGGCGGTGACACCCTCCTGTGACAGGAAACCCTTTGTCCAGGACCCCCTTGACTGGGTTTCGGTCAGCTCCAGGGGTCCAGACATTTGTCTGTGGCAGAGGCATCCATTTTGTGGATCTTAAGGCCTTTGGAGAAATCAACCGCATTAAAGTGAAGTAACATGTCTTACCCCTCTAGAGGGGTGGAATGCCATCCCCGTCGCCAGAACTGGCGAGGGGATGGTATTCCAAAGCGTATGACACCTTACACGACATGTTTTGATAAAGCCAAACCAGAGTTGCTAAATAACCGCGAGGATTATAAGGCACTTAATAGTATATGGTATGGCATTATCCTGAAACAGCTTAGGGATTTGTGCCCGACGGCTGCAGACAGGCTCAGCTCATGCTAGAGCTCCATCTCACATAAAAACCATGCACCCAGCCTCCAGGATTGGTGAGGCCTGTCTATAGGAGTGGCTCACAGGTTTACATGTGTCCAGATATAGGTTTAGACATAGGTATACTATATCTAAGCAAGGGGTGTGTACACCACCTTACCCCAGCTGAGTGATCAGCCAGTTGTGTCAATTTAAGAACCAGCCAGGGGTGGCAAAATATATGCTGCAGCCCCTGGTAGGCCTTAGTGGCTCCTATGCCCTGTGCACCTATAGTGCATTCTACAGGGGCTGACAAGGAGTCCATTTCCAATTGTGGTATGTACCTAGGGTACATGGAATCCATTTTACAGAGAGAGCAGATGGCCTGGGGCCCTGATTAGCAGGGAACCAGGTCAACTAAGTCAAAAAACCAGCTAAACACAGGCAAAAAATCTGGGGTAACCATAGTCAGGTAGCCACCTTCCTACATCATACAAACAGATAGCTCAATAAATAAGAGTCAAGATTCGAGGTAGCTAGAGTGTACAGGCTTTAATCAGGCATAAAAGGACAGGAACAGGACAGCCTGCATGGGAATGGGATGGCAGGGCCCGACAGCTGCCGGGGGCAGGATCTGGGAATGATGCGCATAACTTTTAATAACAGAACATTAGTATATATAGTTAAACAAAATACATTGCATTCAATACAGTAGGCGTAGCAGTAGGCGGAGTTTGTAGCAGTCGCGAAAGATAAGGGCAAAATGAGGTAACAAGAAGGCGTGTACAGGGCGTATACACAGACATGTGATGTAAACGTAACAGAATATGTCATAAACGGGGCGGAAACATGGAGGGGGCTACCTGAGCAGCTGGGACCTCTAACCTAGTGGTGCGCGCAAACTGACAATGACGTGTTACCAGGGAGAACTGGGGGGCTATGACTTCTGCGCTAGAAGAGGAGACTAAAGTCTGGAGTGTCAGAGCGACATGTACCCAGGCATATCTAGTATCTGGTGTTTAGAGTACATGTTGATAGAATCCAAAAGTTATCAGAGTAAAGGCTAACAGACATTAAGACTGGTGCATGCATAATTCTACATGTAGTGCGTGTGCGGGGAATATTCTATAAATATTAATACAGTATTTCTCTTACATGGAGACATAAAGGCTAGACCATGACGGAAACTATTGATGCGATTCAGTAGCTTAGGAATGCAGAGAAGGAGGGCTGGACTGATAACTAGAAACATAACATATTCTTGGCAGACTGGGAGGCAGAGCCAGGCCGAGCCGGGCACTGCGAGGCATGAAAGTAAGCTAAGAGTCAGGGATACAGGTGGGGGCTGTATCGCTCCTTGGAGAGGGTTCAGAAAACAGGAGCTGAATCTAAGTCCGGGCCCTTTTGAGGCCTAGAAACGGGGATAATTCAATGAATTAACGTGCACACTGTAAAACGTGGCAACGTAGCTTTACATAGGCCCGATATTCGTTGTATTCACGAAAACTGGAAACTGGCATACTAGAGATGGACACAACTATAATTGCGTCTTTAATCGATCATAGGGGAATACATGCATATCGATCATGCACATATAACATAACATAGGGAACACGTAGGCACATACAACATGGCAAAATTTACTTTTCCACATTCCCTCCTTGTGCCCTACGTTTCCATCAGGAAACATCTATATTCATGATACCATCTATCATTTCATACAGCATCATTTGCTCGTCTCGAATTGTCCTGGAACGGGACTTAGGACTAGGAATACAAGAGGTAGCACAAATGCCGCAAATCGCAGGGCCACATTGTATACAGAGGCAGCAACTGAATATGATCATTACTGCAATACCTAGGAATGACAATACTTTCCATCCCCAGGCAGATATGATACTCCAGAGCCAACCGGACCATGTCCAGGAGCCTGGATTCTGGTGTAACTGATGGGCACTTTTATGAAGTCTGGTTATAGCTGAATAAACAGACGGCGCGTTATTAGGAATGAAAATGCAGCAACTAGATCCGATGACTCTACATGCTCCTCTTCTATCGGCCAGTATGACGTCAAGAACGAGACGATTTTGGAGCACGACAAATCTCATAGCAGATTGCTCTTCGGTTAAGTTACCTAGAGCAGAAGTAGTCTCATTCACTACTGCTTCAAGGGTTCTGGTTAACCTACGGATTGACTTACTATTCTGGACAGGTCCTATAAAGAAAAAGAAACCTCTATTGAAATCTGTATACTGTTCTAGAGCAGTTTCAGTTTGATCGACAATTGGGGACTCAATCTCCCGTCTATTTCTGACGTGTACTAGATGTGTGTTTCTGTGATAATCAGATGGGGCTAGAAAAACTGGTGGCAGTAGGAAGGCAATATAACATGTTCCATCCCAATCGAGGGGCAGACGAACATATGCGGTCTGACCACAAACAAAATAAGAATGACGTGAAGCTTTGAAAATAGATTTCCCACTGTCACTATACTCGACAGTAGTAGTACAATCACTATGTCCTACATGTGCGGAACCATTCTTTCGGACACATAATTCGCCTTTGACTGGTAGTACTGAAATAGCAGGTAAGTCTGGAGTAGTATCAGACTGAACATTCAGGACCATAAAATTCGAAGAATAATTACCTAAATTGTAAACTTCATTTTCTAGATCTAACCCTGTTCTATGGGGGAGACCTTGCTTGTCTGGAAAACATGTTCTATTCAGAAGGGACACATCATTTGAAGATGACGTTAACATGGACCATGCTCCACACGAACCATTATGTGAAAACGGATAAGGAAAGAGTGGCAGAACTCCCTTCGGTGTCTGGAAAGGGGGGAGTCGACCACACACCCAACAATTAGTAGCATTGCTGGTCTGGTGTGAATAGTGCAACATTCTTACAAATGTGTTATTTCTCATAGCAAGACGATAGGATAACTCGTGAGGAGGCAGATCACTAAATGTGTGCTCTACTGTAGCATTAGAAAACTTATTTACATGAGAAATTGGAAAACATAAATGCAATGCATAACTTGTGCAGGTAACCATCAAACTTAGAAACAATAGAAAACTTAGAAAAACGATACATCGGATAGAGTTTTGACTAACTCTCTCACTATGGGGGTCTATCTCATACATGTCAGATACCTGTCTAACCGTTTCACCCGAGAGGGACTTAGACAATTAAACTGGCTGACTTATTTTACTAGACCGGAGCTTTAACTTATACTCCTGTTGCGGAGTTTTCTCTAACAGAGGAACTTTCAGTTCAGGATTCAGATCAATGTCTGGTTTCAGGCAGTCTTTCAGACAGTCTTTAGAAATGTCCTTTAAAAATGTATTTTTCCGGACTCCATGGAACTTCTTGATATGGGACAGATGGACCCAACCCTTGCGGCCCTCCAACTTCACGGCCGTACGGGTGGTCAGAAGGACAAGTCGTGGCTCCTTCCAACGAGGCTCCAGCGGACTTGAACGATCAAAATTCCTTACAAGGACGAGGTCGCCTGGAATGACCTCATGCGGTTTCACTTCAGTATTGTCTGGGAATGTAGCGGCAACCTGTGAACGACAAGAGTGTAGGGCAGACATCAAGGAAGCTAGGTAATCTGTCAACATATTACTGGAAACATCTGTAATACTGCGGGGTCTAGGTGTACCCCACATGTTTGGGGGGCGGCCGAATACGACCTCATAAGGGGACAGACCTGATCTGGAGTGTACGACCATTCGCATAAAGAATAAAGCAACTGGCAGGGCAACTAGCCAGTCTACACCTTTCTCTTTACATGTCTTGGCAATACGGATTTTCAGGGTCTGATTATGTCTCTCTACGAGACCGGCTGCTTCAGGATGGCGCACACAATGGAACTTCCACTGGTACCCTAACAAGAGGGAAACATGTTTCATTAACTCGGATGAGAATGGCTGGCCGTTATCAGAATACACGACCCTAGGGAGTCCATAACGGGGGAAGAATTCACGAACCAACTGCTTGGCAGTGGTCGCTGCTGTGTAATCTGGAACTGGATATGCTTCTGTCCACCTGGACAAAGCGCATACAACTACAAGGACATACTTGAAACCTCGACATCGCTCCATCTGAATATAATCCATCTGGAGGACTTCGAAAGGGTGGTCAGGAGGTTGGAATCCACCTTGTTCCACCGGGACACTTTTACCTGGATTGAATTGACAACATATCATACAAGTACGGACTTTCTGCTTGGCTGCAGCTCGTAAGTGCTTGTTAAACCAAAGGTTCTGAATACTGTCTAACATGGCTTTTTCTCCTAGGTGTGCTGGACTATGTGCGGTATTGATAATGACTTGAACCATAGAGTCGGGGAGAAACCATGTGGCTTTTCCCTTCGTCAACCATCCCTGATCTGTCTGGACCCCTCCTTGTTCGGACCATTTCTTGATTTCTTCAGGAGTAGCATGTAACTGTATGTCTATGACATCTTGTGTAGGGTCCTTAACTGTCATACAAGTAATCTGTTCTGGAGTGGATGTCTGTGTCTTGTTAACTGGAATGTCTGGTGTCTGAGCTGTAAGCTTGGCTGTTCGGTCTGCTAGATCATTACCTTGGGAAATGATGTCAGTAACTTTCGTATGTGCCTTGCACTTCATGATAGCGATAGCTGTCGGTAAATGTATTGCATCTAACAGAGCTTGAATGAGGAGACCATGCTGAATCTTGGTTCCATGAGAAGTCATGAAACCTCTCTCCTGCCAGAGCACTCCGAAGTCGTGTACAACTCCGAATGCGTAACGTGAATCTGTATATATGTTTACTTTCAGGTTCTTGGCACGTATGCAGGCTTGGGTCAGAGCAACTAGCTCTGCTGCTTGAGCAGACAGTGTGTCAATACGGTGTGTTTCAATAACTTCAGTGTCAGTAGTCACTGCATACGCGGCTACTAGTTCTCCTCTACTCGTTCTCATACATGAACCATCCACATAAAGTGTCAGGTCGGGATCAGGTAATGCAATGTCTGTCAGGTCTTGTCTTGGCTTAGTCATAGTGTTAATGACTTCCACACAGTCATGTGTGGCAGGATTTTAAGTAACTGACGGTAACAGAGTAGCAGGATTTAGAACGTTGCAGCGTCTGATTTCTATGTGTGGCTGGAACAGTGTCAGTTCATAACCTGTTAAACGTGCAATGGTCAAGTGCTGAGTCTGTGTTCGGTTTAAAAGAACTTCCACGGAGTGTGGAACTTGTACTGTCAGGGAGTGTCCTAATACTATGGAATCACTTTGTCTGATTGCTAGAGCTGTGGCTGCAACTGACTTGAGGCACGCAGGCAAAGTCTGGGCTACTGGATCTAATGTGCTCGAAAAAAAAGCACAAGGCTTGTACTGTCCGACTTGATCTTGTGTGAGAACAGATAATGCAGTACCATCACGTTCTGTGACAACAAGTGTAAAAGGCTTACTGTAGTTCGGTGTAGCTAGAACAGGTGCTTGGCATAAAGCTTTCTTTAACTCATTAAAACTAAGTGTATGTTCAGATGTCCAAGGGAGGACAGTCGATATGGCTGCCTCCTGTGTCGTTAACTGTATCAGTGGCTTTGCTAGAAATGCATACTGAGGAATCCATTGTCTGCAATAAGAAGTGAGGCCAATAAAAGCACGTACCTCCTTCTGTGTCTTGGGCTGTGGAAGACTCGCTATTAACTGGATACGGTCTGGTGTCAACTGCCTACCCCACTTGGACAGTAAGTGGCCTAAGTAGATCACTTGCTGGACACAGAATTGAAGCTTCGAAGGGGACACCTTGTGCCCCATCTCGGCTAGGAAATACAGAACTGTAAGTGACGCTCGCTCGCAGTCACGTTCAGAACGGGCTGTGATCAGTAGATCATCTACATACTGGAGCAGGGCAGTGTCAGTTGGCATGTGAATATTGTCTAGTTGTCTTTTAAGTGCTTGACTGTAAATACTAGGGCTTTCTGTGAAACCTTGAGGAGCTCGTGTGAATTTATAGCTCCTTCCATTTAAACAAAAACCGAAAAGGTACTGGCTGTCTGGATGAATCGGGACACTGAAAAATGCATTCTTGAGGTCTATAACAGTAAAAAATGTAGCTTCAGAATCAATAGCTGTCAATAGAGATGAAATATCTGGGACTACTGGATACTGGGGTATGATACATTTATTAAGTTCTCGAAGGTCAATCACTAATCGATATACTGGAGGTGCATTTGGATCAGTACGTTTCATGACTGGAATGATAGGATAATTACATACATTGGAGTCAGTTTCTACGACTACTCCTTGAGCAATGAGCTCGTCAATAATTTTGGATAAGGCTGCTACAGCCTCAGGTGGCAATCTGTACTGTCTGATCCGTGGCAAGACTATACCTTGCTTGAGGGTCACACGATGGGGTGTGATTCGCATAAAACCTACATCAGTTGGACCTTGCGCCCATAAATGCTGTGGAACATTGGACAATCTTGGATCAAAATCACGTAATACATAATGACCTTTAAAGTCTCTTAAAAACAATCATATTCCTTCTGGAGAGCAGCAAATAACTGCACCTAATTCTTTTAATGTTTTAATGCCTAACAAATTTTCTGGACATGACTTCGTAAGTAACAAATCAGTAGTTCGGGACAATGGACCAACTTCTAGAGTAACTGGCTTTGAAATCTCGTTAACAATAGGCTTTCCTGAAAATCCAAGGGAAACATTTCTAGAGCCTGAGAGCGGAGCCCCTGGAACCTCGTCATGACTGATAGTAGTCCTACTTGCCCCTGTATCAATCAAAAACTTTCTGTCTTTCCCCAATACTTGACTATGTACATAGGGACCCTCTTGATCTACAGGTATCTCGATGAGAGGCAAGCCTACCTCCCTCTCTAGGCTGTTTCATGAATACGGTTGATATTCTGGATACTCTGTCTGGGCATACTGGTACATCTGCTGTGTAACATGCTGTGTTGCAGCAATAGGCTGCGGTGCTGGAACTGTCTGTTGTGCATTCTGTGGTGTCTGGGAAGTCTGTGAAACTTGTTCTTGTCTAGGCGGACGTGGTCTTTCTTTAGTCTTACCAGTTGCTATGTTGTGTTTCAGAACTGCACACTCGTTTATAAAATGACCTGGTTGTTTACAATAATTGCATGTCCCTTTAACGGGAGCTGCAGGATGACTGGCTTGATTCGGACCCCTCTTCTGACTGTCTTGTGGAACAGATTGTGCAACTAGTACTTTCATTTTCGTGTCTTTCATACGTCTCCTTTCGTGTTCTTGCTCTTCCCTGATTCTATTCTGGTGATACTGGAGCATCTGTAACATTTGTGACGGGGTACTAGCTTGCCAGGTACTTTCGACTTTCAAAACTCGATTTTTAACTTGTGGGCTTGAATTCTCGACTAGTTTAGTAACAAAAAGATGAGGGTATGACTCGCTACCTGTCTTCAAACCACTGTTAATAATAAAACATTTTTCAAATCTAGAATAAAAATCACTAGTATCTTCATCCTGTTTCTGTTTACATGCTGAGATTGCATCCCAATCTTCCTTTTTCGTGGCTAATAACCTTGGCAAAACTTGTATCAATAACTCGGGCAATTCTTTACATTTGTCCCCAAGACCGGTACCTGGTACTCGTATTTTATCTTCAGCTTCTAGAGCTGTCCAATCAATCTTTTTCTCTCCCACCTCCCATTCCTTTTCCTTGAGTTTTTCATATACCCCTGCGGGCAACAGGACCTTTAACATTTTAATGATATCTGGATACGTGTATTCTCCCATACGGAGCATGTCTTTTAATTCTCGATGGAACCCTGCTGGATCTTTGTCGTGACAGGGAATTAATTTCTTCATCTCTAAGAGTTCCATCTATGTGATAGGGGTGTAAACAAATACTCGTTGCATTTCACCACCCGGTGTCCTAACTGGGTGTACTTCTCGTAACGGATGCTGTCTATCTATGTAAAATGGTTTACTTTCTGGAGGTGAGACGTGAACAAAATGCGGGTTCAGAAACGTTCTATATTTGTGGCGCTGTTCTAGAATGACACTACTTAAATCGGTACCTAAACCTTTCCATTTATACTGGAGTAACTCGTTCAGAATATCATGTAACGGATCTGGATCAGAATGTTGTCCTTCATATAGTGTAATGAGGTGCTGGATCATATACATACCCACCAGTCGTTGCTCGGCTGGGGGCAGTTTCAGAAACATTTGTGCCACTATTTCGTCTGGAAAAGTGGTAAAATCAGTAATCCATCGGACTGCTGATCGGGCTAGTTCTTGTTCATGCATGGTACTAAGTTCACTATAACCGATTCGTGATTTCAGAATGTGATCGGTAGCTTGAAATACTTGTTCTAGAGAATATTGTTCTGGTGCTGGAAGATGAAAGACTTTCTTGTGTTCTAGGCGTGAATGTCGGTCTGGAAATCTAGATTTACCTACATACGCTATTCTGGCGGTATTCTCGTCTTCTACTTCTTCAGTATCAGAGTTATCTTCTTTCTCGCTTACTTGTGCTGTTTTGCGTTTCTCGTGTAACCTTATTATTTCCTTACGAATTTTCTTGTACATACTGTCTATACTACTGAGTGTCTTGTGTCTTCCCTCGGCTATATGATCACTCCACTTTGTCAGGACTTTCATTTCGATTGGATCTTTGTCTGGATAATCTTGTTCCCTTATTAAACAATTGATTAGAAACTTTAATAGCATGAGCTGAGTCTCAGCTTTCCTTAGAGACATGATTTCGCCAATACTTTCTGGATCTTCTCCTGTACGGATGAAACGATATATTCTGTCTAGATCTTCTTTCATATTCGGTAGGGTGTCCAAATACTCGGTCACCCGTCTTGCGCGCAATGAATATATAACCATATTATCATCGCCTGGGACTGGATCATAACGGCATTCGGTGAGAGCTCGCCTGATATCTGCAACGGACTGATGTTTGGGCGTACGCTGTAACGCACGTTCATGTAACTCGACTAACGTTATACGTTTGTGTGGCGGCGGGGTACCCGGAGGACCTCCTCCCGCGGCCCCTAAACTGGAATCGTCGACTGATACTCTTCGTGCTGGCAGAGTGACCGATGTAGCGGGAACTTGTACTATGGACTGGACCGGGGGTACCGTAACAGGTGCTGTAACAGGTGCCCCGGTGGCTGGAGGAACAGGAATTACATTATTTACCGGAGCTGGCGGAGCAGGATTCGCATATTCTGGGACTGTGTCGTCCAAATAGGACGAGAGAAAAATATCAGCTGCGGTCGGTTTGTGACGTAGCTTAATCGGAACTAATGGCGGCGGAAAATTACATGGTGCTTCCGGGGTTGCTTTTGGCAAACCCTCGGCAAGAAGAGGATACATACCCTTAATGAGGGCATTTCTCTGTCTGTCTGACTGTTCGGCTTTAACTCGTTCACCTACTTCAATTAATTCCCTTTCTTGGGCTCTTTCTGAGGATTCTCTACTTAATTCAGACTTTATGATTTCTTTTTCTGTTCTTTTATGAGATTCTTTGCGCCATAACTCGATGGCGTCTCTCTGGGACTGTCTGGCTTTCTTTTTCCATAATGCTTCTTCTACTCGCATGATGCACTCGGCATCCCACGTACCTGATACGGGCCATCTATACTTTTCCTCTAATTCCTTGGTGTACTCCACCCATAAATCTAGATATAATATGGCACTTATGCCATGCTTTTGATACATAAAATGACCTGGACTGTCCCTAGGCGGGACAGGAACTGCTTCCTCGAGCAGACCTTTTCTAGTTTTTAACTGACGTAACTTTGAGAACAGAGGCATAACTAGGCTGGAGTCTGGACACAATACAATACATGATAAACACAATAATAACTGAAAAACGAATCATTCATACCACGACATTGAAAACACATGAAATAACATTTTGGACAGAATATTACCTGAAATACTGAAAACAGAATACATGAATTTCTCAAAAACAGAACTTACTGGAACAGAAACTTACTAGAATGACTAGATGCACTGCTAAAACAGTACGAAACTTACCGGTCCCATAAAGAGACACGTCAGGACCCGCATCCACCTAAGTGGACACTTCGTGTTGGATCTGTGTACCCAAACCCACGGACCAGAGGCAAATCAATTGACCCTGTCTAGATACTACCCCAGCAATGGTACTCACCGGGCAGCAAGAACGGAAGGCCTCGGACTGGACTGGACTGCTACGACGACGGACGGACGAACCTCGGACTTTAGTTACAGGTGGGCCTCCGGATACCTCGGACCTTGGACTCTCGGCTTGGGCTCTGGTCGGGACTCGCCGCGTTCCTCCACCACCTCGTCTGGACGCTGGACCGCAACCTCCGTCTCCTCCGTGGGCCTGAGGGATACTTGAAGCAGAAATATCTGCACGTGCACGGTATGGTTCCGTCACGGCTGCAGAGGATCAGGGGGCCTGCGTGGCTTCTCCGGCGCGTGGGGAAAGGGCAAGTCCCTATTCGGGCGCCATTATGTGGTAAATAAATAATTAATTACCGGTTCTATTTTTCGGGATACTCATACAAACAGATAGCTCAATAAATAAGAGTCAAGATTCGAGGTAGCTAGAGTGTACAGGCTTTAATCAGGCATAAAAGGACAGGAACAGGACAGCCTGCATGGGAATGGGATGGCAGGGCCCGACAGCTGCCGGGGGCAGGATCTGGGAATGATGCGCATAACTTTTAATAACAGAACATTAGTATATATAGTTAAACAAAATACATTGCATTCAATACAGTAGGCGTAGCAGTAGGCGGAGTTTGTAGCAGTCGCGAAAGATAAGGGCAAAATGAGGTAACAAGAAGGCGTGTACAGGGCGTATACACAGACATGTGATGTAAACGTAACAGAATATGTCATAAACGGGGCGGAAACATGGAGGGGGCTACCTGAGCAGCTGGGACCTCTAACCTAGTGGTGCGCGCAAACTGACAATGACGTGTTACCAGGGAGAACTGGGGGGCTATGACTTCTGCGCTAGAAGAGGAGACTAAAGTCTGGAGTGTCAGAGCGACATGTACCCAGGCATATCTAGTATCTGGTGTTTAGAGTACATGTTGATAGAATCCAAAAGTTATCAGAGTAAAGGCTAACAGACATTAAGACTGGTGCATGCATAATTCTACATGTAGTGCGTGTGCGGGGAATATTCTATAAATATTAATACAGTATTTCTCTTACATGGAGACATAAAGGCTAGACCATGACGGAAACTATTGATGCGATTCAGTAGCTTAGGAATGCAGAGAAGGAGGGCTGGACTGATAACTAGAAACATAACATATTCTTGGCAGACTGGGAGGCAGAGCCAGGCCGAGCCGGGCACTGCGAGGCATGAAAGTAAGCTAAGAGTCAGGGATACAGGTGGGGGCTGTATCGCTCCTTGGAGAGGGTTCAGAAAACAGGCGCTGAATCTAAGTCCGGGCCCTTTTGAGGCCTAGAAACGGGGATAATTCAATGAATTAACGTGCACACTGTAAAACGTGGCAACGTAGCTTTACATAGGCCCGATATTCGTTGTATTCACGAAAACTGGAAACTGGCATACTAGAGATGGACACAACTATAATTGCGTCTTTAATCGATCATAGGGGAATACATGCATATCGATCATGCACATATAACATAACATAGGGAACACGTAGGCACATACAACATGGCAAAATTTACTTTTCCACAAAGGGGTGGGTATAAATAACAGGAGAGTGAAGGTTACTTACTTTGTTATTGAGAGTGATAGATTTAGTGAGTTAATTAGTGGGAGATAGTTAGTGAGAGATTGAGAGAGTTAGTAAGAGTGATGAAATTAGTGAGAGAGTTAGTGAGAGTGAGAGAGTTAGCGAGTGAGTTAGTTAGTGAGAGAGAGTTATTGAGTTAGTGAGAGTGAGTGAGATTTAGTTAGTGAGAGTGAGAGAGTTAGCGAGTGAGTTATTGAGAGTGAGTTAGTTATGATCACCAATTATAAGTGAAATGGGAATGTCAGAATTTCATTGCTCCGGTTTACTCCACCCAGGAGTAAAGAAAAAACAACAACTCCACTAACCCATGTCATACACTAACTACAGACAGCCAGTAAAGCTGTACCGGGGCCACACCGGCGTGACGGTGAAGCACCCTCTACAGGGACAGGCTACAGACGGTAAATTTTCTACTCTGTCCACCCAACGGCAAGGACAGGATACAGCATCCAAGGCCGAGTCTACTCAGGACAGAGGTGAGGGACCCGAAGGCATGCACAAAATACAGCAATTTGTTAACATGCTTTGTAAGGTCCACCCCGGAGCAACAGGAGCTCCCCTAGCAGGGGTGGATAGCAGACCCTGCTCTGGGAGGAGTAAAGTTTAATAGATGACTGACTTGGAAGAGGGGTGCAGAGAAGGATCTGCTTTATTCCAAGCCCCATCCAGCGAAGATGTAATGGCAAGAAGAGGAATTTGCCTTTCTGCCATTCAACAGACACCAGAGCTCAACGCCCTGGCAGTGGCGGGCAGGTAGGGGCAGTGCAAGGATTTCAGTGGTGCAGGCGCGTAGTGCAAACAGTATGCATGGGAGGGGGTGGGCCAGGTGGATAGAAGGGACACCAGCAGGTAGCTACAAGGCCTTCAACACCCACTCCACTCAAAAACAGCCGGTGTGGAAGGAAAAAGCAGGATGCACCGCACAGCACACACGGACTACAACTCCCACTCCACTCAAAAGCAGCCGGTGTGAAGGAAAAAGCAGGATGCACCGCACAGCACACACGGACTACAACTCCCACTCCACTCAAAAGCAGCCGGTGTGGAAGGAAAAAGCAGGATGCACTGCACAGTACACACGGACTACAACTCCCCCTCTACTCAAAAGCAGCCGGTGTGGAAGGAAAAAGCAGGATGCACTGCACAGCACACACGGACTACAACTCCCACTCCACTCAAAAACAGCCGGTGTGGAAGGAAAAAGCAGGATGCACTGCACAGCACACACGGACTACAACTCCCACTCCACTGAAAAGCAGCGGGTGTGGAAGGACAAAGGAGGATGCACCGTACAATACACACAGACTACAACTCCCAATCCACTCAAAAAGAGCCGGTGTGGAAGGAAAAAGCAGGATGCACTGCACAGCACACACGGCCTACAACTCCCACTCCACTCAAAACAGCCAGTGGGGAAGGAAAAAGCAGGATGCACCGCACAGCACACACGGTCTACAACTCCCACTCCACTCAAAAACAGCCGGTGGGGAAGGAAAAAGCAGGATGCACCGTACAGCACGCACGGCCTACAACTCCCACTCCTTTCAAAAACAGCCAGTGTGAAAGGAAAAAGCAGGATGCACCGCACAGTACACATGGACTACAACTCCCATTCCACTCAAAAACAGCCGGTGTGGAAGGAAAAAGCAGGATGCACCGCACAGCAAACACGGACTACAACTCCAACTCCACTCAAAAACAGCCGGTGTGGAAGGAAAAAGCAGGATGCACCGCACAGCACACACGGACTACAACTCCACTGTACATGTCGAAGTGACCGGTCACCTGTGGACTGCGGCAGCGCAAGCAAGCAGCATCTCGCCAACCTCTTAAGACACAGCAGAAGCCTTTCATGATCGTGGCCTCCACATAGCATGCACCTCACCCGATGAACAGCGCCTAGACGCCGGCGTAGCACTTCATAAAGGTTATTATTGTAGCAGACGAGACAGCTCTCGTGGTCTCACTTCACCAGATGGTGAATAGTGAGACTAGTACAATATAAGGCAAGGGAGACACTTCTAGGCATGGCTGGTCCCAAACAGATACTCTTGATGTTGAGGTTCAGTCTGCTGCCGGTGCTCGCCAGGTAGAGAGCGAGAGGTGCAGGACGAGACATTCGTGTCACAGGTTCATGCAATCGTGGTCAAGTGGGGAAGCCAAGGTTACGATCACACCCTTCAGACATCATCTCATCAACATCGCCTTTTACTGATCACCTTGAATGATGTACATTTAGGGGTCACCTGGGGTGGGGATTACCATCCACAGTGCCCCCTGAGAGCCCCCCCATGCAGGCCGAAGCAACAAACTCTGAGTTCCAGAAACAAAGTGGGGACTATAGGAAAAGCGCCACCTCGAGTCTGCATAAACATGCCACAGGCTGGCCAGCACAGACTTCATTGCACGTCTACAAATAACAAATCCCTCGATTCATGCCGCCCTTCGAGGCTCTAGCTTGCTGCAGGAGTTCTTACCAACAGTAGCTAATAACAAGATCAAGCAAGCATTTGCAAAACCAATGGTGCTAGTGTAGAAACTAAGGTCGGGGACAATCGGTATTTGCCCGGCGGTATCGCCTCTTTAACCCACGAAACATTAATCAATGAAGAGGCAGGAGCTGGAGACTGGAAGGCAGGAAACAAGGTTTATTCTCTCCGGAGGAGAACACGACAAATCAGACAGCAGGTATCGTCATGAGGTGCTCTAACTTATTTCTGAGGCCTGGCCCCTTATATACAGGTTTTTGTGGCTTTATTACAGTTTACATATTCATGGCAATGCTTTGATGTACGGAAAGACATTCCCGGAATCTCCCCTTCGGGCCCGTTCCCACACACATTTACAGTAGAAGTCCCCACCCCGGTCACAACAGGTGATGGTTATCGCGCAGCTGGATATTCCGCCGATTCATGGAGTGTGGGGGGTTCGATCGGATCTCGTGGGGTGGGGGCTCTGATCAACTCGGGGGTCCTTTGATGAGGGAAGCTTTCAACTGTACGGGGAGGGGCAAGGAATAGTATCGGCAGAGCTAGGTGTC
Organism: Lissotriton helveticus; assembly: GCF_964261635.1. NCBI lineage: Eukaryota > Metazoa > Chordata > Amphibia > Caudata > Salamandridae > Lissotriton > Lissotriton helveticus. Next base: position 710,709 of record NW_027611712.1, on the reverse strand, counting down.
GGCCTGGGAACAAGGAAGACAAACGGGCACAGGAAAAGGGGTTTTTTTTGTATCAAAGGGCCGGGGACTATGAAAAGAATGAAGGGAGGGGTCGCGCTGGGAACAGGATGGGGCTTTGAGGCAGAACTGCGCTGAAGAGGGGTTTATGACTCAAAGCATGTGCGAGCGAGGGGGGGTTGGTCAGCGTGCAGGCTTGGCGAGGGCGAAGGGCTATGTTGGGGGCCAGTGGCGTGCAAAAGGGATGGTCCTGATCGAGGCACCTAAAAAAATGGCGGGCGCGCACGACAAAAGTGTGGCATCAGGGGAAAAGGCAAGATGGCGCAGATAATGTTTACCAAACCGTACTAATTTTCCACAGTCCTCCCTTTAACATATTCAAGACATCTTGCTGATCTATTTCCTATTCAAGTCTATTATGGTGGGCATAAGAAAAAGCAGTAGGACCCCAGGTGAAGGAGTCGTAAACACTACATTTAAGATCTCTAGTTTTAGGAGGCGGGCCTATTGATAAACTTTGATAAACTTGTTAGCAGGAAAGTCATAGTAAGGTAATACAAAAAATGATTCTGTAGCGAGCAGTCAGTACATTGCATACAGGTTATTATATACAGGCTCCGTATATATTTGGTTGGAGCATAATCAATACAATGGTGGCTGGGAGAGAAACGAGACGTAGCAGAAACGATGATTGAGGGTGTCAATGTTCGAAGTTACTGAGTTCTCAGTCCTTTGTTGGCGCTGTGGAGCACCGGCGGTGGAGCTAAGGGTCCAGCTCTATTCTAGGTCCCGTGTTGCAGGGCACGACCTTTTCCTCGCGTTTCTGGTCGAAAAGGTCTTTTTCGCCCTGTGTCTTTCGGAGTCGATAGTCAAAAAGTTCAGGTGGAAGAAGAGTGTACAAATAGTCCATAGGGTAGGTCTGAGAAAAAGGGGGGTGGAGCAATGGCCAGGTCGGGAACAAACTAGGGGAACGAGAGATTTCAGGTAGGCGGGCTTATGACCGAGTTTAGGGAGCGGGGACCTTTCGGCACACATTTGAACATTGGACAGGGGCATCAGGTCAGCCCTCTCCTCTTGTTTTGTCGGAAATAGTGCCTCGTCCTGCAGCTCCGTTCTGTCGCGGTCTCGCCTTGGCCCATGCCGCAGACGTTCCATAGTCTGTAGTCAGGCCACGTGCTCCCACATCCGGTCCTTCTTTCCTCCGACAGCTGTACCCTTGAAGGAGTTTGAAAAGACAGTCTTTAGAGAATGGGCAGAGGAAGGTAATCACACAAGTCTATTTCTCTCCCAGCTCCAGGTAAATGACAATAGAAACGTCCGTTATATTAGGGTTCACAACTGACATATAAATGATCGATGGTGGGCCTGCTGGATTTACTATGACTTTCCTTCACAACTGTTTACTATAGTCACGACAGTTCATCTGATGGAGACCCACCTTCCTAATACAAGCCTGACAAAGCTATACCGTTCTCTAGGGGTTTATATTTACAAAAGGGTGTTGTGAGCTATCAACATGGTACTAATAGGTATCTCGCTGAGGGACGAACATAGGCTAAACATCTTTCATTTTATCAATGCATCCTGCCTTTTAACTAAACATTTTCGCTTTCGACAAGGTTCATTGTAATGGTTTTCTTCGCTTCGGTCTAATCTTTAACTTTGTAAAACATCATTCTGGTTCCTATGCAGCCTCTCGCGGCCTGATTACTAAATTAGAAAAGACAGGGGTCTCATGGGAAAATAACTAGGGACATAGAAAACTGTGATGGGGGGGCATCATCTTACTTTGGGTTATAAGGGTACTATCGGCAGAAGGCCACAGTTCAGTTGGTGAGCGTTCAGTGGCATTTCTCGAATTCCAAACTCTGAAATTTGCCTATCGAAAAAATCATTTCTAGGGACCACAGCTGGCCTGCGTTAGTCGCAAGTCGACCCATCTCTTACGATCGGGGGGTGAAGGATAGTTAAAAACTCTTATCGGGGGCAACTGAACGCAATACTGGGTGCGTCCTGGGAAGATGGGGAGGTTTCGATTACCTTTACGGTTTGGGTATTGCGACAATTCGGAACGGGGAAGGTCGCGTCATCTGAGGCATTTTATCTCATAATAGGAGCCGCTGACATGTAGTTCCCTCATTACGGGTCAGATTAGGGAACCTCAGTCGTCTTACCTGTCCTTTCCCTTATGGCCAATGTAGGAAGGTGGCTACCTGACTATGGTTACCCCAGATTTTTTGCCTGTGTTTAGCTGGTTTTTTGACTTAGTTGACCTGGTTCCCTGCTAATCAGGGCCCCAGGCCATCTGCTCTCTCTGTAAAATGGATTCCATGTACCCTAGGTACATACCAATTGGAAATGGACTCCTTGTCAGCCCCTGTAGAATGCACTATAGGTGCACAGGGCATAGGAGCCACTAAGGCCTACCAGGGGCTGCAGCATATCTTTTGCCACCCCTGGCTGGTTCTTAAATTGACACAACTGGCTGATCACTCAGCTGGGGTAAGGTGGTGTACACACCCCTTGCTTAGATATAGTATACCTATGTCTAAAACCTATATCTGGACACATGTAAACCTGTGAGCCACTCCTATAGTCAGGCCTCACCAATCCTGGAGGCTGGGTGCATGGTTTTATGTGAGATGGAGCTCTAGCATGAGCTGAGCCTGTCTGCAGCCGTCGGGAACAAATCCCTAAGCTGTTTCAGGATAATGCCATACCATATACTATTAAGTGCCTTATAATCCTCGCGGTTATTTAGCAACTTTGGTTTGGCTTTATCAAAACATGTCGTGTAAGGTGTCATACGCTTTGGAATACCATCCCCTCGCCAGTTCTGGCGACGGGGATGGCATTCCACCCCTCTAGAGGGGTAAGACATGTTACTTCACTTTAATGCGGTTGATTTCTCCAAAGGCCTTAAGATCCACAAAATGGATGCCTCTGCCACAGACAAATGTCTGGACCCCTGGAGCTGACCGAAACTCAGTCAAGGGGGTCCTGGACAAAGGGTTTCCTGTCACAGGAGGGTGTCACCGCCCTCCAGACAGGAGATAGTGTATTGTAGCAGGGAGGTTTGAAAGAAACCAGACACTGCCTGGGGCGCACAAGGCTGCCCCTTGCATAATCCGGCCAAACCGGTTCTGGGGCACTCCAGCCCTCGTGCCAGGGCGGCCTGGATCAAAGGAAGGGGGTTTATCCACCCACTTCCTGGGTCCCACCCCTAGGAGGGGACCTAGCAGGTAATCACGCCCACCAGATTCGAATAAGAGTGGGAGCAGTGCCAATGCACATCAGATTTCCTGGAAGAAACATTTGAAACGATATTCTGGACCCTTCGCCCTCCATCTCAACGTGGAAGCCCGAAGAATCTCCCTTGTGGTCAAGGAGTGACCACCCTGCAGCAGCAGGCACCATCCAGCCCTCGACGTCTACTTAGTTGCAGTTCCCGCCGGAACTCGAGCGACTGAGATCGACGAGATCAAGCCTGCCCAGCTTCTAACAGCCCGATCCACAGTCCCTGCAAAGCTGAGACCCGTGGAGGCGACCGGAAGCGTGGGGCACGCCATCTTGAAGTGACCACGAGACGCTGACCGTGCAGCCCACGAGTGACCCTCGAAGCTGTACACCGGGGTTTGAGAAGCCCCCACCCTGAGCTACTCCTGAGCCGAAGTTCAGCCCTCCACACTCGACGAGTGCTGCGTGGGGCCCTTTGGCACGATTTGGCTCAACGCGTTGGCCCGGTCACTTGCCAGCTGGCTTGTGGTCCCTGTGCCGACGAACTACCTAAAAAGACTTGTGATTCTGGTTGCTCCAGATCCACACCAGCTCCCCTGAAAAGGAGCCCCGACTCTGACCTTCCTGGTCCGAGTGAAAAGCAATCTTCCGATCCTGCGTGGATTGCTCTTACCAAGGCTTGTTTGCTCCAAACTTGAAGCCGACTGCACCGACGGTGAGAGCCTGCGTGGGACAGATCATGACCTGCTCCTGGACGTCGCAGATGCCCCAGAGCCCACGTGACAGCGGAGAGAAGCTCCTCGACGACCACCTGATTGCGCCCGACATTGCCTGGTTCCGTCCTGGTTCCACCCTGGTCACTGCTGAGTGACCCAGACTCTGTCCCCTCTGCTTTCAGGTACTCTACAACTTGAGTCCACCCTTGGACTCCACCGGACACTTCGTCTTCACCCTGCCTGCAGCCCTTTCAGCTCCAAGCACCAAGAGCCTGCGTGTCAAAACCCGACGCCACTTCGACCCTGTGCACCCACTTCCTGTGGGTGAGGTAACTTTGCTCCGCCGGTGTTCCCACACTGGTGCACACCTCTAGGGTCTGTGTGTTAAGTTTTGTTCCTCTAGGTTCAGCGGAAGTGTCCTTAAACTTTAACTCTTTGACTTTTACGCACCATTGGTTAACATTGGTGCATGCGTGCGCTTTCCGCACATCTCCCGAATCCCGAGGGCCATTCCCGACTTCAGCATTGCTTGTCCTGACTGCTCCCAGCGATTCCCTAGGCCCTAGGCCTAACCACTGCTCGAGTGGCCTTTCTTATACCACTTGTTTAGTATATGGTTTGAGTGGCCACCCGCCCTCATCCATAATTGTGCAACTTGTATGTTTAAACAGTGCTTTTGATTTAACGCTTGTGCCCCTTTATTCATAAAGAATACTGGGGATTGTTTTTAGTAATAAACACATATATTTTTATAATATATACTTGTGTGGTGTCCTTTCATTTGGTATTACAGGAATGTATGTGGTAAAACAGCTCGCTTAACACGACCTCTTAAGTTAAGCCTTTAGGCTGCTTAGTCCATGCTACCCCTAGGATAGCTTGTCTAATAAGATTGACTTACAACCAGACACCATAAGGGGATTGTTTGGTCAGGTAGTAGGTGGTTCCAGAATTGGAAACATCCCCTACCAGGCCAACTTCTCACATTGGTGAGCAGCGGTGCGGATTTGAGCTTGCTGTTGTTTTACCATTGCAATCTTTATATCAAATTGAAAGATCACATCAAGTACCTCTAGGTACATATAAAATCAAAAGCTTAGCATATTAAGTTCTACTGAACTTAGTAGTTGTAGGTTGAAGGGAGTAGCACACCCCTGACTACAACTCACTAGCAAGGTCCAGTAGGAAAACACTTAGTGTAGGTAAGTGCACCACTTACACCTCACTAGTAACCATGTCTGACACAGGAAAGGCCTCAGGGTCTAGTCCTGTGACAGTTGACCCTACCCAGGCAACTTTTGGATATGACAAACTAACCCGCAGAGACTTGATTGCCTTGTGCAAAGCAAGAGGGTTAAAAAGGGGCAGAAGCCCCACCTGCCTAATCCTGGTAGAAATCCTAGAACAGGATGACTTAGAGAAGGCAAAAGCAGCTTCCCTAGATACAGGAACTGGAGGGAACCCCCCTGCAGTTGATCCCCCTGAAGAGGAGGATGATGATGACTTGGATGAGGACTCAGAGGTTGAGGACTTAGAAGTACAGGATCAGGGTAGCCAGGTTCCAGTTGGCAGGCTTAGCCAGGCCAACTTGGACCTACTGGGGAATGGAGAGGGCCAGCACCTCCCCAGAACCCAACATATGATTCTCCCAGGCAACAGAAGAGTGAGATCTCCCTCAGGGGACTCTCATCTTTCTAGTGCCTCCAGAGAATCACAGAGAAGCATGGGTGCTTCTCAAAAGCTAGAGCATAGGGCCAGAATGAGGGCTGTCAAACTCCAGATAGAGAGAGAGGAGGTAGCCTTGGCTCAAGCTAGACTTGCCTTGGCAAGAGAGCAAAAATTGTGTGGCTTAGGTGCCACTGGTGGCAGCAATATTCCTAAAGAGAAACCCAGGTCCTATGATAGTAGAAACCTGACAAAGATTGTGCCCCCCTACAAGGAAGGGGATGACATCCACAAATGGATGACTGCTCTTGAAAGAGCCTGCATGGTACAGCAGGTTCCTGAGGAACAGTGGGCAGCAATCTTATGGTACTCCTTTTCAGAGAAAGGGAGAGACAAGCTCCTCACTGTTAGACATGAGGATGCAAACAATTACAAAGTCCTGAAGAGTGTTCTGATAGATGGGTTTGGCTTAACCACTGAACAGTACAGGTTGAAGTTCAGAGACACCCAGAAGACACAGACTCAGGACTGGACTGATTTTGTAGATTGTGCTACTAAGGCTCTGGAGGGTTGGCTACATGGCAGCAAAGTACATGACTTTACAGGATTGTATAATTTGATTATGAGGGAGCAGATCCTAAGTATTTGTCAGAACCAGCTCTTACACCAGCACCTGGTAGACTCTGATCTGACCTCTCCCCAAGAATTGGGAAAGAAGGCAGACAAATGGGTCAGAACCAGGATTAGGCCTAAGAATCAGGACAGTAACCAGAAGAAGGAGTCTACCAAGCCTCAAGATAAGGGTGGGGATAAAAGTAAAGAAAAGACTTCCCCAGGGCCCCAAAACTCCAAGGATGGGGGTGGGTCCCAAGACACTTCTTCAACTGAGAAAAAGCCCTATTGTTATCCCTGTAAACAGGTGGGGCATTACAAAACAGACAGCTGTTGTCCCAAGAATAACAATAAAGAAAATATACCTCCAAAGCCAGCTTCAACACCTCCTGTTACTGTCAGCAGTAATCCCCCAGGAAGTGGAAGCACACCCAGGAATCTGGGTGGGTTTACTTTTGGAAATCAGGTGGACCCTGGCCTATCCAGGTCCCCATCACCCAATGATCTTGTTTATGAGGCTGGCATGGGGTTTGCCAACTTCTCTGCTTGCCCAAATACTTTGAGCAAGTATAGACAAGAACCCATCATCAATGGTTTAAGAGTTGAAGCTTTTAGAGACACAGGGGCTAGCATCACCATGGTGGCTGATGGCATAGTCCCCTCTAAGCAACTTTTACCTGGTGCCACATACCAGGTAATAAACATTGATGGCATCCAAACAAATCATCCCATGGCAGTAGTAAGTCTCAGCTGGGGAGGTGTCACTGGCCCAAAGAGAGTGGCAGTGTCACCAAACTTGCCTGTGGACTGTCTACTGGGTAATGATTTAGAAAGCTCAGCCTGGGCTGAGGTTGAACAGGAAACCCATTCTAGAATGGTGAATTCCCATGGAAAGGTTAGTGAGGCTGTACTGGCTACAGCCCCAATCCAAGATGTCCTTCCTGAAAAGGTTGGTAGGGCGGAGAAACTCTCTGCCCCATCTTTAGTAAAAGCTCTTCCTGAACAGAATAGCAAAGCTGTTATGATAACAGCAGAAACCCAAACTGAGTCTCCTCCTGAAAAGGTTGGTGGGGCTGTGATGGCCACAGCCCAAACTCAAACCGACATGTGTGTTGTGAAACCTGAAATGATGGATAACTCCACACAAACTGAGAGCATGGAGGAGGAAGAGAAATCTCCCCCTCACCAGACTTTAGGACAGGTCAGCCTCCTCAGGGAACTGATCTTACCCCTGATGAAGGAGCTGCCCCAGAGGTGGTTGGGCCTAGCCTGACAGAACCTCTGATGTCAGTGGACCCTTCTCAGGTGGGACCCAGTCTGGAGCAGGTAACCTGCCCCTCTCTACCTTGCCTTAGCCAGCCCAGGGCTGCAGAGGACAAGAAGGACAGTGAGACCCAGAGGGCCCCCTGTCAAATAAAGCACCCCCATCAAAAGATTAGGTGCACCAAAACTAGTAGCCCTAGTAAGGTGAAAACTTTAAAAACTCCTGAGGGAGCCCCCTTAAAAACAGTTAGGGACCTCCCACAGATGGATTCTGTTGGGCACAGCCAAACCTGGGACCCAAGGGGCCCAAACCTGAACTGTCCCTCCAGCAAGCCAAACAGAGGGACCCAGCCTCCAGCTTTAGGTAGCCAGAGGTTGACCCTGAGAGCACAGTGCAACTCAGTTAAAGAGAGAAAGGCACACATGGTGGAAGATAATTGGAGGAAGCTAAGCCCTAAATTAGTAGAGCCTCGCTTCAATACTCCATATCCAAACCAGCCTTTAACTTTGCATAAACACACCCACGGTAGTGATTCCCTATGGTGGAGACCCTCTAATACCCAAAGGGTGAGGGACTGCTTAGTGGACCATGAGACAGGGGGTACCCATGCTAGTGCAGGTACTTCCTTATATGGCCACTCAGGCAATATAGGCTTACCTGGCCAAGGATAGCCTTATCTCCTTTCGTTTGGGGGGGGGTTATGTAGGAAGGTGGCTACCTGACTATGGTTACCCCAGATTTTTTGCCTGTGTTTAGCTGGTTTTTTGACTTAGTTGACCTGGTTCCCTGCTAATCAGGGCCCCAGGCCATCTGCTCTCTCTGTAAAATGGATTCCATGTACCCTAGGTACATACCAATTGGAAATGGACTCCTTGTCAGCCCCTGTAGAATGCACTATAGGTGCACAGGGCATAGGAGCCACTAAGGCCTACCAGGGGCTGCAGCATATCTTTTGCCACCCCTGGCTGGTTCTTAAATTGACACAACTGGCTGATCACTCAGCTGGGGTAAGGTGGTGTACACACCCCTTGCTTAGATATAGTATACCTATGTCTAAAACCTATATCTGGACACATGTAAACCTGTGAGCCACTCCTATAGTCAGGCCTCACCAATCCTGGAGGCTGGGTGCATGGTTTTATGTGAGATGGAGCTCTAGCATGAGCTGAGCCTGTCTGCAGCCGTCAGGAACAAATCCCTAAGCTGTTTCAGGATAATGCCATACCATATACTATTAAGTGCCTTATAATCCTCGCGGTTATTTAGCAACTTTGGTTTGGCTTTATCAAAACATGTCGTGTAAGGTGTCATACGCTTTGGAATACCATCCCCTCGCCAGTTCTGGCGACGGGGATGGCATTCCACCCCTCTAGAGGGGTAAGACATGTTACTTCACTTTAATGCGGTTGATTTCTCCAAAGGCCTTAAGATCCACAAAATGGATGCCTCTGCCACAGACAAATGTCTGGACCCCTGGAGCTGACCGAAACTCAGTCAAGGGGGTCCTGGACAAAGGGTTTCCTGTCACAGGAGGGTGTCACCGCCCTCCAGACAGGAGATAGTGTATTGTAGCAGGGAGGTTTGAAAGAAACCAGACACTGCCTGGGGCGCACAAGGCTGCCCCTTGCATAATCCGGCCAAACCGGTTCTGGGGCACTCCAGCCCTCGTGCCAGGGCGGCCTGGATCAAAGGAAGGGGGTGTATCCACCCACTTCCTGGGTCCCACCCCTAGGAGGGGACCTAGCAGGTAATCACGCCCACCAGATTCGAATAAGAGTGGGAGCAGTGCCAATGCACATCAGATTTCCTGGAAGAAACTTTTGAAACGATATTCTGGACCCTTCGCCCTCCATCTCAATGTGGAAGCCCGAAGAATCTCCCTTGTGGTCAAGGAGTGACCACCCTGCAGCAGCAGGCACCATCCAGCCCTCGACGTCTACTTAGTTGCAGTTCCCGCCGGAACTCGAGCGACTGAGATCGACGAGATCAAGCCTGCCCAGCTTCTAACAGCCCGATCCACAGTCCCTGCAAAGCTGAGACCCGTGGAGGCGACCGGAAGCGTGGGGCACGCCATCTTGAAGTGACCACGAGACGCTGACCGTGCAGCCCACGAGTGACCCTCGAAGCTGTACACCGGGGTTTGAGAAGCCCCCACCCTGAGCTACTCCTGAGCCGAAGTTCAGCCCTCCACACTCGACGAGTGCTGCGTGGGGCCCTTTGGCACGATTTGGCTCAATGCGTTGGCCCGGTCACTTGCCAGCTGGCTTGTGGTCCCTGTGCCGACGAACTACCTAAAAAGACTTGTGATTCTGGTTGCTCCAGATCGACACCAGCTCCCCTGAAAAGGAGCCCCGACTCTGACCTTCCTGGTCCGAGTGAGAAGCAATCTTCCGATCCTGCGTGGATTGCTCTTACCAAGGCTTGTTTGCTCCAAACTTGAAGCCGACTGCACCGACGGTGAGAGCCTGCGTGGGACAGATCGTGAACTGCTCCTGGACATTGCCTGGTTCCGTCCTGGTTCCACCCTGGTCACTGCTGAGTGACCCAGACTCTGTCCCCTCTGCTTTCAGGTACTCTACAACTTGAGTCCACCCTTGGACTCCACCGGACACTTCGTCTTCACCCTGCCTGCAGCCCTTTCAGCTCCAAGCACCAAGAGCCTGCGTGTCAAAACCCGACGCCACTTCGACCCTGTGCACCCACTTCCTGTGGGTGAGGTAACTTTGCTCCGCCGGTGTTCCCACACTGGTGCACACCTCTAGGGTCTGTGTGTTAAGTTTTGTTCCTCTAGGTTCAGCGGAAGTGTCCTTAAACTTTAACTCTTTGACTTTTACGCACCATTGGTTAACATTGGTGCATGCGTGCGCTTTCCGCACATCTCCCGAATCCCGAGGGCCATTCCCGACTTCAGCATTGCTTGTCCTGACTGCTCCCAGCGATTCCCTAGGCCCTAGGCCTAACCACTGCTCGAGTGGCCTTTCTTATACCACTTGTTTAGTATATGGTTTGAGTGGCCACCCGCCCTCATCCATAATTGTGCAACTTGTATGTTTAAACAGTGCTTTTGATTTAACGCTTGTGCCCCTTTATTCATAAAGAATACTGGGGATTGTTTTTAGTAATAAACACATATATTTTTATAATATATACTTGTGTGGTGTCCTTTCATTTGGTATTACAGGATTGTATGTGGTAAAACAGCTCGCTTAACACGACCTCTTAAGTTAAGCCTTTAGGCTGCTTAGTCCATGCTACCCCTAGGATAGCTTGTCTAATAAGATTGACTTACAACCAGACACCATAAGGGGATTGTTTGGTCAGGTAGTAGGTGGTTCCAGAATTGGAAACATCCCCTACCAGGCCAACTTCTCACAGCCAATTCTCGGTTTCGTCAATTTAGCAGAAAGGAGAGGTAGTGACACGGTCTCATGGTGATTTTATTAAAGACAAGTTTTGTGCAAATACTGGCGGTATTTGGAGCCAATTGGGTGGTGCGCTAGGGGTGGCAGTCTGCCAATTTCGGAGCTAATCGCTCGGAAGAGTGGGAGTGTGAAGGAGAGAGAGAGAGAGAGAGAGAGAGAGAGAGAGAGAGAGAGAGAGAGAGAGAGAGAGAGAGTGCAACAGCAGGCTAAATAGTACACGTGCGACATGGAGAGTGGCAGTGTATTTAAGAAAGGCTATTTAGTGCATTACACAGCAAAGGACATTTACGGGTCTGCGTTAGAATCTTGAAAGCATGCAGTTTGAGGTGGACGAGCATTAGACAGGGTAGAGGGGACATGCTTTGAGAAAAAGGAAAACGGGTACCACTGTGTCGCACTTTCTTGCATTCTTGGTCCTTCGACCAGTTGAGTCAACGCTTCAGTCACACACACACATTCTCTCATAGTTTCGAATCATACGTGACATGGGTTCATTCGTGCAGCATGGGTTAAGGGTGATCATTTTTCATCAGATCATACTAAATTTATGGGCTCGTTTGCTACGTGAGTAGTTTGTGGGCGTGCTTAGGCGCCACCTTGCAGCGTTGGTCCGCTTCGCGTATCAGATGGGGCAAGGCTTCAGATCTTCGCCATACCTCGGTTGCGGCCCCTGATGTAACCTGTAGAGGGAGGGAAAAGAGGGGAAGGGAGGGGGACAACATTCGCGCATATCAAATACATGGATTCGAGAGTCCTTTACTTACCTCATACTCGTCTTTCCTCCTCGGGGTAGAATCCCTGGGGTATGGTTTCTGGAGTCGGGGGGGGCAGTGTGTCCTTATAGGTCGTGTGCAGGGAAACGTAAAAAGGAAACCAGAGGTACCTAGTGCGAGGTATCTAGTTAGTAGATGTATCTCACTATCGGGATCCTTAAATCTCCTTCAATGCTGTGACGTTCTAAGGTTCTTCAGTTCTTTGGTCAGCTCTGTTCCCTAATACCTTTGAGCGTCGTACTTTATAACATTTACATCGTTTTATTTTACCCTTCTTTTACATTCCATTATTTATACCGTTTCGTTTTACCCATCCTCAGAAGTCGAGGTCTTTTCTCCACGCGAGAGTTCATGAGTCAGTCGCGTACCTTGAAGGCAGAGTATCGTGTCGTAGATCCGATCCTTCCTCCGGGGCTGGGCAACCATCTTCTAATAACCTTAAAGAGAGAGCAGGGTAGGGTGCACAGAAAAGAACTCTCCCGCCGATCCCATATTTCAAATAAAGCATGCAATACCCGTTCATAATTTCGAAAACCTTTATTTTTGCAAAATCATAGTACGTGGATTTATGAGGGTGCAGTCGTATTTGGCCGGACACGGCAATGGCTAAAGTGCGTACAGTGGGGGGTGTTGTTTTGCAGCAATAAAAAACATTAGAAAGTTTTATCAATTCATTTGTAGCAAACTAAAACGTCTATCAACTGGCTGGGGGGGTTCGGGGGCATTTATTTCATAATTTAGAAGCATAGTCAGATTAGTTGCAATCAGATTTCCTATATGCATACCGTGTGCGTGCGTCATAAGCGAGGTTATACATCAGCTATATATATATAAAAAATATAATACATTGTACATTTGTAATCATCATTTTTAACGGGATCCTTTTTACATGTTCATCGAGTGAGCTCTCCTTTCTTCTTGTCAAGTGTACAAAGGATCATATACATGTCTCAGAACATCAAGTTTTTTTTTATTTAGCAAAAAGAAACACCACGAGGTGTTCGTAAGTTCCTATTGATACCGGCGCCATTTTGGGCGGGGCCGGGTCAGTCCGGAAGTAGCATCAGGAAAAAGTTTCCTACAACCGGCAGTTGGACCAGAGTCCTTTTCGGCAGTTCAAGAATTCATGCTAACAGAAGGAGTGGCAATGTCATGTTTATTTTGTTGGCGATCAAGGCAGTTGTCCCTTACCGGAAGCCTGCAGGGGCCGAGGGCTCCGCCGGGTACCTTTGCAGACTCTTCAAGGCTGTGGAGATGTTGTCGGAGGTGGGGGCTCGTGTCCCGGTGGGCAAGCGACCGAGTTACATTGCTGTTCAAAGTTACTCTAGCGGCCGAGACCCGCCTTCCAGCGGACCCAGACGCAATTTTGAGGCCCTGCAGCAGTCCCCTCTCATCGAGTCTGCAAGAGTGGAAGAGACCTTTCTGAGGACAAAATAGGGAGTGGAACTCTGTGTTGTGGAAGCGGGACATTCGGCTGGGGTGCGGCTGTGATGCCCCCGCCTGGGGGGGGCAAGGGAGACTCGTTCGCGCCGTCTCCTTCTCCCGGTGCACTCTAGGCCATTCTCTTTCATGGGCATGCACGATGGTCTCTCCACACCCTGTGCTCCACAAGGCCCATGCCCAGTGCTACGGAGGTATGGCCACCTGCGGCGCACGTTCGGTGCTGCGCAAGTATCGGTGCAGTCATTGCATATTCGGTGCTCCGAAAATATGGGCACCGTTGCACGTTCGGTGCTGCGCAAGTACTGGGGCACCACCATGGTATGTTCGGTGCTACGAAAATATGGCACCACCGCCTGGCTGGGGGAGTTCGGCGTTGGGCCGGGGGCTGGGAGACCTCCTATCCGTGGAGGTGGGAGAGGCTCGTCCGCGTCGCCTCTCCCTCCCAGCCCAACTTGGACAAATTTCTGCAGAGGTATGGACAGGACATCCCGCCGCCCAGAGCTGCTGCGGCTGTCACGGAGGGGAAAAGGAAGAGGTGTCTCGTTCTTCTCTGGACCGGGCTTCCTTAGGTTATCGGCTGCAGCCGGCCTCAGTTGGCCCCCCGTCGGTCCCTGGCCATGGGTGGTCGGACCGGGTGGACATGTGGCGGGACTACCTGCAACTACCCAGGGCCGCTGCGGCTGGACTCCGCTGGCCCCTGCCTCTCCTCCGGCTCCCCCATATGTTAAGATTTCCTGACCAAGTGTTGGCAGCAGGGCCCGCCTTATATGGGTTGCCGCCAGTTGGGCGTAGCCGTAACCCTGCCCTACTTTGGAAGGTTCCAGAATGTGGGGGGGGGGGGTGGGGGGGGGGAGGAATGTTCTGTTGACTTTCATTTTCTACAGTTTACCGTTCTTGTTTCTAGCGTTATTGTTCCTTGCTTGTTATGTTAATTAAAAGTTTGTGTTCATCAGTGGCTTACTGATTTCGTTTCCCATTCCTTTCTTTCCAGGTTGTTTCAAGCTAAATTTTCTTTCCATACGACGCGATTTTCAATTTGCGGCCATCTGGTCGTCCCATTGAAATGGATAGGATATTATACATAGCAGAATGTGCCCTATAATTCTTGAAGCATATAAGTTAAAGACTTAATTTCAATTGCAGATTCTAGCTAAGATTCGTATGCATTATTGTACCAATTCTTATGCATGTGGCCCACATAGAAAGTGCACGAAATGGAAGTTGAATCCATACGAGGCGATTTTCGATTTCCGGCCATCTGGTCACCCGAATCTCAAAGATTATTGTTAATAATTCAGTGTGTTTTTATGCTATTTAGCTAATAATGCATGAACCTGTTTATTAACATGTGCATAATGAGATACCAAAGAGAAAATAATGAAAATGTATTGGTAAACCGTATTTTGGTAGACTTTAAAAAACCCCATTGAAAAACACATGCATCACCAATGCTGCTTTTTGCTTGTGCCTAAAACGAAAATGTGTTATTAAAAAGTGAATATAACACATAGAGATGTTTTTTCTTTTGTTTATGAAGCCTAATGTGAAGGCAGGTCACACCTGTTTTACTTTGAAAAAATCTCTTTTCTAAAATTTACGGCGTTACCTTGTTTTTTAATATAGCTAAAAAACAATTGTTAAAGTCGCTTATAAAAAAGTGATCGTAAATGCTATTTTGTTTTTTTTTTCAGCTTGAGGTTCAGTTTAATATGAGTCTTAATTTGATGTATCACTTGCCCTAGTAAACAATCCCCAAAGTCTATTTTTTTTTCAATTTTCCCAAGCTCAATGTTAAACACATGCATCACCAATGATGCAAAAAGTCAAGTCAGAAATTTCAAACAGCAATAAAAAAGTGAGAAAAACAGATATTTGAAAAATTCCTTTTGTTTATGCGGCCTTATGTCCAAAGCCATCCAACAAGAGCATTTTTTTTTAATTCGGTCGATTTAAAAAAAATCTGCGAACTATTTTATTTCTCTCAAAAAAGTGCCAAAAAGTGACTTTTTGTGCAAAAAAGTGCCTGTACAATATTTTTTCATCTAATAAACTTTTTATGACTCAGAATACACTTAGGCTTCAGGTCAATGTGTTTTCGTTTGGGGGAGGGGCCCAGGGAAAAAAACACCTTTTTTTTTCTCGGATTGGTCAAAGGTCAGGCTACCAGCTTGACTCTTGTTGCACCAGTGCTGCTTCGGCTGCACCAGTGCTGCTTCGGCTGCACTGGTGCAGCTTCTCAGACTTGAGGCGTTGCACCAGTGCAGCATAGAAAAGAAACTTTTTAATAAAAGGATTTAAAACTAATTCAAGATATACATTATCTAAGGAATGTTATAAAAACTCAGATATGGAGAATATTTTTCATTTTCGTCCATTTTTGACCGTTTTGGAGCACTTTGAAGCACTGATGCAGCTTTGGGATTTTTATGGTTATTTTGATCAGAGATGCTCCTAATGTGTTTAAAATTCATGTGGGATGTATCCAAGACACTGCAATCACACCTATATAGTTTTTAAATGATTTTGATGTATTAAAATTTTGACCTCCTTAAGGGGGGAAAGGTTGAACTTTTACCCCGCTCGGAGTTCCATGACTTTCGTGACCTTGTCTCCCTGAAATTTAAAATTGCATTTTCAAAGTAATGTGTACAACTATTCATTCTGTGTCATTCATTGTGTGTTTAGCATGCTATTGGGCCACTGTAGCACTTGTTTTTTTTCGTTTTTATGCATTTTTGACCGTTTTTGAACACTTTGATGCTCCAAATGGTCTTTGGACTTAGTCACTTTTTGCTTCATGGAGACTTCAAAAGTGTTAGAAAGTCACTTTGGAGGCACACAGGACAGTGCAAATGCACCTATATAGCAATCAGGACACTCCAATCACACCTATATAGTTTTTAAATGATTTTGATGGATTAAAAATTTTGACCTCCATGAGGGGTGGAAAGTTTGAACATTTACCCCGCTCGGAGTTCCATGACTTCTGTGACCTCGTCCCCCTGAAATTTAAAATAGCATTTTCCAAGTAATTTGTAAATATATTCATTCTGGGTCATTCATTGTGTGTTTAGCTTGCTATTGGGCCAGTGTAGCACTTTGTTTTTTTCATTTTTATGCATTTGTGACCGTTTTTAAACACTTTCATGCACCAATGATGTCTTTGTACTTCGTCATTTTTCACTTCATGGAGACTTCAAAAGTGTTAGAAATTCATTTTGGAGGCACACAGAACAGTGCAAATGCAGTTACATAGCATTCAGGACACTGCAATTACACCTATATAGTTTTTAAAAGATTTTGATGTAATAACATTTTTGACCTCCATGGGGAGGGCCCTTAAGCTGAACTTTTACCCAGCTCGGAGTTCCATGACTTCCATGACCTTGTCCCCCTGAAATTGAAAATCGAATTTTCAAAGTGTTTAGTAAAACTGTTCATTCTGTGTCATTCGTTATGTCTTTAGCCTGCTATTGGACCACTGCAGCACTATGTTTTGTTAATTTTAACCCAATGTTGACCTTTTTTGACCACTTTGATGCACCAGTGAAGTTTTAGGACTTGGTCATTTTTCACTTCATGGAGACTTCAAAAGTGTTAGAAATTCATTTTGTAAATACCTAGAACGGTGCAAATGCAGCCATATAGAATTCAGGGCACTACAATTACACCTATATAGTTTTTAAATGATTTTGATGCAATAACATTTTTGACCTCCATGGGGAGGGCACTCAAGCTAAACTTTTACCCAGCTCCGAGTTCCACGACCTCGCGTGGAAAAAGTGACTTTGCCCCCTTAAACCCAAAAACTTCAAAAAGTCACCCCTGGAGGCCAGAAATGGGTCTTAGACACTCTTGGTATGTCATCTGAGGTATACTATGGTGTTCTTGGGTCCAGAACTAGAAATGTGATGTGACTCTGATATCTAAGGCCTATAATGGAAAAAATGAATTTGACACCAAACACCTCAAAATGTCTGAAATAGGACTCAGACATGTACCTGGAGGCTGGAAATGAGCCCTAGACACTCTTGCTATATCACCTGAGATATAATATAGGGTCCTGGTGGCCACAGGGACCCAAAAACAGTCAGGTGGGTTGATACTGAAAATTAGCAAAAATCGTCCAAAACATTTTTTTGACAAGATTTGCTAATTTTCCAAATAGCTCAGAATGGATATCAGAGACACTGTTTGAGTGCGCAAGATACGAATACACTTGTTAGAAAGGTCAGCTCTGATGCTTTCATGTGATATATATAACTTTGATATTATATAAAGTTTTTTTTCCGCTACCAGCCAAGGGAAACACCTGATATCGTACCCGATTTTGAGAACATTGGGCTGGGTGGAAAAAGTCACTTTGCCCCCTTAAACCCAAAAACTTCAAAAAGTCACCCCTGGAGGCCAGAAATGGGTCTTAGACACTCTTGGTATGTCATCTGAGGTGTACTATGGTCTTCTTGGGTCCAGAACTAGAAATCTGATGTGACTCTGATATCTAGAAGCTATAATGGAAAAAAAAGAATTTGACACCAAACACCTCAAAATGTCACAAATAGGAGTCAGACATGTACCTGGAGGCTGGAAATGAGCCCTAGCCACTCTTCTTATATAATCTGAGATATATTATGGGGTCCATTATTGAGCATGGAGGCTGTCAAGGTTAAATATGATGTTGGTGCTCATGCCTGGCTCTAGACCAGTCTTGCCCAGACAGCACGCAGGAAGGCCCAGCTCATCAGAAATGTCATAACTTCAATCGACGATACTGTATTGTTTAAACATTCAACGTTGCAGAATATTGCACTGCTAGGCAATTACCTCTCAGCACGGGAGAATTATAGCTGATGTCCACCTTTCTGCCCAGATTTTGTTGGGTTTTTCCCAAGCACAGAGCTGTTTTCCATGGACAAGTTTCATAAGGTTTTACCTGACCAAATGTGTCCATGAGAAACCCACAAAGTGCAGTACTGTTACTCTTTTTGCAACACCCCTTAGATCAGAAACTCCAGTTTCTGCGCAAAATCGAATTTACAAACTTGTAATGAAGGTGTTTTTGGTGTCACAATGAAGGCATGATGTAATGTCAAGGCTTTCTGCTCAAATAACATTTGAGTTCTAAGATTGACAGTTCTATTTTGTAAAGGATGTTCTAAGTTTGGAATGAGAGTTCTAATTTAGAATTGAAAGAATTCCTTTAGAATGTAGATTGGAACACCGCTTCTAATTTGGAACGTTCGAACTATGTATGGAATGCAAATTCTACATTTGGAATGCCTCTTGCACAAAACATACATGTTTTTTTAAGGTTGAAGCAGCCAGCAGCTATGTGTGATATCTTAATTTTGGGAGTAGGAAACAGTACATCCCAAGACTACATATTCCTTGGGCACCATGACCCCCCAGGGTACCCAGAACTACCTTCTATTGAATGGATGTGTGTGTGCAATGCTCTTGAAGCCGTGTGTAGTTACACAAGAAGGAGTCTATGGGAGGCCAGGCCAGCAGAAAGGCTAACACAGACGAAGACTCAGAGCCCAGCCATAAGACCGTTGCCAGGCTCTGCTAGTCTGTGCAGAAGACTGATGTAAGGTGTCTTCTAACCCTTAGATGCCACCCTGCCATTTGAATACCTGAATCACACCTGTGAAATGGGCAGAGCAGATAGGAAGAAACAGAATGACAAGCTGTGCATTCCTGTGCAGTACACTAGGCCCATCTCACCATCGATTTTACAGATTCTGTTAACATGTATGCAATAAAGAGAAAACAGGAAACCTTAATAATACGATTATTGTAACTGACTTCCTTCGCTCAATCTTCTGCTTCCGTGATGTTATGCGAAAGATGGACCTATATCTACCAACATAATGTATCACTGGTCCCCAAAGGCAGCCTTGAGTGTTATCAGCATTTCCCATCAATCGGTTGTGATGTCATCTCCTACACCACACCCCTGACCCTGGCAGGTTTGTGACATCATGTACTACATCACACCCCTGGGTCTCGCAGGCTTTATGACATCATTCACCTCTTTGCTATATATAGAGGCATAGTCGGGGATGCCTGCAGTGTGTGTGCAGTCTGTGGACTGGGCTATGAATGGTGTGAAAGAGGGGTGAATGGGGGACTTGGGGGCACCGAGCTAACATCAGACTCACAGGATGGCCGCGGCAGTTTTGCTTCTCGTGGCCTCTGCCATGTGTTGTTTGGTCGTTCAGTGGGAGAAAACAGGCAGCACCTCGCAGACCGCCAGAGAGATGCACTTTGAGGTGGGGGCGGAGCCTTCCATAAGGTGTGGTAAGGGCTTATGAGGTTCCTTGTCGTTGCAGTAAACAGCTTTTAATAGCAATTCCTGGGGTTCTCTTTGCAGGTGAATTGAATTTTGCCTTGAGCGCCAGGAACTTTGGCACCGCCCCTATCTGGAGCTGGGTGCGGAATGTCTGTGGGTCTAATGGGAAGCACGGTAGTATGAATGAAGGTGTGAATGGGGGACTTGGGGGCACTGAGCTAACATCAGACTCACAGGATGGCCGCGGCAGTTCTGCCTCTCAAGGCCTCTGCCATGTGTTGTTTGGTTGTTCAGTGGGAGAAAACAGGCAGCACCTCGCAGACCACCAGAGAGATGCACTTTGAGGTGGGGGGGGACGGAGCTTTCCATAAGGTGTGGGAAGGCCTTATGAGGTTCCGTGTAGTTGCAGTAAACAACTTTTAATAGCAATTCCTGGGGTTCTCTTTGCAGGCAAATTGAATTTTGCCTTTCGCTCCAAGAACTCTGGCACCGCCCCTATCTGGAGCGGGGTGCGGAATGTCTGTGAGTCTAATGGGAAGCACGGTAGTATGAATGAAGGTGTGAATGGGGGACTTGACCAGATCAGATGCAATTTGTTTCCCTGACATAATTTTAGATTGAGTACAAAGAAATCAAATATTTCCCAAAAAACAATCATCCATGTTGTGTTTCATTATTTCATGATCACCAGGACCTCCCAGGGGCAAGGCGACGGCGACAGAGACTCCGGTGGCAGAAGGTGAACAGGAGCAGTCCCTTGCAGGCTCTTCTGCTGGCCCCAGTAAGTTGTTCTATTGTTATATTAATACTTATACTTCCCTAACTTTTACAGCTCCTATTCATTACAAACTGGTTCCTAATAATTCTATGTTTTACAAAATAGTCTTTGATCTTCTTCTAATGTGGACTACTTTCTACATTCTTATCCTGCCTCTACCATCACTCTCTGTGCTACTACTATTTACAATTATGAGTCGGTCTGTGTAGGTAGCTAAGCTTGTCCATTCGGCAAACGGTGTGAAACAAAACTCTGATACAGCAATAGCTCTAGGCACTGAGTGCAGTCCTCTGGGTTGCCCTTGCTGTCTATTCCAGTCTTCTTAATGTAAGTGCTTTGACAATTTCCAACAACAAAATGTCATTGTTTACACCAAGTAAAAGGTAGCAGTTGCCTTTTTGATTTGAGAGGAGCACATCCCATACCGCTACTGTTTCAGGGACTATTCTTCACACAAAGAAGTATGAACAAGATAAATAGGACATTGTTGATGATAGGTGCAGTTCGACTTTCGACATACCTCAGTCCGAACAGAAGTTGAACCCCCATTCCCCTGACCGACTATCTAGAATGTCTGACCAATGATTTTACGACCCAGAAGAACAGAAGAAGAGAGACTACCTCCGAGTCCTGGCCTATCTGAGATACTGAAACATGACTGCCAAGTGCAGTAGTTCAAACCATTCCGCTCACTCACTCGTGAACAAAAACCACACAGTGTTTGTTAGTATTTAATTTTTATTTTCAATTGAGAAATGAAAACATTATTTTTTTATTTTTAATAGCGTAGTATTCTTATGGATGAAGATGACGTTAAAGTTTACTTTAAACAACATTCCCATGAATGAAATTAGTATGACTCAAACTTAAAAATAGTTAACACTAACAGACACAGGAAATTAGTAGAATAACTGTGTGTGAGCCCCCACCTTCTTTAAAGTACTTAAGTACTGCTGGTGGTGACTCAGTAGTAGTTGGTGAATCGTCTGGCTGAAGGGCAATAGAATCTTCTTTCTGTAATGAGAAAAATGGTGCACGTTAAGCAAGCATTAATCAGTTGTCAAAAGAAGAAGTGTAGCATTTAATGGAATAAGCATCTAAAAGGTTAACACCCTCCCCAAAACCGTAACATTTTTTCAATCCCAGTAATACAAAATGTGTTATGTAACATTTCCTTCCATTACGAGACAAAATAGGGGGTTGTGTATAGCATCTGAAAATATGACATGTTTTTCCTAGACGTCACAACATCTGATGCGGCACAGATGACCATCCGTGCTGGGGCCAGCAGTGCGGAGGGGTCCACTCTGGATGCGGCGGTGCCAACAGGAGGAGCTGGGGGGGAAGGCTCAGCGGCGGCGGATGGTGGTAAGTTATTATACTACTTACTTATTATATTTTTTTTGAGTAGGCTCGTAAAGGAGTGTATGATGTACTGTACAGTAGTACACAGTACACTAGTATAAGTACACTGTACTGTCAAGAACATTTACTAATTTATAACTACTTTTTGGGCTATCACGGAGAAGACAGTCAACCTTGACTTGTAATAGCATTAGTGGCTGTACTTCTCTGGTAACCAATGGTCCCCTCTATTTCACTTGAACTCAGCTGGCCAATTTTTATTTTAAAGCCAAGTCATATCAGATCAGATGTAGTTTAGGGATGTGAAGAACGAAAAGCTAAAGAAGAGTGAAACGAAGGACGAGCGAGTCTTAATATTTATTTATGACTGTAAAAAATGGTTTTGTTGAATGCAATTCAACATAAGAAAGAATACAGCGGTTTCCAAAATATAATGAAAAGGGTGTAAGTTGGTTGTTAACAAAAAGAAATTTTGGTACATTTGAGACATTAAGAAGAATCATAGACGTACTTTGTAAGCCTGGATGTTATCTTCTTTATCCTCCTCGTCGATAGCAGAGGTGTATGATGTAGTAGCGCAGACGCTGAGTGGATGAAGTATGGCCAGTGGCAGTGCCACCCCTATAGAAAAGTAAGACATTCCTATTCCCACCTGCATGTACTGCTTAAAGTACTGCGAGTCTGCATCATCATGGCCTGTGTCTGTATTTCTTGGGTTAAAGCTGAGTGAGCTGCCATTATGGCGGCTACCACAAGTTCACGTACCAGTAATTTATTTTGCAAAACAAGAGAAAAAAGTAAAAAGGCATTTTTTAGTACTATCTGACTATGTATGTACTAGTAGTGAGTCCACCTATAGTGCTGCTTGTGGAATTCCTGAAACTCACAGTGTCACAGGCTTACAAAGACGGCGGAAAGATACAGGCCAAAATGTTTTACTGTGTTTGCTACTTGCTGGTGTTACTGAGTGTCACAGGCTCTGTAGAAATGACTGTCCCCTTTTTGGAGCCTCGCTGGGCTCTGAATAAACAAATGGCCCCTGAGAATCTCTGGGCTCTCAAAGATAGTTGTGGCGCCTGAGCCCCTCGTGGGCTCTCAGTAAATCAAAATGCCCCCTTGAGCCTTTCAGGCTCATACACAAAATACGGCCGTTGGAGTCCCTCCGGGACTCAAGAGAACAAATGGCTCTGGGCGTTGGAGTCCCTCTTCGGGGGACTCGAAAGGAAATGATGCCACCCAGAGCCTCTCGCGGCCCTGAAGAAATGCCCCAGTAACGTAGGAGCCCGCCCGGGGCTCAAATCTGCAGGGAGGCCCCCCCGGGGCCTCTCAGGCTCTTTGACAACAAAGCCCTGGTACTGGAGGGGAGGGCGGGCGCCGGCAATGTGCCCCGACGCCCTCCTCCCTAGACGGGAACACCGAGCCCCACTTACCCGGTTTCTGGTGGGCGCTCCCAGGGTCTCCAGGCTCCTTCTATTCCTCGGCAGCTGCGGGGCTCTCCCCACACCACGGTTGCCCCGCTGCTGGACAGAAGGCTTCTCTCTCTCCTGGGTGAGTGCACCGGATCCCAGGGTCGG
The DNA here is from genome assembly GCF_964261635.1 of Lissotriton helveticus. Classification (NCBI taxonomy): domain Eukaryota; kingdom Metazoa; phylum Chordata; class Amphibia; order Caudata; family Salamandridae; genus Lissotriton; species Lissotriton helveticus. The sequence continues at coordinate 687,568 of NW_027611712.1, read as the reverse complement.
CTCCCGGTAGCTTCCGGCTCCCTCCTTCCTGTCCCGGGCTGGCAGCCAATCAGAGCGCGGCCTGGGGAATGAGGTCACGGCCTGCCTGACTTCCTGTACGGCCGGGCGGCGACGGGGAAAACTTCACAGGGCAATGCCGGGTGGGCACCGGCCTTAAGCTCAATAAAGCGCTCCCAAAGCGCTCGTGACAGGGTAAAGCACAAGGTCCTTGGCAGGGTGGGCACCTGCCAGGGGACTGTCAAATCGGCAAAAAGTGGCGTGGGCAGCCACGAAAAGGGAAAGTAAAGCGCTCCCAGCGCTCAAAGACGATTCGCAGCGCTCTCAGCGCTAGGGGTGCAGGCACAGCGCTCCCAAGCGCTAGGGGCACAGCAAAGTTCCTTAAAGCAGGCAGGGGGCAAGGCTGGGCCCAGAGCCAGCTCACTGGGTCTCCAGGCAGGGAGATAATCCAAGTGGCGGTCTTCCTGGCCCCAGCAACAGCAGCAGCCCCCTCAGGCAGGATCCTGGCAGAGAACAGTTTGTGTGGCGACACAGCCCCATTTTTATGCACCACATTCCTTTGTCTGTAGGTGCAGGGTGGGGGAGAAAACAGTCACAGCTGGTTTTGGAGCACCCTTGATGTGCTCATCACCTCACTCTATTCACTGGCAGGGCTAGGGTCGTTAGACGCACCACAGGGGGCGGGGCCAGCATTGTGTGGGGAAACCCCAGCCCCATCAGGAACCAGGTGCAGCCCTCCCCTCACATCAGCATGCTGATCTGAGCACTCACCACTGGGCAGACCCATCCAGACATCCTGGATCCTGGTATCCCAGCCAACTCCAGCCAATCACACACCAGCACCCTCACAGCCATCTACCACTTCGCCGCGCTGGCGCTGCTACTAGCGCTGCTACTAGCGCCGAGTACTTTTTAAAACTTCCTGTTTTGCATTTGGGTTCGTTTTTCTGTTTCATTCTTCCCTGATTTTAGCCTGCCTGCTTGCTGCCAGCGCCCCCTTCTCCCCTTACCTGCACCTTAAAAACGGCATTTTCTGCCTGCCAAGCACCACCACTTTGGTGGGTCCGGGTCCTGGGGGTCATTTTGGGCGCCATCTTTGTTTGGGCTACTTCAGCCAGCGGCGGCCGCCATCTTGGAGCGGACTCGCACGCTCAGGCTTGATTGGAGCGCCTACTGAAGGCGGGCTCTAGCGTGGTGCTGGTTAGACCATCTACCACTTCGCCGCGCTCGCGCTGCTACTAGCGCCGAGTACTTTTTAAAACTTCCTGTTTTGCATTTGGGTTCGTTTTTCTGTTTCATTCTTCCCTGATTTTAGCCTGCCTGCTTGCTGCCAGCGCCCCCTTCTCCCCTTACCTGCACCTTAAAAACGGCATTTTCTGCCTGCCAAGCACCACCACTTTGGTGGGTCCGGGTCCTGGGGGTCATTTTGGGCGCCATCTTTGTTTGGGCTACTTCAGCCAGCGGCGGCCGCCATCTTGGAGCGGACTCGCACGCTCAGGCTTGATTGGAGCGCCTACTTAAGGCAGGCTCTAGCATGGTGCTGGTTAGACCATCTACCACTTCGCCGCGCTCGCGCTGCTACTAGCGCCGAGTACTTTTTAAAACATCCTGTTTTGCATTTGGGTTCGTTTTTCTGTTTCATTCTTCCCTGATTTTAGCCTGCCTGCTTGCTGCCAGCGCCCCCTTCTCCCCTTACCTGCACCTTAAAAACGGCATTTTCTGCCTGCCAAGCACCACCACTTTGGTGGGTCCGGGTCCTGGGGGTCATTTTGGGCGCCATCTTTGTTTGGGCTACTTCAGCCAGCGGCGGCCGCCATCTTGGAGCGGACTCGCACGCTCAGGCTTGATTGGAGCGCCTACTTAAAGTCGCTCCCTCACGCGCAGCGTGACGCGCAGGTGGACGCCCTCGCTTAGCCTGAGTCGTGCCGGAGTCCTGCCCGTCTGCGCCCGTCAGCGTCCCGGAGGCGTCGGGGCGGCGGGGGACCCCGGTCCGGCAATACTCTGGCTGAGATGATTTGCTATTCCTCTGCGTCATTGCGAGACATGCGGGGCCATTCTAGCTCTTGCCGCTCCATTTTCCCGGGGCGGTTTAGGGGCAAACGACGCTGTCCGGGCTGTGGTTGGACGCCTTCCTGGATTTGTGCTACGGTTCCTCACCCGGCAACAGCTGGCGTGAAGCATCTTTGCCTGCTGCTGAACACGAGGTCGGTAGGGCGCCACGCCCTGCACATTTACGATCTTCTGGTCAGGGAAAATCCCCTGTGCTTGCTACTGACCGAAACTTGGCTGGGAGAGGCTTCCAATCCGGACGTCTTCTCAGCCATTCCTCCTGCGTACAATATCTTCCGGCAGGACAGAGTTAAGGGCAGGGGAGGGGGAGTGGCGGTTGTGGGGAAAAAGAGCGTCTCCTGCTCGGTGCTTCCCCTGAACTCCATTGGGAATGCCGAGTCGCTCGCCTTCACGCTCAGACTGTCCCCAGGTCAGGCCTTGAAGGGGTTGTTGGTTTATAGACCACCAGGCCCGGTGGGTTCCTTTTTGGAGGATCTGCAGACAGCCGTCTCTGAGCTGGCGCTGACCACACAGCATTGTGTTGTGGCCGGTGATTTCAACTTCCACCTTGACACGGCGGACGACCCTGTTGCGGCCAAATTGCTGGATGTAGCCGTACGCTATATAAAAGCTACTTAACATAACAACATAACATAACATAACAGCACACGTACAGCCATGTCTAGAAGTGGTACTTCCCCACTAGACACTGTAGGAAGGTGGCTACCTGACTATGGTTACCCCAGATGTGTTGCCTGTGTTTAGCTGGTTTTTTGACTTAGTTGACCTGGTTCCCTGCTAATCAGGGCCCCAGGCCATCTGCTCTCTCTGTAAAATGGATTCCATGTACCCTAGGTACATACCACAATTGAAAATGGACTCCTTGTCTGCCCCTGTATAATGCACTATAGGTGCCCAGGGCATAGGAGCCACCAAGGCCTACCAGGGGCTGCAGCATATCTTTTGCCACCCCTGGCTGGTTCTTAAATTTACACAACTGGCTGATCACTCAGCTGGGGTAAGGTGGTGTAATCACCCCTTACTTAGATATAGTATACCTATATCTAAACCTATATCTGGACACATATAAACCTGTGAGCCACTCCTATGGAAGGCCTCATCAATCCTGGAGGCAGAGTGCGTGGTTTAATGTGAGATGGAGCTCTAGCATGAGCTGAGCCTGTCTGCAGCTGTCGGGAACAACTCCCTAAGCTGTTTCAGGATAATGCCATACCATATACTCTTAAGTGCCTTATAATCCTCGCGGTTATATAGCAACTCTGGTTTGGCTTTATCAAAACATGTTGTGTAAGGTGTTCTGGCGACAGGGATAGCATTCCACCCCTCTAGAGGGGTAAGACATGTTACTTTACTTAAATGCGGTTAATTTCTAAAAGGACCTTAGATCCACAAAATGGATGCCTCTGCCACAGACAAGAGTCTGACCCCCTGCAGCTGACCGAAACTCAGCCAAATGGGGCCTGGACAAAGGGTTTCCTGTCGCAGGGGGGTGTTACCACCCTCCAGACAGGAGATAGTGGATTGTAGCAGGGAGGTTTGAAAGAAACCAGACACTGCTTGGGGCGCACAAGGCTGCCCCTTGCATAATCCGGTCAAACCAGTTCTGGGGCACTCCAGCCCTCGTGCCAGGGCGGCCTGGATCAAAGGAAGGGGGTGTATCCACCCACTTCCTGGGTCCCACCCATAGGAGGGGACCTAGCAGGTAATCCAGCCCCCCAAATTAGTATAAGACTGGGAGCAGTGCCAATGCACTTTAGATTTCCTGATGAAACATAAGAAACGAAACTCTGGACCCTTCGACATCCTACTCAACGTAGAAGACTGAAGAATCTCCCTTGTGGTCAAGGAGTGACCACCCTGTGCAAACAGGCACCATCCAGCCATCGACATCTGCTTTGTCGCAGTTCCCGCCGGAACCCGAGCAACAGAGCTCGACGAGATCAAGCTTGCCTGCCTTCCAACAGCCCGATCCACAGTCCCTGCAGAGCAGAGACCCGTGGAGGCGACCGGAAGCGTGGGGCACGCCATCTTTAATTGACCACGAGACGCTGACCGTGCAGCCCGTGAGTGACCCTCGAAGCTGTACACCGGGGTTTGAGAAGCCCCAACCCTGAGCCACTCTTGTACTGAAGTTCAGCCCTCCACACTCGACGAGTGCTGCGTGGGGCCCTTCTGCTCCATTTGGCTCAACGCGTTGGCCCGGTCACTTGCCAGCCGGCTAGTGGCCCCTGTACCGACGAACTTTGAAATTCGACCTGCAAATCTGGTTGCTCCAGATCTGCACCAGCTCCCCTGAAAAGGAGCCCCCACTCTGACCCTCCTGGTTCAAGTGAGAAGCAATCTCCCGGTTCCGCATGGATTGCTCTTGCCAAGTGTTGTTGGCTCCAAACTTGAAGCCGACTGCGCCGACGGTGAGAGCCCTTGTGGGACAGATCGTGACCCGCTCCTGGACGTCGCAGATGCCCCAGAGCCCACGTGACAGCGGAGAGAAGCTCCTCGACGACCACCTGATTGCGCCCGACATTGCCTGGTTCCGTCCTGGTTCCACCCTGGTCACTGCTGAGTGACCCAGACTCTGTCTCCTCTGCTTTCAGGTACTTTTCGACTCGAGTCCACCCTTGGACTCCACCGGACACTTCTCTTTCACCCCGCCTGCAGCCCTTTCAGCTCCAAGCACCAAGAGCCTGAGTGATGAAACCCGACTCAACTTCGACCCTGTGCACCCGCTTCCTGTGGGTGAGGTAACTTTGCTCCGCCGGTGTTCCCACACTGGTACACATCTCTAGGGTCTGTGTCTTAAGTTTTGTTCCTCTAGGTTCAGCGGAAGTGTCCTTAAACTTTAACTTTACAACTTTTACGCACCATTGGTTAACATTGGTGCACGCGTGCGCTTTCCGCACTGCTCCCGAATCCCGTGGGCCTCTCCCGACTTCAGCATTGCTTGTCTCGACTGCTCCCAGCGATTCCCTAGGCCCTAGGCCTAACCACTGTTCGATTGGTATCTCTTATACCACTTGTTTAGTATATGGTTAGAGTGGCCCCCCGCCCTCATCCATAATTGTGCAACTTTGTATGTTTAAACTGTGCTTTTGATTTAACGCTTGTGCCCCTTTATTCATAAAGAATACTGGGGATTGTTTTTAGTAATAAATACATATATTTTTATAATATATACTTGTGTGGTGTCCTTTCATTTGATATTACAGGATTGTATGTGGTAAAACAGCTCGCTTAACACGACCTCTTAAGTTAAGCCTTTAGGCTGCTTAGTCCATGCTACCCCTAGGATAGCTTGTCTAACAAGGTTGACTTACAACCAGACACCATAAGGGATTGTTTGGTCTGATAACCGGTGGTTCCAGAATTGGAAACATCACCTATCAGGCCAACTTCTCACATTGGTGGCAGCGGTGGGATTTGAGCTTGCTGTTGTTTTACCATTGCAATCTTTTATCAAATTGAAAGATCACATCAAGTAACTCAAGGTACATATAAATCAAAAGCTTAGCATATTTAAGTTCTACTGAACTTAGTAGTTGTAGATTAAAGGGATTAGCACACCCTGACTACAACTCACTAGCAAGGTACAGTAGGAAAACACTTAGTGTAGGTAAGTGCACCACTTACACCTCACTAGTAGTCATGTCTGACACAGGAAAAGCCTCAGGGTCTGCTCCTGTGACAGTTGACCTTACCAAGGCAACTTCCAGCTATGACAAATTAACCCGAAAGGACTTGATTGCCTTGTGCATATCAAGAGGGTTAAAAAGGGGCAGAAGTCCCACATGTCCTATCCTGATAGCCATTCTAGAACAGGATGACTTAGAGAAGGCGAATGAAGTTCCCTTAGAGTCAGGAGATGGAGTGAACCCCCCTGTAACTGATACCCCTCCAGAGGAAGGAGAAGAGGAGGAAGAAGAGGAGGAGGAGGACTCAGATGTAGAGGACCCAGAAGATCAGGATCAGAGGGGTAGCCAGGTCCTAGTTGCCAGGCTTAACCAGGCCAACTTAGACCTACTGGGAAATGGAGAGGGCCAGCACCTCCCCAGATCCCACCATATCATTCTCCCAGGCAACAGAAGAGTGAGATCTCCCTCAGGGGACTCTCATATTTCTAGTGCCTCAAGAGAATCTCAGAGAGGTATGACTGCCTCTCAGAAGATAGAGCATAGGTCCAGAATGAGGGCTGTCAAACTCCAAATAGAGAGGGAGGAGGTAGCCTTGGCTCAAGCTAGACTTGCCTTGGCAAGAGAGCAAAAATTGTGTGGCTTAGATGCCACTGGTGGCAGCAATATTCCTAAAGAGAAACCCAGGTCCTATGATAGTAGCAACCTGACAAAGATTGTGCCCCCCTACAAGGAAGGGGATGACATCCACAAGTGGATAACTGCTCTTGAGAGAGCCTGCATGGTACAGCAGGTTCCTGAGGAACAGTGGGCAGCAATCTTATGGTACTCCTTTTCAGAGAAAGGGAGAGATAAGCTCCTCACTGTTAGACATGAGGATGCAAACAATTACAAAGTCCTTGTAGGAAGGTGGCTACCTGACTATGGTTACCCCAGATTTTTTGCCTGTGTTTAGCTGGTTTTTTGACTTAGTTGACCTGGTTCCCTGCTAATCAGGGCCCCAGGCCATCTGCTCTCTCTGTAAAATGGATTCCATGTACCCTAGGTACATACCACAATTGGAAATGGACTCCTTGTCAGCCCCTGTATAATGCACTATAGGTGCCCAGGGCATAGGGGCCACCAAGGCCTACCAGGGGCTGCAGCATATATTTTGCCACCCCTGGCTGGTTCTTAAATTGACACAACTGGCTGATCACTCAGCTGGGGTAAGGTGGTGTAATCACCCCTTACTTAGATATAGTATACCTATATCTAAACCTATATCTGGACACATATAAACCTGTGAGCCACTCCTATGGAAGGCCTCATCAATCCTGGAGGCAGAGTGCGTGGTTTAATGTGAGATGGAGCTCTAGCATGAGCTGAGCCTGTCTGCAGCTGTCGGGAACAACTCCCTAAGCTGTTTCAGGATAATGCCATACCATATACTCTTAAGTGCATTATAATCCTTGCGGTTATATAGCAACTCTGGTTTGGCTTTATCAAAACATGTCGTGTAAGGTGTAATACGATTTGGAATACTATCCCCTCGCCAGTTCTGGCGATGGGGATAGCATTCCACCCCTCTAGAGGGGTAAGACATGTTACTTTACTTAAATGCGGTTAATTTCTAAAAGGACCTTAGATCCACAAAATGGATGCCTCTGCCACAGACAAGAGTCTGACCCCCTGAAGCTGACCGAAACTCAGCCAAATGGGGCCTGGACAAAGGGTTTCCTGTCGCAGGGGGGTGTTACCACCCTCCAGACAGGAGATAGTGGATTGTAGCAGGGAGGTCTGAAAGAAACCAGACACTGCCTGGGGCGCACAAGGCTGCCCCTTGTATAATCAGGCCAAACCGGTTCTGGGGCACTCCAGCCCTCATGCCAGGGCGGCCTGGATCAAAGGAAGGGGGTGTATCCACCCACTTCCTGGGTCCCACCCATAGGAGGGGACCTAGCAGGTAATCCAGCCCCCAAAATTAGTATAAGACTGGGAGCAGTGCCAATGCACTTCAGATTTCCTGATGAAACATAAGAAACGAAACTCTGGACCCTTCGACATCCTACTCAACGTAGAAGACTGAAGAATCTCCCTTGTGGTCAAGGAGTGACCACCCTGTGCAAACAGGCACCATCCAGCCATCGACGTCTGCTTTGTCGCAGTTCCTGCCGGAACTCAAGCGACAGAGATCAACGAGATCAAGCTTGCCTGCCTTCCAACAGCCCGATCCACAGTCCCTGCAGAGCTGAGACCCGTGGAGGCGACCAGAAGCGTGGGGCATGCCATCTTGAATTGACCACAAGACGCTGACCGTGCAGCCCACGAGTGACCCTCGAAGCTGTACACCGGGGTTTGAGAAGCCCCAACCCTGAGCCACTCTTGCACCAAAGTTCAGCCCTCCACACTCGACGAGTGCTGCGTGGGGCCCTTCTGCTCCATTTGGCTCAACACGTTGGCCCGGTCACTTGCCAGCCGGCTAGTGGCCCCTGTACCGACGAACTTTGAAATTCGACCTGCAACTCTGGTTGCTCCAGATCTGCACCAGCTCCCCTGAAAAGGAGCCCCCACTCTGACCCTCCTGGTTCGAGTGAGAAGCAATCTCCCGGTTCCGCGTGGATTGCTCTTGCCAAGTGTTGTTTGCTCCAAACTTGAAGCCGACTGCGCCGACGGTGAGAGCCCTCGTGGGACAGATCGTGACCCGCTCCTGGACGTCGCAGATGCCCCAGAGCCCACGTGACAGCGGAGAGAAGCTCCTCGACGACCACCTGATTGCGCCCGACATTGCCTGGTTCCGTCCTGGTTCCACCCTGGTCACTGCTGAGTGACCCAGACTCTGTCCCCTCTGCTTTCAGGTACTTTTCGACTCGAGTCCACCCTTGGACTCCACGGGACACTTCTCTTTCACCCCGCCTGCAGCCCTTTCAGCTTCAAGCACCAAGAGCCTGCGTGACGAAACCCGACTCAACTTCGACCCTGTGCACCCGCTTCCTGTGGGTGAGGTAACTTTGCTCCGCCGGTGTTCCCACACTGGTACACATCTCTAGGGTCTGTGTCTTAAGTTTTGTTCCTCTAGGTTCAGCGGAAGTGTCCTTAAACTTTAACTCTACAACTTTTACGCACCATTGGTTAACATTGGTGCATGCGTGCGCTTTCCGCACTGCACCCGAATCCCGCGGGCTTTTCCCGACTTCAGCACTGCTTGTCCCGACTGCTCCCAGCGATTCCCTAGGCCCTAGGCCTAACCACTGTTCGATTGGTATCTCTTATACCACTTGTTTAGTATATGGTTTGAGTGGCCCCCCGCCCTCATCCATAATTGTCAACTTTGTATGTTTAAACTGTGCTTTTGATTTAACGCTTGTGCCCCTTTATTCATAAAGAATACTGGGGATTGTTTTTAGTAATAAATACATATATTTTTATAATATATACTTGTGTGGTGTCCTTTCATTTGATATTACAGGATTGTATGTGGTAAAACAGCTCGCTTAACACGACCTCTTAAGTTAAGCCTTTAGGCTGCTTAGTCCATGCTACCCCTAGGATAGCTTGTCTAATAAGGTTGACTTGCAACCAGACACCATAAGGGATTGTTTGGTCTGATAACCGGTGGTTCCAGAATTGGAAACATCACCTATCAGGCCAACTTCTCACAGTCCTGAAGAGTGTCCTAATAGATGGGTTTGGCTTAACCACTGAACAGTACAGGTTGAAGTTCAGAGACACCCAGAAGACACAGACTCAGGACTGGACTGATTTTGTTGATTGTGCAACTAAGGCTCTGGAGGGTTGGCTACATGGCAGCAAAGAACATGACTTTACAGGATTGTATAATTTGATTATGAGGGAGCAGATCCTAAGTAATTGTCAGAACCAGCTCTTACACCAGCACCTGGTGGACTCTGATCTGACCTCTCCCCAAGAATTGGGAAAGAAGGCAGACAAGTGGGTCAGAACCAGGATTAGGCATAAGAATCAGGACAGTAACCAGAAGAAGGAGTCTACCAAGCCTCAAGATAAGGGTGGGGATAAAAATAAAGAAAAGACTTCCACAGGGCCCCAAAACTCCAAGAATGGGGGTGGGTCCCAAGACACTTCTTCAACAGAGAAAAAGCCTTATTGTCATGTCTGTAAACAGGTTCAACAAGTTCAAAAGGGCTGTAGCCAACCCCCTTCTGTGGGACCTCTCTGTAAGCAAAGAGCAGGCAGGGTAAAAGAATGTCCCATTTCCGCCTGAGCTTCTCTGGTAATCCTTTTATCATGCCTTTTAGGGTCTTGTTAAATCTCTCCACAAGCCCATTGCATTGTGGATGATATGGGGTGGTAAACTTATAGTTTACTCCACATTCCTTCCACATTGCTTTCAGATAGCTAGACATAAAATTCGTGCCTCTATCTGATAGTACCTCCTTAGGAAAGCCCACTCTTGAGAAAACTGCAATGAGGGCCTTTGCCACCACAGGGGCTGTGGTGGTCCTTAGGGGAATAGCCTCTGGATACCTGGTGGCATGATCCACTACCACCAGTATGAATCTGTTCCCAGATGCTGTTTGGGGGTCCATTGGACCCACAATATCAATTCCAACTCTTTCAAAGGGAACTCCCACCACAGGTAGTGGTATTAGGGGGGCCTTTGTTGTGCCACCTGACTTACCACTGGCTTGGCAAGTGACACAGGAGCGACAAAACTCCTTGACATCCTCTGACATGTGAGGCCAGTGAAAGTGTGAAACAAGCCTGTCCCACGTCTTGTTCTGGCCTAAGTGTCCTGCAAGGGGAATATCATGGGCCAAGGTAAGGAGGAACCCCCTAAACTGCAGAGGTATAACCAACCTCCTGGTCATGCCAGGCTTGGGGGCTCTAGCCTCTGAGTAAAGGAGTCCATCATCCCAATACACAGTATGGGTACCTTGGGCATCCCCAGCAGCCTCAGCAGCAGCCTGCTGTCTGAGGGGTTCAAGGGAAGGGCAATCTAATTGAGCCTGCCTCAGGTCTGCCCTTGAGGGTCCCCCTGTCCCCAGAAACTCAACCTGGTCAGGTTCAAGCTCCTCAGAGACAGTCTCCTCTTGGACTGCAGAATCAGTTTCCTCTGAAACCTGATCCTCAACCTGGGGCAAGGTGGAAGGCTGAGCCTTTCCTCTCTTGCTCCTTCTCTTGGGTTGTGGCTGGTCTATTGTTTCAAGATCCACCACTGGTTCAGGAAGGCACTTCTTAGCCTGAGCCATTGTCATGGCAAGGACATGCTCTGAAATCCCTAGCATTTCTGCATGAGTCCTGTACTCCACTTCTGACCATGCTGAGCTTTCAAGGTCATTTCCTAACAGACAGTCTACTGGTAGGTCTGCACTCACCACAACCTTCTTTAGGCCATCAACCCCTCCCCAGGAGAAGTTCACAACTGCCACACTATGGGAAGTAGTGGAGTTGCCTGCATTGGTTACTAGGTAGCTCTCACCTAGTACAATCTGTCCAGGGTCCACAAAGTCAGGTGTCACCATTGTGACACTGGCACATGTGTCCCTGTAAGCTTGAGCCAGTTTCTCATTAATTAAGGGAGTCTGTCTGTATTTGCCCAGGTTACTGGGGCTTACTGCAGTGGGCAACTCAATGTCCACATCATACAGGAGAACTGCCTGTGTAGGGATTCTGACTAGGCCAGATCCTACTTCAATACCCAGGGTCAACCCAGCTACACCCTTGGACTGTGTTCCACCACTGCTTACTGTACTTGGGGTTGCAGTTGCTTTAGGAGCTGGAGTGGTGGGGACTGGATTTGCCTTGGTGCATTCACTGCCCCAGTGTGAAACTGATTTGCAGGTATTACACCAAGGTGTCTTTGGACCTTTGTTCTTCTTCTTCTTGTTTCCATTTTGGGAACCACCCTCCTTACTATTAGTTTGGGGGCCTGAAGACTTCTGGTCTTTTTCTTTATCTTTCTGATTACCACCCTTCTGGTCTGTTTTCTTCTGGTCACCACCTTGGTTCTGGGGTTTCTGCTTAATCCTTGTTCTGACCCATTTGTCCGCCTTCTTTCCCAATTCTTGGGGAGAGGTCAGATCAGAGTCAATAATGTATTGATGCAACAGCTGGTTTGTACAGTTATTAAGGATCTGTTCTCTCATTATAAGATTGTACAATCCTGTATAGTCTGAAACTTTACTTCCCTGCAACCAACCCTCCAAAGCCTTAGTGGCACACTCAACGAAATCAGTCCAGTCTTGAGTCTGTGCTTTTTGGGTGTCTCTGAACAACAACCTGTATTGCTCAGTGGTTAGGCCAAACCCTTCAATAAGAGCACTCTTCAAAACAGAGTTGTTTTTGTCATCCTCAGGTCTAACTGTGAGGAGCCTGTCCCTCCCTTTCTCAGAAAAGGAGTACCATAAAATTGCAGCCCACTGATCTTGAGGAACCTGCTGTACCATGCAGGCTCTCTCCAGAGCAGTCATCCATTTGTGGATGTCATCCCCTTCTTTAAAGGGGGGCACAATTTTTGTCAGGTTTCTATTGTCATAGCCCCTGTCTTTTTCTCTTGGAAAATTGCTGCCACCAGTGGCATCTAAGCCACTTAATTTCTGCTCTCTTGCCAAGGTAAATCTAGCTTGAGCCAAGGTAAGTTTAGCTTGAGCCAGGGCTACCTCCTCCCTCTCTATTTGGAGTCTGACAGCCCTCATTCTGGCCCTATGCTCAGTCTTTTGAGAGGCAGTCATACCTCTCTCAGATTCTCTGGAGGCACTAGAAATATGAGAGTCCCCTGAGGGAGATCTCACTCTTCTGTTGCCTGGGAGAATAAGACTGTGGGATCTGGGGAGGTGCTGGCCCTCTCCATTTCCCAGTAGGTCTAAGTTGGCCTGGTTAAGCCTGGCAACTAGGACCTGGCTACCCCTCTGATCCTGATCTTCGGTGTCCTCAACATCTGAGTCCTCCTCCCCCTCCTCTCCATCTTCCTCCTGAGGGGTGTCAGTTACAGGGGGTTTCTCTCCACTTCCTGACTGTAAGGGAATTCCATTCACCTTCTCTAAGTCATCCTGTTCTAGGATGTCTATCAGGATTTGGCAGGTGGGACTTCTGCCCCTTTTTAACCCTCTTGATTTGAACAAGGCAATCAAGTCCCTTCGGGTTAGTTTGTCATAGCTGGAAGTTGCCTGGGTAAGGTCAACTGTCACAGGAGCAGACCCTGAGGCTTTTCCTGTGTCAGACATGACTCTAGTGTGGTGTAAGTGATGCACCTACCTACACTAAGTGTTTTCCTACTGTACCTTACTAGTGAGTTGTAGTCAGGGTGTGCTAATCCCTTCAACCTACAACTACTAAGTTCAGTAGAACTTAATATGCTAAGCTTTTGATTTTATATGTACCTAGAGGTACTTGATGTGATCTTTCAATTTGATACAAAGATTGCAATGGTAAAACAACAGCAAGCTCAAATCCGCACCGCTGCTCACCAATGTGAGAAGTTGGCCTGGTAGGGGATGTTTCCAATTCTGGAACCACCTACTACCTGACCAAACAATCCCTTATGGTGTCTGGTTGTAAGTCAACCTTATTAGACAAGCTATCCTAGGGGTAGCATGGACTAAGCAGCCTAAAGGCTTAACTTAAGAGGTCGTGTTAAGCGAGCTGTTTTACCACATACAATCCTGTAATATCAAATGAAAGGACACCACACAAGTATATATTATAAAAATATATGTGTTTATTACTAAAAACAATCCCCAGTATTCTTTATGAATAAAGGGGCACAAGCGTTAAATCAAAAGCACTGTTTAAACATACAAAGTTGCACAATTATGGATGAGGGCAGGGGGCCACTCAAACCATATACTAAACAAGTGGTATAAGAGAGGCCACTCGAGCAGTGCTTAGGCCTAGGGCCTAGGGAATCGCTGGGAGCAGTCAGGACAAGCAATGCTGAAGTCGGGAATGGCCCTCGGGATTCGGGAGAGGTGCGGGAAGCGCACGCACGCACCAATGTTAACCAATGGTGCATAAAAGTTGTAAAGTTAAAGTTAAAGGACACTTCCGCTGAACCTAGAGGAACAAAACTTAACACACAGACCCTAGAGGTGTGCACCAGTGTGGGAACACCGGCGGAGCAAAGTTACCTCACCCACAGGAAGTGGGTGCACAGGGTCGAAGTGGCGTCGGGTTCTGACACGCAGGCTCTTGGTGCTTGGAGCTGAAAGGGCTGCAGGCGGGTTAAAGATGAAGTGTCCGGTGGAGTCCAAGGGTGGACTCAAGTCGAAGAGTACCTGAAAGCAGAGGGGACAGAGTCTGGGTCACTCAGCAGTGACAAGGGTGGAACCAGGACGGAACCAGGCAATGTCGGGCGCAATCAGGTGGTCGTCGAGGAGCTTCTCTCCGCTGTCACGTGGGCTCTGGGGCATCTGCGACGTCCAGGAGCAGGTCACGATCTGTCCCACGCAGGCTCTCACCGTCGGTGCAGTCGGCTTCAAGTTTGGAGCAAACAAGCCTTGGCAAGAGCGATCCACGCGGGATCAGAAGATTGCTTCTCACTCGGACCAGGAAGGTCAGAGTCGGGGCTCCTTTTCAGGGGAGCTGGTGTGGATCTGGAGCAACCAGATTCACGAGTCTTCTTAGTCGTTTCGTCGGCACAGGGACCACTAGCCAGCTGGCAAGTGACCGGGCCAACGCGTTGAGCCAAATAGAGCCAAAGGGCCCCACGCAGCACTCGTCGAGTGTGGAGGGCTGAACTTCGGCTCAGGAGCAGCTCAGGGTGGGGGCTTCTCAAACCCCGGTGCACAGCTTCGAGGATCACTCGTGGGCTGCACGGTCAGCGTCTCGTGGTCAATTCAAGATGGCGTGCCCCACGCTTCCGGTTGCCTCCACGGGTCTCAGCTTTGCAGGGTGTAGGAAGGTGGCTACCTGACTATGGTTACCCCAGATTTTTTGCCTGTGTTTAGCTGGTTTTTTGACTTAGTTGACCTGGTTCCCTGCTAATCAGGGCCCCAGGCCATCTGCTCTCTCTGTAACATGGATTCCATGTACCCTAGGTACATACCAATTGGAAATGGACTCCTTGTCAGCCCCTGTAGAATGCACTATAGGTGCACAGGGCACAGGAGCCACTAAGGCCTACCAGGGGCTGCAGCATATCTTTTGCCACCCCTGGCTGGTTCTTAAATTGACACAACTGGCTGATCACTCAGCTGGGGTAAGGTGGTGTACACACCCCTTGCTTAGATATAGTATACCTATGTCTAAACCTATATCTGGACACATGTAAACCTGTGAGCCACTCCTATAGTCAGGCCTCCTCAATCCTGGAGGCTGAGTGCGTGGTTTTATGTGAGATGGAGCTCTAGCATGAGCTGAGCCTGTCTGCAGCCGTCGGGAACAAATCCCTAAGCTGTTTCAGGATAATGCCATACCATATACTATTAAGTGCCTTATAATCCTCGCGGTTATTTAGCAACTCTGGTTTGGCTTTATCAAAACATGTCGTGTAAGGTGTCATACGCTTTGGAATACCATCCCCTCGCCAGTTCTGGCAACGGGGATGGCATTCCACCCCTCTAGAGGGGTAAGACATGTTACTTTACTTTAATGCGGTTGATTTCTCCAAAGGCCTTAAGATCCACAAAATGGATGCCTCTGCCACAGACAAATGTCTGGACCCCTGCAGTCGACCGAAACTCGACCAAATGGGTGCTGGACAAAGGGTTTCCTGTCACAGGAGGGTGTCACCGCCCTCCAGACAGGAGATAGTGTATTGTAGCAGGGAGGTTTGAAAGAAACCAGACACTGCTTGGGTAGCACAAGGCTGCCCCTTGCATAATCCGGCCAAACCGGTTCTGGGGCACTCCAGCCCTCGTGCCAGGGCGGCCTGGATCAAAGGAAGGGGGTGTATCCACCCACTTCCTGGGTCCCACCCATAGGAGGGGACCTAGCAGGTAATCAGGCCCACCAGATTCGAATAAGAGTGGGAGCAGTGCCAATGCACATCAGATTTCCTGGAAGAAACATTTGAAACGATATTCTGGACCCTTTGCCTCCATTTCAACGTGGAAGCCCGAAGAATCTCCCTTGTGGTCAAGGAGTGACCACCCTGCAGCAGCAGGCACCATCCAGCCCTCGACGTCTACTTAGTTGCAGTTCCCGCCGGAACTCGAGCGACTGAGATCGACGAGATCAAACCTGCCCAGCTTCTAACAGCCCGATCCACAGTCCCTGCAAAGCTGAGACCCGTGGAGGCGACCGGAAGCGTGGGGCACGCCATCTTGAATTGACCACGAGACGCTGACCGTGCAGCCCACGAGTGATCCTTGAAGCTGTGCACCGGGGTTTGAGAAGCCACTACCCTGAGCTACTCCTGAGTCGAAGTTCAGCCCTCCACACTCGACGAGTGCTGCGTGGGGCCCTTTGGCACAATTTGGCTCAACGCGTTGGCCCGGTCACTTGCCAGCTGGCTTGTGGTCCCTGTGCCGACGAACTACCTAAGAAGACTCGTGAATCTGGTTGCTCCAGATCCACACCAGCTCCCCTGAAAAGGAGCCCCGACTCTGACCTTCCTGGTCCGAGTGAGAAGCAATCTTCCGATCCCGCGTGGATTGCTCTTGCCAAGGCTTGTTTGCTCCAAACTTGAAGCCGACTGCACCGACGGTGAGAGCCTGCGTGGGACAGATCGTGACCTGCTCCTGGACGTCGCAGATGCCCCAGTGCCCACGTGACAGCGGAGAGAAGCTCCTCAACGACCACCTGATTGCGCCCGACATTGCCTGGTTCCGTCCTGGTTCCACCCTGGTCACTGCTGAGTGACCCAGACTCTGTCCCCTCTGCTTTCAGGTACTCTACAACTTGAGTCCACCCTTGGACTCCACCGGACACTTCATCTTTAACCCGCCTGCAGCCCTTTCAGCTTCAAGCACCAAGAGCCTGCGAGTCAAAACCCGACGCCACTTCGACCCTGTGCACCCACTTCCTGTGGGTGAGGTAACTTTGCTCCGCCGGTGTTCCCACACTGGTGCACACCTCTAGGGTCTGTGTGTTAAGTTTTGTTCCTCTAGGTTCAGCGGAAGTGTCCTTTAACTTTAACTTTACAACTTTTACGCACCATTGGTTAACATTGGTGCATGCGTGCGCTTTCCGCACATCTCCCGAATCCCGAGGGCCATTCCCGACTTCAGCATTGCTTGTCCTGACTGCTCCCAGCGATTCCCTAGGCCCTAGGCCTAACCACTGTTCGAGTGGCCTCTCTTATACCACTTGTTTAGTATATGGTTCGAGTGGCCACCTGCCCTCATCCATAATTGTGCAACTTTGTATGTTTAAACAGTGCTTTTGATTTAACGCTTGTGCCCCTTTATTCATAAAGAATACTGGGGATTGTTTTTAGAAATAAACACATATATTTTTATAATATATACTTGTGTGGTGTCCTTTCATTTGGTATTACAGGATTGTATGTGGTAAAACAGCTCGCTTAACACGACCTCTTAAGTTAAGCCTTTAGGCTGCTTAGTCCATGCTACCCCTAGGATAGCTTGTCTAATAAGGTTGACTTACAACCAGACACCATAAGGGATTGTTTGGTCAGGTAGTAGGTGGTTCCAGAATTGGAAACATCCCCTACCAGGCCAACTTCTCACATTGGTGAGCAGCGGTGCGGATTTGAGCTTGCTGTTGTTTTACCATTGCAATCTTTATATCAAATTGAAAGATCACATCAAGTACCTCTAGGTACATATAAAATCAAAAGCTTAGCATATTAAGTTCTACTGAACTTAGTAGTTGTAGGTTGAAGGGAGTAGCACACCCCTGACTACAACTCACTAGCAAGGTCCAGTAGGAAAACACTTAGTGTAGGTAAGTGCACCACTTACACCTCACTAGTAACCATGTCTGACACAGGAAAGGCCTCAGGGTCTAGTCCTGCGACAGTTGACCTTACCCAGGCAACTTTTGGATATGACAAGTTAACCCGCAGAGACTTGATTGCCTTGTGCAAAGCAAGAGGGTTAAAAAGGGGCAGAAGCCCCACCTGCCTAATCCTGGTAGAAATCCTAGAACAGGATGACTTAGAGAAGGCAAAAGCAGCTTCCCTAGACACAGGAACTGGAGGGAACCCCCCAGTAACTGATCCCCCTGAAGAGGAGGATGATGATGACTTAGATGAGGACTCAGATGTTGAGGACTTAGAAGTACAGGATCAGGGTAGCCAGGTTCCAGTTGGTAGGCTTAGCCAGGCCAACTTGGACCTACTGGGGAATGGAGAGGGCCAGCACCTCCCCAGAACCCAACATGTGATTCTCCCAGGCAACAGAAGAGTGAGATCTCCCTCAGGGGACTCTCATATTTCTAGTGCCTCCAGAGAATCAGAGAGAGGCATGAGTGCTTCTCAGAAAGCTGAGCATAGGGCCAGAATGAGGGCTGTCGAACTCCAAATAGAGAGGGAGAAGGTAGCCTTGGCTCAAGCTAAACTTACCATGGCCCAAGCTAAACGTGCCTTGGCAAGAGAGCAGAAATTGTGTGGCTTAGATGCCACTGGTGGCAGCAATATTCCAAAAGAGAAACCCAGGTCCTATGATAGTAGAAACCTGACAAAGATTGTGCCCCCCTACAAGGAAGGGGATGACATCCACAAGTGGATGACTGCTCTTGAGAGAGCCTGCATGGTACAGCAGGTTCCTGAGGAACAGTGGGCAGCAATCTTATGGTACTCCTTTTCAGAGAAAGGGAGAGATAAGCTCCTCACTGTTAGACATGAGGATGCAAACAATTACAAAGTCCTGAAGAGTGTTCTGATAGATGGGGTTGGCTTAACCACTGAACAGTACAGGTTGAAGTTCAGAGACACCCAGAAGACACAGACTCAGGACTGGACTGATTTTGTAGATTGTGCTACTAAGGCTCTGGAGGGTTGGCTACATGGCAGCAAAGTACATGACTTTACAGGATTGTATAATTTGATTATGAGGGAGCAGATCCTAAGTAATTGTCAGAACCAGCTCTTACACCAGCACCTGGTAGACTCTGATCTGACCTCTCCCCAAGAATTGGGAAAGAAGGCAGACAAGTGGGTCAGAACCAGGATTAGGCCTAAGAATCAGGACAGTAACCAGAAGAAGGAGTCTACCAAGCCTCAAGATAAGGGTGGGGATAAAAATAAAGAAAAGACTTCCCCAGGGCCCCAAAACTCCAAGGATGGGGGTGGGTCCCAAGACACTTCTTCAACTGAGAAAAAGCCTTATTGTTATGCCTGTAAACAGGTGGGGCATTACAAAACAGACAACTGTTGTCCCAAGAATAACAATAAAGAAAATATACCTCCAAAGCCAGCTTCCACACCTCCTGTTACTGTCAGCAGTAATCCCCCAGGAAGTGGAAGCACACCCAGGAATCTGGGTGGGTTTACTGTGGGAGCTCAGGTGGACCCTGGCCTATCCAGGTCCCCATCACCCAATGATCTTGTTTATGAAACTGGCATGGGGTTTGCCAACTTCTCTGCTTGCCCAAATACTTTGAGCAAGTATAGACAAGAACCCATCATCAATGGTTTGAAAGTTGAGGCTTTTAGAGACACAGGGGCTAGCATCACCATGGTGGCTGATGGCATAGTCCCCTCTAAGCAACTTTTACCTGGTGCCACATACCAGGTTACAAACATTGATGGAATCCAAACCAATCATCCCATGGCAGTAGTAAGTCTCAGCTGGGGAGGTGTCATTGGCCCAAAGAGAGTGGCAGTGTCACCAAACTTGCCTGTAGACTGCCTACTTGGTAATGATTTGGAGATCTCAGCCTGGGCTGAGGTTGAACAGGAAACCCATTCTAGAATGGTGAATTCCAATGGAAAGGTTAGTGGGGCTGTAATGGCTACAGCCCCAATTCAAGATGTCCTTCCTGAAAAGGTTGGTAGGGCTGAGAAACTCTCTGCCCCATCTTTAGCAAAAGCTCTTCCTGAACAGAATAGCAAAGCTGTTATGATAACAGCAGAAACCCAAACTGAGTCCCCTCCTGAAAAGGTTGGTGGGGCTGTGATGGCCACAGCCCAAACTCAAACTGACACGTGTGTTGTGAAACCTGAAATGATGGATAACTCCACACAAACTGAGAGCATGGAGGAGGAAGAGAAATCTCCCCCTCACCAGACTTTAGGACAGGATCAGCCTCCCCAGGGAACTGATCTTACCCCTGATGAAGGAACTGCCCCAGAGGTGGTTGGGCCTAGCCTGACAGAACCTCTGATGTCAGTGGACCCTTCTCAAGTGGGACCCAGTCTGGAGCAGGTAACCTGCCCCTCTCTACCTTGCCTTAGCCAGCCCAGGGCTGCAGAGGACAAGAAGGACAGTGAGACCCAGAGGGCCCCCTGTCAAATAAAGCACCCCCATCAAAAGATTAGGTGCACCAAAACTAGTAGCCCTAGTAAGGTGAAAACTTTAAAAACTCCTGAGGGAGCCCCCTTAAAAACAGTTAGGGACCTCCCACAGATGGATTCTGTTGGGCACAGCCAAACCTGGGACCCAAGGGGCCCAAACCTGAACTGTCCCTCCAGCAAGCCAAACAGAGGGACCCAGCCTCCAGCTTTAGGTAGCCAGAGGTTGACCCTGAGAGCACAGTGCAACTCAGTTAAAGAGAGAAAGGCACACATGGTGGAAGATAATTGGAGGAAGCTAAGCCCTAAATTAGTAGAGCCTCGCTTCAATACTCCATATCCAAACCAGCCTTTAACTTTGCATAAACACACCCAAGGTAGTGATTCCCTATGGTGGAGACCCTCTAATACCCAAAGGGTGAGGGACTGCTTAGTGGACCATGAGACAGGGGGTACCCATGCTAGTGCAGGTACTTCCTTATATGGCCACTCAGGCAATATAGGCTTACCTGGCCAAGGATAGCCTTATCTCCTTTCGTTTGGGGGGGGGTTATGTAGGAAGGTGGCTACCTGACTATGGTTACCCCAGATTTTTTGCCTGTGTTTAGCTGGTTTTTTGACTTAGTTGACCTGGTTCCCTGCTAATCAGGGCCCCAGGCCATCTGCTCTCTCTGTAACATGGATTCCATGTACCCTAGGTACATACCAATTGGAAATGGACTCCTTGTCAGCCCCTGTAGAATGCACTATAGGTGCACAGGGCACAGGAGCCACTAAGGCCTACCAGGGGCTGCAGCATATTTTTTGCCACCCCTGGCTGGTTCTTAAATTGACACAACTGGCTGATCACTCAGCTGGGGTAAGGTGGTGTACACACCCCTTGCTTAGATATAGTATACCTATGTCTAAACCTATATCTGGACACATGTAAACCTGTGAGCCACTCCTATAGTCAGGCCTCATCAATCCTGGAGGCTGAGTGCGTGGTTTTATGTGAGATGGAGCTCTAGCATGAGCTGAGCCTGTCTGCAGCCGTCGGGAACAAATCCCTAAGCTGTTTCAGGATAATGCCATACCATATACTATTAAGTGCCTTATAATCCTCGCGGTTATTTAGCAACTCTGGTTTGGCTTTATCAAAACATGTCGTGTAAGGTGTCATACGCTTTGGAATACCATCCCCTCGCCAGTTCTGGCGACGGGGATGGCATTCCACCCCTCTAGAGGGGTAAGACATGTTACTTTACTTTAATGCGGTTGATTTCTCCAAAGGCCTTAAGATCCACAAAATGGATGCCTCTGCCACAGACAAATGTCTGGACCCCTGCAGTTGACCGAAACTCGACCAAATGGGTCCTGGACAAAGGGTTTCCTGTCACAGGAGGGTGTCACCGCCCTCCAGACAGGAGATAGTGTATTGTAGCAGGGAGGTTTGAAAGAAACCAGACACTGCTTGGGTAGCACAAGGCTGCCCCTTGCATAATCCGGCCAAACCGGTTCTGGGGCACTCCAGCCCTCGTGCCAGGGCGGCCTGGATCAAAGGAAGGGGGTGTATCCACCCACTTCCTGGGTCCCACCCATAGGAGGGGACCTAGCAGGTAATCACGCCCACCAGATTCGAATAAGAGTGGGAGCAGTGCCAATGCACATCAGATTTCCTGGAAGAAACATTTGAAACGATATTCTGGACCCTTCGCCTCCATTTCAACGTGGAAGCCCGAAGAATCTCCCTTGTGGTCAAGGAGTGACCACCCTGCAGCAGCAGGCACCATCCAGCCCTCGACGTCTACTTAGTTGCAGTTCCCGCCGGAACTCGAGCGACTGAGATCAACGAGATCAAGCCTGCCCAGCTTCTAACAGCCCGATCCACAGTCCCTGCAAAGCTGAGACCCGTGGAGGCGATCGGAAGCGTGGGGCACGCCATCTTGAATTGACCACGAGACGCTGACCGTGCAGCCCACGAGTGATCCTCGAAGCTGTGCACCGGGGTTTGAGAAGCCCCCACCCTGAGCTACTCCTGAGCCGAAGTTCAGCCCTCCACACTCGACGAGTGCTGCGTGGGGCCCTTTGGCACAATTTGGCTCAACGCGTTGGCCCGGTCACTTGCCAGCTGGCTTGTGGTCCCTGTGCCGACGAACTACCTAAGAAGACTCGTGAATCTGGTTGCTCCAGATCCACACCAGCTCCCCTGAAAAGGAGCCCCGACTCTGACCTTCCTGGTCCGAGTGAGAAGCAATCTTCCGATCCCGCGTGGATTGCTCTTGCCAAGGCTTGTTTGCTCCAAACTTGAAGCCGACTGCACCGACGGTGAGAGCCTGCGTGGGACAGATCGTGACCTGCTCCTGGACGTCGCAGATGCCCCAGAGCCCACGTGACAGTGGAGAGAAGCTCCTCGACGACCACCTGATTGCGCCCGACATTGCCTGGTTCCGTCCTGGTTCCACCCTGGTCACTGCTGAGTGACCCAGACTCTGTCCCCTCTGCTTTCAGGTACTCTACAACTTGAGTCCACCCTTGGACTCCACCGGACACTTCATCTTTAACCCGCCTGCAGCCCTTTCAACTTCAAGCACCAAGAGCCTGCGAGTCAAAACCCGACGCCACTTCGACCCTGTGCACCCACTTCCTGTGGGTGAGGTAACTTTGCTCCGCCGGTGTTCCCACACTGGTGCACACCTCTAGGGTCTGTGTGTTAAGTTTTGTTCCTCTAGGTTCAGCGGAAGTGTCCTTTAACTTTAACTTTACAACTTTTACGCACCATTGGTTAACATTGGTGCATGCGTGCGCTTTCCGCACATCTCCCGAATCCCGAGGGCCATTCCCGACTTCAGCATTGCTTGTCCTGACTGCTCCCAGCGATTCCCTAGGCCCTAGGCCTAACCACTGTTCGAGTGGCCTCTCTTATACCACTTGTTTAGTATATGGTTCGAGTGGCCCCCTGCCCTCATCCATAATTGTGCAACTTTGTATGTTTAAACAGTGCTTTTGATTTAACGCTTGTGCCCCTTTATTCATAAAGAATACTGGGGATTGTTTTTAGAAATAAACACATATATTTTTATAATATATACTTGTGTGGTGTCCTTTCATTTGGTATTACAGGATTGTATGTGGTAAAACAGCTCGCTTAACACGACCTCTTAAGTTAAGCCTTTAGGCTGCTTAGTCCATGCTACCCCTAGGATAGCTTGTCTAATAAGGTTGACTTACAACCAGACACCATAAGGGATTGTTTGGTCAGGTAGTAGGTGGTTCCAGAATTGGAAACATCCCCTACCAGGCCAACTTCTCACACAGGGACTGTGGATCGGGCTGTTAGAAGGCAGGCAGGCTTGATCTCGTCAATCTCAGTCGCTCGAGTTCCGGCGGGAACTGCAACTAAGTAGACGTCGAGGGCTGGATGGTGCCTGCTGCTGCAGGGTGGTCACTCCTTGACCACAAGGGAGATTCTTCGGGCTTCCACGTTGAGATGGAGGGCGAAGGGTCCAGAATTTCGTTTCAAATGTTTCTTCCAGGAAATCTGATGTGCATTGGCACTGCTCCCACTCTTATTCGAATCTGGGGGGCGTGATTACCTGCTAGGTCCCCTCCTATGGGTGGGACCCAGGAAGTGGGTGGATACACCCCCTTCCTTTGATCCAGGCCGCCCTGGCACGAGGGCTGGAGTGCCCCAGAACCGGTTTGGCCGGATTATGCAAGGGGCAGCCTTGTGCGCCCCAAGCAGTGTCTGGTTTCTTTCAAACCTCCCTGCTACAATCCACTATCTCCTGTCTGGAGGGCGGTGACACCCTCCTGTGACAGGAAACCCTTTGTCCAGGACCCATTTGGTTGAGTTTCGGTCAACTGCAGGGGTCCAGACATTTGTCTGTGGCAGAGGCATCCATTTTGTGGATCTTAAGGTCTTTGGAGAAATTAACCGCATTTAAGTGAAGTAACATGTCTTACCCCTCTAGAGGGGTGGAATGCCATCCCCGTCGCCAGAACTGGCGAGGGGATGGTATTCCAAATCGTATGACACCTTACACGACATGTTTTGATAAAGCCAAACCAAAGTTGCTATTTAACCGCGAGGATTATAAGGCACTTAAGAGTATATGGTATGGCATTATCCTGAAACAGCTTAGGGAGTTGTTCCCGACAGCTGCAGACAGGCTCAGCTCATGCTAGAGCTCCATCTCACATAAAACCACGCACTCTGCCTCCAGGATTGATGAGGCCTTCCATAGGAGTGGCTCACAGGTTTACATGTGTCCAGATATAGGTTTAGACATAGGTATACTATATCTAAGCAAGGGGTGTGTACACCACCTTACCCCAGCTGAGTGATCAGCCAGTTGTGTCAATTTAAGAACCAGCCAGGGGTGGCAAAAGATAGGCTGCAGCCCCTGGTAGGCCTTGGTGGCCCCTATGCCCTGGGCACCTATAGTGCATTATACAGGGGCTGACAAGGAGTCCATTTCCAATTGGTATGTGCCTATAGCACATGTGTCAGTAATTTAGTGAGAGAACAGCAGGCTGGGGGTCTGATCAGCAGGCCCACAGCCTCAGTAGTCGAAAACCAGTGAAGCAAAAAGCAAAAATTTGGGGTGACCATAGGATAGCAGACCCTACTCTCCTACACCTGCCTTCTGCAGGGCCTCCAAAACTTTCTTCAGGTGGATCAGGTGATCCTCCCAGGTGGAGCTAAAGACAGCAATATCATCTAGATATGCTGCGCAAAAGTCATCCAACCCAGTAAGGACTTGGTTCACCAACCTTTGGAAAGTGGCAGGTGCATTCTTCAAACCAAAGGGCATTACCACAAACTGATAATGACCACTAGGGGTAGAGAATGCTGTTTTGGCTTTTGACTCCTCAGCTAGTCTGATTTGCCAGTAGCCAGCTGTCAGATCGAATGTGCTCAGAAACTTGGCAGAAGCCAATCTGTCAATGAGCTCATCTGCTCTTGGAATGGGGTGAGCATCTGTCCTAGTGACAGCATTGAGACCCCTGTAATCCACGCAAAACCTCATTTCTCTCTTTCCATCTTGGGTATGAGGTTTTGGCACCAGGACTACTGGGCTGGCCCATGGGCTCTCTGATGGCTCAATCACTCCAAGCTCCAACATCTTTTGCACCTCAGCCTTGATGCAATCCCTGACATGGTCAGGTTGCCTGTAGATCTTATTCTTGACAGGCAGACTGTCACCAGTGTCCACTACATGGGTACACCAGTCAGTCTGGCTGGGTGTGAGTGAAAACAAATGCCTGTGGGCCTGCAAAACTTGTCTGCAGTCCATCTGTTGCTGGTCAGTGAGGCTGCCTGCCAAGGCTACTCCATCCACTGAACCATCATCAGGGTTCTGAGAAAGCAGGTCTGGGAGAGGGTCACTCTCTTCCTCCTGTTCCCCATCTGTGGCCATGAGCAAGCTCATGTCCTCCCTGTCCACAAATGCTTTCAAGCGATTCACATGGATTACCCTGTGAGGGCTCCTGGGTGTTCCAAAGTCCACCAAGTAGGTGACTTCCCCCTTCTTCTCAATAATAGGATAGGGTCCACTCCATTTGTCTTGGAGTGCTGCTGGAGCCACTGGCTCCAGTACCCACACCTTCTGTCCTGGTTGGAACTCTACCAGCACAGCCTTTTGGTCATGCCAAGCTTTCTGTAATTCTTGGCTGGCCTCCAGGTTTTTGGATGCTCTTTCCATGTACTCAGCCATCCTGGAGCGGAGACCAAGTACATAGTCCACTATGTCTAGTTTGGGCTTTTTGAGAGGTAACTCCCATCCTTCCTTCACCAAACACAATGGACCCCTCACAGGGTGGCCAAACAAAAGTTCAAAAGGGCTGTAGCCAACCCCCTTCTGTGGGACCTCTCTGTAAGCAAAGAGCAGGCAGGGTAAAAGAATGTCCCATTTCCGCCTGAGCTTCTCTGGTAATCCTTTTATCATGCCTTTTAGGGTCTTGTTAAATCTCTCCACAAGCCCATTGCATTGTGGATGATATGGGGTGGTAAACTTATAGTTTACTCCACATTCCTTCCACATTGCTTTCAGATAGCTAGACATAAAATTCGTGCCTCTATCTGATAGTACCTCCTTAGGAAAGCCCACTCTTGAGAAAACTGCAATGAGGGCCTTTGCCACCACAGGGGCTGTGGTGGTCCTTAGGGGAATAGCCTCTGGATACCTGGTGGCATGATCCACTACCACCAGTATGAATCTGTTCCCAGATGCTGTTTGGGGGTCCATTGGACCCACAATATCAATTCCAACTCTTTCAAAGGGAACTCCCACCACAGGTAGTGGTATTAGGGGGGCCTTTGTTGTGCCACCTGACTTACCACTGGCTTGGCAAGTGACACAGGAGCGACAAAACTCCTTGACATCCTCTGACATGTGAGGCCAGTGAAAGTGTGAAACAAGCCTGTCCCACGTCTTGTTCTGGCCTAAGTGTCCTGCAAGGGGAATATCATGGGCCAAGGTAAGGAGGAACCCCCTAAACTGCAGAGGTATAACCAACCTCCTGGTCATGCCAGGCTTGGGGGCTCTAGCCTCTGAGTAAAGGAGTCCATCATCCCAATACACAGTATGGGTACCTTGGGCATCCCCAGCAGCCTCAGCAGCAGCCTGCTGTCTGAGGGGTTCAAGGGAAGGGCAATCTAATTGAGCCTGCCTCAGGTCTGCCCTTGAGGGTCCCCCTGTCCCCAGAAACTCAACCTGGTCAGGTTCAAGCTCCTCAGAGACAGTCTCCTCTTGGACTGCATGTGAGAAGTTGGCCTGGTAGGGGATGTTTCCAATTCTGGAACCACCTACTACCTGACCAAACAATCCCCTTATGGTGTCTGGTTGTAAGTCAACCTTATTAGACAAGCTATCCTAGGGGTAGCATGGACTAAGCAGCCTAAAGGCTTAACTTAAGAGGTCGTGTTAAGCGAGCTGTTTTACCACATACAATCCTGTAATACCAAATGAAAGGACACCACACAAGTATATATTATAAAAATATATGTATTTATTACTAAAAACAATCCCCAGTATTCTTTATGAATAAAGGGGCACAAGCGTTAAATCAAAAAGCACTGTTTAAACATACAAGTTGCACAATTATGGATGAGGGCGGGTGGCCACTCAAACCATATACTAAACAAGTGGTATAAGAGAGGCCACTCGAACAGTGGTTAGGCCTAGGGCCTAGGGAATCGCTGGGAGCAGTCAGGACAAGCAATGCTGAAGTCGGGAATGGCCCTCGGGATTCGGGAGATGTGCAGAAAGCGCACGCATGCACCAATGTTAACCAATGGTGCGTAAAAGTCAAAGAGTTAAAGTTAAAGGACACTTCCGCTGAACCTAGAGATACAAAACTTAACACACAGACCCTAGAGGTGTGCACCAGCGTGGGAACACCGGCGGAGCAAAGTTACCTCACCCACAGGAAGCGGGTGCATAGGGTCGAAGTGGCGTCGGGTTTTGACACGCAGGCTCTTGGTGCTTGAAGCTGAAAGGGCTGCAGGCGGGGTGAAGATGAAGTGTCCGGTGGAGTCCAAGGGTGGACTCAAGTTGTAGAGTACCTGAAAGCAGAGGGGACAGAGTCTGGGTCACTCAGCAGTGACCAGGGTGGAACCAGGACGGAACCAGGCAATGTTGGGCGCAATCAGGTGGTCGTCGAGGAGCTTCTCTCCGCTGTCACGTGGGCTCTGGGGCATCTGCGACGTCCAGGAGCAGGTCACGATCTGTCTCACGCAGGCTCTCACCGTCGGTGCAGTCGGCTTCCGGTTTGGAGCAAACAAGCCTTGGTAAGAGCAATCCACGCGGGATCGGAAGATTGCTTCTCACTCGGACCAGGAAGGTCAGAGTCGGGGCTCCTTTTCAGGGGAGCTGGTGTGGATCTGGAGAAACCAGAATCACAAGTCTTCTTTGGTAGTTCGTCGGCACAGGGACCACAAGCCAGCTGGCAAGTGACCGGGCCAACGCGTTGAGCCAACTCGTGCCAAAGGGCCCCACGCAGCACTCATCGAGTGTGGAGGGCTGAACTTCGGCTCAGGAGTAGCTCAGGGTGGGGGCTTCTCAAACCCCGGTGCACAGCTTCGAGGGTCACTCGTGGGCTGCACGGTCAGCGTCTCGTGGTCAATCCAAGATGGCGTGCCCCACGCTTCCGGTCGCCTCCACGGGTCTCAGCTTTGCAGGGACTGTGGATCGGGCTGTTAGAAGCTGGGCAGGCTTGATCTTGTCGATCTCAGTCGCTCGAGTTCCGGCGGGAACTGCAACTAAGTAGACGTCGAGGGCTGGATGGTGCCTGCTGCTGCAGGGTGGTCACTCCTTGACCACAAGGGAGATTCTTCGGGCTTCCAAGTTGAAATGGGAGTCCAAGGGTCCAGAGTTTCGTTTCTAATGTTTCTTCCAGGAAATCTGAAGTGCATTGGCACTGCTCCCACTCTTATTCGAATCTGGTGGGCGTGATTACCTGCTAGGTCCCCTCCTATGGGTGGGACCCAGGAAGTGGGTGGATACACCCCCTTCCTTTGATCCAGGCCGCCCTGGCACGAGGGCTGGAGTGCCCCAGAACCGGTTTGGCCGGATTATGCAAGGGGCAGCCTTGTGCGCCCCAAGCAGTGTCTGGTTTCTTTCAAACCTCCCTGCTACAATACACTATCTCCTGTCTGGAGGGCGGTGACACCCTCCTGTGACAGGAAACCCTTTGTCCAGGACCCCCTTGACTGAGTTTCGGTCAGCTCCAGGGGTCCAGACATTTGTCTGTGGCAGAGGCATCCATTTTGTGGATCTTAAGGTCTTTGGAGAAATCAACCGCATTAAAGTAAAGTAACATGTCTTACCCCTCTAGAGGGGTGGAATGCCATCCCCGTCGCCAGAACTGGCGAGGGGATGGTATTCCAAAGAGTATGACACCTTACACGACATGTTTTGATAAAGCCAAACCAAAGTTGCTAAATAACCGCGAGGATTATAAGGCACTTAATAGTATATGGTATGGCATTATCCTGAAACAGCTTAGGGATTTGTTCCCGACGGCTGCAGACAGGCTCAGCTCATGCTAGAGCTCCATCTCACATAAAACCACGCACTCAGCCCCCAGGATTGATGAGGCCTTTCTATAGGAGTGGCTCACAGGTTTACATGTGTCCAGATATAGGTTTAGACATAGGTATACTATATCTAAGCAAGGGGTGTGTACACCACCTTACCCCAGCTGAGTGATCAGCCAGTTGTGTCAATTTAAGAACCAGCCAGGGGTGGCAAAAGATATGCTGCAGCCCCTGGTAGGCCTTAGTGGCTCCTGTGCCCTGTGCACCTATAGTGCATTCTACAGGGGCTGACAAGGAGTCCATTTCCAATTGGTATGTACCTAGGGTACATGGAATCCATTTTACAGAGAGAGCAGATGGCCTGGGGCCCTGATTAGCAGGGAACCAGGTCAACTAAGTCAAAAAAAACAGCTAAACACAGGCAAAAAATCTGGGGTAACCATAGTCAGGTAGCCACCTTCCTACATAACCCCCCCCCCAAACGAAAGGAGATAAGGCTATCCTTGGCCAGGTAAGCCTATATTGCCTGAGTGGCCATATAAGGAAGTACCTGCACTAGCATGGGTACCCCCTGTCTCATGGTCCACTAAGCAGTCCCTCACCCTTTGGGTATTAGAGGGTCTCCACCATAGGGAATTACTACCTTGGGTGTGTTGATGCAAAGTTAAAGGCTGGTTTGGATATGGAGTATTGAAGTGAGGCTCTACTAAGTTAGGGCTTGGCTTCCTCCAATTATCTTCCACCATGTGTGCCTTTCTCTCTTTAACTGAGTTGCACTGTGCTCTCAGGGTCAACCTCTGGCTACCTAAAGCTGGAGGCTGGGTCCCTCTGTTTGGCTTGCTGGAGGGACAGTTCAGGTTTGGGCCCCTTGGGTCCCAGGTTTGGCTGTGCCCAACAGAATCCATCTGTGGGAGGTCCCTAACTGTTTTTAAGGGGGCTCCCTCAGGAGTTGTTAAAGTTTTCACCTTACTAGGGCTACTAGTTTTGGTGCACCTAATCTTTTGATGGGGGTGCTTTATTTGACAGGGGGCCCTCTGGGTCTCACTGTCCTTCTTGTCCTCTGCAGCCCTGGGCTGGCTAAGGCAAGGTAGAGAGGGGCAGGTTACCTGCTCCAGACTGGGTCCCACCTGAGAAGGGTCCACCGCCATCAGAGGCTCTGTCAGGCCAGGCCTAACAACCTCTGGGGCAGTTCCTTCATCAGGGGTAAGATCAGTTCCCTGAGGAGGCTGCTCCTGTCCTAAAGTCTGGTGAGGGGGAGATTTCTCTTCCTCCTCCATGCTCTCAGTTTGTGTGGAGTTATCCATCATTTCAGGCTTCACAACACACATATCAGTTTGAGTTTGGGCTGTGGCCATCACAGCCCCACCAACCTTTTCAGGAGGAGACTCAGTTTGGGTTTCTGCTGTTATCATAACAGCTTTGCTATTCTGTTCAGGAAGAGCTTTTGCTAAAGATGGGGCAGAGAGTTTCTCAGCCCTACCAACCTTTTCAGGAAGGACATCTTGAATTGGGGCTGTAGCCATTACAGCCCCACTAACCTTTCCATTGGAATTCACCATTCTAGAATGGGTTTCCTGTTCAACCTCAGCCCAGGCTGAGATTTCCAAATCATTACCAAGTAGGCAGTCTACAGGCAAGTTTGGTGACACTGCCACTCTCTTTGGGCCAATGACACCTCCCCAGCTGAGACTTACTACTGCCATGGGATGATTTGTTTGGATTCCATCAATGTTTGTAACCTGGTATGTGGCACCAGGTAAAAGTTGCTTAGAGGGGACTATGCCATCAGCCACCATGGTGATGCTAGCCCCTGTGTCTCTAAAAGCCTCAACTTTCAAACCATTGATGATGGGTTCTTGTCTATACTTGCTCAAAGTATTTGGGCAAGCAGAGAAGTTGGCAAACCCCATGCCAGTTTCATAAACAAGATCATTGGGTAATGGGGACCTGGATAGGCCAGGGTCCACCTGAGCTCCAACAGTAAACCCACCCAGATTCCTGGGTGTGCTTCCACTTCCTGGGGGATTACTGCTGACCGTAACAGGAGGTGTGGAGGCTGGCTTGGGAGGTATATTTTCTTTATTGTTATTCTTGGGACAACAGCTGTCTGTTTTGTAATGCCCCACCTGTTTACAGGGATAACAATAAAGCTTTTTCTCAGTTGAAGAAGTGTCTTGGGACCCACCCCCATTCTTGGAGTTTTGGGGCCCTGGGGAAGTCTTTTCTTTATTTTTATCCCCACCCTTATCTTGAGGCTTGGTAGACTCCTTCTTCTGGTTACTGTCCTGATTCTTAGGCCTAATCCTGGTTCTGACCCATTTGTCTGCCTTCTTTCCCAATTCTTGGGGAGAGGTCAGATCAGAGTCCACCAGGTGCTGGTGTAAGAGCTGGTTCTGACAATTACTTAGGATCTGCTCCCTCATAATCAAATTATACAATCCTGTAAAGTCATGTACTTTGCTGCCATGTAGCCAACCCTCCAGAGCCTTAGTTGCACAATCAACAAAATCAGTCCAGTCCTGAGTCTGTGTCTTCTGGGTGTCTCTGAACTTCAACCTGTACTGTTCAGTGGTTAAGCCAAACCCATCTATCAGAACACTCTTCAGGACTTTGTAATTGTTTGCATCCTCATGTCTGACAGTGAGGAGCTTATCTCTCCCTTTCTCTGAAAAGGAGTACCATAAGATTGCTGCCCACTGTTCCTCAGGAACCTGCTGTACCATGCAGGCTCTCTCAAGAGCAGTTATCCACTTGTGGATGTCATCCCCTTCCTTGTAGGGGGGCACAATCTTTGTCAGGTTTCTACTATCATAGGACCTGGGTTTCTCTTTAGGAATATTGCTGCCACCAGTGACATCTAAGCCACTTAATTTCTGCTCTCTTGCCAAGGCAAGTTTAGCTTGAGCTAAGGTAAGCTTAGCTTGACTCAGGGCTACCTCCTCTCTCTCTATCTGGAGTCTGACAGCCCTCATTCTAGCCCTATGCTCAGCTTTTTGAGAAGCACTCATGCCTCTCTCTGATTCTCTGGAGGCACTAGAAAGATGAGAGTCCCCTGAGGGAGATCTCACTCTTCTGTTGCCTGGGAGAATCATATGTTGGGTTCTGGGGAGGTGCTGGCCCTCTCCATTCCCCAGTAGGTCCAAGTTGGCCTGGCTAAGCCTACCAACTGGAACCTGGCTACCCTGATCCTGTACTCCTAAGTCCTCAACATCTGAGTCCTCATCCAAGTCATCATCATCCTCCTCTTCAAGGGGATCAACTACAGGGGGGTTCTCTCCATTTCCTGTTTCTAGGGAAGCTTCCTTTGCCTTCTCTAAGTCATCCTGTTCTAGGATTTCTACCAGGATTTGGCAGGTGGGGCTTCTGCCCCTTTTTAACCCTCTTGCTTTGCACAAGGCAATCAAGTCTCTGCGGGTTAGTTTGTCATATCCAAAAGTTGCCTGGGTAGGGTCAACTGTCACAGGAGCAGACCCTGAGGCTTTTCCTGTGTCAGACATGGTTACTAGTGAGGTGTAAGTGGTGCACTTACCTACACTAAGTGTTTTCCTACTGGACCTTGCTAGTGAGTTGTAGTCAGGGGTGTGCTACTCCCTTCAACCTACAACTACTAAGTTCAGTAGAACTTAATATGCTAAGCTTTTGATTTTATATGTACCTAGAGGTACTTGATGTGATCTTTCAATTTGATATAAAGATTGCAATGGTAAAACAACAGCAAGCTCAAATCCGCACCGCTGCTCACCAATGTGAGAAGTTGGCCTGGTAGGGGATGTTTCCAATTCTGGAACCACCTACTACCTGACCAAACAATCCCTTATGGTGTCTGGTTGTAAGTCAACCTTATTAGACAAGCTATCCTAGGGGTAGCATGGACTAAGCAGCCTAAAGGCTTAACTTAAGAGGTCGTGTTAAGCGAGCTGTTTTACCACATACAATCCTGTAATACCAAATGAAAGGACACCACACAAGTATATATTATAAAAATATATGTGTTTATTACTAAAAACAATCCCCAGTATTCTTTATGAATAAAGGGGCACAAGCGTTAAATCAAAAGCACTGTTTAAACATACAAAGTTGCACAATTATGGATGAGGGCAGGGGGCCACTCAAACCATATACTAAACAAGTGGTATAAGAGATGCCACTCGAGCAGTGGTTAGGCCTAGGGCGTAGGGAATCGCTGGGAGCAGTCAGGACAAGCAATGCTGAAGTCGGGAATGGCCCTCGGGATTCGGGAGTTGTGCGGAAAGCGCACGCATGCACCAATGTTAACCAATGGTGCGTAAAGGTTGCAAAGTTAAAGTTTAAGGACACTTCCGCTGAACCTAGAGGAACAAAACTTAACACACAGACCCTAGAGGTGTGCACCAGTGTGGGAACACCGGCGGAGCAAAGTTACCTCACCCACAGGAAGTGGGTGCACAGGGTCGAAGAGGCGTCGGGTTTTGACACGCAGGTTCTTGGCGCTTGAAGCTGAAGACGCTGCAGGCGATGTGAAGGAGAAGTGTCCGGTGGATCCAAGGGTGGATCTGAAGGGGTGAAGACCTGAAAGCAGAGGGGACAGTGTTCAAAGTCACTGGCCAGTGACCACCGTGGAACCAGATTGGAACCAGGCAAAGTCGGGTGCAAACAGGTGATGAGGTGTTGCTTCTCTCTGCAGCCACGTGGACACGAAGAGATCAAGGACGTCCAGGAGTCGATCACGAGCTGTCCCTCGAAGGCTCTAGCTGATGGCGGTGTCGACAACTCGATTGAAGCAAACAAGCCTTGGCTAATGCAAGCCACGGGGAAAGTGAAAAAGGCTTATTACTCGGACCAGCAAGGTCAGAGCGGGTACTCCTTTCTACAGGAGCGAGGGCAGGTCTGGAGCAACCAGACCCACAGTGTAAATTGTAGGTTTCGTCGCCAAGATGGCCGCTGACCACGTGACAAGCGGCCGGGATGGCGAGTCGAGTGGCACAAAGCAAAAGGGCCCCACGCAGATCGTGGAGATGCTGGAGGGCTGATCTTTGGTGCAAATGCTGCTCGATTGTGGGGCTTCTTAAACCCCAAAGCTCAGAGTCGAGGGTGCCTCGGGTGCTGCGCAGTCAGCGTCTCGGGGGTCTTTCAAGATGTCCGCTCCCACGTCTCTCGGTGCCTCCACGGGTCCCTTCTTTGCAGGGACTGTGGATCGGGCTGGGAGAAGTCTGGGAAGCTGGGTCTTGTCAGACTCTGCTCTCGGGCTCCGGCGGGAGGCGGCGGCAAAGCAGACGTCGAGGTGCTGGGTGGTGCCTGTGTTCACAGGGTGGCCCCTCCTAGGCCACAAGGGAGATTCTCTTCAGTCTTCTATCATCAGAATGTCGAAGTCCAGTCGTCTTCTTAGTTTAAAGGTGATTTCAGGATGATCTGATGTGCATTGGCACTGCTCCCACTCTTATTCCAATCTGGGGGCGTGATTACCTGCTAGGTCCCTCCCTATGGGTGGGACCCAGGAAGGGGGTGGATACACCCCTTTCCTTTGATCCAGGCCGCCCTGGCACAAGGGCTGGAGTGCCCCAGAACCGGTTTGGCCGGATTATGCAAGGGGCAGCCTTGTGCGCCCCAGGCAGTGTCTGGTTTCTTTCAAACCTCCCTGCTACAATCCACTATCTCCTGTCTGGAGGGCGGTGACACCCTCCTGTGACAGGAAACCCTTTGTCCAGGACCTCTTTGGCTGAGTTTCGGTCAGCTGCAGGGGTCCAGACATTTGTCTGTGGCAGAGGCATCCATTTTGTGGATCTAAGGTCTTTGGAGAAATCAACCGCATTAAAGCAAAGTAACATGTCTTACCCCTCTAGAGGGGTGGAATGCTATCCCCGTCGCCAGAACTGGCGAGGGGATAGTATTCCAAATTGTATGACACCTTACACGACATGTTTTGATAAAGCCAAACCAAAGTTGCTATATAACCGCGAGGATTATAAGGCACTTAAGAGTATATGGTATGGCATTATCCTGAAACAGCTTAGGGAGTTGTTCCCGACAGCTGCAGACAGGCTCAGCTCATGCTAGAGCTCCATCTCACATGAAACCACGCACTCTGCCTCCAGGATTGATGAGGCCTTCCATAGGAGTGGCTCACAGGTTAATATGTGTCCAGATATAGGTTTAGATATAGGTATACTATATCTAAGCAAGGGGTGATTACACCACCTTACCCCAGCTGAGTGATCAGCCAGTTGTGTCAATTTAAGAACCAGCCAGGGGTGGCAAAAGATATGCTGCAGCCCCTGGTAGGCCTTGGTGGCCCCTATGCCCTGGGCACCTATAGTGCATTATACAGGGGCTGACAAGGGGTCCATTTCCAATTGGGGTATGTACCTAGGGTACATGGAATCCATTTTACAGAGAGAGCAGATGGCCTGGGGCCCTGATTAGCAGGGAACCAGGTCAACTAAGTCAAAAAACCAGCTAAACACAGGCGAAAAAATCCGGGGTAACCATAGTCAGGTAGCCACCTTCCTACAGGTATACTATATCTAAGCAAGGGGTGTGTACACCACCTTACCCCAGCTGAGTGATCAGCCAGTTGTGTCAATTTAAGAACCAGCCAGGGGTGGCAAAAGATATGCTGCAGCCCCTGGTAGGCCTTAGTGGCTCCTGTGCCCTGTGCACCTATAGTGCATTCTACAGGGGCTGACAAGGAGTCCATTTCCAATTGGTATGTACCTAGGGTACATGGAATCCATTTTACAGAGAGAGCAGATGGCCTGGGGCCCTGATTAGCAGGGAACCAGGTCAACTAAGTCAAAAAAAACAGCTAAACACAGGCAAAAAATCTGGGGTAACCATAGTCAGGTAGCCACCTTCCTACACTGCAGAATCAGTTTCCTCTGAAACCTGATCCTCAACCTGGGGCAAGGTGGAAGGCTGAGCCTTTCCTCTCTTGCTCCTTCTCTTGGGTTGTGGCTGGTCTATTGTCTCAAGATCCACCACTGGTTCAGGAAGGCACTTCTTAGCCTGAGCCCTTGTCATGGCAAGGACATGCTCTGAAATCCCTAGCATTTCTGCATGAGTCCTGTACTCCACTTCTGACCATGCTGAGCTTTCAAGGTCATTGCCTAACAGACAGTCTACTGGTAGGTCTGCACTCACCACAACCTTCTTTAGGCCATCAACCCCTCCCCAGGAGAAGTTCACAACTGCCACACTATGGGAAGTAGTGGAGTTGCTTGCATTGGTTACTAGGTAGCTCTCACCTAGTACAATCTGTCCAGGGTCCACAAAGTCAGGTGTCACCATTGTGACACTGGCACATGTGTCCCTGTAAGCTTGAGCCAGTTTCTCATTAATTAAGGGAGTCTGTCTGTATTTGCCCAGGTTACTGGGGCTTACTGCAGTGGGCAACTCAATGTCCACATCATACAGGAGAACTGCCTGTGTAGCATTGCTTGTCCTGACTGCTCCCAGCGATTCCCTAGGCCCTAGGCCTAACCACTGCTCGAGTGGCATCTCTTATACCACTTGTTTAGTATATGGTTTGAGTGGCCACCCGCCCTCATCCATAATTGTGCAACTTGTATGTTTAAACAGTGCTTTTGATTTAACGCTTGTGCCCCTTTATTCATAAAGAATACTGGGGATTGTTTTTAGTAATAAACACATATATTTTTATAATATATACTTGTGTGGTGTCCTTTCATTTGATATTACAGGATTGTATGTGGTAAAACAGCTCGCTTAACACGACCTCTTAAGTTAAGCCTTTAGGCTGCTTAGTCCATGCTACCCCTAGGATAGCTTGTCTAATAAGGTTGACTTACAACCAGACACCATAAGGGATTGTTTGGTCTGATAATAGGTGGTTCCAGAATTGGAAACATCACCTATCAGGCCAACTTCTCACACCCAGCCTGGGGGACCAAGAGCAACCAGGGGGACCAAGCACAGCCTGGGGGACCAAGCACAGCCTGGTGGACCAAGAGCAACCAGGGGGACCAAGCACAGCCAGGGGTACCATGCACAGCCAGGGGGACCAAGAGCAACCAGGGGGACCAAGCACAGCCTGGAGGACCAAGCACAGCCCGGGGGACCAAGCACAGCCTGGGGGACCAAGCACAGCCTGAGGGACCAAGAGCAACCAGGGGGACCAAGCAGAGCCTGGGGGACCAAGCAGAGCCTGGGGGACCAAGCACAGCCTGGGGTACCAAGCACAGCCTGGGGGACCAAGAGCAACCAGGGGGACCAAGCACAGCCTGGGGGACCAAGCACAGCCGGGGGTACCAAGAGCAACCAGGGGGACCAAGCACAGCCAGGGGTACCAAGCACAGCCAGGGGGACCAAGAGCAACCAGGGGGACCAAGCACAGCTTGGGGGACCAAGAGCAACCAGGGGGACCAAGCACAGCCTGGGGGACCAAGCACAGCCTGGGGGACCAAGCACAGCCTGGGGGACCAAGCACAGCCTGGGGGACCAAGAGCAACTGGAGGGACCAAGCACAGCCTGGGGGACCAAGCACAGCCTGGGGGACCAAGCACAGCCTGGGGGACCAAGAACAGCCTGGGGGACCAAGCACAGCCTGGGGGACCAAGAGCAACCAGGAGGACCAAACACAGCCTGGGGTACCAAGCACAGCCTGGGGGACCAATGTAGGAAGGTGGCTACCTGACTATGGTTACCCCAGATTTTTTGCCTGTGTTTAGCTGGTTTTTTGACTTAGTTGACCTGGTTCCCTGCTAATCAGGGCCCCAGGCCATCTGCTCTCTCTGTAAAATGGATTCCATGTACCCTAGGTACATACCACAATTGGAAATGGACTCCTTGTCAGCCCCTGTAGAATGCACTATAGGTGCACAGGGCATAGGAGCCACTAAGGCCTACCAGGGGCTGCAGCATATCTTTTGCCACCCCTGGCTAGTTCTTAAATTGACACAACTGGCTGATCACTCAGCTGGGGTAAGGTGGTGTACACACCCCTTGCTTAGATATAGTATACCTATGTCTAAACCTATATCTGGACACATGTAAACCTGTGAGCCACTCCTATAGTCAGGCCTCATCAATCCTGGAGGCTGAGTGCGTGGTTTTATGTGAGATGGAGCTCTAGCATGAGCTGAGCCTGTCTGCAGCCATCGGGAACAAATCCCTAAGCTGTTTCAGGATAATGCCATACCATATACTATTAAGTGCCTTATAATCCTCGCGGTTATTTAGCAACTTTGGTTTGGCTTTATCAAAACATGTCGTGTAAGGTGTCATACGCTTTGGAATACCATCCCCTCGCCAGTTCTGGCGACGGGGATGGCATTCCACCCCTCTAGAGGGGTAAGACATGTTACTTTGCTTTAATGCGGTTGATTTCTCCAAAGACCTTAAGATCCACAAAATGGATGCCTCTGCCACAGACAAATGTCTGGACCCCTGCAGTTGACTGAAACTCGACCAAATGGGTCCTGGACAAAGGGTTTCCTGTCACAGGAGGGTGTAACCGCCCTCCAGACAGGAGATAGTGTATTGTAGCAGGGAGGTTTGAAAGAAACCAGACAGTGCCTGGGGAGCACAAGGCTTCCCCTTGCATAATCCGGTCAAACCGGTTCTGGGGCAGCCCAGCCCCAGCTCCAGTGAGACCTGGACAAAGGAAAGGGGGTGTAACCACCCCCCTTCCTGGTCCCACCCATAGGGAGGGACCTAGCAGGAGATCCACCCCTCAGATTGGAATAAGAGTGGGAGCAGTGCCCTAGCACAGCAGATCATCCTGAAATCACCTTTAAACTAAGAAGACGACTGGACTTCGACATTCTGATGATAGAAGACTGAAGAGAATCTCCCTTGTGGCCTAGGAGGGGCCACCCTGTGAACACAGGCACCACCCAGCACCTCGACGTCTGCTTTGCCGCCGCCTCCCGCCGGAGCCCGAGTGCAGAGCCTGACGAGACCCAGCTTCCCAGACTTCTCCCAGCCCGATCCACAGTCCCTACAAAGAAGGGACCCGTGGAGGCACCGAGAGACGTGGGAGCGGACATCTTGAAAGACCCCCGAGACGCTGACTGTGCAGCACCCGAGGCACCCTTGACTCTGTGCTTTGGGGTTTGAGAAGCCCCACAATCGAGCAGCATTTGCACCAAATATCAGCCCTCCAGCATCTCCACGATCTGCGTGGGGCCCTTTTGCTTTGTGCCACTCGACTCGCCATCCCGGCCGCTTGTCACGTGGTCAGCCGCCATCTTGGCGACGAAACCTACAATTTACACTGTGAGTCTGGTTGCTCCAGACCTGCCCTCGCTCCTGTAGAAAGGAGTACCCGCTCTGACCTTGCTGGTCCGAGTAATAAGCCTTTTTTGCACTTTCCCCGTGGCTTGCATTAGCCATGGCTTGTTTGCTTCAATCGAGTTGCCGACACCGCCATCAGCTAGAGCCTTCGAGGGACAGCTCGTGATCGACTCCTGGACGTCCTTGACCTCTTCGTGTCCACGTGGCTGCAGAGAGAAGCAACACCTCATCACCTGTTTGCACCCGACTTTACCTGGTTCCAATCTGGTTCCACGGTGGTCACTGGCCAGTGACTTTGAACACTGTCCCCTCTGCTTTCAGGTCTTCACCACTTCAGATCCACCCTTGGATCCACCGGACACTTCTCCTTCACATCGCCTGCAGCGTCTTCAGCTTCAAGCGCCAAGAACCTGCGTGTCAAAACCCGACGCCACTTCGACCCTGTGCACCCGCTTCCTGTGGGTGAGGTAACTTTGCTCCGCCGGTGTTCCCACACTGGTGCACATCTCTAGGGTCTGTGTGTTAAGTTTTGTTCCTCTAGGTTCAGCGGAAGTGTCCTTTAACTTTAACTTTACAACTTTTACGCACCATTGGTTAACATTGGTGCGTGCGTGCGCTTTCCGCACATCTCCCGAATCCCGAGGGCCATTCCCGACTTCAGCATTGCTTGTCCTGACTGCTCCCAGCGATTCCCTAGGCCCTAGGCCTAACCACTGCTCGAGTGGCCTTTCTTATACCACTTGTTTAGTATATGGTTTGAGTGGCCCCCTGCCCTCATCCATAATTGTGCAACTTTGTATGTTTAAACAGTGCTTTTGATTTAACGCTTGTGCCCCTTTATT
This sequence comes from Lissotriton helveticus, assembly GCF_964261635.1. Taxonomy (NCBI): domain Eukaryota; kingdom Metazoa; phylum Chordata; class Amphibia; order Caudata; family Salamandridae; genus Lissotriton; species Lissotriton helveticus. The sequence continues at coordinate 647,464 of NW_027611712.1, read as the reverse complement.
CATAAAGAATACTGGGGATTGTTTTTAGTAATAAACACATATATTTTTATAATATATACTTGTGTGGTGTCCTTTCATTTGGTATTACAGGATTGTATGTGGTAAAACAGCTCGCTTAACACGACCTCTTAAGTTAAGCCTTTAGGCTGCTTAGTCCATGCTACCCCTAGGATAGCTTGTCTAATAAGGTTGACTTACAACCAGACACCATAAGGGATTGTTTGGTCAGGTAGTAGGTGGTTCCAGAATTGGAAACATCCCCTACCAGGCCAACTTCTCACATTGGTGAGCAGCGGTGCGGATTTGAGCTTGCTGTTGTTTTACCATTGCAATCTTTATATCAAATTGAAAGATCACATCAAGTACCTCTAGGTACATATAAAATCAAAAGCTTAGCATATTAAGTTCTACTGAACTTAGTAGTTGTAGGTTGAAGGGATTAGCACACCCTGACTACAACTAACTAGCAAGGTACAGTAGGAAAACACTTAGTGTAGGTAAGTGCACCACTTACACCTCACTAGTAACCATGTCTGACACAGGAAAAGCCTCAGGGTCTGCTCCTGTGACAGTTGACCCTACCCAGGCAACTTTTGGATATGACAAACTAACCCGCAGAGACTTGATTGCCTTGTGCAAAGCAAGAGGGTTAAAAAGGGGCAGAAGCCCCACCTGCCTAATCCTGGTAGAAATCCTAGAACAGGATGACTTAGAGAAGGCAAAAGCAGCTTCCCTAGACACAGGAAATGGAGGGAACCCCCCTGTAGTTGATCCCCCTGAAGAGGAGGATGATGATGACTTAGATGAGGACTCGGATGTTGAGGACTTAGAAGTACAGGATCAGGGTAGCCAGGTCCCAGTTGGTAGGCTTAGCCAGGCCAACTTGGATCTACTGGGGAATGGAGAGGGCCAGCACCTCCCAGAACCCAACATGTGATTCTCCCAGGCAACAGAAGAGTGAGATCTCCCTCAGGGGACTCTCATATTTCTAGTGCCTCCAGAGAATCAGAGAGAGGCATGAGTGCTTCTCAGAAAGCTGAGCATAGGGCCAGAATGAGGGCTGTCGAAATCCAGATAGAGAGGGAAAAGGTAGCCTTGGCTCAAGCTAAACTTACCATGGCCCAAGCTAAACTTGCCTTGGCAAGAGAGCAGAAATTGTGTGGCTTAGATGCCACTGGTGGCAGCAATATTCCAAAAGAGAAACCCAGGTCCTATGATAGTAGAAACCTGACAAAGATTGTGCCCCCCTTCAAAGAAGGGGATGACATCCACAAATGGATGACTGCTCTTGAGAGAGCCTGCATGGTACAGCAGGTTCCTGAGGAACAGTGGGCAGCAATCTTATGGTGTCGTGTTTTGGCAGCTCCTGAGTTAGCGTTTAGCACAGCTACACGGTCTTTTCTGTTAACTTGACCAAAATGAACGGGGGCCATTTTGAATCCTTCTACCTTCCGTTTCCTATGAACACGCTGCCTCGTGGTCAGTGTGCCCTTTCGTCCTTTCTCGATACCCATGGTCACTATTCTGCTCGGCAACAGGCTATTTTTAGTACTGGTCAAGCGCACATGCGCACTATGCATCAACTGGTCATTCTTTAGGAATGCTTACATTAACTGACCAGTGCTGTTGAACTCCTCCCACGTGCTGGCTGTGTTCCAAAAATGACCTTATATGTACCTAAAATGTGTAACTTGTAACCGCCTATCTTTTTATTGCTATTAAATTGTATAAAAGAGGTCGCACATCGATGTTCGGTGAGCTACTTCTTACATTGCCGAAGGGTGCTGTAGGAAGGTATCACCACCCCATGGGGTCTTAATAAACTTGTCTTTTACCTTTTCCAGTGTCCGTGCCAACTTCTGTACTAAGGTGTTCGAGAGTTTAGCAGAGTATGTAGGCCTGATTTTGAACCCAACACCACAATTGGCGACCACGAAGGGACTCATCGGCGACTCGGATGCCCGAAGGAGAGGTCGTGACGAAGGTCAGGAAACTCGCCATGGACGCGATCGCTGCCATTGAGTGACCCGAGTCTCGGCACCCACGGTGTGTTTTCCCTTCCTTCCGATCTGACCTTCCAGGTGGCGCCGGTCTTCGACTGAGATTCTGATCTTGGATTGTCGTGATGTGCCGTTTTGGCTGATTTGGCCACAGAACTTGGCAGTTGGACTTTGGACGTTTGAAAACATCTGGTAAGCTTTTGAATAGGTGAGGTAGTCTATTGACACTTGCTATGGCTTTTTGAAACTTTGAATTTGAATTTGAATTTGTTGTTAGCTAACGTTTTGAATCTTTGAATTTGAATTTGAATATGTGGAGTGCACCTCACATAGGCAGGCATGTAGGGATATTTCTCTAATTTATTTGATTTAAACGGTACACTACAGTAGGTGTCATTTTGTAGTATCACGTTTTTGTGGTGCTTTTTGAAACATGCCTGTTTTTAGCACACTCCGTAGGATGTGCTGTTCTGAAAATGGTACCAATTATTGATTAAGTGAAAAACAGCCGGCTCCCCCAGAGGGGACTCCAAATCGTGAAATGTATGTCAAGTTCGGTATTCCACCTATAATGTATAGTACGTTATGGCACAAGTATACTAAAAACGATCGTGAATTACAGTGGCCACTATATGGGTCGTTTGACCTTCGAAAGGTACAGTATGTAGAACAGTGTTTGTTTCAGCGAAGGTCTAGGCAAGATATGTTTGATTGTGTGCGTATGTGGGAGAAAGAGGTGCGTGAACGAGCAAAGCGTGAGATAGCCTTGGCGGAGAAAGTGCAGCAGAAAGCTACACATGACAAAGCTTTACAGCTACAGGAGAAGGAATTATAGGAAAAGAAAGAGAGGGAGAGACGAGAACGACATTTACAGGTTAATGGTCAATTCCCTATCAGGCGTCCTCTTTATCCGGTCCTTACTAATGAAACAGATGATTTTTCCTTACTAGATCGTTGTCCGCCTCCGTACGTCGTACCTACGGCTCCGAACGAGGACTCGGATGAGGATAGTGATCGAACACAGCGTACCAGATTACATGCGGAACGAGCTGCGGAATTACGCTCATTTGCACGAAAGCTAAATATTAATACTGTTACTGTTTCTGACGTTACTGACCAAATGAAACAGTGGCCTGATAAGGAACGACTGTATTTTTTAGATCATTTCGGAGATGAAGTTGTTGAGCGGTTTAGAAAATATTCTACTGAGTTAGAGCCCAAGGAGATATCCAAGAGTCGTGAGAATTTTCGTAAAGGTCTTTTTGTTCTTTCAGATGCGGACGACTTCTTCAAGCGTTTGATTGAACTGCGCAATGAGGCGACACGACTACGGGAGTTGGGAAAGTCGAAGAATTCATCTACGTCCGGAGCGATGGGGATATCCAAAGAATGCGCTATCTTTGATACAGATAAGATCGCTGCGATTAATGTTAGACCTATGCGAGAAGCTGCGCCTTTATATGTCCCTCATAAAGGGGAAGGCACGGATGATGATAGAAGATCGAAAGATGCGAAAGGGTATTTTGTATATAATTGGGTTTATACGCCTTGGAATAGAGCAGATGTTATGGCGCTTAAAAATGCTTTACCTGATCCCCGTAAAAATCCTGCGGCCTTTTATGAAAATGTTGAAAGTGCAATTTCCTCATGTATTATGACGTTAGTTGATATTGATTTATTTTTCGGGTTGATATTGCCCCCTGATATGTGGAGAGCGATTCGCAGGTTCGGTGACCTCACAACTCTCGGGGCCACTTGGAAAGATCTTGTTCAGGCTGATTTAGATAGAGAACCGGCATGTAAGCCGTGTCAATTAATATTAGACCTTCCAGGGGCCATACTAACAAAACTAAAGACTCTTGCTCCCGCTAAAAAGATTGATTGGACTATATTAGCCTCTTGTAAGCAGAAGGCGGATGAATCAGTTTCTGATTTTTTCTCTCGCTTCGAGGAAGCGTTCCATGATTACAGTGGTCAATTATTGACAGAAGATACTGGCAGGCATTTATTCGTTGATAAGTATGTGGCTAATCTCCTACCGGAGATTGCGAAACGATTAAAAGCGAGTGAAAGTTCATGGACCACAGCAACCCCTGCTTCTTTATTGACTATGGCTCAATACTATGAGAGGCAGGAATTGGAGGCGAAAGAAAGTAGTGAAAAGAAGGCGAAGGATTTGAAGACGAAGTGTAGGAGAGTAGGGTCTGCTATCCTATGGTCACCCCAAATTTTTGCTTTTTGCTTCACTGGTTTTCGACTACTGAGGCTGTGGGCCTGCTGATCAGACCCCCAGCCTGCTGTTCTCTCACTAAATTAATGACACATGTGCTATAGGCACATACCAATTGGAAATGGACTCCTTGTCAGCCCCTGTAGAATGCACTATAGGTGCACAGGGCACAGGAGCCACTAAGGCCTACCAGGGGCTGCAGCATATCTTTTGCCACCCCTGGCTGGTTCTTAAATTGACACAACTGGCTGATCACTCAGCTGGGGTAAGGTGGTGTACACACCCCTTGCTTAGATATAGTATACCTATGTCTAAACCTATATCTGGACACATGTAAACCTGTGAGCCACTCCTATAGACAGGCCTCACCAATCCTGGAGGCTGGGTGCTTGGTTTTTATGTGAGATGGAGCTCTAGCATGAGCTGAGCCTGTCTGCAGCCGTCGGGAACAAATCCCTAAGCTGTTTCAGGATAATGCCATACCATATACTATTAAGTGCCTTATAATCCTCGCGGTTATTTAGCAACTCTGGTTTGGCTTTATCAAAACATGTCGTGTAAGGTGTCATACGCTTTGGAATACCATCCCCTCGCCAGTTCTGGCGACGGGGATGGCATTCCACCCCTCTAGAGGGGTAAGACATGTTACTTCACTTTAATGCGGTTGATTTCTCCAAAGGCCTTAAGATCCACAAAATGGATGCCTCTGCCACAGACAAATGTCTGGACCCCTGGAGCTGACCGAAACCCAGTCAAGGGGGTCCTGGACAAAGGGTTTCCTGTCACAGGAGGGTGTCACCGCCCTCCAGACAGGAGATAGTGTATTGTAGCAGGGAGGTTTGAAAGAAACCAGACACTGCCTGGGGCGCACAAGGCTGCCCCTTGCATAATCCGGCCAAACCGGTTCTGGGGCACTCCAGCCCTCGTGCCAGGGCGGCCTGGATCAAAGGAAGGGGGTGTATCCACCCACTTCCTGGGTCCCACCCATAGGAGGGGACCTAGCAGGTAATCACGCCCACCAGATTCGAATAAGAGTGGGAGCAGTGCCAATGCACATCAGATTTCCTGGAAGAAACATTTGAAACGATATTCTGGACCCTTCGCCCTCCATCTCAACGTGGAAGCCCGAAGAATCTCCCTTGTGGTCAAGGAGTGACCACCCTGCAGCAGCAGGCACCATCCAGCCCTCGACGTCTACTTAGTTGCAGTTCCCGCCGGAACTCGAGCGACTGAGATCGACGAGATCAAGCCTGCCCAGCTTCTAACAGCCCGATCCACAGTCCCTGCAAAGCTGAGACCCGTGGAGGCGACCGGAAGCGTGGGGCACGCCATCTTGAAGTGACCACGAGACGCTGACCGTGCAGCCCACGAGTGACCCTCGAAGCTGTACACCGGGGTTTGAGAAGCCCCCACCCTGAGCTACTCCTGAGCCGAAGTTCAGCCCTCCACACTCGACGAGTGCTGCGTGGGGCCCTTTGGCACGATTTGGCTCAACGCGTTGGCCCGGTCACTTGCCAGCTGGCTTGTGGTCCCTGTGCCGACGAACTACAAAAGAAGACTTGTGATTCTGGTTGCTCCAGATCCACACCAGCTCCCCTGAAAGGGAGCCCCGACTCTGACCTTCCTGGTCCGAGTAAGACGCCATCTTCCAATCCCGCGTGGATTGCTCTTACCAAGGCTTGTTTGCTCCAAACCGGAAGCCGACTGCACCGACGGTGAGAGCCTGCGTGGGACAAATCGTGACTTGCTCCTGGACATCGCAGATGCCCCAGAGCCCACGTGACAGCGAAGAGAAGCGCCTCGACGACCACCTGATTGCGCCCGACATTGCCTGGTTCCGTCCTGGTTCCACCCTGGTCACTGCTGAGTGACCCAGACTCTGTCCCCTCTGCTTTCAGGTACTCTACAACTTGAGTCCACCCTTGGACTCCACCGGACACTTCGTCTTCACCCTGCCTGCAGCCCTTTCAGCTTCAAGCACCAAGAGCCTGCGTGTCAAAACCCGACGCCACTTCGACCCTGTGCACCCACTTCCTGTGGGTGAGGTAACTTTGCTCCGCCGGTGTTCCCACACTGGTGCACACCTCTAGGGTCTGTGTGTTAAGTTTTGTTCCTCTAGGTTCAGCGGAAGTGTCCTTAAACTTTAACTATTTGACTTTTACGCACCATTGGTTAACATTGGTGCATGCGTGCGCTTTCCGCACATCTCCCGAATCCCGAGGGCCATTCCCGACTTCAGCATTGCTTGTCCTGACTGCTCCCAGCGATTCCCTAGGCCCTAGGCCTAACCACTGTTCGAGTGGCCTCTCTTATACCACTTGTTTAGTATATGGTTTGAGTGGCCCCCTGCCCTCATCCATAATTGTGCAACTTTGTATGTTTAAACAGTGCTCTTGATTTAACGCTTGTGCCCCTTTATTCATAAAGAATACTGGGGATTGTTTTTAGTAATAAACACATATATTTTTATAATATATACTTGTGTGGTGTCCTTTCATTTGGTATTACAGGATTGTATGTGGTAAAACAGCTCGCTTAACACGACCTCTTAAGTTAAGCCTTTAGGCTGCTTAGTCCATGCTACCACTAGGATAGCTTGTCTAATAAGGTTGACTTACAACCAGACACCATAAGGGGATTGTTTGGTCAGGTAGTAGGTGGTTCCAGAATTGGAAACATCCCCTACCAGGCCAACTTCTCACATTGGTGAGCAGCGGTGCGGATTTGAGCTTGCTGTTGTTTTACCATTGCAATCTTTATATCAAATTGAAAGATCACATCAAGTACCTCTAGGTACATATAAAATCAAAAGCTTAGCATATTAAGTTCTACTGAACTTAGTAGTTGTAGGTTGAAGGGAGTAGCACACCCCTGACTACAACTCACTAGCAAGGTCCAGTAGGAAAACACTTAGTGTAGGTAAGTGCACCACTTACACCTCACTAGTAACCATGTCCGACACAGGAAAGGCCTCAGGGTCTAGTCCTGTGACAGTTGACCCTACCCAGGCAACTTCTGGATATGACAAACTAACCCGCAGAGACTTGATTGTCTTGTGCAAAGCAAGAGGGTTAAAAAGGGGCAGAAGCCCCACCTGCCTGACCCTGATAGAACTCCTAGAACAGGATGACTTAGTGTGAGAAGTTGGCCTGGTAGGGGATGTTTCCAATTCTGGAACCACCTACTACCTGACCAAACAATCCCCTTATGGTGTCTGGTTGTAAGTCAACCTTATTAGACAAGCTATCCTAGTGGTAGCATGGACTAAGCAGCCTAAAGGCTTAACTTAAGAGGTCGTGTTAAGCGAGCTGTTTTACCACATACAATCCTGTAATACCAAATGAAAGGACACCACACAAGTATATATTATAAAAATATATGTGTTTATTACTAAAAACAATCCCCAGTATTCTTTATGAATAAAGGGGCACAAGCGTTAAATCAAAAGCACTGTTTAAACATACAAAGTTGCACAATTATGGATGAGGGCGGGGGGCCACTCAAACCATATACTAAACAAGTGGTATAAGAGAGGCCACTCGAACAGTGGTTAGGCCTAGGGCCTAGGGAATCGCTGGGAGCAGTCAGGACAAGCAATGCTGAAGTCGGGAATGGCCCTTGGGATTCGGGAGATGTGCGGAAAGCGCACGCATGCACCGATGTTAACCAATGGTGCGTAAAAGTCAAATAGTTAAAGTTTAAGGACACTTCCGCTGAACCTAGAGGAACAAAACTTAACACACAGACCCTAGAGGTGTGCACCAGTGTGGGAACACCGGCGGAGCAAAGTTACCTCACCCACAGGAAGTGGGTGCACAGGGTCGAAGTGGCGTCGGGTTTTGACACGCAGGCTCTTGGTGCTTGAAGCTGAAAGGGCTGCAGGCAGGGTGAAGACGAAGTGTCCGGTGGAGTCCAAGGGTGGACTCAAGTTGTAGAGTACCTGAAAGCAGAGGGGACAGAGTCTGGGTCACTCAGCAGTGACCAGGGTGGAACCAGGACGGAACCAGGCAATGTCGGGCGCAATCAGGTGGTCATCGAGGCGCTTCTCTTCGCTGTCACGTGGGCTCTGGGGCATCTGCGACGTCCAGGAGCAGGTCACGATCTGTCCCACGCAGGCTCTCACCGTCGGTGCAGTCGGCTTCCGGTTTGGAGCAAACAAGCCTTGGTAAGAGCAATCCACGCGGGATTGGAAGATGGCGTCTCACTCGGACCAGGAAGGTCAGAGTCGGGGCTCCCTTTCAGGGGAGCTGGTGTGGATCTGGAGCAACCAGAATCACGAGTCTTCTTTTGTAGTTCGTCGGCACAGGGACCACAAGCCAGCTGGCAAGTGACCGGGCCAACGCATTGAGCCAAATCGTGCCAAAGGGCCCCACGCAGCACTCGTCGAGTGTGGGGGGCTGAACTTCGGCTCAGGAGTAGCTCAGGGTGGGGGCTTCTCAAACCCCGGTGTACAGCTTCGAGGGTCACTCGTGGGCTGCACGGTCAGCGTCTCGTGGTCACTTCAAGATGGCGTGCCCCACGCTTCCGGTCGCCTCCACGGGTCTCAGCTTTGCAGGGACTGTGGATCGGGCTGTTAGAAGCTGGGCAGGCTTGATCTCGTCGATCTCAGTCGCTCGAGTTCCGGCGGGAACTGCAACTAAGTAGACGTCGAGGGCTGGATGGTGCCTGCTGCTGCAGGGTGGTCACTCCTTGACCACAAGGGAGATTCTTCGGGCTTCCACGTTGAGATGGAGGGCGAAGGGTCCAGAATATCGTTTCAAATGTTTCTTCCAGGAAATCTGATGTGCATTGGCACTGCTCCCACTCTTATTCGAATCTGGTGGGCGTGATTACCTGCTAGGTCCCCTCCTATGGGTGGGACCCAGGAAGTGGGTGGATACACCCCCTTCCTTTGATCCAGGCCGCCCTGGCACGAGGGCTGGAGTGCCCCAGAACCGGTTTGGCCGGATTATGCAAGGGGCAGCCTTGTGCGCCCCAGGCAGTGTCTGGTTTCTTTCAAACCTCCCTGCTACAATACACTATCTCCTGTCTGGAGGGCGGTGACACCCTCCTGTGACAGGAAACCCTTTGTCCAGGACCCCCTTGACTGGGTTTCGGTCAGCTCCAGGGGTCCAGACAGTTGTCTGTGGCAGAGGCATCCATTTTGTGGATCTTAAGGCCTTTGGAGAAATCAACCGCATTAAAGTGAAGTAACATGTCTTACCCCTCTAGAGGGGTGGAATGCCATCCCCGTCGCCAGAACTGGCGAGGGGATGGTATTCCAAAGCGTATGACACCTTACACGACATGTTTTGATAAAGCCAAACCAGAGTTGCTAAATAACCGCGAGGATTATAAGGCACTTAATAGTATATGGTATGGCATTATCCTGAAACAGCTTAGGGATTTGTTCCCGGCGGCTGCAGACAGGCTCAGCTCATGCTAGAGCTCCATCTCACATAAAAACCAAGCACCCAGCCTTCAGGATTGGTGAGGCCTGTCTATAGGAGTGGCTCACAGGTTTACATGTGTTCAGATATAGGTTTAGACATAGGTATACTATATCTAAGCAAGGGGTGTGTACACCACCTTACCCCAGCTGAGTGATCAGCCAGTTGTGTCAATTTAAGAACCAGCCAGGGGTGGCAAAAGGTATGCTGCAGCCCCTGGTAGGCCTTAGTGGCTCCTGTGCCCTGTGCACCTATAGTGCATTCTACAGGGGCTGACAAGGAGTCCATTTCCAATTGGTATGTGCCTATAGCACATGTGTCATTAATCTAGTGAGAGAACAGCAGGCTGGGGGTCTGATCAGCAGGCCCACAGCCTCAGTAGTCGAAAACCAGTGAAGCAAAAAGCAAAAATTTGGGGTGACCATAGGATAGCAGACCCTACTCTCCTACACAACCCCCCCCCAAACGCAGGGACATTAAACTAACCTTGACCAGATAAGTCTTCATGTTCTAAGTGGAAGTACCTGGAGAGACCATCTGCATTACCATGGTCAGTCCCTGGGTGGTGCTCCACTGTAAAGTCCATCCCCTGTAGGGAAATGGACCACCTGAGCAGTTTGGGATTTTCACCCTTCATCTGATTAAGCCATAAGAGGGGCTTATGGTCTGTTTGCACCAGGAAGTGAGTTCCAAACAAGTAGGACCTCAACTTCTTTAATGCCCAAACCACAGCAAAGGCCTCCCTCTCAATGGCTGACCAACGTTTTTCTCTTGGGGTTAGCCTCCTGCTAATGAAAGCAATTGGCTGGTCTTGACCATCTTGATTAAGTTGTGAGAGTACAGCTCCCACCCCCAACTCAGAAGCATCTGTCTGAACAATGAACTGTTTGGAGTAGTCAGGACTCTTTAGGATAGGTGCAGAGCACATGGCCTTCTTCAGGTCTTCAAATGCCTTCTGACAGCTAACTGTCCACTGAACCTTTTTTGGCATCTTCTTGGATGTCAAGTCATTTAATGGTGTCACTATAGACCCATAGTTTTTCACAAACTTTCTGTAATACCCAGTCAGGCCCAAGAAGGCTCTGACTTGTGTCTGGGTAACTGGAGGAGCCCAGTCCTGTATGGCCTGGATTTTGCTTTCCAGTGGCTGAACCTGGCCTCCACCTACTAGGTGGCCCAGGTATACAACCTTACTCTGCCCTATCTGGCACTTTGTGGCCTTGATAGTTAGGCCTGCCTTTTGCAGGGCCTCCAAAACTTTCTTCAGGTGGATCAGGTGATCCTCCCAGGTGGAGCTAAAGACAGCAATATCATCCAGATAAGCTGCACAAAAGTCATCCAACCCAGTAAGGACTTGGTTCACCAACCTTTGAAAAGTGGCAGGTGCATTCTTCAAACCAAAGGGCATTACCACAAACTGATAATGTCCACTAGGGGTAGAGAATGCTGTTTTGGCTTTTGACTCCTCAGCTAGTCTGATTTGCCAGTAGCCAGCTGTCAGATCAAATGTGCTCAGAAACTTGGCAGAAGCCAATCTGTCAATGAGCTCATCTGCTCTTGGAATGGGGTGAGCATCTGTCCTAGTGACAGCATTGAGACCCCTGTAATCCACGCAAAACCTCATTTCTCTCTTACCATCTTGGGTATGAGGTTTTGGCACCAGGACTACTGGGCTGGCCCATGGGCTCTCTGATGGCTCAATCACTCCAAGCTCCAACATCTTTTGCACCTCAGCCTTGATGCAATCCCTGACATGATCAGGTTGCCTGTAGATCTTATTCTTGACAGGCAGACTGTCACCAGTGTCCACAACATGGGTACACCAGTCAGTTTGGCTGGGTGTGAGTGAAAACATTTGCCTGTGAGCCTGCAAAACTTGTCTGCAGTCCCTCTGTTGCTGGTCAGTGAGGCTGCCTGCCAAGGCTACTCCATCAACTGAACCATCATCAGGGTTCTGGGAAAGCAGGTCTGGGAGAGGGTCACTCTCTTCCTCCTGTTCCCCATCTGTGGCCATGAGCAAGCTCATGTCCTCCCTGTCTACAAATGCTTTCAAGCGATTCACATGGATTACCCTGTGAGGGCTCCTGGGTGTTCCAAAGTCTACCAAGTAGGTGACTTCCCCTTTCTTCTCAATAATAGGATAGGGTCCACTCCATTTGTCTTGGAGTGCTGCTGGAGCCACTGGCTCCAGTACCCATACCTTCTGTCCTGGTTGGAACTCTACCAGTACAGCCTTTTGGTCATGCCAAGCTTTCTGCAATTCTTGGCTGGCCTCCAGGTTTTTGGATGCTCTTTCCATGTACTCAGCCATCCTGGAGCGGAGACCAAGTACATAGTCCACTATGTCTAGTTTGGGCTTTTTGAGAGGTAACTCCCATCCTTCCTTCACCAAACACAATGGACCTCTCACAGGGTGGCCAAACAAAAGTTCAAAAGGGCTGTAGCCAACCCCCTTCTGTGGGACCTCTCTGTAAGCAAAGAGCAGGCAGGGTAAAAGAATGTCCCATTTCCGCCTGAGCTTCTCTGGTAGTCCTTTTATCATGCCTTTAAGGGTCTTGTTAAATCTCTCCACAAGCCCATTGCATTGTGGATGATATGGGGTGGTAAACTTATAGTTTACTCCACATTCCTTCCACATTGCTTTTAGATAGCTGGACATAAAATTTGTCCCTCTATCTGATAGTACCTCCTTAGGAAAGCCCACTCTTGAGAAAACTGCAATGAGGGCTTTTGCCACCACAGGTGCTGTGGTGGTCCTTAGGGGAATAGCCTCTGGGTACCTGGTGGCATGATCCACTACCACCAGTATGAATCTGTTCCCAGATGCTGTTTGGGGGTCCATTGGACCCACAATATCAATTCCAACTCTCTCAAAGGGGACCCCCACCACAGGTAGTGGTATTAGGGGGGCCTTTGTTGTGCCACCTGACTTACCACTGGCTTGGCAAGTGACACAGGAGCGACAAAACTCCTTGACATCCTCTGACATGTGAGGCCAGTGAAAGTGTGGAACAAGCCTGTCCCACGTCTTGTTCTGGCCTAAGTGTCCTGCAAGGGGAATATCATGGGCCAAGGTAAGGAGGAATCCCCTAAACTGCAGAGGTATCACCAACCTCCTGGTCATGCCAGGCTTGGGGGCTCTAGCCTCTGAGTAAAGGAGTCCCTCATCCCAATACACAGTATGGGTACCTTGGGCATCCCCAGCAGCCTCAGCAGCAGCCTGCTGTCTGAGGGGTTCAAGGGAAGGGCAATCTAATTGAGCCTGCCTCAGGTCTGCCCTTGAGGGTCCCCCTGTCCCCAGAAACTCAACCTGGTCAGGTTCAAGCTCCTCAGAGACAGTCTCCTCTTGGACTGCAGAATCAGTTTCCTCTGAAACCTGATCCTCAACCTGGGGCAAGGTGGAAGGCGAGGCCTTTCCTCTCTTGCTCCTTCTCTTGGGTTGTGGCTGGTCTATTGTCTCAAGATCCACCACTGGTTCAGGAAGGCACTTCTTAGCCTGAGCCCTTGTCATGGCAAGGACATGCTCTGAAATCCCTAGCATTTCTGCATGAGTCCTGTACTCCACTTCTGACCATGCTGAGCTTTCAAGGTCATTGCCTAACAGACAGTCTACTGGTAGGTCTGCACTCACCACAACCTTCTTTAGGCCATCAACCCCTCCCCAGGAGAAGTTCACAACTGCCACACTATGGGAGGTAGTGGAGTTGCTTGCATTGGTTACTAGGTAGCTCTCTCCTAGTACAATCTGTCCAGGGTCCACAAAGCCAGGGGTCACCATGGTGACACTAGCACATGTGTCCCTGTAAGCTTGAGCCAGTTTCTCATTTATTAAGGGAGTCTGCCTGTATTTGCCCAGGTTAGTGGGGCTTACTGCAGTGGGCAACTCAATGTCCACATCATACAGGAGAACTGCCTGTGTAGGGACTCTGACTAGGCCAGATCCTACTTCAATACCCAGGGTCAACCCAGCTACACCCTTGGACTGTGTTCCACCACTGCTTACTGTACTTGGGGTTGCAGTTGCTTTAGGAGCTGTAGTGGTGGGAACTGGATTTGCCTTGGTGCACTCACTGCCCCAGTGTGAAACTGATTTGCAGGTATTACACCAAGGTGTCTTTGGACCTTTGTTCTTCTTCTTCTTGTTACCATTTTGGGAACCACCCTCCTTACTATTAGTTTGGGGGCCTGAAGACTTCTGGTCTTTTTCTTTATCTTTCTGATTCTGATTACCACCCTTCTGGTCTGTTTTCTTCTGGTCACCACCTTGGTTCTGGGGTTTCTGCTTAATCCTTGTTCTGACCCATTTGTCTGCCTTCTTTCCCAATTCTTGGGGAGAGGTCAGATCAGAGTCAATAAGGTATTGATGCAACAGCTGGTTTGTACAGTTATTAAGGATCTGTTCTCTCATCATAAGATTGTACAATCCTGTATAGTCTGAAACTTTACTTCCCTGTAACCAACCCTCCAAAGCCTTAGTGGCACACTCCACAAAATCAGTCCAGTCTTGAGTCTGTGCTTTCTGGGTGTCTCTGAACAACAACCTGTATTGCTCAGTGGTTAGGCCATACCCTTCAATGAGAGCACTCTTCAAAACAGAGTAGTTTTTGGCATCCTCAGGTCTAACTGTGAGGAGCCTGTCCCTCCCTTTCTCAGAAAAGGAGTACCACAAAATTGCAGCCCACTGATTCTCAGGAACCTGCTGTACCATGCAGGCTCTCTCAAGAGCAGTCATCCATTTGTGGATGTCATCCCCTTCTTTAAAGGGGGGCACAATTTTGGTCAGGTTTCTATTATCATAGGCCCTGTCTTTTTCTCTTGGAAAATTGCTGCCACCAGTGACATCTAAGCCACTTAATTTCTGCTCTCTTGCCAAGGCAAGTTTAGCTTGAGCTAAGGTAAGCTTAGCTTGACTCAGGGCTACCTCCTCTCTCTCTATCTGGAGTCTGACAGCCCTCATTCTAGCCCTATGCTCAGCTTTCTGAGAAGCACTCATGCCTCTCTCTGATTCTCTGGAGGCACTAGAAAGATGAGAGTCCCCTGAGGGAGATCTCACTCTTCTGTTGCCTGGGAGAATCACATGTTGGGTTCTGGGGAGGTGCTGGCCCTCTCCATTCCCCAGTAGGTCCAAGTTGGCCTGGCTAAGCCTACCAACTGGAACCTGGCTACCCTGATCCTGTACTTCTAAGTCCTCAACTTCTGAGTCCTCATCCAAGTCATCATCATCCTCCTCTTCAGGGGGATCAACTGCAGGGGGGTTCCCTTCAGTTCCTGTATCTAGGGAAGCTGCTTTTGCCCTCTCTAAGTCATCCTGTTCTAGGAGTCCTATCAGGGTTAGGCAGGTGGGGCTTCTGCCCCTTTTTAACCCTCTTGCTTTGCACAAGACAATCAAGTCTCTGCGGGTTAGTTTGTCATATCCAGAAGTTGCCTGGGTAGGGTCAACTGTCACAGGACTAGACCCTGAGGCCTTTCCTGTGTCGGACATGGTTACTAGTGAGGTGTAAGTGGTGCACTTACCTACACTAAGTGTTTTCCTACTGGACCTTGCTAGTGAGTTGTAGTCAGGGGTGTGCTACTCCCTTCAACCTACAACTACTAAGTTCAGTAGAACTTAATATGCTAAGCTTTTGATTTTATATGTACCTAGAGGTACTTGATGTGATCTTTCAATTTGATATAAAGATTGCAATGGTAAAACAACAGCAAGCTCAAATCCGCACCGCTGCTCACCAATGTGAGAAGTTGGCCTGGTAGGGGATGTTTCCAATTCTGGAACCACCTACTACCTGACCAAACAATCCCCTTATGGTGTCTGGTTGTAAGTCAACCTTATTAGACAAGCTATCCTAGTGGTAGCATGGACTAAGCAGCCTAAAGGCTTAACTTAAGAGGTCGTGTTAAGCGAGCTGTTTTACCACATACAATCCTGTAATACCAAATGAAAGGACACCACACAAGTATATATTATAAAAATATATGTGTTTATTACTAAAAACAATCCCCAGTATTCTTTATGAATAAAGGGGCACAAGCGTTAAATCAAAAGCACTGTTTAAACATACAAAGTTGCACAATTATGGATGAGGGCGGGGGGCCACTCAAACCATATACTAAACAAGTGGTATAAGAGAGGCCACTCGAACAGTGGTTAGGCCTAGGGCCTAGGGAATCGCTGGGAGCAGTCAGGACAAGCAATGCTGAAGTCGGGAATGGCCCTTGGGATTCGGGAGATGTGCGGAAAGCGCACGCATGCACCGATGTTAACCAATGGTGCGTAAAAGTCAAATAGTTAAAGTTTAAGGACACTTCCGCTGAACCTAGAGGAACAAAACTTAACACACAGACCCTAGAGGTGTGCACCAGTGTGGGAACACCGGCGGAGCAAAGTTACCTCACCCACAGGAAGTGGGTGCACAGGGTCGAAGTGGCGTCGGGTTTTGACACGCAGGCTCTTGGTGCTTGAAGCTGAAAGGGCTGCAGGCAGGGTGAAGACGAAGTGTCCGGTGGAGTCCAAGGGTGGACTCAAGTTGTAGAGTACCTGAAAGCAGAGGGGACAGAGTCTGGGTCACTCAGCAGTGACCAGGGTGGAACCAGGACGGAACCAGGCAATGTCGGGCGCAATCAGGTGGTCATCGAGGCGCTTCTCTTCGCTGTCACGTGGGCTCTGGGGCATCTGCGACGTCCAGGAGCAGGTCACGATCTGTCCCACGCAGGCTCTCACCGTCGGTGCAGTCGGCTTCCGGTTTGGAGCAAACAAGCCTTGGTAAGAGCAATCCACGCGGGATTGGAAGATGGCGTCTCACTCGGACCAGGAAGGTCAGAGTCGGGGCTCCCTTTCAGGGGAGCTGGTGTGGATCTGGAGCAACCAGAATCACGAGTCTTCTTTTGTAGTTCGTCGGCACAGGGACCACAAGCCAGCTGGCAAGTGACCGGGCCAACGCATTGAGCCAAATCGTGCCAAAGGGCCCCACGCAGCACTCGTCGAGTGTGGGGGGCTGAACTTCGGCTCAGGAGTAGCTCAGGGTGGGGGCTTCTCAAACCCCGGTGTACAGCTTCGAGGGTCACTCGTGGGCTGCACGGTCAGCGTCTCGTGGTCACTTCAAGATGGCGTGCCCCACGCTTCCGGTCGCCTCCACGGGTCTCAGCTTTGCAGGGACTGTGGATCGGGCTGTTAGAAGCTGGGCAGGCTTGATCTCGTCGATCTCAGTCGCTCGAGTTCCGGCGGGAACTGCAACTAAGTAGACGTCGAGGGCTGGATGGTGCCTGCTGCTGCAGGGTGGTCACTCCTTGACCACAAGGGAGATTCTTCGGGCTTCCACGTTGAGATGGAGGGCGAAGGGTCCAGAATATCGTTTCAAATGTTTCTTCCAGGAAATCTGATGTGCATTGGCACTGCTCCCACTCTTATTCGAATCTGGTGGGCGTGATTACCTGCTAGGTCCCCTCCTATGGGTGGGACCCAGGAAGTGGGTGGATACACCCCCTTCCTTTGATCCAGGCCGCCCTGGCACGAGGGCTGGAGTGCCCCAGAACCGGTTTGGCCGGATTATGCAAGGGGCAGCCTTGTGCGCCCCAGGCAGTGTCTGGTTTCTTTCAAACCTCCCTGCTACAATACACTATCTCCTGTCTGGAGGGCGGTGACACCCTCCTGTGACAGGAAACCCTTTGTCCAGGACCCCCTTGACTGGGTTTCGGTCAGCTCCAGGGGTCCAGACAGTTGTCTGTGGCAGAGGCATCCATTTTGTGGATCTTAAGGCCTTTGGAGAAATCAACCGCATTAAAGTGAAGTAACATGTCTTACCCCTCTAGAGGGGTGGAATGCCATCCCCGTCGCCAGAACTGGCGAGGGGATGGTATTCCAAAGCGTATGACACCTTACACGACATGTTTTGATAAAGCCAAACCAGAGTTGCTAAATAACCGCGAGGATTATAAGGCACTTAATAGTATATGGTATGGCATTATCCTGAAACAGCTTAGGGATTTGTTCCCGGCGGCTGCAGACAGGCTCAGCTCATGCTAGAGCTCCATCTCACATAAAAACCAAGCACCCAGCCTCCAGGATTGGTGAGGCCTGTCTATAGGAGTGGCTCACAGGTTTACATGTGTTCAGATATAGGTTTAGACATAGGTATACTATATCTAAGCAAGGGGTGTGTACACCACCTTACCCCAGCTGAGTGATCAGCCAGTTGTGTCAATTTAAGAACCAGCCAGGGGTGGCAAAAGGTATGCTGCAGCCCCTGGTAGGCCTTAGTGGCTCCTGTGCCCTGTGCACCTATAGTGCATTCTACAGGGGCTGACAAGGAGTCCATTTCCAATTGGTATGTGCCTATAGCACATGTGTCATTAATCTAGTGAGAGAACAGCAGGCTGGGGGTCTGATCAGCAGGCCCACAGCCTCAGTAGTCGAAAACCAGTGAAGCAAAAAGCAAAAATTTGGGGTGACCATAGGATAGCAGACCCTACTCTCCTACACTTAGAGAGGGCAAAAGCAGCTTCCCTAGATACAGGAACTGGAGGGAACCCCCCTGCAGTTGATCCCCCTGAAGAGGAGGATGATGATGACTTGGATGAGGACTCAGATGCTGGGGACTTAGAAGTACAGGATCAGGGTAGCCAGGTTCCAGTTGGTAGGCTTAGCCAGGCCAACTTGGACCTACTGGGGAATGGAGAGGGCCAGCACCTCCCCAGAACCCAACATGTGATTCTCCCAGGCAACAGAAGAGTGAGATCTCCCTCAGGGGACTCTCATCTTTCTAGTGCCTCCAGAGAATCAGAGAGAGGCATGAGTGCTTCTCAGAAAGCTGAGCATAGGGCTAGAATGAGGGCTGTCAGACTCCAGATAGAGAGAGAGGAGGTAGCCCTGAGTCAAGCTAAGCTTACCTTAGCTCAAGCTAAACTTGCCTTGGCAAGAGAGCAGAAATTAAGTGGCTTAGATGTCACTGGTGGCAGCAATTTTCCAAGAGAAAAAGACAGGGCCTATGATAATAGAAACCTGACCAAAATTGTGCCCCCCTTTAAAGAAGGGGATGACATCCACAAATGGATGACTGCTCTTGAGAGAGCCTGCATGGTACAGCAGGTTCCTGAGAATCAGTGGGCTGCAATTTTGTGGTACTCCTTTTCTGAGAAAGGGAGGGACAGGCTCCTCACAGTTAGACCTGAGGATGCCAAAAACTACTCTGTTTTGAAGAGTGCTCTCATTGAAGGGTATGGCCTAACCACTGAGCAATACAGGTTGTTGTTCAGAGACACCCAGAAAGCACAGACTCAAGACTGGACTGATTTTGTGGAGTGTGCCACTAAGGCTTTGGAGGGTTGGTTACAGGGAAGTAAAGTTTCAGACTATACAGGATTGTACAATCTTATGATGAGAGAACAGATCCTTAATAACTGTACAAACCAGCTGTTGCATCAATACCTTATTGACTCTGATCTGACCTCTCCCCAAGAATTGGGAAAGAAGGCAGACAAATGGGTCAGAACAAGGATTAAGCAGAAACCCCAGAACCAAGGTGGTGACCAGAAGAAAACAGACCAGAAGGGTGGTAATCAGAATCAGAAAGATAAAGAAAAAGACCAGAAGTCTTCAGGCCCCCAAACTAATAGTAAGGAGGGTGGTTCCCAAAATGGTAACAAGAAGAAGAAGAACAAAGGTCCAAAGACACCTTGGTGTAATACCTGCAAATCAGTTTCACACTGGGGCAGTGAGTGCACCAAGGCAAATCCAGTTCCCACCACTACAGCTCCTAAAGCAACTGCAACCCCAAGTACAGTAAGCAGTGGTGGAACACAGTCCAAGGGTGTAGCTGGGTTGACCCTGGGTATTGAAGTAGGATCTGGCCTAGTCAGAGTCCCTACACAGGCAGTTCTCCTGTATGATGTGGACATTGAGTTGCCCACTGCAGTAAGCCCCACTAACCTGGGCAAATACAGGCAGACTCCCTTAATAAATGAGAAACTGGCTCAAGCTTACAGGGACACATGTGCTAGTGTCACCATGGTGACCCCTGGCTTTGTGGACCCTGGACAGATTGTACTAGGAGAGAGCTACCTAGTAACCAATGCAAGCAACTCCACTACCTCCCATAGTGTGGCAGTTGTGAACTTCTCCTGGGGAGGGGTTGATGGCCTAAAGAAAGTTGTGGTGAGTGCAGACCTACCAGTAGACTGTCTGTTAGGCAATGACCTTGAAAGCTCAGCATGGTCAGAAGTGGAGTACAGGACTCATGCAGAAATGCTAGGGATTTCAGAGCATGTCCTTGCCATGACAAGGGCTCAGGCTAAGAAGTGCCTTCCTGAACCAGTGGTGGATCTTGAGACAATAGACCAGCCACAACCCAAGAGAAGGAGCAAGAGAGGAAAGGCCTCGCCTTCCACCTTGCCCCAGGTTGAGGATCAGGTTTCAGAGGAAACTGATTCTGCAGTCCAAGAGGAGACTGTCTCTGAGGAGCTTGAACCTGACCAGGTTGAGTTTCTGGGGACAGGGGGACCCTCAAGGGCAGACCTGAGGCAGGCTCAATTAGATTGCCCTTCCCTTGAACCCCTCAGACAGCAGGCTGCTGCTGAGGCTGCTGGGGATGCCCAAGGTACCCATACTGTGTATTGGGATGAGGGACTCCTTTACTCAGAGGCTAGAGCCCCCAAGCCTGGCATGACCAGGAGGTTGGTGATACCTCTGCAGTTTAGGGGATTCCTCCTTACCTTGGCCCATGATATTCCCCTTGCAGGACACTTAGGCCAGAACAAGACGTGGGACAGGCTTGTTCCACACTTTCACTGGCCTCACATGTCAGAGGATGTCAAGGAGTTTTGTCGCTCCTGTGTCACTTGCCAAGCCAGTGGTAAGTCAGGTGGCACAACAAAGGCCCCCCTAATACCACTACCTGTGGTGGGGGTCCCCTTTGAGAGAGTTGGAATTGATATTGTGGGTCCAATGGACCCCCAAACAGCATCTGGGAACAGATTCATACTGGTGGTAGTGGATCATGCCACCAGGTACCCAGAGGCTATTCCCCTAAGGACCACCACAGCACCTGTGGTGGCAAAAGCCCTCATTGCAGTTTTCTCAAGAGTGGGCTTTCCTAAGGAGGTACTATCAGATAGAGGGACAAATTTTATGTCCAGCTATCTAAAAGCAATGTGGAAGGAATGTGGAGTAAACTATAAGTTTACCACCCCATATCATCCACAATGCAATGGGCTTGTGGAGAGATTTAACAAGACCCTTAAAGGCATGATAAAAGGACTACCAGAGAAGCTCAGGCGGAAATGGGACATTCTTTTACCCTGCCTGCTCTTTGCTTACAGAGAGGTCCCACAGAAGGGGGTTGGCTACAGCCCTTTTGAACTTTTGTTTGGCCACCCTGTGAGAGGTCCCTTGTGTTTGGTGAAGGAAGGATGGGAGTTACCTCTCAAAAAGCCCAAACTAGACATAGTGGACTATGTACTTGGTCTCCGCTCCAGGATGGCTGAGTACATGGAAAGAGCATCCAAAAACCTGGAGGCCAGCCAAGAATTGCAGAAAGCTTGGCATGACCAAAAGGCTGTACTGGTAGAGTTCCAACCAGGACAGAAGGTATGGGTACTGGAGCCAGTGGCTCCAGCAGCACTCCAAGACAAATGGAGTGGACCCTATCCTATTATTGAGAAGAAAGGGGAAGTCACCTACTTGGTAGACTTTGGAACACCCAGGAGCCCCCACAGGGTAATCCATGTGAATCGCTTGAAAGCATTTGTAGACAGGGAGGACATGAGCTTGCTCATGGCCACAGATGGGGAACAGGAGGAAGAGAGTGACCCTCTCCCAGACCTGCTTTCCCAGAACCCTGATGATGGTTCAGTTGATGGAGTAGCCTTGGCAGGCAGCCTCACTGACCAGCAACAGAGGGACTGCAGACAAGTTTTGCAGGCTCACAGGCAAATGTTTTCACTCACACCCAGCCAAACTGACTGGTGTACCCATGTTGTGGACACTGGTGACAGTCTGCCTGTCAAGAATAAGATCTACAGGCAACCTGATCATGTCAGGGATTGCATCAAGGCTGAGGTGCAAAAGATGTTGGAGCTTGGAGTGATTGAGCCATCAGAGAGCCCATGGGCCAGCCCAGTAGTCCTGGTGCCAAAACCTCATACCCAAGATGGTAAGAGAGAAATGAGGTTTTGCGTGGATTACAGGGGTCTCAATGCTGTCACTAGGACAGATGCTCACCCCATTCCAAGAGCAGATGAGCTCATTGACAGATTGGCTTCTGCCAAGTTTCTGAGCACATTTGATCTGACAGCTGGCTACTGGCAAATCAGACTAGCTGAGGAGTCAAAAGCCAAAACAGCATTCTCTACCCCTAGTGGACATTATCAGTTTGTGGTAATGCCCTTTGGTTTGAAGAATGCACCTGCCACTTTTCAAAGGTTGGTGAACCAAGTCCTTACTGGGTTGGATGACTTTTGTGCAGCTTATCTGGATGATATTGCTGTCTTTAGCTCCACCTGGGAGGATCACCTGATCCACCTGAAGAAAGTTTTGGAGGCCCTGCAAAAAGCAGGCCTAACTATCAAGGCCACAAAGTGCCAGATAGGGCAGAGTAAGGTTGTATACCTGGGCCACCTAGTAGGTGGAGGCCAGGTTCAGCCACTGGAAAGCAAAATCCAGGCCATACAGGACTGGGCTCCTCCAGTTACCCAGACACAAGTCAGAGCCTTCTTGGGCCTGACTGGGTATTACAGAAAGTTTGTGAAAAACTATGGGTCTATAGTGACACCATTAAATGACTTGACATCCAAGAAGATGCCAAAAAAGGTTCAGTGGACAGTTAGCTGTCAGAAGGCATTTGAAGACCTGAAGAAGGCCATGTGCTCTGCACCTATCCTAAAGAGTCCTGACTACTCCAAACAGTTCATTGTTCAGACAGATGCTTCTGAGTTGGGGGTGGGAGCTGTACTCTCACAACTTAATCAAGATGGTCAAGACCAGCCAATTGCTTTCATTAGCAGGAGGCTAACCCCAAGAGAAAAACGTTGGTCAGCCATTGAGAGGGAGGCCTTTGCTGTGGTTTGGGCATTAAAGAAGTTGAGGTCCTACTTGTTTGGAACTCACTTCCTGGTGCAAACAGACCATAAGCCCCTCTTATGGCTTAATCAGATGAAGGGTGAAAATCCCAAACTGCTCAGGTGGTCCATTTCCCTACAGGGGATGGACTTTACAGTGGAGCACCGCCCAGGGACTGACCATGGTAATGCAGATGGTCTCTCCAGGTACTTCCACTTAGAACATGAAGACTTATCTGGTCAAGGTTAGTTTAATGTCCCTGCGTTTGGGGGGGGGTTGTGTAGGAGAGTAGGGTCTGCTATCCTATGGTCACCCCAAATTTTTGCTTTTTGCTTCACTGGTTTTCGACTACTGAGGCTGTGGGCCTGCTGATCAGACCCCCAGCCTGCTGTTCTCTCACTAAATTAATGACACATGTGCTATAGGCACATACCAATTGGAAATGGACTCCTTGTCAGCCCCTGTAGAATGCACTATAGGTGCACAGGGCACAGGAGCCACTAAGGCCTACCAGGGGCTGCAGCATATCTTTTGCCACCCCTGGCTGGTTCTTAAATTGACACAACTGGCTGATCACTCAGCTGGGGTAAGGTGGTGTACACACCCCTTGCTTAGATATAGTATACCTATGTCTAAACCTATATCTGGACACATGTAAACCTGTGAGCCACTCCTATAGACAGGCCTCACCAATCCTGGAGGCTGGGTGCTTGGTTTTTATGTGAGATGGAGCTCTAGCATGAGCTGAGCCTGTCTGCAGCCGTCGGGAACAAATCCCTAAGCTGTTTCAGGATAATGCCATACCATATACTATTAAGTGCCTTATAATCCTCGCGGTTATTTAGCAACTCTGGTTTGGCTTTATCAAAACATGTCGTGTAAGGTGTCATACGCTTTGGAATACCATCCCCTCGCCAGTTCTGGCGACGGGGATGGCATTCCACCCCTCTAGAGGGGTAAGACATGTTACTTCACTTTAATGCGGTTGATTTCTCCAAAGGCCTTAAGATCCACAAAATGGATGCCTCTGCCACAGACAAATGTCTGGACCCCTGGAGCTGACCGAAACCCAGTCAAGGGGGTCCTGGACAAAGGGTTTCCTGTCACAGGAGGGTGTCACCGCCCTCCAGACAGGAGATAGTGTATTGTAGCAGGGAGGTTTGAAAGAAACCAGACACTGCCTGGGGCGCACAAGGCTGCCCCTTGCATAATCCGGCCAAACCGGTTCTGGGGCACTCCAGCCCTCGTGCCAGGGCGGCCTGGATCAAAGGAAGGGGGTGTATCCACCCACTTCCTGGGTCCCACCCATAGGAGGGGACCTAGCAGGTAATCACGCCCACCAGATTCGAATAAGAGTGGGAGCAGTGCCAATGCACATCAGATTTCCTGGAAGAAACATTTGAAACGATATTCTGGACCCTTCGCCCTCCATCTCAACGTGGAAGCCCGAAGAATCTCCCTTGTGGTCAAGGAGTGACCACCCTGCAGCAGCAGGCACCATCCAGCCCTCGACGTCTACTTAGTTGCAGTTCCCGCCGGAACTCGAGCGACTGAGATCGACGAGATCAAGCCTGCCCAGCTTCTAACAGCCCGATCCACAGTCCCTGCAAAGCTGAGACCCGTGGAGGCGACCGGAAGCGTGGGGCACGCCATCTTGAAGTGACCACGAGACGCTGACCGTGCAGCCCACGAGTGACCCTCGAAGCTGTACACCGGGGTTTGAGAAGCCCCCACCCTGAGCTACTCCTGAGCCGAAGTTCAGCCCTCCACACTCGACGAGTGCTGCGTGGGGCCCTTTGGCACGATTTGGCTCAACGCGTTGGCCCGGTCACTTGCCAGCTGGCTTGTGGTCCCTGTGCCGACGAACTACAAAAGAAGACTCGTGATTCTGGTTGCTCCAGATCCACACCAGCTCCCCTGAAAGGGAGCCCCGACTCTGACCTTCCTGGTCCGAGTAAGACGCCATCTTCCAATCCCGCGTGGATTGCTCTTACCAAGGCTTGTTTGCTCCAAACCGGAAGCCGACTGCACCGACGGTGAGAGCCTGCGTGGGACAGATCGTGACTTGCTCCTGGACGTCGCAGATGCCCCAGAGCCCACGTGACAGCGAAGAGAAGCGCCTCGACGACCACCTGATTGCGCCCGACATTGCCTGGTTCCGTCCTGGTTCCACCCTGGTCACTGCTGAGTGACCCAGACTCTGTCCCCTCTGCTTTCAGGTACTCTACAACTTGAGTCCACCCTTGGACTCCACCGGACACTTCGTCTTCACCCTGCCTGCAGCCCTTTCAGCTTCAAGCACCAAGAGCCTGCGTGTCAAAACCCGACGCCACTTCGACCCTGTGCACCCACTTCCTGTGGGTGAGGTAACTTTGCTCCGCCGGTGTTCCCACACTGGTGCACACCTCTAGGGTCTGTGTGTTAAGTTTTGTTCCTCTAGGTTCAGCGGAAGTGTCCTTAAACTTTAACTATTTGACTTTTACGCACCATTGGTTAACATTGGTGCATGCGTGCGCTTTCCGCACATCTCCCGAATCCCGAGGGCCATTCCCGACTTCAGCATTGCTTGTCCTGACTGCTCCCAGCGATTCCCTAGGCCCTAGGCCTAACCACTGTTCGAGTGGCCTCTCTTATACCACTTGTTTAGTATATGGTTTGAGTGGCCCCCTGCCCTCATCCATAATTGTGCAACTTTGTATGTTTAAACAGTGCTCTTGATTTAACGCTTGTGCCCCTTTATTCATAAAGAATACTGGGGATTGTTTTTAGTAATAAACACATATATTTTTATAATATATACTTGTGTGGTGTCCTTTCATTTGGTATTACAGGATTGTATGTGGTAAAACAGCTCGCTTAACACGACCTCTTAAGTTAAGCCTTTAGGCTGCTTAGTCCATGCTACCACTAGGATAGCTTGTCTAATAAGGTTGACTTACAACCAGACACCATAAGGGGATTGTTTGGTCAGGTAGTAGGTGGTTCCAGAATTGGAAACATCCCCTACCAGGCCAACTTCTCACACGAAGGTAATGTTAGCTCAGGTTCAGGCTACGAGGGGAAACAATAGAGGAGGGCGAGGGTCATATAATAATGCTCCTCCCCCTCGTTCTGACATTTCTGTGAATCAATGTGCATACTGCAAACAGTTTGGGCATTGGATTGCAGATTGTCCGGTGTTTCGAGAGCAGCGTAATTTGAGGGGACGAGGAAGTGGTAGGTCTAGGACTTATTATGGAGGGTCAAGAGGAGGTTTTAGTACGAATGGTCGAGGAGGTTATGGCACGAATGATCGTGGAGGATATGGAGCAAGGGGTCGTGGTCAATTAGATTATAATACATTTGATAATCGCAATCAATATCAGATAAATGAGGGTGGTCTTACTGAGCAACCGGATGAATATTATGCATAGGATTGCGTAGGACAGGGTGTGGAATCGGTTGAGGTACCAGTTGATCAAAGGGGTCCATACATAGAAGCACATGTTCTGGGTTCTACTGATCAATTTCTGGTCGATACAGGAGCTACTCGTAGCGCTTTGTCCAAACACTTGGTTCCAAGGGCTCCCCTGTCTGGCGAGGTAATTACAGCAATAGGGTTCGATGGAACGCCTACTTCTAGCCCACTGTCTCAACCAGTTGCATTTTATGTTGATAAATTTGCTGCCCCTTGTCCCTTTTCGTTGTCCCCAAATACACCAGATAATATTATGGGACTTGATATGTTAAAACACTTCCGAGCTACTATTCGCTGTGCCCCAGAGGGAGTGCGAGTTGTGTTGAATGAGAATTACCCAGAACTGGAGCGAGTGTGTTTTCTCCATGAAACGGAAGTCCTGGCCTCCTTACCGGAAACATTGTGGGCCACTTCGGATACGGATGTAGGACAGATGTTAATTCCTCCAGTGCGCATTACTGTAAAGGAGGGAGTATCTCTGCCACGTGTCCCACAATATAAGATTTCTAGAGAAGGTGAACTTGCTTTGATACACATTGTAAATGATTTGATTTCGGCAGGAGTAGTTGAGGAAGTCTCCTACAATGTTTGCAATAGCCCAATTTTACCGATCCTTAAAAGAGATACAGATGCTAAGGTTTACCGGTTTATTATTGATTTGAGGGAAATAAACAAGATAGTAGTGCCTCAGTACCCGGTGGTGTCTGACATCACCGCGTTGCTTACGTTGGTTCCATCAACGGCAACTACTTTTACAGTCATCGATTTGAAGAATGCCTTCTTTTCGATCCCTGTACATCCTGACAGTCGATATCTCTTCGGCTTTACATTAAATAATAAATCGTACAGATTCTGTCGAGTTCCTCAAGGCTATACTGAAAGTCCTAGCATTTATAGTCAGGCATTAAAAAGACAGCTTGATTCCTTTGACTTACAAGAGGGAGTGGTTCTCATTCAATATGTAGACGATATCTTACTTGCTGCAGACACGTTAGAACAATGTGAGAAGAGTACCTTTTCTTTGCTTTCCTTTCTGGCCAAACATAATCATAAAGTTTCGAGGAAAAAGCTGCAATATTGTAGACCAAAGGTGACCTACCTCGGTCATCTTTTGTCTAAGGAGGGCCGTGCATTGACACCAGATCGAATTCAAGCAATTCTAGATACCCCAGTCCCTCGCACTCAGAAAGATGTTCGCGCCTTTATAGGTTTGACGTCTTTTTGTAGGCAATGGATATTGGGTTTCTCACACATCGTTAAACCATTGTTAGCATTATTGTCTAAAGATACACCGATTCCCATTGAATGGACGGATGAATGTCAGAATGCTTTTGAACAATTGAGACAAGCTCTTTGTTCTGCACCAGTGTTAGGTACACCTGATTACACGAAGATTTTCACATTGTATGTACACGAGAAGGATGGGTGCGCATTATCAATGTTAGTGCAGACACACTGAGACAAGCAGAGGCCTTGTGCATACTTCTCGGCGGTACTCGACCCTGTGGCTCGAGGATTGCCTGGATGTTTTCGAGCAGTTGCAGCAACAGCAGTTGCGATACGACAAAGTGAAGGAATAGTTTTGTCACACAAATTGTTGGTGCTAGTTCCCCATGCGGTAGATGCATTACTGAACCAAACAAAAACGCAGCATCTAACCAGTGCCCGTCTGACAGGATATGAGCTAACGTTGTTGGCGCCGCACATCACACTAAAACGATGTGCGACACTAAATCCTGCTACTTTATTGCCGGATCCTGTTGCTGAGACCCAGAAGGAAGAACAACATGATTGTGTTTTTCTGACTGAGGAACAGACAAAGGGTCGTATCGATTTACAGGATACACCCTTTCCAGATGTAGATGGGGAACTGTGGGTTGATGGATCGTGCGTGAGGTTACCAGATGGTACGACTTCCGCAGCTTATGCAGTCACGACACTTAAGACTGTGGTAGAAGCAGCACGGATACCCCAAAAATCGGCTCAAGCAGCTGAATTGATAGCCTTAACGAAAGCATGTGAGTTAAGTGCTGGACTATGTGTGAACATTTACACGGATAGCCGTTACGCTTTTGGAGTAGTGCATGATTTTGGCCTACTTTGGAAGGAACGAGGATTCCTGACTTCACATGGAGTACATATCATGCATGGAGAATTGGTACGCGATCTCCTGAATGCACTGTTATGCCCAAAGAAAGTTGCAATAGTCAAGTGCAGTGCACATAAAAAGGTGACGGACAAAATAGGGCAAGGCAATGCTTTTGCAGACCACATTGCGAGAGAGACCGCTATGCTGCAAAATAATTTCCCCATGTATGTGGTGAAGTCACAAGCTGAGCGGTGGCATGATGCTAGAGAAGAAATATTAGATATACAGAAGTCAGCATCAGAGGCAGAACTTGTTAAATGGGCCACCGAAGGAGTATTGGATGATGAGGGTTGCTGGCGTAGTAAAGATATGGAGAGATGGAAACTACCTATGGCCTATTTACAAGCAATGGTGCAAATGACACACGGGCTGGCACACATTGGAGCTCTCGCAATTACTAAATTGCTTACGCGAGTTTGGGAAAATGCTGATATTGCTAGCACGGCTAAGAGAGTAGTGCAGACCTGTCTGATATGTTTGCAGCACAATCCTGGACAAGGGACTCATACTCCTAAAGGAGGGTTTGTTCCACCTACTGCACCATTCGAAGTACTACAAATGGATTACATCCAGCTGGAACGCTGTAATAATCTTAAGTATGTCCTAGTAGTGGTGTGTGCCTTTAGCAAATGGATTGAGGCTTACCCTACGAAAGACAATACAGCATTGACAACAGCTAAGGTGTTACTCAAGGAGTACTTCCCACGCTACGGAGTTTGTAAACTTATGTGGAGTGATAATGGCCCTCATTTCATTGGGAAAGTTGTGGAGTACGTCCTGAAAGGATTGGGAATCAAGCAACGATTCCATGCTGTCTTTCATCCGCAATCAGCAGGTTTAGTAGAGAGATACAATGCAACTCTGAAGCTGAAGCTAGCAAAGATAGTGGCATCGACATCTCTGAAATGGCCGGACGCTTTGCCTCTGGCATTGCTGTCCATTCGATCAGTGCCCCATTCTCGATCTGGCCTCACACCCTATGAAGTGGTGTTTGGAAGGCCTATGAACATTTGGGGAGTTCCAAAACCTCGTTTGATACATGATATGCCTTGTATAATGATGAACGATTATCTGGCACGATTGACAAATGATTTGCTTTCTATTCATCAACAGGTTCGAGAGGCGCTCCCTGATAACTCTGCTGGTGAGGCTCATGATCTCCGCCCTGGGGACCACGTGATGGTCAAAGTCTTTGAGCGATCCAGCAGTTTGGAACCGAGATGGCATGGCCCTGAGCAAGTGCTGCTGGCTACGCGAACTGCTGTGAGAGTCACTAACAAGAAGCGGTGGATACATTCAACGCACTGCAGACGTGTCTCTCCGGATCTGGTGAGCCCTGTGGTGCTATCCGACTACAGACAGATTTTGGATACAGAAAAGAGCCCAGCTGTCACGCCTGATGAATTGGAAGGAGCCTTCCCGGACCACGTTGTTTCTGATAAAGTGAAATATAATCTACGCCCCAGGAAATAAGATTCCTTTTGTGTTCTTTTTGAAACTGGTTGGTAACCGCTCTGAGGTTTGTGAAACGGAAGCCGGGAATATCAAGGGGGGGGGATCAGTTCTGTCCAGTGTAGCGACACCCGTCTTGAATCCCGGAGAACAAATCAACGGCAGCCTCGGTCCAGAACCATCGTTTTTATTTTTCCGCTTAGTGTTGCTTTTTAAGAGTATTGTTTTGTGAACTATGGCATCTCCTCTGACACGAAAAGGGAGAATTCTTGGTGCTGTTTTGTTTGTCTTGACTGTAGTGGTGATCGCAGTATTAGCTTGGACTATAGAACTGTTGTTTCCTGTACGAGAACATTTGCTGCCCACCACTCCAAGTCCATCTGAACATTTTCATTTCACTCTGCCTTTTCATGAAGAAAGACATAGGCAGACTTATTTGAATAACAGTTTTATTAAGATTTTGCATCATACTCATAACATGACCAATACTTCCAATTGTTGGGTATGTGGAATGTTGCCCGGACATCAGAAGAAGGGAGGAACACCACTCATTCCTCTCCCGTTTTCTCATAATGGTTCTTGTCATGCTTGGTACACTCTCCTTTTTACTCTGCGATGGCCAACGAAAGGTGGACTACTTTTTCGGTTGAATAAAATATGCTATAATGATAAAGATGGCTATCCACACGCTGAAGGAACTAAATTCGAATGGGAAGAATATCGTCCGGACAATGTTTCTACACCTCGTGTATATACGAATCAAAGACTTATAAATGTGACGAGCATACATATAATAACCGTTATCGATACAAAAGCAGATTTGTGTATTAGAAATAAAGGTACAATCCCTGTAGGCCGTAGTGAATGTAATATTACACTTACCTTTGATACACCGACTGGAATTGCATTTATAGCTTCACGTAACACATATTTCATTTGCGGAAATAAGGGATACCATCGTCTACCATTGGGATGGTTGGGAACGTGTTATATAGCTTTTGTATTACCACCTGTATTTATTGCTCCTCCCATGTACCACAATGACTATGTTCTGTACCATGATTTCATATTGAATAGAGTGAAACGAACAATAGATCTTGATGAAATAGACCAGACTGATACTACTTTGCAACAATATGTAGATTTCAATTTGGGGTTATTTTCATTTGTAGGAGCTGCATTGAATAGCAGGAAGATAAGGCGGCTTACGCGTGTGGTGGAGGCAGTCGCTAATGAGACTGCCTCCGCTTTAGGGAATATTACTGAGGAATTGCAAATTACCAGAATTGTGGCGCTCCAGAATCGAATGGTTCTAGATGTGATACTAGCTGACAGGGGTGGAGCATGCCGCGTCATCGGAAGTAGTTGTTGCGTGTACGTGCCAGATAACTCGCCTTCTGTATATAATTCGATTACAAGATTACATAAAATAGCTGCTGAGATCCACCCAGAAAATGGAACATGGACTTTTTCTGGTTGGTTCTGGACCCTGCTTAGTACTTGGGGTTGGAAATTATTAACAATTCTCTGTGTTTTTATTGGAGTACTTTTTTTCCTTTGTTTATGTATTCAATGTGGCCCTACATTATGTTCTGTATGTATCACAGCCTGTATTCCGTCCAAACGAGCTATTATCAAGCAAGAGAAACTGGTCAATGATGAAGTATTGAAAATAATGGCTATTGATATTGAGGACGAACATTCTGACTATGTTCGCTATGAGGTAGCTTTTGCTAAACGCTAAAAGGGCCGTCTGTCGTGTTTTGGCAGCTCCTGAGTTAGCGTTTAGCACAGCTACACGGTCTTTTCTGTTAACTTGACCAAAATGAACGGGGGCCATTTTGAATCCTTCTACCTTCCGTTTCCTATGAACACGCTGCCTCGTGGTCAGTGTGCCCTTTCGTCCTTTCTCGATACCCATGGTCACTATTCTGCTCGGCAACAGGCTATTTTTAGTACTGGTCAAGCGCACATGCGCACTATGCATCAACTGGTCATTCTTTAGGAATGCTTACATTAACTGACCAGTGCTGTTGAACTCCTCCCACGTGCTGGCTGTGTTCCAAAAATGACCTTATATGTACCTAAAATGTATAACTTGTAACCGCCTATCTTTTTATTGCTATTAAATTGTATAAAAGAGGTCGCACATCGATGTTCGGTGTGCTACTTCTTACATTGCCGAAGGGTGCTGTAGGAAGGTATCACCACCCCATGGGGTCTTAATAAACTTGTCTTTTACCTTTTCCAGTGTCCGTGCCAACTTCTGTACTAAGGTGTTCGAGAGTTTAGCAGAGTATGTAGGCCTGATTTTGAACCCAACACCACAATGGTACTCCTTTTCAGAGAAAGGGAGAGATAAGCTCCTCACTGTTAGACATGAGGATGCAAACAATTACAAAGTCCTGAAGAGTGTTCTGATAGATGGGTTTGGCTTAACCACTGAACAGTACAGGTTGAAGTTCAGAGATACCCAGAAGACACAGACTCAGGACTGGACTGATTTTGTAGATTGTGCTACTAAGGCTCTGGAGGGTTGGCTACATGGCAGCAAAGTACATGACTTTACAGGATTGTATAATTTGATTATGAGGGAGCAGATCCTAAGTAATTGTCAGAACCAGCTCTTACACCAGCACCTGGTGGACTCTGATCTGACCTCTCCCCAAGAATTGGGAAAGAAGGCAGACAAGTGGGTCAGAACCAGGATTAGGCCTAAGAATCAGGACAGTAACCAGAAGAAGGAGTCTACCAAGCCTCAAGATAAGGGTGGGGATAAAAATAAAGAAAAGACTTCCCCAGGGCCCCAAAACTCCAAGAAGGGGGGTGGGTCCCAAGACACTTCTTCAACTGAGAAAAAGCCTTATTGTTATCCCTGTAAACAGGTTGGGCATTACAAAACAGACAACTGTTGTCCCAAGAATAACAATAAAGAAAATATACCTCCAAAGCCAGCTTCAACACCTCCTGTTACTGTCAGCAGTAATCCCCCAGGAAGTGGAAGCACACCCAGGAATCTGGGTGGGTTTACTATTGGAGCTCAGGTGGACCCTGGCCTATCCAGGTCCCCATCACCCAATGATCTTGTTTATGAGACTGGCATGGGGTTTGCCAACTTCTCTGCTTGCCCAAATACTCTGAGCAAGTATAGACAAGAACCCATCATCAATGGTTTGAAAGTTGGAGCTTTTAGAGACACAGGGGCTAGCATCACCATGGTGGCTGATGGCATAGTCCCCTCTAAGCAACTTTTACCTGGTGCCACATACCAGGTTTTAAACATTGATGGAATCCAAACAAATCATCCCATGGCAGTAGTAAGTCTCAGCTGGGGAGGTGTCATTGGCCCAAAGAGAGTGGCAGTGTCACCAAACTTGCCTGTAGACTGCCTACTTGGTAATGATTTGGAGATCTCAGCCTGGGCTGAGGTTGAACAGGAAACCCATTCTAGAATGGTGAATTCCAATGGAAAGGTTAGTGGGGCTGTAATGGCTACAGCCCCAATTCAAGATGTCCTTCCTGAAAAGGTTGGTAGGGCTGAGAAACTCTCTGCCCCATCTTTAGCAAAAGCTCTTCCTGAACAGAATAGCAAAGCTGTTATGATAACAGCAGAAACCCAGACTGAGTCTCCTCCTGAAAAGGTTGGTGGGGCTGTGATGGCCACAGCCCAAACTCAAACTGACATGTGTGTTGTGAAACCTGAAATGATGGATAACTCCACACAAACTGAGAGCATGGAGGAGGAAGAGAAATCTCCCCCTCACCAGACTTTAGGACAGGATCAGCCTCCTCAGGGAACTGATCTCACCCCTGATGAAGGAACTGCCCCAGAGGTTGTTAGGCCTGGCCTGACAGAGCCTCTGATGGCGGTGGACCCTTCTCAGGTGGGACCCAGTCTGGAGCAGGTAACCTGCCCCTCTCTCCCTTGCCTTAGCCAGCCCAGGGCTGCAGAGGACAAGAAGGACAGTGAGACCCAGAGGGCCCCCTGTCAAATAAAGCTCCCCCATCAACAGATTAGGGGCACCAAAACTAGTAGCCCTAGTGAGGTGAAAACTTTAAAAACTCCTGAGGGAGCCCCCTTAAAAACAGTTAGGGACCTCCCACAGATGGATTCTGTTGGGCACAGCCAAACCTGGGACCCAAAGGGCCCAAACCTGAACTGTCCCTCCAGCAAGCCAAACAGAGGGACCCAGCCTCCAGCTTTAGGTAGCCAGAGGTTGACCCTGAGAGCACAGTGCAACTCAGTTAAAGAAAGAAAGGCACACATGGTGGAAGATAATTGGAGGAAGCCAAGCCCTAACTTAGTAGAGCCTCACTTCAAAACTCCATATCCAAACCAGCCTTTAACTTTGCATAAACACACCCAAGGTAGGGATTTCCTATGGTGGAGACCCTCTAATACCCAAAGGGTGAGGGACTGCTTAGTGGACCATGAGACAGGGGGTACCCATGCTAGTGCAGGTACCTCCTTATATGGCCACTCAGGCAATATAGGCTTACCTGGCCAAGGATAGCCTTATCTCCTTTCGTTTGGGGGGGGTTATGTAGGAAGGTGGCTACCTGACTATGGTTACCCCAGATTTTTTGCCTGTGTTTAGCTGTTTTTTTGACTTAGTTGACCTGGTTCCCTGCTAATCAGGGCCCCAGGCCATCTGCTCTCTCTGTAAAATGGATTCCATGTACCCTAGGTACATACCACAATTGGAAATGGACTCCTTGTCAGCCCCTGTAGAATGCACTATAGGTGCACAGGGCATAGGAGCCACTAAGGCCTACCAGGGGCTGCAGCATATCTTTTGCCACCCCTGGCTAGTTCTTAAATTGACACAACTGGCTGATCACTCAGCTGGGGTAAGGTGGTGTACACACCCCTTGCTTAGATATAGTATACCTATGTCTAAACCTATATCTGGACACATGTAAACCTGTGAGCCACTCCTATAGTCAGTGTAGGAGAGTAGGGTCTGCTATCCTATGGTCACCCCAAATTTTTGCTTTTTGCTTCACTGGTTTTCGACTACTGAGGCTGTGGGCCTGCTGATCAGACCCCCAGCCTGCTGTTCTCTCACTAAATTAATGACACATGTGCTATAGGCACATACCAATTGGAAATGGACTCCTTGTCAGCCCCTGTAGAATGCACTATAGGTGCACAGGGCACAGGAGCCACTAAGGCCTACCAGGGGCTGCAGCATATCTTTTGCCACCCCTGGCTGGTTCTTAAATTGACACAACTGGCTGATCACTCAGCTGGGGTAAGGTGGTGTACACACCCCTTGCTTAGATATAGTATACCTATGTCTAAACCTATATCTGGACACATGTAAACCTGTGAGCCACTCCTATAGTCAGGCCTCACCAATCCTGGAGGCTGGGTGCATGGTTTTTATGTGAGATGGAGCTCTAGCATGAGCTGAGCCTGTCTGCAGCCGTCGGGAACAAATCCCTAAGCTGTTTCAGGATAATGCCATACCATATACTATTAAGTGCCTTATAATCCTCGCGGTTATTTAGCAACTTTGGTTTGGCTTTATCAAAACATGTCGTGTAAGGTGTCATACGCTTTGGAATACCATCCCCTCGCCAGTTCTGGTGACGGGGATGGCATTCCACCCCTCTAGAGGGGTAAGACATGTTACTTCACTTTAATGCGGTTGATTTCTCCAAAGGCCTTAAGATCCACAAAATGGATGCCTCTGCCACAGACAAATGTCTGGACCCCTGGAGCTGACCGAAACTCAGTCAAGGGGGTCCTGGACAAAGGGTTTCCTGTCACAGGAGGGTGTCACCGCCCTCCAGACAGGAGATAGTGTATTGTAGCAGGGAGGTTTGAAAGAAACCAGACACTGCCTGGGGCGCACAAGGCTGCCCCTTGCATAATCCGGCCAAACCGGTTCTGGGGCACTCCAGCCCTCGTGCCACGGCGGCCTGGATCAAAGGAAGGGGGTGTATCCACCCACTTCCTGGGTCCCACCCATAGGAGGGGACCTAGCAGGTAATCACGCCCACCAGATTCGAATAAGAGTGGGAGCAGTGCCAATGCACATCAGATTTCCTGGAAGAAACATTTGAAACGATATTCTGGACCCTTCGCCCTCCATTTCAACGTGGAAGCCCGAAGAATCTCCCTTGTGGTCAAGGAGTGACCACCCTGCAGCAGCAGGTACCATCCAGCCCTCGACGTCTACTTAGTTGCAGTTCCCGCCGGAACTCGAGCGACTAAGATCGACGAGATCAAGCCTGCCCAGCTTCTAACAGCCCGATCCACAGTCCCTGCAAAGCTGAGACCCGTGGAGGCGACCGGAAGCGTGGGGCACGCCATCTTGAAGTGACCACGAGACGCTGACCGTGCAGCCCACGAGTGACCCTCGAAGCTGTGCACCGGGGTTTGAGAAACCCCCACCCTGAGCTACTCCTGAGCCGAAGTTCAGCCCTCCACACTCGACGAGTGCTGCGTGGGGCCCTTTGGCACGATTTGGCTCAACGCGTTGGCCCGGTCACTTGCCAGCTGGCTTGTGGTCCCTGTGCCGACGAACTACCTAAGAAGACTTGTGATTCTGGTTGCTCCAGATCCACACCAGCTCCCCTGAAAAGGAGCCCCGACTCTGACCTTCCTGGTCCGAGTGAGAAGCAATCTTCCGATCCTGCGTGGATTGCTCTTACCAAGGCTTGTTTGCTCCAAACTTGAAGCCGACTGCACCGACGGTGAGAGCCTGCGTGGGACAGATCGTGACCTGCTCCTGGACGTCGCAGATGCCCCAGAGCCCACGTGACAGCAGAGAGAAGCTCCTCGACGACCACCTGATTGCGCCCGACATTGCCTGGTTCCGTCCTGGTTCCACCCTGGTCACTGCTGAGTGACCCAGACTCTGTCCCCTCTGCTTTCAGGTACTCTACAACTTGAGTCCACCCTTGGACTCCACCGGACACTTCATCTTTAACCCGCCTGCAGCCCTTTCAGCTCCAAGCACCAAGAGCCTGCGTGTCAAAACCCGACGCCACTTCGACCCTGTGCACCCACTTCCTGTGGGTGAGGTAACTTTGCTCCGCCGGTGTTCCCACACTGGTGCACACCTCTAGGGTCTGTGTGTTAAGTTTTGTTCCTCTAGGTTCAGCGGAAGTGTCCTTAAACTTTAACTCTTTGACTTTTACGCACCATTGGTTAACATTGGTGCATGCGTGCGCTTTCCGCACATCTCCCGAATCCCGAGGGCCATTCCCGACTTCAGCATTGCTTGTCCTGACTGCTCCCAGCGATTCCCTAGGCCCTAGGCCTAACCACTGCTCGAGTGGCATCTCTTATACCACTTGTTTAGTATATGGTTTGAGTGGCCACCCGCCCTCATCCATAATTGTGCAACTTGTATGTTTAAACAGTGCTTTTGATTTAACGCTTGTGCCCCTTTATTCATAAAGAATACTGGGGATTGTTTTTAGTAATAAACACATATATTTTTATAATATATACTTGTGTGGTGTCCTTTCATTTGGTATTACAGGATTGTATGTGGTAAAACAGCTCGCTTAACACGACCTCTTAAGTTAAGCCTTTAGGCTGCTTAGTCCATGCTACCCCTAGGATAGCTTGTCTAATAAGGTTGACTTACAACCAGACACCATAAGGGATTGTTTGGTCAGGTAGTAGGTGGTTCCAGAATTGGAAACATCCCCTACCAGGCCAACTTCTCACACATATCAACCTGTGAGCCACTCCTATGGAAGGCCTAATGTGAGAAGTTGGCCTGATAGGTGATGTTTCCAATTCTGGAACCACCTATTATCAGACCAAACAATCCCTTATGGTGTCTGGTTGTAAGTCAACCTTATTAGACAAGCTATCCTAGGGGTAGCATGGACTAAGCAGCCTAAAGGCTTAACTTAAGAGGTCGTGTTAAGCGAGCTGTTTTACCACATACAATCCTGTAATATCAAATGAAAGGACACCACACAAGTATATATTATAAAAATATATGTGTTTATTACTAAAGACAATCCCCAGTATTCTTTATGAATAAAGGGGCACAAGCGTTAAATCAAAAGCACTGTTTAAACATACAAGTTGCACAATTATGGATGAGGGCGGGTGGCCACTCAAACCATATACTAAACAAGTGGTATAAGAGATGCCACTCGAGCAGTGGTTAGGCCTAGGGCCTAGGGAATCGCTGGGAGCAGTCAGGACAAGCAATTCTGAAGTCGGGAATGGCCCTCGGGCTTCGGCTGCACCAGTGCTGCTTCGGCTGCACTGGTGCAGCTTCTCAGACTTGAGGCGTTGCACCAGTGCAGCATAGAAAATAAACTTTTTAATAAAAGGATTTAAAACTAATTCAAGATATACATTATCTAAGGAATGTTATAAAAACTCAGATATGGAGAATATTTTTCATTTTCGTCCATTTTTGACCGTTTTGGAGCACTTTGAAGCACTGATGCAGCTTTGGGATTTTTATGGTTATTTTGATCAGAGATGCTCCTAATGTGTTTAAAATTCATGTGGGATGTATCCAAGACACTGCCATCACACCTATATAGTTTTTAAATGATTTTGATGTATTACAATTTTGACCTCCATAAGGGGGGAAAGGTTGAACTTTTACCCCGCTCGGAGTTCCATGACTTTCGTGACCTTGTCCCCCTGAAATTTAAAATTGCATTTTCAAAGTAATGTGTACAACTATTCATTCTGTGTCATTCATTGTGTGTTTAGCATGCTATTGGGCCACTGTAGCACTTGTTTTTTTTCGTTTTTATGCATTTTTGACCGTTTTTGAACACTTTGATGCTCCAAATGGTCTTTGGACTTAGTCACTTTTTGCTTCATGGAGATTTCAAAAGTGTTAGAAAGTCACTTTGGAGGCACACAGGACAGTGTAAATGCACCTATATAGCAATCAGGACACTCCAATCACACCTATATAGTTTTTAAATGATTTTGATGAATTAAACATTTTGACCTCCATGAGGGGTGGAAAGTTTGAACTTTTACCCCGCTCGGAGTTCCATGACTTCTGTGACCTCGTCCCCCTGAAATTTAAAATAGCATTTTCCAAGTAATTTGTAAATATATTCATTCTGGGTCATTCATTGTGTGTTTAGCATGCTATTGGGCCAGTGTAGCACTTTGTTTTTTTCATTTTTATGCATTTGTGACCGTTTTTAAACACTTTCATGCACCAATGATGTCTTTGTACTTCGTCATTTTTCACTTCATGGGGACTTCAAAAGTGTTAGAAATTCATTTTGGAGGCACACAGAACAGTGCAAATGCAGTTACATAGCATTCAGGAGACTGCAATTACACCTATATAGTTTTTAAAAGATTTTGATGTAATAACATTTTTGACCTCCATGGGGAGGGCCCTTAAGCTGAACTTTTACCCAGCTCGGAGTTCCATGACCTTGTCCCCCTGAAATTGAAAATCGAATTTTCAAAGTGTTTAGTAAAACTGTTCATTCTGTGTCATTCATTATGTCTTTAGCCTGCTATTGGACCACTGCAGCACTATGTTTTGTTAATTTTAACCCAATGTTGACCTTTTTTGACCACTTTGATGCACCAGTGAAGTTTTTGGACTTAGTCATTTTTTACTTCATGGAGACTTCAAAAGTGTTAGAAATTCATTTTGTAAATACCTAGAACGGTGCAAATGCAGCCATATAGCATTCAGGGCACAACAATTACACCTATATAGTTTTTAAATGATTTTGATGCAATAACATTTTTGACCTCCATGGGGAGGGCACTCAAGCTAAACTTTTACCTAGCTCCGAGTTCCACGACCTCGGGTGGAAAAAGTGACTTTGCCCCCTTAAACCCAAAAACTTCAAAAAGTCACCCCTGGAGGCCAGAAATGGGTCTTAGACACTCTTGGTATGTCATCTGAGGTATACTATGGTGTTCTTGGGTCCAGAACTAGAAATGTGATGTGACTCTGATATCTAGGGCCTATAATGGAAAAAATGAATTTGACACCAAACACCTCAAAATGTCTGAAATAGGACTCAGACATGTACCTGGAGGCTGGAAATGAGCCCTAGACACTCTTGCTATATCACCTGAGATATAATATAGGGTCCTGGTGGCCACAGGGACCCAAAAACAGTCAGGTGGGTTGATACTGAAAATTAGCAAAAATCGTCCCAAAAATGTTTTTGACAAGATTTGCTAATTTTCCAAATAGCTCAGAATGGATATCAGAGACACTGTCTGAGTGCGCAAGATATGAATACACTTGTCAGAAAGGTCAGCTCTGATGCTTTCATGTGATATATATAACTTTGATATTATATAAAGTTTTTTTTCCGCTACCAACCAAGGGAAACACCTGATATCGTACCCGATTTTGAGAACATTGGGCTGGGTGGAAAAAGTCACTTTACCCCCTTAAACCCAAAAACTTCAAAAGGTCACCCCTGGAGGCCAGAAATGGGTCTTAGACACTCTTGGTATGTCATCTG
The DNA here is from genome assembly GCF_964261635.1 of Lissotriton helveticus. NCBI lineage: Eukaryota > Metazoa > Chordata > Amphibia > Caudata > Salamandridae > Lissotriton > Lissotriton helveticus. Next base: position 607,241 of record NW_027611712.1, on the reverse strand, counting down.
AGGTATACTATGGTCTTCTTGGGTCCAGAACTAGAAATCTGATGTGACTCTGATATCTAGGAGCTATAATGGAAAAAAATGAATTTGACACCAAACACCTCAAAATGTCACAAATAGGAGTCAGACATGTACCTGGAGGCTGGAAATGAGCCCTAGCCACTCTTGTTATATAATCTGAGATATATTATGGGGTCCTGGTGGCTACAGGGACCTGAAAACAGTCATGAGGGTTGATACCGAAAATTAGCAAAAATCGTCAAAAAAAGTTTTTTTGACAAGATTTGCTAATTTTCCAAATAGCTCAGAATGGATATCACAGTCACTTTGTGAGTACCCAGGACCTAAATATACTTGTTAGAAAGCTCAGATCTGATGCTTTCATTTGATCTATCTACCTTTGCTATTATCTGAAGTTTTTTTTTCAGCTTCCAGCCATGGGAAAAACCTGACATTGTACCCGATTTTGAGCACCTTAGGCTGGATGGAAGAAGTGACTTTGCCCCCTTAAACCCCAAAACTTCAAAAAGTCATCCCTGGAGGCCAGAAATGGGTCTTAGACACTCCTGGTATGTCATCTGAGGTATACTAAGGGGTCCTTAGGTCCAGAACTAGAAATTTGATGTGACTCTGAGCTCAATGTGATGTGACTCTGAGCTATATGGCCTATAATGGAAAAAATGAGTTTGACCCCAAACACCTCGAAATGTCACAAATAGGAGTCAGACATGTACCTGGAGGCTGGAAATGAGCCCTAGCCACTCTTGTTATATCATCTGAGATATATTATGGGGTCCTGGTGGCTACAGGGACCCGAAAACAGTCATGAGGGTTGATACCGAAAATTAGCAAAAATCGTCAAAAAAAGTTTTTTTGACAAGATTTGCTAATTTTCCAAATAGCTCAGAATGGATATCACAGTCACTTTGTGAGTACCCATGACCTAAATATACTTGTTAGAAAGCTCAGATCTGATGCTTTCATTTGATCTATCTACCTTTGCTATTATCTGAAGGTTTTTTTTCAGCTTCCAGCCAAGGGAAGAACCTGACATCGTACCCGATTTTGAGCAACGTAGCCTGGATGGAAGAAGTGACTATGCCCCCTTAAACCCCAAAACTTCAAAAAGTCATCCCTGGAGGCCAGAAATGGGTCTTAGACACTCCTGGTATGTCATCTGAGGTATACTAAGGGGTCCTTAGGTCCAGAACTAGAAATTTGATGTGACTCTGAGCTCAATGTGATGTGACTCTGAGCTCTATGGCCTATATTGGGAAAAATGAGTTTGATCCCAAACACCTCGAAATGTCACAAATAGGAGTCAGACATGTACCTGGAGGCGGGAAATGAGCCCTAGCCACTCTTGTTATATCATCTGAGATATATTATGGGGTCCTGGTGGCTACAGGGACCTGAAAACAGTCATACAAAGCAATTTGAATCCATACGAGGCAATTTTTAATTTGCGGCCATCTGGTCACCCTTTGAAATGGATAGGATATACTACAGAGGATGTAGTGCACTCTATTTCTTGAAGCATATGATGTACTGACTTAATTTCAATTGCAGTATGTAGCTAAGACATTTACAATTCATAGTGGTAACTCTCATGGTTGTGGCTTATAGGGACAAGGTACAAATCAAGTGTAACCTTCAGGTAAGTTTTTATTTTTCACTTTCATGTGTGTTGTAGAACACTTTATACTTTTGGCTATAATTCATAGTCTGTACATTATAGAGACATAATTTAAACAGCACTTTGTTCCTAGTGATGTGCATCTTACCCATGTGAATTATTATGTGTGTGGCGTATTGTAAAGTTGTCAAAATTTGAGGTTGAATGTATGACGTTTTTCAATACCGTCGCATGTACGAAAAAGTATGCCTTACATTTTGTCCCATACTTCTAAAACCATACAATCTGGATCCATAATTGGAAGTGCAGCATTAAGCTAACATGATGCCACTGTCCTGTGTTCATTTTCATGCATGTGGAAAGCTTCAAAGTGGTGTGAATCTTTCAGCGATTAAACACATATTTTTTTAAAAATTCCTCCAGCTTTTGCAAAATGTGTCACGTATGTTATGTCATCAGTCAAGATCCATATTAGATAGAGCTTGATTTCCAACTGCAACACATTCTATAACATAGCCTACTACAGTGTGCCATTTTATATGCATGTGGCTCACACACAAGGTGCATACAAAGCAATTTGAATCCATACGAGGCGATTTTTAATTTGCGGCCATCTGGTCACCCATTGAAATGGATAGGATATATTACATAGTATGTGGTGCACTATAAATCTTGAACCATATGAGGTACTGACCTAATTTCAATCACAGTATGTAGCTAAGACATCTACACTTTATAGTGGTAACTCTCATATTTGTGGCTTATAGGGACAAGGTACAAATCAAGTGTAATCTTCAGGAAAAGTTTATATTTTTCACTTTCATGTGTGTTGAAGAACACTTTATGCTTTTGGCTACAAAATGTGAAGTTGAATGTATGATGATTTTCAATAACGTCACATGTGTGAAAAAATATGCCTTACGTTGTGGCCCATAATTCTAAAACCATACAATCTGGATCCATAATTCTGAGTGCAGCATACAGTTACCATCATGCCACTGCCCTGTGGTCATTGTCATGCCTGTGCCATGCTTAGAAGTGGTGAGAATCATTCAGTGATTAAACGCATGTTTTATAAAATTTGCCTCCATTTTTTGCAAAATGAGTCACGTATATTGTGTCATCAGTCACGATCCATACTAGATAGAGCTTGATTTCCAACTGCAACACATTCTATAGCATACCCTACTACATTGTGTCATTTTAAATGCATGTGGCTTACACGTAAGGTACATACAACGCAATATGAATCCATACGACGCGATTTTCAATTTGCGGCCATCTGGTCGTCCCATTGAAATGGATAGGATATTATACATAGCAGAATGTGCCCTATAATTCTTGAAGCATATAAGTTAAAGACTTAATTTCAATTGCAGATTCTAGCTAAGATTCGTATGCATTATTGTACCAATTCTTATGCATGTGGCCCACATAGAAAGTGCACGAAATGGAAGTTGAATCCATACGAGGCGATTTTCGATTTCCGGCCATCTGGTCACCCAAATCTCAAAGATTATTGTTAATAATTCAGTGTGTTTTTATGCTATTTAGCTAATAATGCATGAACCTGTTTATTAACATGTGCATAATGAGATACCAAAGAGAAAATAATGAAAATGTATTGGTAAACCGTATTTTGGTAGACTTTAAAAAACCCCATTGAAAAACACATGCATCACCAATGCTGCTTTTTGCTTGTGCCTAAAACGAAAATGTGTTATTAAAAAGTGAATATAACACATAGAGATGTTTTTTCTTTTGTTTATGAAGCCTAATGTGAAGGCAGGTCACACCTATGTTTTACTTTGAAAAAATCTCTTTTCTAAAATTTACGGCGTTACCTTGTTTTTTAATACAGCTAAAAAAACAATTGTTAAAGTCGCTTATAAAAAAGTGATCGTAAATGCTATTTTGTTTTTTTTTTCAGCTTGAGGTTCAGTTTAATATGAGTCTTAATTTGATGTATCACTTGCCCTAGTAAACAATCCCCAAAGTCTATTTTTTTTCAATTTTCCCAAGCTCAATGTTAAACACATGCATCACCAATGATGCAAAAAGTGAAGTCAGAAATTTCAAACAGCAATAAAAAAGTGAGAAAAACAGATATTTGAAAAATTCCTTTTGTTTATGCGGCCTTATGTCCAAAGCCATCTAACAAGAACATTTTTTTTTTATTCGGTCGATTTAAAAAAAATCTGCGAACTATTTTATTTCTCTCAAAAAAGTGCCACAAAGTGACTTTTTGTGCAAAAAAGTGCCCGTACAATATTTTTTCATCTAATAAACTTTTTATGACTCAGAATACACTTAGGCTTCAGGTCAATGTGTTTTCGTTTGGGGGAGGGGCCCAGGGAAAAAAACACCTTTTTTTCTCGGATTGGTCAAAGGTCTGCTTCGGCTGCACCAGTGCTGCTTCGGCTGCACTGGTGCAGCTTCTCAGACTTGAGGCGTTGCACCAGTGCAGCATAGAAAAGAAACTTTTTAATAAAAGGATTTAAAACTAATTCAAGATATACATTATCTAAGGAATGTTATAAAAACTCAGATATGGAGAATATTTTTCATTTTCGTCCATTTTTGACCGTTTTGGAGCACTTTGAAGCACTGATGCAGCTTTGGGATTTTTATGGTTATTTTGATCAGAGATGCTCCTAATGTGTTTAAAATTCATGTGGGATGTATCCAAGACACTGCCATCACACCTATATAGTTTTTAAATGATTTTGATGTATTAAAATTTTGACCTCCATAAGGGGGGAAAGGTTGAACTTTTACCCCGCTCGGAGTTCCATGACTTTCGTGACCTTGTCCCCCTGAAATTTAAAATTGCATTTTCAAAGTAATGTGTACAACTATTCATTCTGTGTCATTCATTGTGTGTTTAGCATGCTATTGGGCCACTGTAGCACTTGTTTTTTTTTCGTTTTTATGCATTTTTGACCGTTTTTGAACACTTTGATGCTCCAAATGGTCTTTGGACTTAGTCACTTTTTGCTTCATGGAGATTTCAAAAGTGTTAAAAAGTCACTTTGGAGGCACACAGGACAGTGCAAATGCACCTATATAGCAATCAGGACACTCCAATCACACCTATATAGTTTTTAAATGATTTTGATGAATTAAACATTTTGACCTCCATGAGGGGTGGAAAGTTTGAACTTTTACCCCGCTCGGAGTTCCATGACTTCTGTGACCTCGTCCCCCTGAAATTTAAAATAGCATTTTCCAAGTAATTTGTAAATATATTCATTCTGGGTCATTCATTGTGTGTTTAGCTTGCTATTGGGCCAGTGTAGCACTTTGTTTTTTTCATTTTTATGCATTTGTGACCGTTTTTAAACACTTTCATGCACCAATGATGTCTTTGTACTTCGTCATTTTTCACTTCATGGGGACTTCAAAAGTGTTAGAAATTCATTTTGGAGGCACACAGAACAGTGCAAATGCAGTTACATAGCATTCAGGAGACTGCAATTACACCTATATAGTTTTTAAAAGATTTTGATGTAATAACATTTTTGACCTCCATGGGGAGGGCCCTTAAGCTGAACTTTTACCCAGCTCGGAGTTCCATGACCTTGTCCCCCTGAAATTGAAAATCGAATTTTCAAAGTGTTTAGTAAAACTGTTCATTCTGTGTCATTCATTATGTCTTTAGCCTGCTATTGGACCACTGCAGCACTATGTTTTGTTAATTTTAACCCAATGTTGACCTTTTTTGACCACTTTGATGCACCAGTGAAGTTTTTGGACTTAGTCATTTTTCACTTCATGGAGACTTCAAAAGTGTTAGAAATTCATTTTGTAAATACCTAGAACGGTGCAAATGCAGCCATATAGCATTCAGGGCACTACAATTACACCTATATAGTTTTTAAATGATTTTGATGCAATAACATTTTTGACCTCCATGGGGAGGGCACTCAAGCTAAACTTTTACCCAGCTCCGAGTTCCACGACCTCGCGTGGAAAAAGTGACTTTGCCCCCTTAAACCCAAAAACTTCAAAAAGTCACCCCTGGAGGCCAGAAACGGGTCTTAGACACTCTTGGTATGTCATCTGAGGTATACTATGGTGTTCTTGGGTCCAGAACTAGAAATGTGATGTGACTCTGATATCTAGGGCCTATAATGGAAAAAATGAATTTGACACCAAACACCTCAAAATGTCTGAAATAGGACTCAGACATGTACCTGGAGGCTGGAAATGAGCCCTAGACACTCTTGCTATATCACCTGAGATATAATATAGGGTCCTGGTGGCCACAGGGACCCAAAAACAGTCAGGTGGGTTGATACTGAAAATTAGCAAAAATCGTCCCAAAAATTTTTTTGACAAGATTTGCTAATTTTCCAAATAGCTCAGAATGGATATCAGAGACACTGTTTGAGTGCGCAAGATATGAATACACTTGTTAGAAAGGTCAGCTCTGATGCTTTCATGTGATATATATAACTTTGATATTATATAAAGTTTTTTTTCCGCTACCAACCAAGGGAAACACCTGATATCGTACCCGATTTTGAGAACATTGGGCTGGGTGGAAAAAGTCACTTTGCCCCCTTAAACCCAAAAACTTCAAAAAGTCACCCCTGGAGGCCAGAAATGGGTCTTAGACACTCTTGGTATGTCATCTGAGGTATACTATGGTCTTCTTGGGTCCAGAACTAGAAATCTGATGTGACTCTGATATCTAGGAGCTATAATGGAAAAAAATGAATTTGACACCAAACACCTCAAAATGTCACAAATAGGAGTCAGACATGTACCTGGAGGCTGGAAATGAGCCCTAGCCACTCTTGTTATATAATCTGAGATATATTATGGGGTCCTGGTGGCTACAGGGACCTGAAAACAGTCATGAGGGTTGATACCGAAAATTAGCAAAAATCGTCAAAAAAAGTTTTTTTGACAAGATTTGCTAATTTTCCAAATAGCTCAGAATGGATATCACAGTCACTTTGTGAGTACCCAGGACCTAAATATACTTGTTAGAAAGCTCAGATCTGATGCTTTCATTTGATCTATCTACCTTTGCTATTATCTGAAGTTTTTTTTTCAGCTTCCAGCCATGGGAAAAACCTGACATTGTACCCGATTTTGAGCACCTTAGGCTGGATGGAAGAAGTGACTTTGCCCCCTTAAACCCCAAAACTTCAAAAAGTCATCCCTGGATGCCAGAAATGGGTCTTAGACACTCCTGGTATGTCATCTGAGGTATACTAAGGGGTCCTTAGGTCCAGAACTAGAAATTTGATGTGACTCTGAGCTCAATGTGATGTGACTCTGAGCTATATGGCCTATAATGGAAAAAATGAGTTTGACCCCAAACACCTCGAAATGTCACAAATAGGAGTAAGACATGTACCTGGAGGCTGGAAATGAGCCCTAGCCACTCTTGTTATATCATCTGAGATATATTATGGGGTCCTGGTGGCTACAGGGACCCGAAAACAGTCATGAGGGTTGATACCGAAAATTAGCAAAAATCGTCAATAAAAGTTTTTTTGACAAGATTTGCTAATTTAACAAATAGCTCAGAATGGATATCACAGTCACTTCGTGAGTACCCATGACCTAAATATACTTGTTAGAAAGCTCAGAT